>NW_027361717.1:13870000-15070000 GCF_039654945.1 Dendrobates tinctorius
TGTAGGTGATAGCTGAAAGTAACGGTCCTGCTCACTTGCACTGTACCTCCTCTCTCACAGGCGTGCCTCTCCTGTCACAGTTGTCACATGGCTCTTCTCAGCTTGACCGTTGGCAGAAGTGTCTCAGGCTCTGGACAGAGAGCATCGGACCTCAGCTCCAGGGCCGCCATCAGGGAATTACTGCCCTGACTGGCATATGGGGCCCGATGGACAGAGGGGGCCCGCATCAGGCCTGGTCTCCTCTGCTCACCGGGCCCTACCGGCACGCTAAACCGGGCCCTCGGCGCTGCGGCAGATGATCGCTATAGACATGCGGGCCCGCACCCGCACGTCAATAGTTAACAGCCACCAGCAAATCGGAGGCTGGCAGCTGACGTCCGCCACAGTGCGCACCTCGCTGGCATCTGATGTCATTGTCAGTCAACGTCGAGCGCGTTTCTGCATGGAGGGACTCCCGGAGCTTCGCCGCTGGACTGTGGCCAGGTAAGAAGATCTTGTGTTTTTCTTTTCTTTTTATATATTGAGAACGGCGATCCGGGGGGCCCAGGGCAGATGGCAGAATGCTGGACACGATGGGGCAGAAAGCTGGACATGATGGGTCAGAATGCTGGTAACGTTGGGGCAGAATGCTGGTGACAATGAGGGCAGAATGCTGGACACGATGGGGCAGAATGCTGGGCACGATGGGGCAGAATGCTGGTCATGATGGGGGCAGAATGCTGGTGACGATGGGGGCAGAATGCTGGTGATGATGGGGGCAGAATGCTGGTGATGATGGGGCAGAAATCTGGACATGATGGGGAAGCATGCTGGTGAACGATGGGGCAGAATGCTGGTGGACAATGGGGCAGAATGCTGGGCACGATAGGGCAGATTGCTGGACACAATGGGGCAGATTGCTGGACACGATGGGGCAGATTGCTGGGCACGATGGGGGCAGAATGCTGGTGACGATGGGGGAAGTGTTGTGAGTTCATTTTCCTCTTCACCATTGAGGTCTGATGAACTCCCTCTTCTGGTGAAGGAAGGTAGTGAGGCTGATTACCAAACAGCTGAGCAGAATGATGATGACTGGGTGACTGGAATTGCTTACTGGATATAAGGCAGCTGACACCCTTCTGCCTTGCAGGTGATTTCTCTGAGGGATTCTTGGAGACCAGTCTGATTCCTGCTCCTCAAAAGCTAAGTTTTCTGCTCTGCTTTTTGCATTTTTGTTTTGGTTTTGTTTTGCTGGATTTCTGCCTTTCCCTGCTGGGTGAGCTGAATTCCTTTTTGCTCTGTCTTCAGAAAATACCTGGGTACTGATATAGTCTTTTTGAAGCCTAGCGTCTTCAGGGCTTTTTTCCCTATCAGTCTGTTGGCTCTTGTTTTGATAGGGTTTTGGCGGATTGCAGACAGCAGCTTTTCTATACTGTCCTATTTAGTTAGCTTGGGCCCCATCATTTGCTCAGCCTATCTTTCTATCTGTGTGAGTGTTTTTTCATCTTGCTTCACCGTCATTATATGTTGGGGGCTGCCTATTGCTTTGGGGTGTGCTCTGGGGAAGTTTAGATTTCCCTTTCTGTCTTTAGGCTATGTAGTTCTCCGGCTGTGATCGAGGGGTCTAGGGCACCGTAGGAGCCCCCCACGGCTACTGCTAGTTGTTGTTGTTAGGTTCAGGGGTCTGCAATCCAATAGCTGCCAACTTCTCTGGTTTTCTGGACTTAGCTAGTATTTCTGTTTTTGCCTCCTACGGTGACTCATTCATAACAGAATCACCCGCCATACCACAGATCCTAGGGTACTCAATAGCAGGAAAGAATTGTAAAAAAAAAAAAAAAGTGTGTATATTTTTTCCTCTATATCTCTGAGGCCGTAGGGGGAATTTTTTTCTTCTCTCAATGGAGATAAAGCAATTGTCTTATCATGTGGAGCAGCTCGCTGCGGAAGTGAGGGGAATTTCCGCCTACCTTGCTCATTCACATGCTGCTGAACCAAAGATCCCTACTCCTGATGTGTTTTTTGGAGATCGGTCTAAATTTTTGAATTTCAAAAATAATTGTAAATTATTTTTTGCCTTGAAGCCTAACTCGTCCGGGAGCTCCGCGCAGCAGGTTAAAATTGTCATCTCTTTGCTGCGTGGCGATCCCCAGGATTGGGCGTTTTCTTTGAAACCAGATGATCCTATTCTGACTAATGTGAACGCATTTTTTCAAGCCTTGTGGTTGTATGATGAACCTAATGCTATTGATCAGGCTGAAAAGACCCTGTTGGCATTGAGCCAGGGTCGAGATTCTGCAGAATTGTACTGTCAAAAATTCCGAAAGTGGGTGGTCCTTACTACCTGGAATGATAATGCCTTGGCAGCTCTCTTTCAGAAGGGTTTGTCAGAAGCCGTAAAAGATACTATGGTGGGATTTCCTGTTCCCTCTGGTATTGACGATTCTATGTCATTAGCCATTCAGGTTGATCGGCGTTTACGTGAACGCAGGACTGCACGAGAGGTGTTGCCACCTGTTGAACAAGTGTCTGAACCTATGCAATGTGATAGAGTTTTGTCCAGGGAGCAACGTCAGGAGTTCAGAAGGCGTAATAAGCTGTATTTTTTTGTGGAGATGCCTCACATATTATTTCTGTCTGTCCTAAACGAGAGAAACGTTTTGCACACACGTTTTCTGTGGGTGGTGTTCAACCTAAGTTTCTTCTGGCAATTACTCTGATCTGCTCCTTGTCCACATTTTCTGCCAAGGCTTTTGTGGATTCGGGAACAGCCCTGAACCTAATGGACTTGGATTTTGCTAAACGTTGTGGATTTCCGATGACACCTCTGCGGACGCCTATCCCTTTGAGGGGGATTGATGCCACTCCTTTGGTGAAAAATAAACCTCAGTTTTGGACCCAGGTGGTAATGCGGGTCGCCCCAGACCATCAAGAAAATTGCAGATTTTTGATGTTGCATAGTTTGCATGATACCATTGTTCTGGGGTTTCCCTGGTTGCAAATTCATAATCCAGTTTTGGATTGGAAATCTGTGTCTGTGGTGAGTTGGGGTTGCCGGTGTGCCTTTAGTGATGCTCCGGTTTTTTCCACCTCTCCTCAGTCGCATAATGTTCCTGACTATTTAGCGGACTTTTATGATGTATTTAGTGAGAAAGAGTCTGCGTCTTTGCCTCCTCATAGGAGTTATGACTGTGCAATTGAACTGAGCCCGGGATGTAAATTTCTCAAGGGTCGGCTCTTCAATTTATCTGTACCCGAGCACGAGGCTATGCGATCCTATATTAAGGAGGCATTGGAGAAGGGTCATATTAGACCATCCTCTTCACCCTTAGGTGCCGTTTTTTTTTCGTGACCAAAAAGGATGGTTCATTAAGGCCTTGTATTGATTATCGTGCCCTCAACAAAATTACTATTAAATATCAGTATCCGTTACCCCTGATTTCGGATCTATTCTCCAGAGTTAAAGGTGCTTGCTGGTTTACCAAGCTTGACCTCAGGGGGGCGTATAATCTTATCCGCATTAAGCATGGGGATGAATGGAAGACAGCGTTTAATACTCCGGAGGGACATTTTTAGTACCTGGTGATGCCTTTTGGGCTCACTAATGCCTCTTCTGTCTTCCAGTGCTTCATGAACGACATTTTCCGAGACTTTGTTGATAAATTTTTGATTATCTATCTGGATGATATTTTGATCTTCTCCAAGGATTGGGATTCTCATGTGGAACATGTTCGGACTGTGTTCCGGATCTTGAGGGAGAATTCCCTGTATGTCAAAGGATCGAAATGCCTTTTTGGGGTACAGAGGATTTCATTTTTGGGATTTATTTTTCTCTCCGTCAACTATTGAAATGGACCCGGCCAAGGTACAGGCCATTTATGATTGGGTTCAGCCCACTTCTTTGAAGGCCCTCCAGAAGTTTTTGGGTTTTGCTAATTTTTATCGGAAATTTATAGCAACATTTTTTAGTATTGCCAAGCCATTGACTGATCAGACTAAGAAGGGTGCTGATGTGTTGAATTGGTCTCCGGAGGCTGTTTCTTCCTTTCAGGAGCTGAAGCGAAGATTCACTTCTGCCCCGGTTTTGCAGCAACCTGATGTCTCACTCCCGTTCCAGGTAGAGGTGGATGCTTCTGAGATTGGTGCAGGAGCTGTTTTGTCCCAAAAGGATCCTGTAACATCTAAACTGAATCCCTGTGCTTTCTTTTCCTGAAAGTTCTCTCCATCTGAACGTAACTATGATGTGGGGAATTGGGAACTGTTAGCCATGAAATGGGCATTTGAGGAGTGGAGACATTGGTTGGAGGGAGCTAAACATCAAGTCGTGGTCCTCACTGACCACAAGAATTTGATTTACCTGGAGTCGGCCAAATGCTTGAACCCTAGACAGGCTAGGTGGGCCTTGTTTTTTACACGTTTTGATTTTGTGGTCTCTTTTCTTCCTGGCACTAAGAATGTCAAGGCAGACGCCCTCTCTAGGAGCTTCTTTGCTGATTCTCCTGTGGTGACCAAGCCTGCTACCATCTTAGGCGAAGGGGTAGTTCTTTCTGCCATCTCGCCCGAATTGAGACGTGCTCTGGAAGAGTTCCAGGAGGACAAACCTGACCGTTGTCCCAGTGGAAAGTTGTATGTTCCTGACCAATGGAAGAAGAGAGTGATGTCTGAAGTTCATTGCTCTGCATTGGCTGGTCATCCAGGTATTTTTGGTACTAGAGATCTGGTGAGTCGGTCTTTTTGGTGGCCCGCCTTGTCTCGTGATGTCAGGAATTTTGTGCAGTCCTGTGGGACCTGCTCCCGGTCTAAACTTTGTTCTCACTCTAGTAGGTTGTTGATGCCTTTGCCGGTCATGGACCCATATTTCAATGGATTTCATCTCTGATATGCCTGTCTCTCAGAGAATGACTGTTATTTGGGTGATTTGTGATAGGTTCTCTAAGATGGTTCATCTTGTACCACTCCCTAAGTTGCCATCTTCCTCTGAGTTGGTTCCCCTGTTTTTGCAACAGGTGGTTCGCTTGCACGTGATTCCTGAGAACATTGTATCTGACAGAGGAGTTCAGTTTATGTCTAGATTTTGGAGGACTTTCTGTTCCAAGCTGGGAATTCAGTTGTCCTTCTCCTCTGCTTTTCACCCTCAGACCAATGGGCAGACGGAGAGAACAAACCAGACCTTGGAGTCGTATTTGAGATGTTTTATTTCCGCTGATCAGGATGATTGGGTTTCATTTTTGCCCTTGGCCGAATTTGCTTTAAATAATAGAGCTAGTTCTGCCACTTTGATGTCACCTTTTTTTTGTAACTTTGGGTTTCATCCTCGATTTTCTGCAGGGCAGGTGGAGCCTTCTGCCTGCCCAGGTGTTGAGACTGTGGTGGAGAGAATGCACCAGATCTGGGACCAAGTGGTGGATAAGTTATCTCTCTCCCAGGAAAAGGCCCAGCGGTTTTCCAACCGACATAGGACCATTGGTCCCCAGTTTAAGGTTGGTGATATGGTTTGGTTATCATCAAAAAATATCGCTATGAAGGTGGCTTCTCCTAAGTTTAAGCTTACAAGATTTTGGAGATTATTAAACCGGTCTCTTTTCGTTTGGCTCTTCCTGTCACATTTAAAATCCATAATGTGTTTCATAAGTCCTTGTTGAAGAGGTTTGTTGAACCAGTTGTTCCTGGGGTGGCACCTCCGGACCCTGTATTGGTTGAAGGTAACATGGAATATGAGGTAGAGAAGATACTGGATTCCCATCTGGCTAGATGGAGACTCCAGTATTTGGTTAAGTGGAAGGGTTATGGTCAGGAGGATAATTCCTGGGTCTCTGCCTCTGATTTTCATGCCAAAAGATTGGTGCGTGCCTTTCATCGGGCTCACCCTGATCGCCCTGGTGGCGTGGATGAGGGTTCGGTGACCCCTCCTCAAGGGGGAGGTATTGTTGTGAGTTCATTTTCCCCTTCACAATTGAGGTCTGATGAACTCCCTCTTCTGGTGAAGGAAAGTAGTGAGGCTGATTACCAAACAGCTGAGCAGAATGATGATGACTAGGTGACTGGAATTGCTGACTGGATATAAGGCAGCCGGCGCCCTTCTGCCTTGCGGGTGATTTCCCTGAGGGATTCTTGGAGACCAGTCTGATTCCTGCTCCTCAAAAGCTAAGTTTTCTGCTCTGCTTTTTGCATTTTTGGTTTGGTTTTGATTTGCTGGATTTCTGCCTTTCCCTGCTGGGGTGAGCTGAATTCCTTTTTGCTCTGTCTTCAGAAAATACCTGGGTACTGATATAGTCTTTTTGAAGCCTAGCGTCTTCAGGGCTTTTTTCCCTATCAGTCTGTTGGCTCTTTTTTCGATAGGGTTTTGGCGGATTGCAGACAGCAGCTTTTCTATCCTGTCCTATTTAGTTAGCTTGGGCCCCATCATTTGCTCAGCCTATCTTTCCATCTGTGTGAGTGTTTTTTCATCTTGCTTCACCGTCATTATATGTTGGGGGCTGCCTATTGCTTTGGGGTCTGTTCTGGGGCAGTTTAGATTTCCCTTTCTGTCTTTAGGCTATGTAGTTCTCCGGCTGTGATCGAGGGGTCTAGGGCACCGTAGGAGCCCCCCACGGCTACTGCTAGTTGTTGTTGTTAGGTTCAGGGGTCTGCAATCCAATAGCTGCCAACTTCTCTGGTTTTCTGGACTTAGCTAGTATTTCTGTTTTTGCCTCCTACGGTGACTCATTCATAACAGAATCACCCGCCATACCACAGATCCTAGGGTACTCAATAGCAGGAAAGAATTGTAAAAAAAAAAAAAAAGTGTGTATATTTTTTCCTCTATATATCTGAGGCCGTAGGGGGAATTTTTTTTCTTCTCTCAATGGAGATAAAGCAATTGTCTGATCATGTGGAGCAGCTCGCTGCGGAAGTGAGGGGAATTTCCGCCTACCTTGCTCATTCACATGCTGCTGAACCAAAGATCCCTACTCCTGATGTGTTTTTTGGAGATCGATCTAAATTTTTGAATTTCAAAAATAATTGTAAATTATTTTTTGCCTTGAAGCCTAACTCGTCAGGGAGCTCCGCGCAGCAGGTTAAAATTGTCATCTCTTTGCTGCGTGGCGATCCCCAGGATTGGGCGTTTTCTTTGAAACCAGATGATCCTATTCTGACTAATGTGAACGCATTTTTTCAAGCCTTGGGGTTCTATGATGAACCTAATGCTATTGATCAGGCTGAAAAGACCCTGTTGGCATTGAGCCAGGTTCGAGATTCTGCAGAATTGTACTGTCAAAAATTCCGAAAGTGGGTGGTCCTTACTACCTGGAATGATAATGCCTTGGCAGCTCTCTTTCGGAAGGGTTTGTCAGAAGCCGTAAAAGATACTATGGTGGGATTTCCTGTTCCCTTTGGTCTTGACGATTCTATGTCATTAGCCATTCAGGTTGATCGGCGTTTACGTGAACGCAGGACTGCACGAGAGGTGTTGCCACCTGTTGAACAAGTGTCTGAACCTATGCAATGTGATAGAGTTTTGTCCAGGGAGCAACGTCAGGAGTTCAGAAGGCGTAATAAGCTGTGTTTTTTTTGTGGAGATGCCTCGCATATTATTTCTGTCTGTCCTAAACGAGAGAAACGTTTTGCACACACGTTTTCTGTGGGTGGTGTTCAACCTAAGTTTCTTCTGGCAATTACTCTGATCTGCTCCCTGTCCACATTTTCTGCCAAGGCTTTTGTGGATTCAGGAGCAGCCCTGAACCTAATGGACTTGGATTTTGCTAAACGTTGTGGATTTCCGATGACACCTCTGCGGATGCCTATCCCTTTGAGGGGGATTGATGCCACTCCTTTGGTGAAAAATAAACCTCAGTTTTGGACCCAGGTGGTAATGCGGGTCGCCCCAGACCATCAAGAAAATTGCAGATTTTTGATGTTGCATAATTTGCATGATACCATTGTTCTGGGGTTTCCCTGGTTGCAAATTCATAATCCAGTTTTGGATTGGAAATCTGTGTCTGTGGTGAGTTGGGGTTGCCGGTGTGCCTTTAGTGAGGCTCCGGTTTTTTCCACCTCTCCTCAGTCTCATGATGTTCCTGACTATTTAGCGGACTTTTATGATGTATTTAGTGAGAATGAGTCTGCGTCTTTGCCTCCTCATAGGAGTTATGACTGTGCAATTGAACTGAGCCCGGGATGTAAATTTCCCAAGGGTCGGCTCTTCAATTTATCTGCACCCGAGCACGAGGCTATGCGATCCTATATTAAGGAGGCGTTGGAGAAGGGTCATATTAGACCATCCTCTTCACCCTTAGGTGCCGTTTTTTTTTTCGTGGCCAAAAAGGATGGTTCATTAAGGCCTTGTATTGATTATCGTGCCCTCAACAAAATTACTATTAAATATCAGTATCCGTTACCCCTGATTTCGGATCTATTCTGCAGAGTTAAAGGTGCTTGCTGGTTTACCAAGCTTGACCCCAGGGGGTGTATAATCTTATCCGCATTAAGCATGGGGATGAATGGAAGACAGCGTTTAATACTCCGGAGGGACATTTTGAGTACCTGGTGATGCCTTTTGGGCTCACTAATGCCTCTTCTGTCTTCCAGTGCTTCATGAACTACATTTTCCGAGACTTTGTTGATAAATTTTTGATTATCTATCTGGATGATATTTTGATCTTCTCCAAGGATTGGGATTCTCATGTGGAACATGTTCGGACTGTGTTCCGGATCTTGAGGGAGAATTCCCTGTATGTCAAAGGATCAAAATGCCTTTTTGGGGTACAGAGGATTTCATTTTTGGGATTTATTTTTCTCTCCGTCAACTATTGAAATGGACCCGGCCAAGGTACAGGCCACTTATGATTGTGTTCAGCCCACTTCTTTGAAGGCCCTTCAGAAGTTTTTGGGTTTTGCTAATTTTTATCGGAAATTTATAGCAAAATTTTCTAGTATTGCCAAGCCATTGACTGATCAGACTAAGAAGGGTGCTGATGTGTTGAATTGGTCTCCGGAGGCTGTTTCTTCCTTTCAGGAGCTGAAGCGAAGATTCACTTCTGCCCCGGTTTTGCAGCAACCTGATGTCTCACTCCCGTTCCAGGTAGAGGTGGATGCTTCTGAGATTGGTGCAGGAGCTGTTTTGTCCCAAAAGGATCCTGTAACATCTAAACTGAATCCCTGTGCTTTCTTTTCCTGAAAGTTCTCTCCATCTGAACGTAACTATGATGTGGGGAATTGAGAACTGTTAGCCATGAAATGGGCATTTGAGGAGTGGAGACATTGGTTGGAGGGAGCTAAACATCAAGTCGTGGTCCTCACTGACCACAAGAATTTGATATACCTGGAGTCGGCCAAACGCTTGAACCCTAGACAGGCTAGGTGGGCCTTGTTTTTTACACGTTTTGATTTTGTGGTCTCTTTTCTTCCTGGCACTAAGAATGTCAAGGCAGACGCCCTCTCTAGGAGCTTCTTTGCTGATTCTGCTGTGGTGACCAAGCCTGCTACCATCTTAGGCGAAGGGGTAGTTCTTTCTGCCATCTCGCCCGAATTGAGACGTGCTCTGGAAGAGTTCCAGGAGGTCAAACCTGACCGTTGTCCCAGTGGAAAGTTGTATGTTCCTGACCAATGGAAGAAGAGAGTGATGTCTGAAGTTCATTGCTCTGCATTGGCTGGTCATCCAGGTATTTTTCGTACAAGAGTTCTGGTGAGTCGGTCTTTTTGGTGGCCCGCCTTGTCTCGTGATGTCAGGAATTTTGTGCAGTCCTGTGGGACCTGCTCCCGGTCTAAACTTTGTTCTCGCTCTAGTAGGTTGTTGATGCCTTTGCCGGTCATGGACCCATATTTCAATGGATTTCATCTCTGATATGCCTGTCTCTCAGAGAATGACTTTTATTTGGGTGATTTGTGATAGGTTCTCTAAGATGGTTCATCTTGTACCACTCCCTAAGTTGCCATCTTCCTCTGAGTTGGTTCCCCTGTTTTTGCAACAGGTGGTTCGCTTGCACGTGATTCCTGAGAACATTGTATCTGACAGAGGAGTTCAGTTTATGTCTAGATTTTGGAGGACTTTCTGTTCCAAGCTGGGAATTCAGTTGTCCTTCTCCTCTGCTTTTCACCCTCAGACCAATGGGCAGACGGAGAGAACAAACCAGACCTTGGAGTCGTATTTGAGATGTTTTATTTCCGCTGATCAGGATGATTGGGTTTCATTTTTGCCCTTGGCCGAATTTGCTTTAAATAATAGAGCTAGTTCTGCCACTTTGATGTCACCTTTTTTTTGTAACTTTGGGTTTCATCCTCGATTTTCTTCAGGGCAGGTGGAGCCTTCTGCCTGCCCAGGTGTTGACACTGTGGTGGAGAGAATGCACCAGATCTGGGACCAAGTGGTGGATAAGTTATCTCTCTCCCAGGAAAAGGCCCAGCGGTTTTCCAACCGACATAGGACCATTGGTCCCCAGTTTAAGGTTGGTGATATGGTTTGGTTATCATCAAAAAATATCGCTATGAAGGTGGCTTCTCCTAAGTTTAAGCTTACAAGATTTTGGAGATTATTAAACCAGTCTCTTTTCGTTTGGCTCTTCCTGTCACATTTAAAATCCATAATGTGTTTCATAAGTCCTTGTTGAAGAGGTTTGTTGAACCAGTTGTTCCTGGGGTGGCACCTCCGGACCCTGTATTGGTTGATGGTAACGTGGAATATGACGTAGAGAAGATACTGGATTCCCATCTGGCTAGACGGAGACTCCAGTATTTGGTTAAGTGGAAGGGTTATGGTCAGGAGGATAATTCCTGGGTCTCTGCCTCTGATTTTCATGCCAAAAGATTGGTGCGTGCCTTTCATCGGGCTCACCCTGATCGCCCTGGTGGCGTGGATGAGGGTTCGGTGACCCCTCCTCAAGGGGGAGGTATTGTTGTGAGTTCATTTTCCCCTTCACCATTGAGGTCTGATGAACTCCCTCTTCTGGTGAAGGAAAGTAGTGAGGCTGATTACCAAACAGCTGAGCAGAATGATGATGACTAGGTGACTGGAATTGCTGACTGGATATAAGGCAGCCGGCGCCCTTCTGCCTTGCGGGTGATTTCCCTGAGGGATTCTTGGAGACCAGTCTGATTCCTGCTCCTCAAAAGCTAAGTTTTCTGCTCTGCTTTTTGCATTTTTGGTTTGGTTTTGATTTGCTTGATTTCTGCCTTTCCCTGCTGGGGTGAGCTGAATTCCTTTTTGCTCTGTCTTCAGAAAATACCTGGGTACTGATATAGTCTTTTTGAAGCCTAGCGTCTTCATGGCCTTTTTCCCTATCAGTCTGTTGGCTCTTTTTTCGATAGGGTTTTGGCGGATTGCAGACAGCAGCTTTTCTATCCTGTCCTATTTAGTTAGCTTGGGCCCCATCATTTGCTCAGCCTATCTTTCCATCTGTGTGAGTGTTTTTTCATCTTGCTTCACCGTCATTATATGTTGGGGGCTGCCTATTGCTTTGGGGTCTGTTCTGGGGCAGTTTAGATTTCCCTTTCTGTCTTTAGGCTATGTAGTTCTCTGGCTGTGATCAAGGGGTCTAGGGCACCGTAGGAGCCCCCCACGGCTACTGCTAGTTGTTGTTGTTGTTAGGTTCAGGGGTCTGCAATCCAATAGCTGCCAACTTCTCTGGTTTTCTGGACTTAGCTAGTATTTCTGTTTTTGCCTCCTACGGTGACTCATTCATAACAGAATCACCCGCCATACCACAGATCCTAGGGTACTCAATAGCAGGAAAGAATTGTAAAAAAAAAAAAAAAAAGTGTGTATATTTTTTCCTCTATATCTCTGAGGCCGTAGGGGGAATTTTTTTTCTTCTCTCAATGGAGATAAAGCAATTGTCTGATCATGTGGAGCAGCTCGCTGCGGAAGTGAGGGGAATTTCCGCCTACCTTGCTCATTCACATGCTGCTGAACCAAAGATCCCTACTCCTGATGTGTTTTTTGGAGATCGGTCTAAATTTTTGAATTTCAAAAATAATTGTCAATTATTTTTTGCCTTGAAGCCTAACTCGTCAGGGAGCTCCACGCAGCAGGTTAAAATTGTCATCTCTTTGCTGCGTGGCGATCCCCAGGAGTGGGCGTTTTCTTTGAAACCAGATGATCCTATTCTGACTAATGTGAACGCATTTTTTCAAGCCTTGGGGTTGTATGATGAACCTAATGCTATTGATCAGGCTGAAAAGACCCTGTTGGCATTGAGCCAGGGTCGAGATTCTGCAGAATTGTACTGTCAAAAATTCCGAAAGTGGGTGGTCCTTACTACCTGGAATGATAATGCCTTGGCAGCTCTCTTTCGGAAGGGTTTGTCAGAAGCCGTAAAAGATACTATGGTGGGATTTCCTGTTCCCTTTGGTCTTGACGATTCTATGTCATTAGCCATTCAGGTTGATCGGCGTTTACGTGAACGCAGGACTGCACGAGAGGTGTTGCCACCTGTTGAACAAGTGTCTGAACCTATGCAATGTGATAGAGTTTTGTCCAGGGAGCAACGTCAGGAGTTCAGAAGGCGTAATAAGCTGTGTTTTTTTTGTGGAGATGCCTCGCATATTATTTCTGTCTGTCCTAAACGAGAGAAACGTTTTGCACACACGTTTTCTGTGGGTGGTGTTCAACCTAAGTTTCTTCTGGCAATTACTCTGATTTGCTCCCTGTCCACATTTTCTGCCAAGGCTTTTGTGGATTCAGGAGCAGCCCTGAACCTAATGGACTTGGATTTTGCTAAACGTTGTGGATTTCCGATGACACCTCTGCGGACGCCTATCCCTTTGAGGGGGATTGATGCCACTCCTTTGGTGAAAAATAAACCTCAGTTTTGGACCCAGGTGGTAATGCGGGTCGCCCCAGACCATCAAGAAAATTGCAGATTTTTGATGTTGCATAATTTGCATGATACCATTGTTCTGGGGTTTCCCTGGTTGCAAATTCATAATCCAGTTTTGGATTGGAAATCTGTGTCTGTGGTGAGTTGGGGTTGCCGGTGTGCCTTTAGTGAGGCTCCGGTTTTTTCCACCTCTCCTCAGTCGCATGATGTTCCTGACTATTTAGCGGACTTTTATGATGTATTTAGTGAGAATGAGTCTGCGTCTTTGCCTCCTCATAGGAGTTATGACTGTGCAATTGAACTGAGCCCGGGATGTAAATTTCCCAAGGGTCGGCTCTTCAATTTATCTGTACCCGAGCACGAGGCTATGCGATCCTATATTAAGGAGGCGTTGGAGAAGGGTCATATTAGACCATCCTCTTCACCCTTAGGTGCCGTTTTTTTTTTCGTGGCCAAAAAGGATGGTTCATTAAGGCCTTGTATTGATTATCGTGCCCTCAACAAAATTACTATTAAATATCAGTATCCGTTACCCCTGATTTCGGATCTATTCTCCAGAGTTAAAGGTGCTTGCTGGTTTACCAAGCTTGACCTCAGGGGGGCGTATAATCTTATCCGCATTAAGCATGGGGATGAATGGAAGACAGCGTTTTATACTCCGGAGGGACATTTTTAGTACCTGGTGATGCCTTTTGGGCTCACTAATGCCTCTTCTGTCTTCCAGTGCTTCATGAACGACATTTTCCGAGACTTTGTTGATAAATTTTTGATTATCTATCTGGATGATATTTTGATCTTCTCCAAGGATTGGGATTCTCATGTGGAACATGTTCGGACTGTGTTCCGGATCTTGAGGGAGAATTCCCTGTATGTCAAAGGATCGAAATGCCTTTTTGGGGTTCAGAGGATTTCATTTTTGGGATTTATTTTTCTCTCCGTCAACTATTGAAATGGACCCGGCAAAGGTACAGGCCATTTATGATTGGGTTCAGCCCACTTCTTTGAAGGCCCTCCAGAAGTTTTTGGGTTTTGCTAATTTTTATCGGAAATTTATAGCAAAATTTTCTAGTATTGCCAAGCCATTGACTGATCAGACTAAGAAGGGTGCTGATGTGTTGAATTGGTCTCCGGAGGCTGTTTCTTCCTTTCAGGAGCTGAAGCGAAGATTCACTTCTGCCCCGGATTTGCAGCAACCTGATGTCTCACTCCCGTTCCAGGTAGAGGTGGATGCTTCTGAGATTGATGCAGGAGCTGTTTTGTCCCAAAAGGATCCTGTAACATCTAAACTGAATCCCTGTGCTTTCTTTTCATGAAGGTTCTCTCCATCTGAACATAACTATGATGTGGGGAATTGGGAACTGTTAGCCATGAAATGGGCATTTGAGGAGTGGAGACATTGGTTGGAGGGAGCTAAACATCAAGTCGTGGTCCTCACTGACCACAAGAATTTGATTTACCTGGAGTCGGCCAAACGCTTGAACCCTAGACAGGCTAGGTGGGCCTTGTTTTTTACACGTTTTGATTTTGTGGTCTCTTTTCTTCCTGGCACTAAGAATGTCAAGGCAGACGCCCTCTCTAGGAGCTTCTTTGCTGATTCTCCTGTGGTGACCAAGCCTGCTACCATCTTAGGCGAAGGGGTAGTTCTTTCTGCCATCTCGCCCGAATTGAGACGTGCTCTGGAAGAGTTCCAGGAGGACAAACCTGACCGTTGTCCCAGTGGAAAGTTGTATGTTCCTGACCAATGGAAGAAGAGAGTGATGTCTGAAGTTCATTGCTCTGCATTGGCTGGTCATCCAGGTATTTTTGGTACTAGAGATCTGGTGAGTCGGTCTTTTTGGTGGCCCGCCTTGTCTCGTGATGTCAGGAATTTTGTGCAGTCCTGTGGGACCTGCTCCCGGTCTAAACTTTGTTCTCGCTCTAGTAGGTTGTTGATGCCTTTGCCGGTCATGGACCCATATTTCAATGGATTTCATCTCTGATATGCCTGTCTCTCAGAGAATGACTGTTATTTGGGTGATTTGTGATAGGTTCTCTAAGATGGTTCATCTTGTACCACTCCCTAAGTTGCCATCTTCCTCTGAGTTGGTTCCCCTGTTTTTGCAACAGGTGGTTCGCTTGCACGTGATTCCTGAGAACATTGTATCTGACAGAGGAGTTCAGTTTATGTCTAGATTTTGGAGGACTTTCTGTTCCAAGCTGGGAATTCAGTTGTCCTTCTCCTCTGCTTTTCACCCTCAGACCAATGGGCAGACGGAGAGAACAAACCAGACCTTGGAGTCGTATTTGAGATGTTTTATTTCCGCTGATCAGGATGATTGGGTTTCATTTTTGCCCTTGGCCGAATTTGCTTTAAATAATAGAGCTAGTTCTGCCACTTTGATGTCACCTTTTTTTTGTAACTTTGGGATTCATCCTCGATTTTCTTCAGGGCAGGTGGAGCCTTCTGCCTGCCCAGGTGTTGACACTGTGGTGGAGAGAATGCACCAGATCTGGGACCAAGTGGTGGATAAGTTATCTCTCTCCCAGGAAAAGGCCCAGCGGTTTTCCAACCGACATAGGACCATTGGTCCCCAGTTTAAGGTTGGTGATATGGTTTGGTTATCATCAAAAAATATCGCTATGAAGGTGGCTTCTCCTAAGTTTAAGCTTACAAGATTTTGGAGATTATTAATCCGGTCTCTTTTCGTTTGGCTCTTCCTGTCACATTTAAAATCCATAATGTGTTTCATAAGTCCTTGTTGAAGAGGTTTGTTGAACCAGTTGTTCCTGGGGTGGCACCTCCGGACCCTGTATTGGTTGAAGGTAACATGGAATATGAGGTAGAGAAGATACTGGATTCCTATCTGGCTAGACGGAGACTCCAGTATTTGGTTAAGTGGAAGGGTTATGGTCAGGAGGATAATTCCTGGGTCTCTGCCTCTGATTTTCATGCCAAAAGATTGGTGCGTGCCTTTCATCGGGCTCACCCTGATCGCCCTGGTGGCGTGGATGAGGGTTCGGTGACCCCTCCTCAAGGGGGAGGTATTGTTGTGAGTTCATTTTCCCCTTCACCATTGAGGTCTGATGAACTCCCTCTTCTGGTGAAGGAAAGTAGTGAGGCTGATTACCAAACAGCTGAGCAGAATGATGATGACTAGGTGACTGGAATTGCTGACTGGATATAAGGCAGCCGGCGCCCTTCTGCCTTGCGGTTGATTTCCCTGAGGGATTCTTGGAGACCAGTCTGATTCCTGCTCCTCAAAAGCTAAGTTTTCTGCTCTGCTTTTTGCATTTTTGGTTTGGTTTTGATTTGCTGGATTTCTGCCTTTCCCTGCTGGGGTGAGCTGAATTCCTTTTTGCTCTGTCTTCAGAAAATACCTGGGTACTGATATAGTCTTTTTGAAGACTAGCGTCTTCATGGCTTTTTTCCCTATCAGTCTGTTGGCTCTTTTTTCGATAGGGTTTTGGCGGATTGCAGACAGCAGCTTTTCTATCCTGTCCTATTTAGTTAGCTTGGGCCCCATCATTTGCTCAGCCTATCTTTCCATCTGTGTGAGTGTTTTTTCATCTTGCTTCACCGTCATTATATGTTGGGGGCTGCCTATTGGTTTGGGGTCTGTTCTGGGGCAGTTTAGATTTCCCTTTCTGTCTTTAGGCTATGTAGTTCTCCGGCTGAGATCGAGGGGTCTAGGGCACCGTAGGAGCCCCCCACGGCTACTGCTAGTTGTTGTTGTTAGGTTCAGGGGTCTGCAATCCAATAGCTGCCAACTTCACTGTTTTTCTGGACTTAGCTAGTATACTCCTAGGGTACTCAATAGCAGGAAAGAATTGTAAAAAAAAAAAAAAGTGTGTATATTTTTTTCCTCTATATCTCTGAGGCCGTAGGGGGAATTTTTTTTCTTCTCTCAATGGAGATAAAGCAATTGTCTGATCATGTGGACCAGCTCGCTGCGGAAGTGAGGGGAGTTTCCGCCTACCTTGTTCATTCACATTCTGCTGAACCAAAGATCCCTACTCCTGATGTGTTTTTTGGAGATCGGTCTAAATTTTTGAATTTCAAAAATAATTGTCAATTATTTTTTGCCTTGAAGCAGAATAGAGTTGAGCGACTTTTGTTTTTTTAGGGTCGCGTTTCGTTTCGTGAAACCCGACTTTTCCAAAAGTCGGGTCGAGCAAGATCGTCCGATTATAGGGAAATGTCGGGGTCGTCCCGAAACACGAAACCCAATGTAAGTCAATGGGGAATAAAAGTTGGCAGTGAGAGGAGGACAGGAAACACACCAACAGTGCCCATTTGAATGCCAAAAGCATCAATTCTTCTTACTTAAGCTAGTCAACCTTAATTAACTTCATAATACAAGTTACGCACTGAAAAATGGGGGTTATTTGGCTACAGACTGTGGGGGGGGAGGGCTGGCTCCAGGTTTTCATGTGCCCTGGGCGAAAGAGCGCCCCTTTAACACATACCACAACTCATCATGCTCCGATACGGCAGAGAAATAGCGGTATAGTACAATGAAAAATACCTCACTTTTTACATCTCATGACGAGGCCCATCTATTTCTCCATACAGAATCATTGGTCCCATATAATGTTTGAAACAGTATATGATGAGCTCCACATAATGCTACAGTATATGTTGGTCCCCATGGATGAAGCTCTACTGTCTTATGGTCCCAAATAATGCTCCAAACATAACGGGCCCCATTTCTAATGCTCTAGTGTATAATGGGCACTGTAAATGCTGCTCCAGTGTCTGATGTCCACCTTTGGAATGTTCCAGTGTATGGTGGGCCCCATCTATCATTCTCAGACGGTGTTAGGCCCAGTATGGATTGCACGTGATTGCACAAAGGTGAGAAAGGGTACCGTATCCCCAGATAACATGTATGGATAGTGTACACATTCAAAATATATGTCTAAACATCAGGAGGCAGGCTCAGACGGTGTTAGGCCCAGTATGGATTGCACGTGATTGCACAAAGGTTAGAAAGGGTACCGTATCCCCAGATAACATGTATGGATAGCGTACACATTCAAAATATATGTTTCAGGAGGCAGGCTCAGACGGTGTTAGGCCCAGTATGGATTGCACGTGATTGCACAAAGGTTAGAAAGGGTACCGTATCCCCAGATAACATGTATGGATAGCGTACACATTCAAAATATATGTCTCAGGAGGCAGGCTCAGACGGTGTTAGGCCCAGTATGGATTGCACGTGATTGCACAAAGGTTAGAAAGGGTACCGTATCCCCAGATAACATGTATGGATAGCGTACACATTCAAAATATATGTCTCAGGAGGCAGGCTCAGACGGTGTTAGGCCCAGTATGGATTGCACGTGATTGCACAAAGGTTAGAAAGGGTACCGTATCACCAGATAACATGTATGGATAGCGTACACATTCAAAATATATGTCTCAGGAGGCAGGCTCAGACGGTGTTAGGCCCAGTATGGATTGCACGTGATTGCACAAAGGTTAGAAAGGGTACCGTATCCCCAGATAACATGTATGGATAGCGTACACATTCAAAATATATGTCTCAGGAGGCAGGCTCAGACGGTGTTAGGCCCAGTATGGATTGCACGTGATTGCACAAAGGTTAGAAAGGGTACCGTTTCCCCAGATAACATGTATGGATAGCGTACACATTCAAAATATATGTCTCAGGAGGCAGGCTCAGACGGTGTTAGGCCCAGTATGGATTGCACGTGATTGCACAAAGGTTAGAAAGGGTACCGTATCCCCAGATAACATGTATGGATAGCGTACACATTCAAAATATATGTCTCAGGAGGCAGGCTCAGACGGTGTTAGGCCCAGTATGGATTGCACGTGATTGCACAAAGGTTAGAAAGGGTACCGTATCCCCAGATAACATGTATGGATAGCGTACACATTCAAAATATATGTCTCAGGAGGCAGGCTCAGACGGTGTTAGGCCCAGTATGGATTGCACGTGATTGCACAAAGGTTAGAAAGGGTACCGTATCCCCAGATAACATGTATGGATAGCGTACACATTCAAAATATATGTCTCAGGAGGCAGGCTCAGACGGTGTTAGGCCCAGTATGGATTGCACGTGATTGCACAAAGGTTAGAAAGGGTACCGTATCCCCAGATAACATGTATGGATAGCGTACACATTCAAAATATATGTCTCAGGAGGCAGGCTCAGACGGTGTTAGGCCCAGTATGGATTGCACGTGATTGCACAAAGGTTAGAAAGGGTCCCTTTTCCCCGGATAACATGTATGGATAGCGTACACATTCAAAATATATGTCTATACATCAGGAGGCAGGCTCAGACGGTTTCAGGCACAGTATGGATTTGACGGCCCAGATTACACAGCGGAGGAGCAGGGAGAGGTAAAGATTGCAAATGCTGGGGCCCTGCCCAAGCAAGGGGGGCCCAGTCGTGGGCGTCGGTACTGGCACTGGGCCCCTCATAGTACAGCGGTGTGTCTGATGGCGGGTGTGCACCACACCGTCATAGACACTTGATTGCACTATGAGGGACCCTGTGCCAGTGCCCGCGCCCAAGAGTCGGCCTAACCACCTGTCCAGGGCAACGGCACTCGCACGGGGGGGAGGCAGCACAGTTAGGGAGTTTTAGAAAGTGGCATATGTTGATGTTGGACATTCAGCTGATGCAAAAGGCGAAATAGGTGAAGTACCAGGAAGAGGTGGACCAAAGCAAGCCATTTTCTGTCACCCTATGTGTCATCAGGGGAAGGTGGGACAAAATCCTTGGAAACCCATGCGTGGTTCATTTTAATGAAGGTTAGATCATCCACATTTTGGGTTGACAGACGGGTCCTTTTTTCTGTCAGGATTGATCCAGCTGCACTGAAGACTCTTTCCGATAGCACACTTGCAGCTGGGCAAGCGAGCTCCTGTAAGGCATATTGGGCCAATTCAGGCCAGGTGTCCAGTTTAGCGGCCCAATAGTCAAAGGGGAATGACCTGTGTGGGAGAACATCGATATGGGAGGAAAAGTAGTTTGTAACCATAGTTGACAACTGCTGTCTCCTGTCACTTTCCATCGATGCAGTATTACCAGTTGTGTGAGCGGTATTTGAAAAATCAGTCCACAACATTGTCATGAAACCCCTGTCTCCAACGCCACTTCTGCTGTGTGCACCACGAACACCTCTGCCAAGCTGCCCCCGGCCCGTACGGCTCGTGTGAGAACCATCACCGCTGCTGTGTGCTGGGAATGCCTCAAGCAACCGATTTACCAGAGTTGCTTGTTTATTAGCCAATACTAGGTCAAGGTTCTCCTGTGGCATGATGTTTTGTAATTTGCCTTTGTAGTGTGGATCCAGGATGCTGGCCAACCAGTAGTCGTCATCGTTCATCATTTTGGCAATGCGGGGGTCCCTTTTTAGGATCCGCAAGGCATAATCTGACATGTGGGCCAATGTTCCCGGTGTCAATGATGCACTGCGAGTGCTGGGTGGAGGAGCACTGTCTGGCAAATCCACATCCCTCCAGTCACGCACAAACCCTGTACCAGACCTTGCCACGCCAACATTTTCACTTGCCCCACGAGATGCATCCTCCTCCCCTAAGTAATCATCCCCATCATCATCCTCCTCCTCCTCTTCTTCCTCCACCTCGTCCAGGAGAGGTCCCTGAGCAGACAATGGCTGAATGTCATCAAGGATTCCCTCCTCCTCTTCCTCCTCATCAACATTGGCTGCAGACGCCTGCTCCTTAAGGTGCGCCAAAGTTTGCATGAGCAGACGCATAAGTGGGATGCTCATGCTTAGGATGGCGTCGTCTGCGCTTACCAGCCGTGTGCATTCCTCAAAACACTGAAGGACTTTACAAAGGTCTTTCAGCTTCGACCACTGCACACCTGTCAACTCCATGTCTGCTCTCAAAGTGCCTGGCCGTGTATCCTCCCACAAATGCATTACGGCCTGCCTCTGCTCGCACAGCCGCTCCACCATGTGCAGGGTGGAGTTCCACCTTGTTGCAATGTCGATAATGAGGCGGTGGTTGGGAAGGTGGAGCAATCGCTGCAGCTTCTGCATACAAACGGAGTGTACAGGCGACCGGCGGATGTGCGCGCACAGTCTTCGCACCTTCTGGAGCAGGGCTGTTAACTCCGGATAATTTTTGAGGAAGCACTGCACCACCAGGTTCAAGGTGTGAGCCAAGCAAGGTATGTGGCTGAGTTTTGAAAGGGCTATGGCTGCCACAAAATTACGGCCGTTATCACTAACTACCTTGCCTGCCTCAAGATGTACACTGCCCAGCCATGACTCAATTTGTCGCTTCAAGTACTCGGCCAGCACCTCGGCGGTGTGTCTGTCGCCCAAACACATCATCTGCAACACAGCCTGCTGACGCTTTCCACTAGCTGCTCGATAGGGGGACACATCGTGTGCAACAGTGGCAGCTGCAGATGGAGTGCTCGTACGACTGCGCTCTGTGGACGAGCTTTCGCTTCTGGAGGAGGAGGAGGAGGGTCGAACGCCTACAGCCAACTGTTTCCTATACCGTGGGCTGGGCAGCACTGTCCCACCACCACTGTCCCCTGTGGACCCTGCATCCACCACATTAACCCAGTGCGCAGTGATGGACACGTAACGGCCCTGGCCATGCCGACTGGACCATGCATCAGTTGTGAGGTGCACCTTTCCGCTCACTGACTGCTTGAGTGCATGGACAATGCGGTCTTTCACATGATGGTGGAGGGCTGGGATGGCTTTGCGAGAGAAGAAGTGACGACTGGGTAGGTCATAGCGTGGTACTGCATAGGCCATGAGTTCGCGGAAAGCTGTGCTTTCCACCAACCGAAAGGGCATCATCTCAAACGAGATTAGTTTGGCAATGTGGGCGTTCAAACCCAGTGTACGCGGATGAGAGACTGAGTACTTTCTTGACCTACTCATAGTGTCTGGGAGGGTGAGCTGGACTTGAGAGCTGCATATGGTGGAAGTAGCGGTGGACAGGGTGGACTGAGAGAGGGTTGATGATGGTGATGGAGTTGGTGTTCTTTCTGATGGCCTAGAATCAGTCTTTCGTTGATATAACAGTGGGATTCCCTGACTGCTGTGGTCTTGCAACGACACCTCAACATTTGCTGCTGTGCTAACCGGTGGGCTTACAGTGGGGGAAACAATGTAGCGTTGCTGACTACCTTCGTTGTGATCAGTTGCACATGTGGCACTTGAGGTTTGGTGTTGTGTCCACGCTTGCAAGTGCATGCTGGTTAAATGTCTAAGCATGCAACTGGTATTCAAATTTTTCAGATTTTTCCCTCGGCTAAAGGTCTTTGCGCACTTCTTACAGATAACCTTGGCGTGATCATGAGGATTTTGGTCAAAAAAGTGCCACACTGCACTCTTCCTACTTTGGCAGACATTTTGCGGCCTAGCACGCTGTGATCCTTTGACCCTCTGGACAAGCTGTCCAGCAACTCTTTTGATGTTTGGAACCTGTCTTTGGAATGCTCCGGGCCTGCCAGATAACAGCTGTTGCGATGTCGATGTCTGCTGTGGATGCTCCTCATCTGAGCTATTGCAAGCAGCACCCTCTTCCCCCAATGGATGCCAATCTGGGTCAACAACTGGGTCATCCATCACTTCCTCTTCTACGTCATTTGCACCTTCCTCTGTGTCACCGTGTATGGTGGTATAGTGTGCGGGAAGGGGCACCTGAGTCTAATCAGGGTCAGAATCTGGCTCTGTACACTGCGAGGACAATGTAGTGCTCTGAGTGAATGTACCAGCAGAATCATCCATCAGCGGCTGTGCATCAGTGCACTCCATGTCAGATTCATCTTGGCCTGGGTAATTCACCATTTCACTTGATAATCCAGGCATGGTATGTGAAAACAGCTCCATGGAGTAATCAGTAGTATGGCCTGCGTCATCCTTCAATCTTGGTTGGGGTGAAGGACACAAGGAAAGGTGTGGTTCATGAACATGAGCCTCCAATGACAACTCAGTGCTTTTACTTTTTACAACTGAAGAAGAGGAGGCGATAGAGCTGGAGGCTGAGTCAGCAATGTAAGACAAAACTTTTTCCTGATGCTCTGGCTTTAAAAGCGGTTTGCCAACTCCTAGAAAACTAAGCGTTCGAGGCCTTATGTAGCCAGACGATGACGCAGGGTCAGCACCTCCTGCATTCGGTCCTATTTTGCTCTTGCCACTACCATCAGATCCACCACCAACACCAACATTACCAGCTTCCAACCCCCGCCCAATTCCACGGCCTCTTCCACCAGCCTTCCTCATTTTTGGTAGAAATGTAGACAAAATCCAACAAACTATATAGTAATGTAAAACAAGGTACAAGGTGTCTATAGGACAGGGGAGATTTTGAATTTCTGCTGACACTTGTGGACACTGGACACTTTTGGATTGTGTGAGGCCCACTGATATCTGAGTGCTATGTGACAGGCTCGATGGCACAGCTGTGACCAAAGTGACTAGAGGATAAGGGAGATTTTGAATCTCTGCACACACTTTTGGACACTGGATGGACACTTTTGGATTGTGTGAGGCCCACTGATATCTGAGCGCTATGTCACAGGCTCGATGGCACAGCTGTGACCAAAGTGACTAGAGGATAAGGGAGATTTTGAATCTCTGCACACATTTTGGACACTGGATGGACACTTTTGGATTGTGTGAGGCCCACTGATATCTGAGCGCTATGTGACAGGCTCGATGGCACAGCTGTGACCAAAGTGACTAGAGGATAAGGGAGATTTTGAATCTCTGCACACACTTTTGGACACTGGATGGACACTTTTGGATTGTGTGAGGCCCACTGATATCTGAGTGCTATGTGACAGGCTCGATGGCACAGCTGTGACCAAAGTGACTAGAGGATAAGGGAGATTTTGAATCTCTGCACACACTTTTGGACACTGGATGGACACTTTTGGATTGTGTGAGGCCCACTGATATCTGAGCGCTATGTGACAGGCTCGATGGCACAGCTGTGACCAAAGTGACTAGAGGATAAGGGAGATTTTGAATCTCTGCACACACTTTTGGACACTGGACACTTTTGGATTGTGTGAGGCCCACTGATATCTGAGCGCTATGTGACAGGCTCGATGGCACAGCTGTGACCAAAGTGACTAGAGGATAAGGGAGATTTTGAATCTCTGCACACACTTTTGGACACTGGATGGACACTTTTGGATTGTGTGAGGCCCACTGATATCTGAGCGCTATGTGACAGGCTCGATGGCACAGCTGTGACCAAAGTGACTAGAGGATAAGGGAGATTTTGAATCTCTGCACACACTTTTGGACACTGGATGGACACTTTTGGATTGTGTGAGGCCCACTGATATCTGAGCGCTATGTGACAGGCTTGATGGCACAGCTGTGACCAAAGTGACTAGAGGATAAGGGAGATTTTGAATCTCTGCACACACTTTTGGACACTGGATGGACACTTTTGGATTGTGTGAGGCCCACTGATATCTGAGCGCTATGTGACAGGCTCGATGGCACAGCTGTGACCAAAGTGACTAGAGGATAAGGGAGATTTTGAATCTCTGCACACACTTTTGGACACTGGATGGACAATTTTGGATTGTGTGAGGCCCACTGATATCTGAGCGCTATGTGACAGGCTCGATGGCACAGCTGTGACCAAAGTGACTAGAGGATAAGGGAGATTTTGAATCTCTGCACACACTTTTGGACACTGGATGGACACTTTTAGATTGTGTGAGGCCCACTGATATCTGAGCGCTATGTGACAGGCTCGATGGCACAGCTGTGACCAAAGTGACTAGAGGATAAGGGAGATTTTGAATCTCTGCACACACTTTTGGACACTGGATGGAGACTTTTGGATTGTGTGAGGCCCACTGATATCTGAGTGCTATGTGACAGGCTCGATGGCACAGCTTTGACCAAAGTGACTAGAGGATAAGGGAGATTTTGAATCTCTGCACACACTTTTGGACACTGGACACTTTTGGATTGTGTGAGGCCCACTGATATCTGAGCGCTATGTGACAGGCTCGATGGCACAGCTGTGACCAAAGTGACTAGAGGATAAGGGAGATTTTGAATCTCTGCACACACTTTTGGACACTGGATGGACACTTTTGGATTGTGTGAGGCCCACTGATATCTGAGCGCTATGTGACAGGCTCGATGGCACAGCTGTGACCAAAGTGACTAGAGGATAAGGGAGATTTTGAATCTCTGCACACACTTTAGGACACTGGACACTTTTGGATTGTGTGAGGCCCACTGATATCTGAGCGCTATGTGACAGGCTCGATGGCACAGCTGTGACCAAAGTGACTAGAGGATAAGGGAGATTTTGAATCTCTGCACACACTTTTGGACACTGGACACTTTTGGATTGTGTGAGGCCCACTGATATCTGAGCGCTATGTGACAGGCTCGATGGCACAGCTGTGACCAAAGTGACTAGAGGATAAGGGAGATTTTGAATCTCTGCACACACTTTTGGACACTGGACACTTTTGGATTGTGTGAGGCCCACTGATATCTGAGCGCTATGTGACAGGCTCGATGGCACAGCTGTGACCAAAGTGACTAGAGGATAAGGGAGATTTTGAATCTCTGCACACACTTTTGGACACTGGATGGACACTTTTGGATTGTGTGAGGCCCACTGATATCTGAGCGCTATGTGACAGGCTCGATGGCACAGCTGTGACCAAAGTGACTAGAGGATAAGGGAGATTTTGAATCTCTGCACACACTTTTGGACACTGGACACTTTTGGATTGTGTGAGGAACACTGATATCTGAGCGCTATGTGACAGGCTCGATGGCACAGCTGTGACCAAAGTGACTAGAGGATAAGGGAGATTTTGAATCTCTGCACACACTTTTGGACACTGGATGGACACTTTTGGATTGTGTGAGGCCCACTGATATCTGAGCGCTATGTGACAGGCTCGATGGCACAGCTGTGACCAAAGTGACTAGAGGATAAGGGAGATTTTGAATCTCTGCACACACTTTTGGACACTGGATGGACACTTTTGGATTGTGTGAGGCCCACTGATATCTGAGCGCTATGTGACAGGCTCGATGGCACAGCTGTGACCAAAGTGACTAGAGGATAAGGGAGATTTTGAATCTCTGCACACACTTTTGGACACTGGACACTTTTGGATTGTGTGAGGCCCACTGATATCTGAGCGCTATGTGACAGTCTCGATGGCACAGCTGTGACCAAAGTGACTAGAGGATAAGGGAGATTTTGAATCTCTGCACACACTTTTGGACACTGGATGGACACTTTTGGATTGTGTGAGGCCCACTGATATCTGAGCGCTAAGTGACAGGCTCGATGGCACAGCTGTGATCAAAGTGACTAGAGGATAAGGGAGATTTTGAATCTCTGCACACACTTTTGGACACTGGATGGACACTTTTGGATTGTGTGAGGCCCACTGATATCTGAGCGCTATGTGACAGGCTCGATGGCACAGCTGTGACCAAAGTGACTAGAGGATAAGGGAGATTTTGAATCTCTGCACACACTTTTGGACACTGGATGGACACTTTTGGATTGTGTGAGGCCCACTGATATCTGAGCGCTATGTGACAGGCTCGATGGCACAGCTGTGACCAAAGTGACTAGAGGATAAGGGAGATTTTGAATCTCTGCACACACTTTTGGACACTGGACACTTTTGGATTGTGTGAGGCCCACTGATATCTGAGCGCTATGTGACAGGCTCGATGGCACAGCTGTGACCAAAGTGACTAGAGGATAAGGGAGATTTTGAATCTCTGCACACACTTTTGGACACTGGATGGACACTTTTGGATTGTGTGAGGCCCACTGATATCTGAGCGCTATGTGACAGGCTCGATGGCACAGCTGTGACCAAAGTGACTAGAGGATAAGGGAGATTTTGAATCTCTGCACACACTTTTGGACACTGGATGGACACTTTTGGATTGTGTGAGGCCCACTGATATCTGAGCGCTATGTGACAGGCTCGATGGCACAGCTGTGACCAAAGTGACTAGAGGATAAGGGAGATTTTGAATCTCTGCACACACTTTTGGACACTGGACACTTTTGGATTGTGTGAGGCCCACTGATATCTGAGCGCTATGTGACAGGCTCGATGGCACAGCTGTGACCAAAGTGACTAGAGGATAAGGGAGATTTTGAATCTCTGCACACACTTTTGGACACTGGATGGACACTTTTGGATTGTGTGAGGCCCACTGATATCTGAGCGCTATGTGACAGGCTCGATGGTACAGCTGTGACCAAAGTGACTAGAGGATAAGGGAGATTTTGAATCTCTGCACACACTTTTGGACACTGGACACTTTTGTATTGTGTGAGGCCCAATGAATATCTGAGCGCTATGTGACAGGCTCGATGGCACAGCTGTGACAAAAGTGACTAGAGGATAAGGGAGATTGGATTGCTTTTAAAAAAGCAGTTTGCGGAGCAGTGGGTAAACAGCAATGCAGGAATGTCAGGAAGCCTTAGAAGGCAGCCCAACAACCAACACCACTGATACACCACTATATAGCCTCCCCTTGCACTGCACACACAGTGACTGGTGTGTTGTGCAGGCCAAATTGCTAGCAGCAGAAGCAGTTTTTTTTTCTTCTCAGCAGGACAAAAAAGAAAAATTGGGATTGCTTTTAAAAAAGCAGTTTGCGAAGCAGTGGGTAAACAGCAATGCAGGAATGTCAGGAAGCCTTAGAAGGCAGCCCAACAACCAACACCACTGATACACCACTATATAGCCTCCCATTGCACTGCACACACAGTGACTGGTGTGTTGTGCAGGCCAAATCGCTAGCAGCAGAAGCAGTTTTTTTGTCTTCTTCCCTGCCTAACGCTCTCCCTACAGAATCAGCAGCAACCTATCCCTATACTAAGATCGGCAGAAGTAAGATGGCGGTCGGCGTGCACGCCCTTTTATACCCCCTGTGACGCCCACCAAAGCAAGCCAATCACTTGCATGCCCTTCTGAAAGATGGTGGTGACCCGTGCCTATGTCATCACGTTGCCCACAGTGTCCGTGGATCCTGATTGGCTGAAAAAGAGCGCAAAACAAACTTTTGAAACGCGACTTTGGCGCGTAAGTCGCCGACCTCGTGGCCGACCTCATCCTAGGGTCGGGTTTCGTTTCATGAAACCCGACTTTGCCAAAAGTCGGCGACTTTTGAATTTTTTCGACCCGTTTCGCTCAACTCTAGTGCTGATGTGTTGAATTGGTCTCCGGAGGCTGTTTCTTCCTTTCAGGAGCTGAAGCGAAGATTCACTTCTGCCCCGGTTTTGCAGCAACCTGATGTCTCACTCCCGTTCCAGGTAGAGGTGGATGCTTCTGAGATTGGTGCAGGAGCTGTTTTGTCCCAAAAGGATCCTGTAACATCTAAACTGAATCCCTGTGCTTTCTTTTCCTGAAAGTTCTCTCCATCTGAATGTAACTATGATGTGGGGAATTGGGAACTGTTTGCCATGAAATGGGCATTTGAGGAGTGGAGACATTGGTTGGAGGGAGCTAAACATCAAGTCGTGGTCCTCACTGACCACAAGAATTTGATTTACCTGGAGTCGGCCAAACGCTTGAACCCTAGACAGGCTAGGTGGGCCTTGTTTTTTACACGTTTTGATTTTGTGGTCTCTTTTCTTCCTGGCACTAAGAATGTCAAGGCAGACGCCCTCTCTAGGAGCTTCTTTGCTGATTCTCCTGTGGTGACCAAGCCTGCTACCATCTTAGGCGAAGGGGTAGTTCTTTCTGCCATCTCGCCCGAATTGAGACGTGCTCTGGAAGAGTTCCAGGAGGACAAACCTGACCGTTGTCCCAGTGGAAAGTTGTATGTTCCTGACCAATGGAAGAAGAGAGTGATGTCTGAAGTTCATTGCTCTGCATTGGCTGGTCATCCAGGTATTTTTGGTACTAGAGATCTGGTGAGTCGGTCTTTTTGGTGGCCCGCCTTGTCTCGTGATGTCAGGAATTTTGTGCAGTCCTGTGGGACCTGCTCCCGGTCTAAACTTTGTTCTCGCTCTAGTAGGTTGTTGATGCCTTTGCGGTCATGGACCCATATTTCAATGGATTTCATCTCTGATATGCCTGTCTCTCAGACAATGACTGTTATTTGGGTAATTTGTGATAGGTTCTCTAAGATGGTTCATCTTGTACCACTCCCTAAGTTGCCATCTTCCTCTGAGTTGGTGCCCCTGTTTTTGCAACAGGTGGTTCGCTTGCACGTGATTCCTGAGAACATTGTATCTGACAGAGGAGTTCAGTTTATGTCTAGATTTTGGAGGACTTTCTGTTCCAAGCTGGGAATTCAGTTGTCCTTCTCTTCTGCTTTTCACCCTCAGACCAATGGGCAGACGGAGAGAACAAACCAGACCTTGGAGTCGTATTTGAGATGTTTTATTTCCGCTGATCAGGATGATTGGGTTTCATTTTTGCCCTTGGCCGAATTTGCTTTAAATAATAGAGCTAGTTCTGCCACTTTGATGTCACCTTTTTTTTGTAACTTTGGGTTTCATCCTCGATTTTCTTCAGGGCAGGTGGAGCCTTCTGCATGCCCAGGTGTTGACACTGTGGTGGAGAGAATGCACCAGATCTGGGACCAAGTGGTGGATAAGTTATCTCTCTCCCAGGAAAAGGCCCAGCGGTTTTCCAACCGACATAGGACCATTGGTCCCCAGTTTAAGGTTGGTGATATGGTTTGGTTATCATCAAAAAATATCGCTATGAAGGTGGCTTCTCCTAAGTTTAAGCTTACAAGATTTTGGAGATTATTAATCCGGTCTCTTTTCGTTTGGCTCTTCCTGTCACATTTAAAATCCATAATGTGTTTCATAAGTCCTTGTTGAAGAGGTTTGTTGAACCAGTTGTTCCTGGGGTGGCACCTCCGGACCCTGCATTGGTTGAAGGTAACATGGAATATGAGGTAGAGAAGATACTGGATTCCCATCTGGCTAGACGGAGACTCCAGTATTTGGTTAAGTGGAAGGGTTATGGTCAGGAGGATAATTCCTGGGTCTCTGCCTCTGATTTTCATGCCAAAAGATTGGTGCGTGCCTTTCATCGGGCTCACCCTGATCGCCCTGGTGGCGTGGATGAGGGTTCGGTGACCCCTCCTCAAGGGGGAGGTACTGTTGTGAGTTCATTTTCCCCTTCACCATTGAGGTCTGATGAACTCCCTCTTCAGGTGAAGGAAAGTAGTGAGGCTGATTACCAAACAGCTGAGCAGAATGATGATGACTAGGTGACTGGAATTGCTGACTGGATATAAGGCAGCCGGCGCCCTTCTGCCTTGCGGGTGATTTCTCTGAGGGATTCTTGGAGACCAGTCTGATTCCTGCTCCTCAAAAGCTAAGTTTTCTGCTCTGCTTTTTGCATTTTTGGTTTGGTTTTGATTTGCTGGATTTCTGCCTTTCCCTGCTGGGGTGAGCTGAATTCCTTTTTGCTCTGTCTTCAGAAAATACCTGGGTACTGATATTGTCATTTTGAAGCCTAGCGTCTTCAGGGCTTTTTTCCCTATCAGTCTGTTGGCTCTTTTTTCGATAGGGTTTTGGCGGATTGCAGACAGCAGCTTTTCTATCCTGTCCTATTTAGTTAGCTTGGGCCCCATCATTTGCTCAGCCTATCTTTCCATCTGTGTGAGTGTTTTTTCATCTTGCTTCACCGTCATTATATGTTGGGGGCTGCCTATTGCTTTGGGGTCTGTTCTGGGGCAGTTTAGATTTCCCTTTCTGTCTTTAGGCTATGTAGTTCTCCGGCTGTGATCGAGGGGTCTAGGGCACTGTAGGAGCCCCCCACGGCTACTGCTAGTTATTGTTGTTAGGTTCAGGGGTCTGCAATCCAATAGCTGCCAACTTCTCTGGTATTCTGGACTTAGCTAGTATTTCTGTTTTTGCCTCCTATGGTGACTCATTCATAACAGATTCACCCGACATACCACAGATCCTAGGGTACTCAATAGCAGGAAAGAATTGTGAAAAAAAAAAAAAAGTGTGTATATTTTTTCCTCTATATCTCTGAGGCCGTAGGGGGAATTTTTTTTCTTCTCTCAATGGAGATAAAGCAATTCTCTGATCATGTGGAGCAGCTCGCTGCGGAAGTGAGGGGAATTTCCGCCTACCTTGTTCATTCACATGCTGCTGAACCAAAGATCCCTGCTCCTGATGTGTTTTTTGGAGATCGGTCTAAATTTTTGAATTTCAAAAATAATTGTAAATTATTTTTTGCCTTGAAGCCTAACTCGTCAGGGAGCTCCGCGCAGCAGGTTAAATTTGTCATCTCTTTGCTGCGTGGCGATCCCCAGGATTGGGCGTTTTCTTTGAAACCAGATGATCCTATTCTGACTAATGTGAACGCATTTTTTCAAGCCTTGGGGTTGTATGATGAACCTAATGCTATTGATCAGGCTCAAAAGACCCTGTTGGCATTGAGCCAGGGTCGAGATTCTGCAGAATTGTACTGTCAAAAATTCCGAAAGTGGGTGGTCCTTACTACCTGGAATGATAATGCCTTGGCAGCTCTCTTTCGGAAGGGTTTGTCAGAAGCCGTAAAAGATACTATGGTGGGATTTCCTGTTCCCTCTGGTCTTGACGATTCTATGTCATTAGCCATTCAGGTTGATCGGCGTTTACGTGAACGCAGGACTGCACGAGAGGTGTTGCCACCTGTTGAACAAGTGTCTGAACCTATGCAATGTGATAGAGTTTTGTCCAGGGAGCAACATCAGGAGTTCAGAAGGCGTAATAAGCTGTGTTTTTTTTGTGGAGATGTCTCGCATATTATTTCTGTCTGTCCTAAACGAGAGAAACGTTTTGCACACACGTTTTCTGTGGGTGGTGTTCAACCTAAGTTTCTTCTGGCAATTACTCTGATCTGCTCCCTGTCCACATTTTCTGCCAAGGCTTTTGTGGATTCAGAAGCAGCCCTGAACCTAATGGACTTGGATTTTGCTAAACGTTGTGGATTTCCGATGACACCTCTGCGGACGCCTATCCCTTTGAGGGGGATTGATGCCACTCCTTTGGTGAAAAATAAACCTCAGTTTTGGACCCAGGTGGTAATGCGGGTCGCCCCAGACCATCAAGAAAATTGCAGATTTTTGATGTTGCATAATTTGCATGATACCATTGTTCTGGGGTTTCCCTGGTTGCAAATTCATAATCCAGTTTTGGATTGGAAATCTGTGTCTGTGGTGAGTTGGGGTTGCCGGTGTGCCTTTAGTGAGGCTCCGGTTTTTTCCACCTCTCCTCAGTCGCATGATGTTCCTGACTATTTAGCGGACTTTTATGATGTATTTAGTGAGAATGAGTCTGCGTCTTTGCCTCCTCATAGGAGTTATGACTGTGCAATTGAACTGAGCCCGGGATGTAAATTTCCCAAGGGTCGGCTCTTCAATTTATCTGTACCCGAGCACGAGGCTATGCGATCCTATATTAAGGAGGCGTTGGAGAAGGGTCATATTAGACCATCCTCTTCACCCTTAGGTGCCGTTTTTTTTTTCGTGGCCAAAAAGGATGGTTCATTAAGGCCTTGTATTGATTATCGTGCCCTCAACAAAATTACTATTAAATATCAGTATCCGTTACCCCTGATTTCGGATCTATTCTGCAGAGTTAAAGGTGCTTGCTGGTTTACCAAGCTTGACCCCAGGGGGTGTATAATCTTATCCGCATTAAGCATGGGGATGAATGGAAGACAGCGTTTAATACTCCGGAGGGACATTTTGAGTACCTGGTGATGCCTTTTGGTCTCACTAATGCCTCTTCTGTCTTCCAGTGCTTCATGAACTACATTTTCCGAGACTTTGTTGATAAATTTTTGATTATCTATCTGGATGATATTTTGATCTTCTCCAAGGATTGGGATTCTCATGTGGAACATGTTCGGACTGTGTTCCGGATCTTGAGGGAGAATTCCCTGTATGTCAAAGGATCGAAATGCCTTTTTGGGGTACAGAGGATTTCATTTTTGGGATTTATTTTTCTCTCCGTCAACTATTGAAATGGACCCGGCCAAGGTACAGGCCACTTATGATTGTGTTCAGCCCACTTCTTTGAAGGCCCTTCAGAAGTTTTTGGGTTTTGCTAATTTTTATCGGAAATTTATAGCAAAATTTTCTAGTATTGCCAAGCCATTGACTGATCAGACTAAGAAGGGTGCTGATGTGTTGAATTGGTCTCCGGAGGCTGTTTCTTCCTTTCAGGAGCTGAAGCGAAGATTCACTTCTGCCCCGGTTTTGCAGCAACCTGATGTCTCACTCCCGTTCCAGGTAGAGGTGGATGCTTCTGAGATTGGTGCAGGAGCTGTTTTGTCCCAAAAGGATCCTGTAACATCTAAACTGAATCCCTGTGCTTTCTTTTCCTGAAAGTTCTCTCCATCTGAACGTAACTATGATGTGGGGAATTGAGAACTGTTAGCCATGAAATGGGCATTTGAGGAGTGGAGACATTGGTTGGAGGGAGCTAAACATCAAGTCGTGGTCCTCACTGACCACAAGAATTTGATATACCTGGAGTCGGCCAAACGCTTGAACCCTAGACAGGCTAGGTGGGCCTTGTTTTTTACACGTTTTGATTTTGTGGTCTCTTTTCTTCCTGGCACTAAGAATGTCAAGGCAGACGCCCTCTCTAGGAGCTTCTTTGCTGATTCTGCTGTGGTGACCAAGCCTGCTACCATCTTAGGCGAAGGGGTAGTTCTTTCTGCCATCTCGCCCGAATTGAGACGTGCTCTGGAAGAGTTCCAGGAGGTCAAACCTGACCGTTGTCCCAGTGGAAAGTTGTATGTTCCTGACCAATGGAAGAAGAGAGTGATGTCTGAAGTTCATTGCTCTGCATTGGCTGGTCATCCAGGTATTTTTGGTACTAGAGATCTGGTGAGTCGGTCTTTTTGGTGGCCCGCCTTGTCTCGTGATGTCAGGAATTTTGTGCAGTCCTGTGGGACCTGCTCCCGGTCTAAACTTTGTTCTCGCTCTAGTAGGTTGTTGATGCCTTTGCGGTCATGGACCCATATTTCAATGGATTTCATCTCTGATATGCCTGTCTCTCAGACAATGACTGTTATTTGGGTAATTTGTGATAGGTTCTCTAAGATGGTTCATCTTGTACCACTCCCTAAGTTGCCATCTTCCTCTGAGTTGGTGCCCCTGTTTTTGCAACAGGTGGTTCGCTTGCACGTGATTCCTGAGAACATTGTATCTGACAGAGGAGTTCAGTTTATGTCTAGATTTTGGAGGACTTTCTGTTCCAAGCTGGGAATTCAGTTGTCCTTCTCTTCTGCTTTTCACCCTCAGACCAATGGGCAGACGGAGAGAACAAACCAGACCTTGGAGTCGTATTTGAGATGTTTTATTTCCGCTGATCAGGATGATTGGGTTTCATTTTTGCCCTTGGCCGAATTTGCTTTAAATAATAGAGCTAGTTCTGCCACTTTGATGTCACCTTTTTTTTGTAACTTTGGGTTTCATCCTCGATTTTCTTCAGGGCAGGTGGAGCCTTCTGCATGCCCAGGTGTTGACACTGTGGTGGAGAGAATGCACCAGATCTGGGACCAAGTGGTGGATAAGTTATCTCTCTCCCAGGAAAAGGCCCAGCGGTTTTCCAACCGACATAGGACCATTGGTCCCCAGTTTAAGGTTGGTGATATGGTTTGGTTATCATCAAAAAATATCGCTATGAAGGTGGCTTCTCCTAAGTTTAAGCTTACAAGATTTTGGAGATTATTAATCCGGTCTCTTTTCGTTTGGCTCTTCCTGTCACATTTAAAATCCATAATGTGTTTCATAAGTCCTTGTTGAAGAGGTTTGTTGAACCAGTTGTTCCTGGGGTGGCACCTCCGGACCCTGCATTGGTTGAAGGTAACATGGAATATGAGGTAGAGAAGATACTGGATTCCCATCTGGCTAGACGGAGACTCCAGTATTTGGTTAAGTGGAAGGGTTATGGTCAGGAGGATAATTCCTGGGTCTCTGCCTCTGATTTTCATGCCAAAAGATTGGTGCGTGCCTTTCATCGGGCTCACCCTGATCGCCCTGGTGGCGTGGATGAGGGTTCGGTGACCCCTCCTCAAGGGGGAGGTACTGTTGTGAGTTCATTTTCCCCTTCACCATTGAGGTCTGATGAACTCCCTCTTCTGGTGAAGGAAAGTAGTGAGGCTGATTACCAAACAGCTGAGCAGAATGATGATGACTAGGTGACTGGAATTGCTGACTGGATATAAGGCAGCCGGCGCCCTTCTGCCTTGCGGGTGATTTCTCTGAGGGATTCTTGGAGACCAGTCTGATTCCTGCTCCTCAAAAGCTAAGTTTTCTGCTCTGCTTTTTGCATTTTTGGTTTGGTTTTGATTTGCTGGATTTCTGCCTTTCCCTGCTGGGGTGAGCTGAATTCCTTTTTGCTCTGTCTTCAGAAAATACCTGGGTACTGATATTGTCATTTTGAAGCCTAGCGTCTTCAGGGCTTTTTTCCCTATCAGTCTGTTGGCTCTTTTTTCGATAGGGTTTTGGCGGATTGCAGACAGCAGCTTTTCTATCCTGTCCTATTTAGTTAGCTTGGGCCCCATCATTTGCTCAGCCTATCTTTCCATCTGTGTGAGTGTTTTTTCATCTTGCTTCACCGTCATTATATGTTGGGGGCTGCCTATTGCTTTGGGGTCTGTTCTGGGGCAGTTTAGATTTCCCTTTCTGTCTTTAGGCTATGTAGTTCTCCGGCTGTGATCGAGGGGTCTAGGGCACTGTAGGAGCCCCCCACGGCTACTGCTAGTTATTGTTGTTAGGTTCAGGGGTCTGCAATCCAATAGCTGCCAACTTCTCTGGTATTCTGGACTTAGCTAGTATTTCTGTTTTTGCCTCCTATGGTGACTCATTCATAACAGATTCACCCGACATACCACAGATCCTAGGGTACTCAATAGCAGGAAAGAATTGTGAAAAAAAAAAAAAAGTGTGTATATTTTTTCCTCTATATCTCTGAGGCCGTAGGGGGAATTTTTTTTCTTCTCTCAATGGAGATAAAGCAATTCTCTGATCATGTGGAGCAGCTCGCTGCGGAAGTGAGGGGAATTTCCGCCTACCTTGTTCATTCACATGCTGCTGAACCAAAGATCCCTACTCCTGATGTGTTTTTTGGAGATCGGTCTAAATTTTTGAATTTCAAAAATAATTGTAAATTATTTTTTGCCTTGAAGCCTAACTCGTCAGGGAGCTCCGCGCAGCAGGTTAAATTTGTCATCTCTTTGCTGCGTGGCGATCCCCAGGATTGGGCGTTTTCTTTGAAACCAGATGATCCTATTCTGACTAATGTGAACGCATTTTTTCAAGCCTTGGGGTTGTATGATGAACCTAATGCTATTGATCAGGCTCAAAAGACCCTGTTGGCATTGAGCCAGGGTCGAGATTCTGCAGAATTGTACTGTCAAAAATTCCGAAAGTGGGTGGTCCTTACTACCTGGAATGATAATGCCTTGGCAGCTCTCTTTCGGAAGGGTTTGTCAGAAGCCGTAAAAGATACTATGGTGGGATTTCCTGTTCCCTCTGGTCTTGACGATTCTATGTCATTAGCCATTCAGGTTGATCGGCGTTTACGTGAACGCAGGACTGCACGAGAGGTGTTGCCACCTGTTGAACAAGTGTCTGAACCTATGCAATGTGATAGAGTTTTGTCCAGGGAGCAACATCAGGAGTTCAGAAGGCGTAATAAGCTGTGTTTTTTTTGTGGAGATGTCTCGCATAATATTTCTGTCTGTCCTAAACGAGAGAAACGTTTTGCACACACGTTTTCTGTGGGTGGTGTTCAACCTAAGTTTCTTCTGGCAATTACTCTGATCTGCTCCCTGTCCACATTTTCTGCCAAGGCTTTTGTGGATTCAGAAGCAGCCCTGAACCTAATGGACTTGGATTTTGCTAAACGTTGTGGATTTCCGATGACACCTCTGCGGACGCCTATCCCTTTGAGGGGGATTGATGCCACTCCTTTGGTGAAAAATAAACCTCAGTTTTGGACCCAGGTGGTAATGCGGGTCGCCCCAGACCATCAAGAAAATTGCAGATTTTTGATGTTGCATAATTTGCATGATACCATTGTTCTGGGGTTTCCCTGGTTGCAAATTCATAATCCAGTTTTGGATTGGAAATCTGTGTCTGTGGTGAGTTGGGGTTGCCGGTGTGCCTTTAGTGAGGCTCCGGTTTTTTCCACCTCTCCTCAGTCGCATGATGTTCCTGACTATTTAGCGGACTTTTATGATGTATTTAGTGAGAATGAGTCTGCGTCTTTGCCTCCTCATAGGAGTTATGACTGTGCAATTGAACTGAGCCCGGGATGTAAATTTCCCAAGGGTCGGCTCTTCAATTTATCTGTACCCGAGCACGAGGCTATGCGATCCTATATTAAGGAGGCGTTGGAGAAGGGTCATATTAGACCATCCTCTTCACCCTTAGGTGCCGTTTTTTTTTTCGTGGCCAAAAAGGATGGTTCATTAAGGCCTTGTATTGATTATCGTGCCCTCAACAAAATTACTATTAAATATCAGTATCCGTTACCCCTGATTTCGGATCTATTCTGCAGAGTTAAAGGTGCTTGCTGGTTTACCAAGCTTGACCCCAGGGGGTGTATAATCTTATCCGCATTAAGCATGGGGATGAATGGAAGACAGCGTTTAATACTCCGGAGGGACATTTTGAGTACCTGGTGATGCCTTTTGGTCTCACTAATGCCTCTTCTGTCTTCCAGTGCTTCATGAACTACATTTTCCGAGACTTTGTTGATAAATTTTTGATTATCTATCTGGATGATATTTTGATCTTCTCCAAGGATTGGGATTCTCATGTGGAACATGTTCGGACTGTGTTCCGGATCTTGAGGGAGAATTCCCTGTATGTCAAAGGATCGAAATGCCTTTTTGGGGTACAGAGGATTTCATTTTTGGGATTTATTTTTCTCTCCGTCAACTATTGAAATGGACCCGGCCAAGGTACAGGCCACTTATGATTGTGTTCAGCCCACTTCTTTGAAGGCCCTTCAGAAGTTTTTGGGTTTTGCTAATTTTTATCGGAAATTTATAGCAAAATTTTCTAGTATTGCCAAGCCATTGACTGATCAGATTAAGAAGGGTGCTGATGTGTTGAATTGGTCTCCGGAGGCTGTTTCTTCCTTTCAGGAGCTGAAGCGAAGATTCACTTCTGCCCCGGTTTTGCAGCAACCTGATGTCTCACTCCCGTTCCAGGTAGAGGTGGATGCTTCTGAGATTGGTGCAGGAGCTGTTTTGTCCCAAAAGGATCCTGTAACATCTAAACTGAATCCCTGTGCTTTCTTTTCCTGAAAGTTCTCTCCATCTGAACGTAACTATGATGTGGGGAATTGAGAACTGTTAGCCATGAAATGGGCATTTGAGGAGTGGAGACATTGGTTGGAGGGAGCTAAACATCAAGTCGTGGTCCTCACTGACCACAAGAATTTGATATACCTGGAGTCGGCCAAACGCTTGAACCCTAGACAGGCTAGGTGGGCCTTGTTTTTTACACGTTTTGATTTTGTGGTCTCTTTTCTTCCTGGCACTAAGAATGTCAAGGCAGACGCCCTCTCTAGGAGCTTCTTTGCTGATTCTGCTGTGGTGACCAAGCCTGCTACCATCTTAGGCGAAGGGGTAGTTCTTTCTGCCATCTCGCCCGAATTGAGACGTGCTCTGGAAGAGTTCCAGGAGGTCAAACCTGACCGTTGTCCCAGTGGAAAGTTGTATGTTCCTGACCAATGGAAGAAGAGAGTGATGTCTGAAGTTCATTGCTCTGCATTGGCTGGTCATCCAGGTATTTTTCGTACAAGAGTTCTGGTGAGTCGGTCTTTTTGGTGGCCCGCCTTGTCTCGTGATGTCAGGAATTTTGTGCAGTCCTGTGGGACCTGCTCCCGGTCTAAACTTTGTTCTCGCTCTAGTAGGTTGTTGATGCCTTTGCCGGTCATGGACCCATATTTCAATGGATTTCATCTCTGATATGCCTGTCTCTCAGAGAATGACTTTTATTTGGGTGATTTGTGATAGGTTCTCTAAGATGGTTCATCTTGTACCACTCCCTAAGTTGCCATCTTCCTCTGAGTTGGTTCCCCTGTTTTTGCAACAGGTGGTTCGCTTGCACGTGATTCCTGAGAACATTGTATCTGACAGAGGAGTTCAGTTTATGTCTAGATTTTGGAGGACTTTCTGTTCCAAGCTGGGAATTCAGTTGTCCTTCTCCTCTGCTTTTCACCCTCAGACCAATGGGCAGACGGAGAGAACAAACCAGACCTTGGAGTCGTATTTGAGATGTTTTATTTCCGCTGATCAGGATGATTGGGTTTCATTTTTGCCCTTGGCCGAATTTGCTTTAAATAATAGAGCTAGTTCTGCCACTTTGATGTCACCTTTTTTTTGTAACTTTGGGTTTCATCCTCGATTTTCTGCAGGGCAGGTGGAGCCTTCTGCCTGCCCAGGTGTTGAGACTGTGGTGGAGAGAATGCACCAGATCTGGGACCAAGTGGTGGATAAGTTATCTCTCTCCCAGGAAAAGGCCCAGCGGTTTTCCAACCGACATAGGACCATTGGTCCCCAGTTTAAGGTTGGTGATATGGTTTGGTTATCATCAAAAAATATCGCTATGAAGGTGGCTTCTCCTAAGTTTAAGCTTACAAGATTTTGGAGATTATTAAACCGGTCTCTTTTCGTTTGGCTCTTCCTGTCACATTTAAAATCCATAATGTGTTTCATAAGTCCTTGTTGAAGAGGTTTGTTGAACCAGTTGTTCCTGGGGTGGCACCTCCGGACCCTGTATTGGTTGAAGGTAACATGGAATATGAGGTAGAGAAGATACTGGATTCCCATCTGGCTAGATGGAGACTCCAGTATTTGGTTAAGTGGAAGGGTTATGGTCAGGAGGATAATTCCTGGGTCTCTGCCTCTGATTTTCATGCCAAAAGATTGGTGCGTGCCTTTCATCGGGCTCACCCTGATCGCCCTGGTGGCGTGGATGAGGGTTCGGTGACCCCTCCTCAAGGGGGAGGTATTGTTGTGAGTTCATTTTCCCCTTCACAATTGAGGTCTGATGAACTCCCTCTTCTGGTGAAGGAAAGTAGTGAGGCTGATTACCAAACAGCTGAGCAGAATGATGATGACTAGGTGACTGGAATTGCTGACTGGATATAAGGCAGCCGGCGCCCTTCTGCCTTGCGGGTGATTTCCCTGAGGGATTCTTGGAGACCAGTCTGATTCCTGCTCCTCAAAAGCTAAGTTTTCTGCTCTGCTTTTTGCATTTTTGGTTTGGTTTTGATTTGCTGGATTTCTGCCTTTCCCTGCTGGGGTGAGCTGAATTCCTTTTTGCTCTGTCTTCAGAAAATACCTGGGTACTGATATAGTCTTTTTGAAGCCTAGCGTCTTCAGGGCTTTTTTCCCTATCAGTCTGTTGGCTCTTTTTTCGATAGGGTTTTGGCAGATTGCAGACAGCAGCTTTTCTATCCTGTCCTATTTATTTAGCTTGGGCCCCATCATTTGCTCAGCCTATCTTTCCATCTGTGTGAGTGTTTTTTCATCTTGCTTCACCGTCATTATATGTTGGGGGCTGCCTATTGCTTTGGGGTCTGTTCTGGGGCAGTTTAGATTTCCCTTTCTGTCTTTAGGCTATGTAGTTCTCCGGCTGTGATCGAGGGGTCTAGGGCACCGTAGGAGCCCCCCACGGCTACTGCTAGTTGTTGTTGTTAGGTTCAGGGGTCTGCAATCCAATAGCTGCCAACTTCTCTGGTTTTCTGGACTTAGCTAGTATTTCTGTTTTTGCCTCCTACGGTGACTCATTCATAACAGAATCACCCGCCATACCACAGATCCTAGGGTACTCAATAGCAGGAAAGAATTGTAAAAAAAAAAAAAAAGTGTGTATATTTTTTCCTCTATATATCTGAGGCCGTAGGGGGAATTTTTTTTCTTCTCTCAATGGAGATAAAGCAATTGTCTGATCATGTGGAGCAGCTCGCTGCGGAAGTGAGGGGAATTTCCGCCTACCTTGCTCATTCACATGCTGCTGAACCAAAGATCCCTACTCCTGATGTGTTTTTTGGAGATCGATCTAAATTTTTGAATTTCAAAAATAATTGTAAATTATTTTTTGCCTTGAAGCCTAACTCGTCAGGGAGCTCCGCGCAGCAGGTTAAAATTGTCATCTCTTTGCTGCGTGGCGATCCCCAGGATTGGGCGTTTTCTTTGAAACCAGATGATCCTATTCTGACTAATGTGAACGCATTTTTTCAAGCCTTGGGGTTGTATGATGAACCTAATGCTATTGATCAGGCTGAAAAGACCCTGTTGGCATTGAGCCAGGTTCGAGATTCTGCAGAATTGTACTGTCAAAAATTCCGAAAGTGGGTGGTCCTTACTACCTGGAATGATAATGCCTTGGCAGCTCTCTTTCGGAAGGGTTTGTCAGAAGCCGTAAAAGATACTATGGTGGGATTTCCTGTTCCCTTTGGTCTTGACGATTCTATGTCATTAGCCATTCAGGTTGATCGGCGTTTACGTGAACGCAGGACTGCACGAGAGGTGTTGCCACCTGTTGAACAAGTGTCTGAACCTATGCAATGTGATAGAGTTTTGTCCAGGGAGCAACGTCAGGAGTTCAGAAGGCGTAATAAGCTGTGTTTTTTTTGTGGAGATGCCTCGCATATTATTTCTGTCTGTCCTAAACGAGAGAAACGTTTTGCACACACGTTTTCTGTGGGTGGTGTTCAACCTAAGTTTCTTCTGGCAATTACTCTGATCTGCTCCCTGTCCACATTTTCTGCCAAGGCTTTTGTGGATTCAGGAGCAGCCCTGAACCTAATGGACTTGGATTTTGCTAAACGTTGTGGATTTCCGATGACACCTCTGCGGACGCCTATCCCTTTGAGGGGGATTGATGCCACTCCTTTGGTGAAAAATAAACCTCAGTTTTGGACCCAGGTGGTAATGCGGGTCGCCCCAGACCATCAAGAAAATTGCAGATTTTTGATGTTGCATAATTTGCATGATACCATTGTTCTGGGGTTTCCCTGGTTGCAAATTCATAATCCAGTTTTGGATTGGAAATCTGTGTCTGTGGTGAGTTGGGGTTGCCGGTGTGCCTTTAGTGAGGCTCCGGTTTTTTCCACCTCTCCTCAGTCTCATGATGTTCCTGACTATTTAGCGGACTTTTATGATGTATTTAGTGAGAATGAGTCTGCGTCTTTGCCTCCTCATAGGAGTTATGACTGTGCAATTGAACTGAGCCCGGGATGTAAATTTCCCAAGGGTCGGCTCTTCAATTTATCTGCACCCGAGCACGAGGCTATGCGATCCTATATTAAGGAGGCGTTGGAGAAGGGTCATATTAGACCATCCTCTTCACCCTTAGGTGCCGTTTTTTTTTTCGTGGCCAAAAAGGATGGTTCATTAAGGCCTTGTATTGATTATCGTGCCCTCAACAAAATTACTATTAAATATCAGTATCCGTTACCCCTGATTTCGGATCTATTCTGCAGAGTTAAAGGTGCTTGCTGGTTTACCAAGCTTGACCCCAGGGGGTGTATAATCTTATCCGCATTAAGCATGGGGATGAATGGAAGACAGCGTTTAATACTCCGGAGGGACATTTTGAGTACCTGGTGATGCCTTTTGGGCTCACTAATGCCTCTTCTGTCTTCCAGTGCTTCATGAACTACATTTTCCGAGACTTTGTTGATAAATTTTTGATTATCTATCTGGATGATATTTTGATCTTCTCCAAGGATTGGGATTCTCATGTGGAACATGTTCGGACTGTGTTCCGGATCTTGAGGGAGAATTCCCTGTATGTCAAAGGATCGAAATGCCTTTTTGGGGTACAGAGGATTTCATTTTTGGGATTTATTTTTCTCTCCGTCAACTATTGAAATGGACCCGGCCAAGGTACAGGCCACTTATGATTGTGTTCAGCCCACTTCTTTGAAGGCCCTTCAGAAGTTTTTGGGTTTTGCTAATTTTTATCGGAAATTTATAGCAAAATTTTCTAGTATTGCCAAGCCATTGACTGATCAGACTAAGAAGGGTGCTGATGTGTTGAATTGGTCTCCGGAGGCTGTTTCTTCCTTTCAGGAGCTGAAGCGAAGATTCACTTCTGCCCCGGTTTTGCAGCAACCTGATGTCTCACTCCCGTTCCAGGTAGAGGTGGATGCTTCTGAGATTGGTGCAGGAGCTGTTTTGTCCCAAAAGGATCCTGTAACATCTAAACTGAATCCCTGTGCTTTCTTTTCCTGAAAGTTCTCTCCATCTGAACGTAACTATGATGTGGGGAATTGAGAACTGTTAGCCATGAAATGGGCATTTGAGGAGTGGAGACATTGGTTGGAGGGAGCTAAACATCAAGTCGTGGTCCTCACTGACCACAAGAATTTGATATACCTGGAGTCGGCCAAACGCTTGAACCCTAGACAGGCTAGGTGGGCCTTGTTTTTTACACGTTTTGATTTTGTGGTCTCTTTTCTTCCTGGCACTAAGAATGTCAAGGCAGACGCCCTCTCTAGGAGCTTCTTTGCTGATTCTGCTGTGGTGACCAAGCCTGCTACCATCTTAGGCGAAGGGGTAGTTCTTTCTGCCATCTCGCCCGAATTGAGACGTGCTCTGGAAGAGTTCCAGGAGGTCAAACCTGACCGTTGTCCCAGTGGAAAGTTGTATGTTCCTGACCAATGGAAGAAGAGAGTGATGTCTGAAGTTCATTGCTCTGCATTGGCTGGTCATCCAGGTATTTTTCGTACAAGAGTTCTGGTGAGTCGGTCTTTTTGGTGGCCCGCCTTGTCTCGTGATGTCAGGAATTTTGTGCAGTCCTGTGGGACCTGCTCCCGGTCTAAACTTTGTTCTCGCTCTAGTAGGTTGTTGATGCCTTTGCCGGTCATGGACCCATATTTCAATGGATTTCATCTCTGATATGCCTGTCTCTCAGAGAATGACTTTTATTTGGGTGATTTGTGATAGGTTCTCTAAGATGGTTCATCTTGTACCACTCCCTAAGTTGCCATCTTCCTCTGAGTTGGTTCCCCTGTTTTTGCAACAGGTGGTTCGCTTGCACGTGATTCCTGAGAACATTGTATCTGACAGAGGAGTTCAGTTTATGTCTAGATTTTGGAGGACTTTCTGTTCCAAGCTGGGAATTCAGTTGTCCTTCTCCTCTGCTTTTCACCCTCAGACCAATGGGCAGACGGAGAGAACAAACCAGACCTTGGAGTCGTATTTGAGATGTTTTATTTCCGCTGATCAGGATGATTGGGTTTCATTTTTGCCCTTGGCCGAATTTGCTTTAAATAATAGAGCTAGTTCTGCCACTTTGATGTCACCTTTTTTTTGTAACTTTGGGTTTCATCCTCGATTTTCTGCAGGGCAGGTGGAGCCTTCTGCCTGCCCAGGTGTTGAGACTGTGGTGGAGAGAATGCACCAGATCTGGGACCAAGTGGTGGATAAGTTATCTCTCTCCCAGGAAAAGGCCCAGCGGTTTTCCAACCGACATAGGACCATTGGTCCCCAGTTTAAGGTTGGTGATATGGTTTGGTTATCATCAAAAAATATCGCTATGAAGGTGGCTTCTCCTAAGTTTAAGCTTACAAGATTTTGGAGATTATTAAACCAGTCTCTTTTCGTTTGGCTCTTCCTGTCACATTTAAAATCCATAATGTGTTTCATAAGTCCTTGTTGAAGAGGTTTGTTGAACCAGTTGTTCCTGGGGTGGCACCTCCGGACCCTGTATTGGTTGAAGGTAACGTGGAATATGAGGTAGAGAAGATACTGGATTCCCATCTGGCTAGACGGAGACTCCAGTATTTGGTTAAGTGGAAGGGATATGGTCAGGAGGATAATTCCTGGGTCTCTGCCTCTGATTTTCATGCCAAAAGATTGGTGCGTGCCTTTCATCGGGCTCACCCTGATCGCCCTGGTGGCGTGGATGAGGGTTCGGTGACCCCTCCTCAAGAGGGAGGTATTGTTGTGAGTTCATTTTCCCCTTCACCATTGAGGTCTGATGAACTCCCTCTTCTGGTGAAGGAAAGTAGTGAGGCTGATTACCAAACAGCTGAGCAGAATGATGATGACTAGGTGACTGGAATTGCTGACTGGATATAAGGCAGCCGGCGCCCTTCTGCCTTGCGGGTGATTTCCCTGAGGGATTCTTGGAGACCAGTCTGATTCCTGCTCCTCAAAAGCTAAGTTTTCTGCTCTGCTTTTTGCATTTTTGGTTTGGTTTTGATTTGCTTGATTTCTGCCTTTCCCTGCTGGGGTGAGCTGAATTCATTTTTGCTCTGTCTTCAGAAAATACCTGGGTACTGATATAGTCTTTTTGAAGCCTAGCGTCTTCATGGCCTTTTTCCCTATCAGTCTGTTGGCTCTTTTTTCGATAGGGTTTTGGCGGATTGCAGACAGCAGCTTTTCTATCCTGTCCTATTTAGTTAGCTTGGGCCCCATCATTTGCTCAGCCTATCTTTCCATCTGTGTGAGTGTTTTTTCATCTTGCTTCACCGTCATTATATGTTGGGGGCTGCCTATTGCTTTGGGGTCTGTTCTGGGGCAGTTTAGATTTCCCTTTCTGTCTTTAGGCTATGTAGTTCTCTGGCTGTGATCAAGGGGTCTAGGGCACCGTAGGAGCCCCCCACGGCTACTGCTAGTTGTTGTTGTTGTTAGGTTCAGGGGTCTGCAATCCAATAGCTGCCAACTTCTCTGGTTTTCTGGACTTAGCTAGTATTTCTGTTTTTGCCTCCTACGGTGACTCATTCATAACAGAATCACCCGCCATACCACAGATCCTAGGGTACTCAATAGCAGGAAAGAATTGTAAAAAAAAAAAAAAAAGTGTGTATATTTTTTCCTCTATATCTCTGAGGCCGTAGGGGGAATTTTTTTTCTTCTCTCAATGGAGATAAAGCAATTGTCTGATCATGTGGAGCAGCTCGCTGCGGAAGTGAGGGGAATTTCCGCCTACCTTGCTCATTCACATGCTGCTGAACCAAAGATCCCTACTCCTGATGTGTTTTTTGGAGATCGGTCTAAATTTTTGAATTTCAAAAATAATTGTCAATTATTTTTTGCCTTGAAGCCTAACTCGTCAGGGAGCTCCACGCAGCAGGTTAAAATTGTCATCTCTTTGCTGCGTGGCGATCCCCAGGAGTGGGCGTTTTCTTTGAAACCAGATGATCCTATTCTGACTAATGTGAACGCATTTTTTCAAGCCTTGGGGTTGTATGATGAACCTAATGCTATTGATCAGGCTGAAAAGACCCTGTTGGCATTGAGCCAGGGTCGAGATTCTGCAGAATTGTACTGTCAAAAATTCCGAAAGTGGGTGGTCCTTACTACCTGGAATGATAATGCCTTGGCAGCTCTCTTTCGGAAGGGTTTGTCAGAAGCCGTAAAAGATACTATGGTGGGATTTCCTGTTCCCTTTGGTCTTGACGATTCTATGTCATTAGCCATTCAGGTTGATCGGCGTTTACGTGAACGCAGGACTGCACGAGAGGTGTTGCCACCTGTTGAACAAGTGTCTGAACCTATGCAATGTGATAGAGTTTTGTCCAGGGAGCAATGTCAGGAGTTCAGAAGGCGTAATAAGCTGTGTTTTTTTTGTGGAGATGCCTCGCATATTATTTCTGTCTGTCCTAAACGAGAGAAACGTTTTGCACACACGTTTTCTGTGGGTGGTGTTCAACCTAAGTTTCTTCTGGCAATTACTCTGATCTGCTCCCTGTCCACATTTTCTGCCAAGGCTTTTGTGGATTCAGGAGCAGCCCTGAACCTAATGGACTTGGATTTTGCTAAACGTTGTGGATTTCCGATGACACCTCTGCGGACGCCTATCCCTTTGAGGGGGATTGATGCCACTCCTTTGGTGAAAAATAAACCTCAGTTTTGGACCCAGGTGGTAATGCGGGTCGCCCCAGACCATCAAGAAAATTGCAGATTTTTGATGTTGCATAATTTGCATGATACCATTGTTCTGGGGTTTCCCTGGTTGCAAATTCATAATCCAGTTTTGGATTGGAAATCTGTGTCTGTGGTGAGTTGGGGTTGCCGGTGTGCCTTTAGTGAGGCTCCGGTTTTTTCCACCTCTCCTCAGTCGCATGATGTTCCTGACTATTTAGCGGACTTTTATGATGTATTTAGTGAGAATGAGTCTGCGTCTTTGCCTCCTCATAGGAGTTATGACTGTGCAATTGAACTGAGCCCGGGATGTAAATTTCCCAAGGGTCGGCTCTTCAATTTATCTGTACCCGAGCACGAGGCTATGCGATCCTATATTAAGGAGGCGTTGGAGAAGGGTCATATTAGACCATCCTCTTCACCCTTAGGTGCCGTTTTTTTTTTCGTGGCCAAAAAGGATGGTTCATTAAGGCCTTGTATTGATTATCGTGCCCTCAACAAAATTACTATTAAATATCAGTATCCGTTACCCCTGATTTCGGATCTATTCTCCAGAGTTAAAGGTGCTTGCTGGTTTACCAAGCTTGACCTCAGGGGGGCGTATAATCTTATCCGCATTAAGCATGGGGATGAATGGAAGACAGCGTTTTATACTCCGGAGGGACATTTTTAGTACCTGGTGATGCCTTTTGGGCTCACTAATGCCTCTTCTGTCTTCCAGTGCTTCATGAACGACATTTTCCGAGACTTTGTTGATAAATTTTTGATTATCTATCTGGATGATATTTTGATCTTCTCCAAGGATTGGGATTCTCATGTGGAACATGTTCGGACTGTGTTCCGGATCTTGAGGGAGAATTCCCTGTATGTCAAAGGATCGAAATGCCTTTTTGGGGTTCAGAGGATTTCATTTTTGGGATTTATTTTTCTCTCCGTCAACTATTGAAATGGACCCGGCAAAGGTACAGGCCATTTATGATTGGGTTCAGCCCACTTCTTTGAAGGCCCTCCAGAAGTTTTTGGGTTTTGCTAATTTTTATCGGAAATTTATAGCAAAATTTTCTAGTATTGCCAAGCCATTGACTGATCAGACTAAGAAGGGTGCTGATGTGTTGAATTGGTCTCCGGAGGCTGTTTCTTCCTTTCAGGAGCTGAAGCGAAGATTCACTTCTGCCCCGGTTTTGCAGCAACCTGATGTCTCACTCCCGTTCCAGGTAGAGGTGGATGCTTCTGAGATTGATGCAGGAGCTGTTTTGTCCCAAAAGGATCCTGTAACATCTAAACTGAATCCCTGTGCTTTCTTTTCATGAAGGTTCTCTCCATCTGAACATAACTATGATGTGGGGAATTGGGAACTGTTAGCCATGAAATGGGCATTTGAGGAGTGGAGACATTGGTTGGAGGGAGCTAAACATCAAGTCGTGGTCCTCACTGACCACAAGAATTTGATTTACCTGGAGTCGGCCAAACGCTTGAACCCTAGACAGGCTAGGTGGGCCTTGTTTTTTACACGTTTTGATTTTGTGGTCTCTTTTCTTCCTGGCACTAAGAATGTCAAGGCAGACGCCCTCTCTAGGAGCTTCTTTGCTGATTCTCCTGTGGTGACCAAGCCTGCTACCATCTTAGGCGAAGGGGTAGTTCTTTCTGCCATCTCGCCCGAATTGAGACGTGCTCTGGAAGAGTTCCAGGAGGACAAACCTGACCGTTGTCCCAGTGGAAAGTTGTATGTTCCTGACCAATGGAAGAAGAGAGTGATGTCTGAAGTTCATTGCTCTGCATTGGCTGGTCATCCAGGTATTTTTGGTACTAGAGATCTGGTGAGTCGGTCTTTTTGGTGGCCCGCCTTGTCTCGTGATGTCAGGAATTTTGTGCAGTCCTGTGGGACCTGCTCCCGGTCTAAACTTTGTTCTCGCTCTAGTAGGTTGTTGATGCCTTTGCGGTCATGGACCCATATTTCAATGGATTTCATCTCTGATATGCCTGTCTCTCAGAGAATGACTGTTATTTGGGTGATTTGTGATAGGTTCTCTAAGATGGTTCATCTTGTACCACTCCCTAAGTTGCCATCTTCCTCTGAGTTGGTTCCCCTGTTTTTGCAACAGGTGGTTCGCTTGCACGTGATTCCTGAGAACATTGTATCTGACAGAGGAGTTCAGTTTATGTCTAGATTTTGGAGGACTTTCTGTTCCAAGCTGGGAATTCAGTTGTCCTTCTCCTCTGCTTTTCACCCTCAGACCAATGGGCAGACGGAGAGAACAAACCAGACCTTGGAGTCGTATTTGAGATGTTTTATTTCCGCTGATCAGGATGATTGGGTTTCATTTTTGCCCTTGGCCGAATTTGCTTTAAATAATAGAGCTAGTTCTGCCACTTTGATGTCACCTTTTTTTTGTAACTTTGGGATTCATCCTCGATTTTCTTCAGGGCAGGTGGAGCCTTCTGCCTGCCCAGGTGTTGACACTGTGGTGGAGAGAATGCACCAGATCTGGGACCAAGTGGTGGATAAGTTATCTCTCTCCCAGGAAAAGGCCCAGCGGTTTTCCAACCGACATAGGACCATTGGTCCCCAGTTTAAGGTTGGTGATATGGTTTGGTTATCATCAAAAAATATCGCTATGAAGGTGGCTTCTCCTAAGTTTAAGCTTACAAGATTTTGGAGATTATTAATCCGGTCTCTTTTCGTTTGGCTCTTCCTGTCACATTTAAAATCCATAATGTGTTTCATAAGTCCTTGTTGAAGAGGTTTGTTGAACCAGTTGTTCCTGGGGTGGCACCTCCGGACCCTGTATTGGTTGAAGGTAACATGGAATATGAGGTAGAGAAGATACTGGATTCCCATCTGGCTAGACGGAGACTCCAGTATTTGGTTAAGTGGAAGGGTTATGGTCAGGAGGATAATTCCTGGGTCTCTGCCTCTGATTTTCATGCCAAAAGATTGGTGCGTGCCTTTCATCGGGCTCACCCTGATCGCCCTGGTGGCGTGGATGAGGGTTCGGTGACCCCTCCTCAAGGGGGAGGTATTGTTGTGAGTTCATTTTCCCCTTCACCATTGAGGTCTGATGAACTCCCTCTTCTGGTGAAGGAAAGTAGTGAGGCTGATTACCAAACAGCTGAGCAGAATGATGATGACTAGGTGACTGGAATTGCTGACTGGATATAAGGCAGCCGGCGCCCTTCTGCCTTGCGGTTGATTTCCCTGAGGGATTCTTGGAGACCAGTCTGATTCCTGCTCCTCAAAAGCTAAGTTTTCTGCTCTGCTTTTTGCATTTTTGGTTTGGTTTTGATTTGCTGGATTTCTGCCTTTCCCTGCTGGGGTGAGCTGAATTCCTTTTTGCTCTGTCTTCAGAAAATACCTGGGTACTGATATAGTCTTTTTGAAGCCTAGCGTCTTCATGGCTTTTTTCCCTATCAGTCTGTTGGCTCTTTTTTCGATAGGGTTTTGGCGGATTGCAGACAGCAGCTTTTCTATCCTGTCCTATTTAGTTAGCTTGGGCCCCATCATTTGCTCAGCCTATCTTTCCATCTGTGTGAGTGTTTTTTCATCTTGCTTCACCGTCATTATATGTTGGGGGCTGCCTATTGGTTTGGGGTCTGTTCTGGGGCAGTTTAGATTTCCCTTTCTGTCTTTAGGCTATGTAGTTCTCCGGCTGAGATCGAGGGGTCTAGGGCACCGTAGGAGCCCCCCACGGCTACTGCTAGTTGTTGTTGTTAGGTTCAGGGGTCTGCAATCCAATAGCTGCCAACTTCACTGTTTTTCTGGACTTAGCTAGTATACTCCTAGGGTACTCAATAGCAGGAAAGAATTGTAAAAAAAAAAAAAAGTGTGTATATTTTTTTCCTCTATATCTCTGAGGCCGTAGGGGGAATTTTTTTTTTTCTCTCAATGGAGATAAAGCAATTGTCTGATCATGTGGACCAGCTCGCTGCGGAAGTGAGGGGAGTTTCCGCCTACCTTGTTCATTCACATTCTGCTGAACCAAAGATCCCTACTCCTGATGTGTTTTTTGGAGATCGGTCTAAATTTTTGAATTTCAAAAATAATTGTCAATTATTTTTTGCCTTGAAGCAGAATAGAGTTGAGCGACTTTTGTTTTTTTAGGGTCGCGTTTCGTTTCGTGAAACCCGACTTTTCCAAAAGTCGGGTCGAGCAAGATCGTCCGATTATAGGGAAATGTCGGGGTCGTCCCGAAACACGAAACCCAATGTAAGTCAATGGGGAATAAAAGTTGGCAGTGAGAGGAGGACAGGAAACACACCAACAGTGCCCATTTGAATGCCAAAAGCATCAATTCTTCTTACTTAAGCTAGTCAACCTTAATTAACTTCATAATACAAGTTACGCACTGAAAAATGGGGGTTATTTGGCTACAGACTGTGGGGGGGGAGGGCTGGCTCCAGGTTTTCATGTGCCCTGGGCGAAAGAGCGCCCCTTTAACACATACCACAACTCATCATGCTCCGATACGGCAGAGAAATAGCGGTATAGTACAATGAAAAATACCTCACTTTTTACATCTCATGACGAGGCCCATCTATTTCTCCATACAGAATCATTGGTCCCATATAATGTTTGAAACAGTATATGATGAGCTCCACATAATGCTACAGTATATGTTGGTCCCCATGGATGAAGCTCTACTGTCTTATGGTCCCAAATAATGCTCCAAACATAACGGGCCCCATTTCTAATGCTCTAGTGTATAATGGGAACTGTAAATGCTGCTCCAGTGTCTGATGTCCACCTTTGGAATGTTCCAGTGTATGGTGGGCCCCATCTATCATTCTCAGACGGTGTTAGGCCCAGTATGGATTGCACGTGATTGCACAAAGGTGAGAAAGGGTACCGTATCCCCAGATAACATGTATGGATAGTGTACACATTCAAAATATATGTCTAAACATCAGGAGGCAGGCTCAGACGGTGTTAGGCCCAGTATGGATTGCACGTGATTGCACAAAGGTTAGAAAGGGTACCGTATCCCCAGATAACATGTATGGATAGCGTACACATTCAAAATATATGTTTCAGGAGGCAGGCTCAGACGGTGTTAGGCCCAGTATGGATTGCACATGATTGCACAAAGGTTAGAAAGGGTACCGTATCCCCAGATAACATGTATGGATAGCGTACACATTCAAAATATATGTCTCAGGAGGCAGGCTCAGACGGTGTTAGGCCCAGTATGGATTGCACGTGATTGCACAAAGGTTAGAAAGGGTACCGTATCCCCAGATAACATGTATGGATAGCGTACACATTCAAAATATATGTCTCAGGAGGCAGGCTCAGACGGTGTTAGGCCCAGTATGGATTGCACGTGATTGCACAAAGGTTAGAAAGGGTACCGTATCCCCAGATAACATGTATGGATAGCGTACACATTCAAAATATATGTCTCAGGAGGCAGGCTCAGACGGTGTTAGGCCCAGTATGGATTGCACGTGATTGCACAAAGGTTAGAAAGGGTACCGTATCCCCAGATAACATGTATGGATAGCGTACACATTCAAAATATATGTCTCAGGAGGCAGGCTCAGACGGTGTTAGGCCCAGTATGGATTGCACGTGATTGCACAAAGGTTAGAAAGGGTACCGTATCCCCAGATAACATGTATGGATAGCGTACACATTCAAAATATATGTCTCAGGAGGCAGGCTCAGACGGTGTTAGGCCCAGTATGGATTGCACGTGATTGCACAAAGGTTAGAAAGGGTACCGTATCCCCAGATAACATGTATGGATAGCGTACACATTCAAAATATATGTCTCAGGAGGCAGGCTCAGACGGTGTTAGGCCCAGTATGGATTGCACGTGATTGCACAAAGGTTAGAAAGGGTACCGTATCCCCAGATAACATGTATGGATAGCGTACACATTCAAAATATATGTCTCAGGAGGCAGGCTCAGACGGTGTTAGGCCCAGTATGGATTGCACGTGATTGCACAAAGGTTAGAAAGGGTACCGTATCCCCAGATAACATGTATGGATAGCGTACACATTCAAAATATATGTCTCAGGAGGCAGGCTCAGACGGTGTTAGGCCCAGTATGGATTGCACGTGATTGCACAAAGGTTAGAAAGGGTACCGTATCCCCAGATAACATGTATGGATAGCGTACACATTCAAAATATATGTCTCAGGAGGCAGGCTCAGACGGTGTTAGGCCCAGTATGGATTGCACGTGATTGCACAAAGGTTAGAAAGGGTCCCTTTTCCCCGGATAACATGTATGGATAGCGTACACATTCAAAATATATGTCTATACATCAGGAGGCAGGCTCAGACGGTTTCAGGCACAGTATGGATTTGACGGCCCAGATTACACAGCGGAGGAGCAGGGAGAGGTAAAGATTGCAAATGCTGGGGCCCTGCCCAAGCAAGGGGGGCCCAGTCGTGGGCGTCGGTACTGGCACTGGGCCCCTCATAGTACAGCGGTGTGTCTGATGGCGGGTGTGCACCACACCGTCATAGACACTTGATTGCACTATGAGGGACCCTGTGCCAGTGCCCGCGCCCAAGAGTCGGCCTAACCACCTGTCCAGGGCAACGGCACTCGCACGGGGGGGAGGCAGCACAGTTAGGGAGTTTTAGAAAGTGGCATATGTTGATGTTGGACATTCAGCTGATGCAAAAGGCGAAATAGGTGAAGTACCAGGAAGAGGTGGACCAAAGCAAGCCATTTTCTGTCACCCTATGTGTCATCAGGGGAAGGTGGGACAAAATCCTTGGAAACCCATGCGTGGTTCATTTTAATGAAGGTTAGATCATCCACATTTTGGGTTGACAGACGGGTCCTTTTTTCTGTCAGGATTGATCCAGCTGCACTGAAGACTCTTTCCGATAGCACACTTGCAGCTGGGCAAGCGAGCTCCTGTAAGGCATATTGGGCCAATTCAGGCCAGGTGTCCAGTTTAGCGGCCCAATAGTCAAAGGGGAATGACCTGTGTGGGAGAACATCGATATGGGAGGAAAAGTAGTTTGTAACCATAGTTGACAACTGCTGTCTCCTGTCACTTTCCATCGATGCAGTATTACCAGTTGTGTGAGCGGTATTTGAAAAATCAGTCCACAACATTGTCATGAAACCCCTGTCTCCAACGCCACTTCTGCTGTGTGCACCACGAACACCTCTGCCAAGCTGCCCCCGGCCCGTACGGCTCGTGTGAGAACCATCACCGCTGCTGTGTGCTGGGAATGCCTCAAGCAACCGATTTACCAGAGTTGCTTGTTTATTAGCCAATACTAGGTCAAGGTTCTCCTGTGGCATGATGTTTTGTAATTTGCCTTTATAGCGTGGATCCAGGATGCTGGCCAACCAGTAGTCGTCATCGTTCATCATTTTGGCAATGCGGGGGTCCCTTTTTAGGATCCGCAAGGCATAATCTGACATGTGGGCCAATGTTCCCGGTGTCAATGATGCACTGCGAGTGCTGGGTGGAGGAGCACTGTCTGGCAAATCCACATCCCTCCAGTCACGCACAAACCCTGTACCAGACCTTGCCACGCCAACATTTTCACTTGCCCCACGAGATGCATCCTCCTCCCCTAAGTAATCATCCCCATCATCATCCTCCTCCTCCTCTTCTTCCTCCACCTCGTCCAGGAGAGGTCCCTGAGCAGACAATGGCTGAATGTCATCAAGGATTCCCTCCTCCTCTTCCTCCTCATCAACATTGGCTGCAGACGCCTGCTCCTTAAGGTGCGCCAAAGTTTGCATGAGCAGACGCATAAGTGGGATGCTCATGCTTAGGATGGCGTCGTCTGCGCTTACCAGCCGTGTGCATTCCTCAAAACACTGAAGGACTTTACAAAGGTCTGTCAGCTTCGACCACTGCACGCCTGTCAACTGCATGTCTGCTCTCAAAGTGCCTGGCCGTGTATCCTCCCACAAATGCATTACGGCCTGCCTCTGCTCGCACAGCCGCTCCACCATGTGCAGGGTGGAGTTCCACCTTGTTGCAATGTCGATAATGAGGCGGTGGTTGGGAAGGTGGAGCAATCGCTGCAGCTTCTGCATACGAACGGAGTGTACAGGCGACCGGCGGATGTGCGCGCACAGTCTTCGCACCTTCTGGAGCAGGGCTGTTAACTCCGGATAATTTTTGAGGAAGCACTGCACCACCAGGTTCAAGGTGTGAGCCAAGCAAGGTATGTGGCTGAGTTTTGAAAGGGCTATGGCTGCCACAAAATTACGGCCGTTATCACTAACTACCTTGCCTGCCTCAAGATGTACACTGCCCAGCCATGACTCAATTTGTCGCTTCAAGTACTCGGCCAGCACCTCGGCGGTGTGTCTGTCGCCCAAACACATCATCTGCAACACAGCCTGCTGACGCTTTCCACTAGCTGCTCGATAGGGGGACACATCGTGTGCAACAGTGGCAGCTGCAGATGGAGTGCTCGTACGACTGCGCTCTGTGGACGAGCTTTCGCTTCTGGAGGAGGAGGAGGAGGGTCGAACGCCTACAGCCAACTGTTTCCTATACCGTGGGCTGGGCAGCACTGTCCCACCACCACTGTCCCCTGTGGACCCTGCATCCACCACATTAACCCAGTGCGCAGTGATGGACACGTAACGGCCCTGGCCATGCCGACTGGACCATGCATCAGTTGTGAGGTGCACCTTTCCGCTCACTGACTGCTTGAGTGCATGGACAATGCGGTCTTTCACATGATGGTGGAGGGCTGGGATGGCTTTGCGAGAGAAGAAGTGGCGACTGGGTAGGTCATAGCGTGGTACTGCATAGGCCATGAGTTCGCGGAAAGCTGTGCTTTCCACCAACCGAAAGGGCATCATCTCAAACGAGATTAGTTTGGCAATGTGGGCGTTCAAACCCAGTGTACGCGGATGAGAGACTGAGTACTTTCTTGACCTACTCATAGTGTCTGGGAGGGTGAGCTGGACTTGAGAGCTGCATATGGTGGAAGTAGCGGTGGACAGGGCGGACTGAGAGAGGGTTGATGATGGTGATGGAGTTGGTGTTCTTTCTGATGGCCTAGAATCAGTCTTTCGTTGATATAACAGTGGGATTCCCTGACTGCTGTGGTCTTGCAACGACACCTCAACATTTGCTGCTGTGCTAACCGGTGGGCTTACAGTGGGGGAAACAATGTAGCGTTGCTGACTACCTTCGTTGTGATCAGTTGCACATGTGGCACTTGAGGTTTGGTGTTGTGTCCACGCTTGCAAGTGCATGCTGGTTAAATGTCTAAGCATGCAACTGGTATTCAAATTTTTCAGATTTTTCCCTCGGCTAAAGGTCTTTGCGCACTTCTTACAGATAACCTTGGCATGATCATGAGGAATTTGGTCAAAAAAGTGCCACACTGCACTCTTCCTACTTTGGCAGACATTTTGCGGCCTAGCACGCTGTGATCTTTTGACCCTCTGGACAAGCTGTCCAGCAACTCTTTTGATGTTTGGAACCTGTCTTTGGAATGCTCCGGGCCTGCCAGATAACAGCTGTTGCGATGTCGATGTCTGCTGTGGATGCTCCTCATCTGAGCTATTGCAAGCAGCACCCTCTTCCCCCAATGGATGCCAATCTGGGTCAACAACTGGGTCATCCATCACTTCCTCTTCTACGTCATTTGCACCTTCCTCTGTGTCACCGTGTATGGTGGTATAGTGTGCGGGAAGGGGCACCTGAGTCTAATCAGGGTCAGAATCTGGCTCTGTACACTGCGAGGACAATGTAGTGCTCTGAGTGAATGTACCAGCAGAATCATCCATCAGCGGCTGTGCATCAGTGCACTCCATGTCAGATTCATCTTGGCCTGGGTAATTCACCATTTCACTTGATAATCCAGGCATGGTATGTGAAAACAGCTCCATGGAGTAATCAGTAGTATGGCCTGCGTCATCCTTCAATCTTGGTTGGGGTGAAGGACACAAGGAAAGGTGTGGTTCATGAACATGAGCCTCCAATGACAACTCAGTGCTTTTACTTTTTACAACTGAAGAAGAGGAGGCGATAGAGCTGGAGGCTGAGTCAGCAATGTAAGACAAAACTTTTTCCTGATGCTCTGGCTTTAAAAGCGGTTTGCCAACTCCTAGAAAACTAAGCGTTCGAGGCCTTATGTAGCCAGACGATGACGCAGGGTCAGCACCTCCTGCATTCGGTCCTATTTTGCTCTTGCCACTACCATCAGATCCACCACCAACACCAACATTACCAGCTTCCAACCCCCGCCCAATTCCACGGCCTCTTCCACCAGCCTTCCTCATTTTTGGTAGAAATGTAGACAAAATCCAACAAACTATATAGTAATGTAAAACAAGGTACAAGGTGTCTATAGGACAGGGGAGATTTTGAATTTCTGCTGACACTTGTGGACACTGGACACTTTTGGATTGTGTGAGGCCCACTGATATCTGAGCGCTATGTGACAGGCTCGATGGCACAGCTGTGACCAAAGTGACTAGAGGATAAGGGAGATTTTGAATCTCTGCACACACTTTTGGACACTGGATGGACACTTTTGGATTGTGTGAGGCCCACTGATATCTGAGCGCTATGTCACAGGCTCGATGGCACAGCTGTGACCAAAGTGACTAGAGGATAAGGGAGATTTTGAATCTCTGCACACATTTTGGACACTGGATGGACACTTTTGGATTGTGTGAGGCCCACTGATATCTGAGCGCTATGTGACAGGCTCGATGGCACAGCTGTGACCAAAGTGACTAGAGGATAAGGGAGATTTTGAATCTCTGCACACACTTTTGGACACTGGATGGACACTTTTGGATTGTGTGAGGCCCACTGATATCTGAGTGCTATGTGACAGGCTCGATGGCACAGCTGTGACCAAAGTGACTAGAGGATAAGGGAGATTTTGAATCTCTGCACACACTTTTGGACACTGGATGGACACTTTTGGATTGTGTGAGGCCCACTGATATCTGAGCGCTATGTGACAGGCTCGATGGCACAGCTGTGACCAAAGTGACTAGAGGATAAGGGAGATTTTGAATCTCTGCACACACTTTTGGACACTGGACACTTTTGGATTGTGTGAGGCCCACTGATATCTGAGCGCTATGTGACAGGCTCGATGGCACAGCTGTGACCAAAGTGACTAGAGGATAAGGGAGATTTTGAATCTCTGCACACACTTTTGGACACTGGATGGACACTTTTGGATTGTGTGAGGCCCACTGATATCTGAGCGCTATGTGACAGGCTCGATGGCACAGCTGTGACCAAAGTGACTAGAGGATAAGGGAGATTTTGAATCTCTGCACACACTTTTGGACACTGGATGGACACTTTTGGATTGTGTGAGGCCCACTGATATCTGAGCGCTATGTGACAGGCTTGATGGCACAGCTGTGACCAAAGTGACTAGAGGATAAGGGAGATTTTGAATCTCTGCACACACTTTTGGACACTGGATGGACACTTTTGGATTGTGTGAGGCCCACTGATATCTGAGCGCTATGTGACAGGCTCGATGGCACAGCTGTGACCAAAGTGACTAGAGGATAAGGGAGATTTTGAATCTCTGCACACACTTTTGGACACTGGACACTTTTGGATTGTGTGAGGCCCACTGATATCTGAGCGCTATGTGACAGGCTCGATGGCACAGCTGTGACCAAAGTGACTAGAGGATAAGGGAGATTTTGAATCTCTGCACACACTTTTGGACACTGGATGGACAATTTTGGATTGTGTGAGGCCCACTGATATCTGAGCGCTATGTGACAGGCTCGATGGCACAGCTGTGACCAAAGTGACTAGAGGATAAGGGAGATTTTGAATCTCTGCACACACTTTTGGACACTGGATGGACACTTTTGGATTGTGTGAGGCCCACTGATATCTGAGCGCTATGTGACAGGCTCGATGGCACAGCTGTGACCAAAGTGACTAGAGGATAAGGGAGATTTTGAATCTCTGCACACACTTTTGGACACTGGACACTTTTGGATTGTGTGAGGCCCACTGATATCTGAGCACTATGTCACAGGCTCGATGGCACAGCTGTGACCAAAGTGACTAGAGGATAAGGGAGATTTTGAATCTCTGCACACACTTTTGGACACTGGACACTTTTGGATTGTGTGAGGCCCACTGATATCTGAGCGCTATGTGACAGGCTCGATGGCACAGCTGTGACCAAAGTGACTAGAGGATAAGGGAGATTTTGAATCTCTGCACACACTTTTGGACACTGGATGGACACTTTTGGATTGTGTGAGGCCCACTGATATCTGAGCGCTATGTGACAGGCTCGATGGCACAGCTGTGACCAAAGTGACTAGAGGATAAGGGAGATTTTGAATCTCTGCACACACTTTTGGACACTGGATGGACACTTTTGGATTGTGTGAGGCCCACTGATATCTGAGCGCTATGTGACAGGCTCGATGGCACAGCTGTGACCAAAGTGACTAGAGGATAAGGGAGATTTTGAATCTCTGCACACACTTTTGGACACTGGATGGACACTTTTGGATTGTGTGAGGCCCACTGATATCTGAGCGCTATGTGACAGGCTCGATGGCACAGCTGTGACCAAAGTGACTAGAGGATAAGGGAGATTTTGAATCTCTGCACACACTTTTGGACACTGGATGGACACTTTTGGATTGTGTGAGGCCCACTGATATCTGAGCGCTATGTGACAGGCTCGATGGCACAGCTGTGACCAAAGTGACTAGAGAATAAGGGAGATTTTGAATCTCTGCACACACTTTTGGACACTGGATGGACACTTTTGGATTGTGTGAGGCCCACTGATATCTGAGCGCTATGTGACAGGCTCGATGGCACAGCTGTGACCAAAGTGACTAGAGGATAAGGGAGATTTTGAATCTCTGCACACACTTTTGGACACTGGATGGACACTTTTGGATTGTGTGAGGCCCACTGATATCTGAGCGCTATGTGACAGGCTCGATGGCACAGCTGTGACCAAAGTGACTAGAGGATAAGGGAGATTTTGAATCTCTGCACACACTTTTGGACACTGGACACTTTTGGATTGTGTGAGGCCCACTGATATCTGAGCGCTATGTGACAGTCTCGATGGCACAGCTGTGACCAAAGTGACTAGAGGATAAGGGAGATTTTGAATCTCTGCACACACTTTTGGACACTGGATGGACACTTTTGGATTGTGTGAGGCCCACTGATATCTGAGCGCTAAGTGACAGGCTCGATGGCACAACTGTGATCAAAGTGACTAGAGGATAAGGGAGATTTTGAATCTCTGCACACACTTTTGGACACTGGATGGACACTTTTGGATTGTGTGAGGCCCACTGATATCTGAGCGCTATGTGACAGGCTCGATGGCACAGCTGTGACCAAAGTGACTAGAGGATAAGGGAGATTTTGAATCTCTGCACACACTTTTGGACACTGGATGGACACTTTTGGATTGTGTGAGGCCCACTGATATCTGAGCGCTATGTGACAGGCTCGATGGCACAGCTGTGACCAAAGTGACTAGAGGATAAGGGAGATTTTGAATCTCTGCACACACTTTTGGACACTGGACACTTTTGGATTGTGTGAGGCCCACTGATATCTGAGCGCTATGTGACAGGCTCGATGGCACAGCTGTGACCAAAGTGACTAGAGGATAAGGGAGATTTTGAATCTCTGCACACACTTTTGGACACTGGATGGACACTTTTGGATTGTGTGAGGCCCACTGATATCTGAGCGCTATGTGACAGGCTCGATGGCACAGCTGTGACAAAAGTGACTAGAGGATAAGGGAGATTGGATTGCTTTTAAAAAAGCAGTTTGCGGAGCAGTGGGTAAACAGCAATGCAGGAATGTCAGGAAGCCTTAGAAGGCAGCCCAACAACCAACACCACTGATACACCACTATATAGCCTCCCCTTGCACTGCACACACAGTGACTGGTGTGTTGTGCAGGCCAAATTGCTAGCAGCAGAAGCAGTTTTTTTTTCTTCTCAGCAGGACAAAAAAGAAAAATTGGGATTGCTTTTAAAAAAGCAGTTTGCGAAGCAGTGGGTAAACAGCAATGCAGGAATGTCAGGAAGCCTTAGAAGGCAGCCCAACAACCAACACCACTGATACACCACTATATAGCCTCCCATTGCACTGCACACACAGTGACTGGTGTGTTGTGCAGGCCAAATCGCTAGCAGCAGAAGCAGTTTTTTTGTCTTCTTCCCTGCCTAACGCTCTCCCTACAGAATCAGCAGCAACCTATCCCTATACTAAGATCGGCAGAAGTAAGATGGCGGTCGGCGTGCACGCCCTTTTATACCCCCTGTGACGCCCACCAAAGCAAGCCAATCACTTGCATGCCCTTATGAAAGATGGTGGTGACCCGTGCCTATGTCATCACGTTGCCCACAGTGTCCGTGGATCCTGATTGGCTGAAAAAGAGCGCAAAACAAACTTTTGAAACGCGACTTTGGCGCGTAAGTCACCGACCTCGTGGCCGACCTCATCCTAGGGTCGGGTTTCGTTTCATGAAACCCGACTTTGCCAAAAGTCGGCGACTTTTGAATTTTTTCGACCCGTTTCGCTCAACTCTAGTGCTGATGTGTTGAATTGGTCTCCGGAGGCTGTTTCTTCCTTTCAGGAGCTGAAGCCAAGATTCACTTCTGCCCCGGTTTTGCAGCAACCTGATGTCTCACTCCCGTTCCAGGTAGAGGTGGATGCTTCTGAGATTGGTGCAGGAGCTGTTTTGTCCCAAAAGGATCCTGTAACATCTAAACTGAATCCCTGTGCTTTCTTTTCCTGAAAGTTCTCTCCATCTGAATGTAACTATGATGTGGGGAATTGGGAACTGTTTGCCATGAAATGGGCATTTGAGGAGTGGAGACATTGGTTGGAGGGAGCTAAACATCAAGTCGTGGTCCTCACTGACCACAAGAATTTGATTTACCTGGAGTCGGCCAAACGCTTGAACCCTAGACAGGCTAGGTGGGCCTTGTTTTTTACACGTTTTGATTTTGTGGTCTCTTTTCTTCCTGGCACTAAGAATGTCAAGGCAGACGCCCTCTCTAGGAGCTTCTTTGCTGATTCTCCTGTGGTGACCAAGCCTGCTACCATCTTAGGCGAAGGGGTAGTTCTTTCTGCCATCTCGCCCGAATTGAGACGTGCTCTGGAAGAGTTCCAGGAGGACAAACCTGACCGTTGTCCCAGTGGAAAGTTGTATGTTCCTGACCAATGGAAGAAGAGAGTGATGTCTGAAGTTCATTGCTCTGCATTGGCTGGTCATCCAGGTATTTTTGGTACTAGAGATCTGGTGAGTCGGTCTTTTTGGTGGCCCGCCTTGTCTCGTGATGTCAGGAATTTTGTGCAGTCCTGTGGGACCTGCTCCCGGTCTAAACTTTGTTCTCGCTCTAGTAGGTTGTTGATGCCTTTGCGGTCATGGACCCATATTTCAATGGATTTCATCTCTGATATGCCTGTCTCTCAGACAATGACTGTTATTTGGGTAATTTGTGATAGGTTCTCTAAGATGGTTCATCTTGTACCACTCCCTAAGTTGCCATCTTCCTCTGAGTTGGTGCCCCTGTTTTTGCAACAGGTGGTTCGCTTGCACGTGATTCCTGAGAACATTGTATCTGACAGAGGAGTTCAGTTTATGTCTAGATTTTGGAGGACTTTCTGTTCCAAGCTGGGAATTCAGTTGTCCTTCTCTTCTGCTTTTCACCCTCAGACCAATGGGCAGACGGAGAGAACAAACCAGACCTTGGAGTCGTATTTGAGATGTTTTATTTCCGCTGATCAGGATGATTGGGTTTCATTTTTGCCCTTGGCCGAATTTGCTTTAAATAATAGAGCTAGTTCTGCCACTTTGATGTCACCTTTTTTTTGTAACTTTGGGTTTCATCCTCGATTTTCTTCAGGGCAGGTGGAGCCTTCTGCCTGCCCAGGTGTTGACACTGTGGTGGAGAGAATGCACCAGATCTGGGACCAAGTGGTGGATAAGTTATCTCTCTCCCAGGAAAAGGCCCAGCGGTTTTCCAACCGACATAGGACCATTGGTCCCCAGTTTAAGGTTGGTGATATGGTTTGGTTATCATCAAAAAATATCGCTATGAAGGTGGCTTCTCCTAAGTTTAAGCTTACAAGATTTTGGAGATTATTAATCCGGTCTCTTTTCGTTTGGCTCTTCCTGTCACATTTAAAATCCATAATGTGTTTCATAAGTCCTTGTTGAAGAGGTTTGTTGAACCAGTTGTTCCTGGGGTGGCACCTCCGGACCCTGCATTGGTTGAAGGTAACATGGAATATGAGGTAGAGAAGATACTGGATTCCCATCTGGCTAGACGGAGACTCCAGTATTTGGTTAAGTGGAAGGGTTATGGTCAGGAGGATAATTCCTGGGTCTCTGCCTCTGATTTTCATGCCAAAAGATTGGTGCGTGCCTTTCATCGGGCTCACCCTGATCGCCCTGGTGGCGTGGATGAGGGTTCGGTGACCCCTCCTCAAGGGGGAGGTACTGTTGTGAGTTCATTTTCCCCTTCACCATTGAGGTCTGATGAACTCCCTCTTCTGGTGAAGGAAAGTAGTGAGGCTGATTACCAAACAGCTGAGCAGAATGATGATGACTAGGTGACTGGAATTGCTGACTGGATATAAGGCAGCCGGCGCCCTTCTGCCTTGCGGGTGATTTCTCTGAGGGATTCTTGGAGACCAGTCTGATTCCTGCTCCTCAAAAGCTAAGTTTTCTGCTCTGCTTTTTGCATTTTTGGTTTGGTTTTGATTTGCTGGATTTCTGCCTTTCCCTGCTGGGGTGAGCTGAATTCCTTTTTGCTCTGTCTTCAGAAAATACCTGGGTACTGATATTGTCATTTTGAAGCCTAGCGTCTTCAGGGCTTTTTTCCCTATCAGTCTGTTGGCTCTTTTTTCGATAGGGTTTTGGCGGATTGCAGACAGCAGCTTTTCTATCCTGTCCTATTTAGTTAGCTTGGGCCCCATCATTTGCTCAGCCTATCTTTCCATCTGTGTGAGTGTTTTTTCATCTTGCTTCACCGTCATTATATGTTGGGGGCTGCCTATTGCTTTGGGGTCTGTTCTGGGGCAGTTTAGATTTCCCTTTCTGTCTTTAGGCTATGTAGTTCTCCGGCTGTGATCGAGGGGTCTAGGGCACTGTAGGAGCCCCCCACGGCTACTGCTAGTTATTGTTGTTAGGTTCAGGGGTCTGCAATCCAATAGCTGCCAACTTCTCTGGTATTCTGGACTTAGCTAGTATTTCTGTTTTTGCCTCCTATGGTGACTCATTCATAACAGATTCACCCGACATACCACAGATCCTAGGGTACTCAATAGCAGGAAAGAATTGTGAAAAAAAAAAAAAAGTGTGTATATTTTTTCCTCTATATCTCTGAGGCCGTAGGGGGAATTTTTTTTCTTCTCTCAATGGAGATAAAGCAATTCTCTGATCATGTGGAGCAGCTCGCTGCGGAAGTGAGGGGAATTTCCGCCTACCTTGTTCATTCACATGCTGCTGAACCAAAGATCCCTACTCCTGATGTGTTTTTTGGAGATCGGTCTAAATTTTTGAATTTCAAAAATAATTGTAAATTATTTTTTGCCTTGAAGCCTAACTCGTCAGGGAGCTCCGCGCAGCAGGTTAAATTTGTCATCTCTTTGCTGCGTGGCGATCCCCAGGATTGGGCGTTTTCTTTGAAACCAGATGATCCTATTCTGACTAATGTGAACGCATTTTTTCAAGCCTTGGGGTTGTATGATGAACCTAATGCTATTGATCAGGCTCAAAAGACCCTGTTGGCATTGAGCCAGGGTCGAGATTCTGCAGAATTGTACTGTCAAAAATTCCGAAAGTGGGTGGTCCTTACTACCTGGAATGATAATGCCTTGGCAGCTCTCTTTCGGAAGGGTTTGTCAGAAGCCGTAAAAGATACTATGGTGGGATTTCCTGTTCCCTCTGGTCTTGACGATTCTATGTCATTAGCCATTCAGGTTGATCGGCGTTTACGTGAACGCAGGACTGCACGAGAGGTGTTGCCACCTGTTGAACAAGTGTCTGAACCTATGCAATGTGATAGAGTTTTGTCCAGGGAGCAACATCAGGAGTTCAGAAGGCGTAATAAGCTGTGTTTTTTTTGTGGAGATGTCTCGCATATTATTTCTGTCTGTCCTAAACGAGAGAAACGTTTTGCACACACGTTTTCTGTGGGTGGTGTTCAACCTAAGTTTCTTCTGGCAATTACTCTGATCTGCTCCCTGTCCACATTTTCTGCCAAGGCTTTTGTGGATTCAGAAGCAGCCCTGAACCTAATGGACTTGGATTTTGCTAAACGTTGTGGATTTCCGATGACACCTCTGCGGACGCCTATCCCTTTGAGGGGGATTGATGCCACTCCTTTGGTGAAAAATAAACCTCAGTTTTGGACCCAGGTGGTAATGCGGGTCGCCCCAGACCATCAAGAAAATTGCAGATTTTTGATGTTGCATAATTTGCATGATACCATTTTTCTGGGGTTTCCCTGGTTGCAAATTCATAATCCAGTTTTGGATTGGAAATCTGTGTTTGTGGTGAGTTGGGGTTGCCGGTGTGCCTTTAGTGAGGCTCTGGTTTTTTCCACCTCTCCTCAGTCGCATGATGTTCCTGACTATTTAGCGGACTTTTATGATGTATTTAGTGAGAATGAGTCTGCGTCTTTGCCTCCTCATAGGAGTTATGACTGTGCAATTGAACTGAGCCCGGGATGTAAATTTCCCAAGGGTCGGCTCTTCAATTTATCTGTACCCGAGCACGAGGCTATGCGATCCTATATTAAGGAGGCGTTGGAGAAGGGTCATATTAGACCATCCTCTTCACCCTTAGGTGCCGTTTTTTTTTTCGTGGCCAAAAAGGATGGTTCATTAAGGCCTTGTATTGATTATCGTGCCCTCAACAAAATTACTATTAAATATCAGTATCCGTTACCCCTGATTTCGGATCTATTCTCCAGAGTTAAAGGTGCTTGCTGGTTTACCAAGCTTGACCTCAGGGGGGCGTATAATCTTATCCGCATTAAGCATGGGGATGAATGGAAGACAGCGTTTAATACTCCGGAGGGACATTTTGAGTACCTGGTGATGCCTTTTGGGCTCACTAATGCCTCTTCTGTCTTCCAGTGCTTCATGAACGACATTTTCCGAGACTTTGTTGATAAATTTTTGATTATCTATCTGGATGATATTTTGATCTTCTCCAAGGATTGGGATTCTCATGTGGAACATGTTCGGACTGTGTTCCGGATCTTGAGGGAGAATTCCCTGTATGTCAAAGGATCGAAATGCCTTTTTGGGGTACAGAGGATTTCATTTTTGGGATTTATTTTTCTCTCCGTCAACTATTGAAATGGACCCGGCCAAGGTACAGGCCATTTATGATTGGGTTCAGCCCACTTCTTTCAAGGCCCTCCAGAAGTTTTTGGGTTTTGCTAATTTTTATCGGAAATTTATAGCAAAATTTTCTAGTATTGCCAAGCCATTGACTGATCAGACTAAGAAGGGTGCTGATGTGTTGAATTGGTCTCCGGAGGCTGTTTCTTCCTTTCAGGAGCTGAAGCGAAGATTCACTTCTGCCCCGGTTTTGCAGCAACCTGATGTCTCACTCCCGTTCCAGTTAGAGGTGGATGCTTCTGAGATTGGTGCAGGAGCTGTTTTGTCCCAAAAGGATCCTGTAACATCTAAACTGAATCCCTGTGCTTTCTTTTCCTGAAAGTTCGCTCCATCTGAACGTAACTATGATGTGGGGAATTGGGAACTGTTAGCCATGAAATGGGCATTTGAGGAGTGGAGACATTGGTTGGAGGGAGCTAAACATCAAGTCATGGTCCTCACTGACCACAAGAATTTGATTTACCTGGAGTCGGCCAAACGCTTGAACCCTAGACAGGCTAGGTGGGCCTTGTTTTTTACACGTTTTGATTTTGTGGTCTCTTTTCTTCCTGGCACTAAGAATGTCAAGGCAGACGCCCTCTCTAGGAGCTTCTTTGCTGATTCTCCTGTGGTGACCAAGCCTGCTACCATCTTAGGAGAAGGGGTAGTTCTTTCTGCCATCTCGCCCGAATTGAGACGTGCTCTGGAAGAGTTCCAGGAGGACAAACCTGACCGTTGTCCCAGTGGAAAGTTGTATATTCCTGACCAATGGAAGAAGAGAGTGATGTCTGAAGTTCATTGCTCTGCATTGTCTGGTCATCCAGGTATTTTTCGTACTAGAGTTCTGGTGAGTCGGTCTTTTTGGTGGCCCACCTTGTCTCATGATGTCAGGAATTTTGTGCAGTCCTGTGGGACCTGCTCCCGGTCTAAACTTTGTTCTCGCTCTAGTAGGTTGTTGATGCCTTTGCGGTCATGGACCCATATTTCAATGGATTTCATCTCTGATATGCCTGTCTCTCAGAGAATGACTTTTATTTGGGTGATTTGTGATAGGTTCTCTAAGATGGTTCATCTTGTACCACTCCCTAAGTTGCCATCTTCCTCTGAGTTGGTTCCCCTGTTTTTGCAACAGGTGGTTCGCTTGCACGTGATTCCTGAGAACATTGTATCTGACAGAGGAGTTCAGTTTATGTCTAGATTTTGGAGGACTTTCTGTTCCAAGCTGGGAATTCAGTTGTCCTTCTCCTCTCCTTTTCACCATCAGACCAATGGGCAGACGGAGAGAACAAACCAGACCTTGGAGTCGTATTTGAGATGTTTTATTTCCGCTGATCAGGATGATTGGGTTTCATTTTTGCCCTTGGCCGAATTTGCTTTAAATAATAGAGCTAGTTCTGCCACTTTGATGTCACCTTTTTTTTGTAACTTTGGGTTTCATCCTCGATTTTCTTCAGGGCAGGTGGAGCCTTCTGCCTGCCCAGGTGTTGACACTGTGGTGGAGAGAATGCACCAGATCTGGGACCAAGTGGTGGATAAGTTATCTCTCTCCCAGGAAAAGGCCCAGCGGTTTTCCAACCGACATAGGACCATTGGTCCCCAGTTTATGGTTGGTGATATGGTTTGGTTATCATCAAAAAATATCGCTATGAAGGTGGCTTCTCCTAAGTTTAAGCTTACAAGATTTTGGAGATTATTAATCCGGTCTCTTTTCGTTTGGCTCTTCCTGTCACATTTAAAATCCATAATGTGTTTCATAAGTCCTTGTTGAAGAGGTTTGTTGAACCAGTTGTTCCTGGGGTGGCACCTCCGGACCCTGTATTGGTTGAAGGTAACATGGAATATGAGGTAGAGAAGATACTGGATTCCCATCTGGCTAGACGGAGACTCCAGTATTTGGTTAAGTGGAAGGGTTATGGTCAGGAGGATAATTCCTGGGTCTCTGCCTCTGATTTTCATGCCAAAAGATTGGTGCGTGCCTTTCATCGGGCTCACCCTGATCGCCCTGGTGGCGTGGATGAGGGTTCGGTGACCCCTCCTCAAGGGGGAGGTATTGTTGTGAGTTCATTTTCCCCTTCACCATTGAGGTCTGATGAACTCCCTCTTCTGGTGAAGGAAAGTAGTGAGGCTGATTACCAAACAGCTGAGCAGAATGATGATGACTAGGTGACTGGAATTGCTGACTGGATATAAGGCAGCCGGCGCCCTTCTGCCTTGCGGGTGATTTCTCTGAGGGATTCTTGGAGACCAGTCTGATTCCTGCTCCTCAAAAGCTAAGTTTTCTGCTCTGCTTTTTGCATTTTTGGTTTGGTTTTGATTTGCTGGATTTCTGCCTTTCCCTGCTGGGGTGAGCTGAATTCCTTTTTGCTCTGTCTTCAGAAAATACCTGGGTACTGATATAGTCTTTTTGAAGCCTAGTGTCTTCAGGGCTTTTTTCCCTATCAGTCTGTTGGCTCTTTTTTCGATAGGGTTTTGGCAGATTGCAGACAGCAGCTTTTCTATCCTGTCCTATTTAGTTAGCTTGGGCCCCATCATTTGCTCAGCCTATCTTTCCATCTGTGTGAGTGTTTTTTCATCTTGCTTCACCGTCATTATATGTTGGGGGCTGCCTATTGCTTTGGGGTCTGTTCTGGGGCAGTTTAGATTTCCCTTTCTGTCTTTAGGCTATGTAGTTCTCCGGCTGTGATCGAGGGGTCTAGGGCACCGTAGGAACCCCCCACGGCTACTGCTAGTTGTTGTTGTTAGGTTCAGGGCTCTGCAATCTGATAGCTGCCAACTTCTCTTGTTTTCTGGACTTAGATAGTATTTCTGTTTTTGCTTCCTACGGTGACTCATTCATAACAGGGCAGAATGCTGGTGACGATGGTGCAGAATGCTGGACACGATGGGGGCAGAATGCTGATGATGATGGGGCAGAATGCTTGACATCATGGAGCAGAATGCTGGACACGATGGGGCAGAATGCTGGTGATGATGGGGCAGAATGCTGGGCACGATGGGGCAGATTGCTGGACACGATGGGGCAGAATGCTGGACACGATGGGGGCAGAATGCTGTGCACAATGGGGGCAGAATGCTGGACACGATGGGGCAGAATGTGACAGTGAGACACAGGAAGGGGCAGAATGAGATACAGGGCATGATTGGAGACACGGGGCAGAATGGAGATATGGGGCATGATTGGAGACACAGTGGGTAGGATCAAAGACATGGGGGCATGACTGGAGACACTGGGGGCAAGATTGGAGACAGATGGGGCAGGGCTGGAGACAGACCATGCAGGATCATGGGGCAGGATGGATACGATGGAGACAGATGGGGCAGGATGGGGAGATGATATGGGGCAGAATGGATACTCATGAGGGTGGGATGGGAGAATGTATGGCTGAAGCCAGGAATGAGACACACGGGGGCTAGGATGGGGGACATTATTACCACAGGGTTTAATTAAGGGATATTATTACTATAGTGATGTATTTATTTTATTTTTTGAGTATACTGTTTCAAATGGAGGGGCGGTACTGTTACTGTGTAGACTGACACTATGTCGCCTTTTTTTCTTCATGTGATGTAATGTAGAAGTTGGGAAAAATAAGTAATGTCTTCTGCAAGCGGAGCTCTAGGTAACTGTGTTATTTCCTGCAGAGACGAGCCCTGGCTGGAAGACGTGATGGCAGTATGTGCTGGAAGAATGAAAATCAAGGATGAAGGACTTCACCTAGAGACATCACTGGTGAGTCAGTGTGTTACCTATACACTGACAATATACACTGTATAGAGGCCCTGTGTATAATGTCATTGATCACTGTATTACCTATACACAGACACTGCATACTAAGTACAGATCTCCTGTGTATAATGGCACTTATGGTGATAATATCGTGGTATTTTTATTACTGATCAGTATTGTAGTATTCAGTCACTGTGGTGGTAATATATGGTCTGGTCATGGTGCGGTGGTATTTGATCCTTGAATGTGATATTATTCGTTCACTGTGGTGGTAATATGTGGTCTGGTCATGTTCTGGTGGTATTTGTTCCTTCTGTGTGGTATTATAGGTCACTATGTGGTCTGGACATGGTGGTATTTTTCCCTTGCATGTGATATTATTGGTCATTTTAAAAATTGAAAAATAAAAATATACCTAAAATGTATCACATATTTTAACAAATATTTAATAGGTTACCTTAGATTAGGGCACGGTCAAAAGTGTCTACCGTGTTATGGTGGCGACTTAAAAAATCTTTTGGCTAAAACAAAAGCTGCTGGCTATATGTGTAATCTGGTGATGGGAACTGTTAATGTGTGATTGGTGAGAAGTGGTTTTTCCAAGAGAGAGCGGTGGGACTTTGGACAGTTCGAGGGGTGGAAGCGGGGCTGGGGTGGAGCCTGGGTGGAGTCTCAAGGGGGCCACGAAAATTTTACCAGTATGGGGCCCCGAAATTCCTAGTAGCAGCCCTGCTCAGCTCTTGACAGAGGTAGTCGGACCTTGGAGGCTTGACCATAGTAGGGCGCAGACTACCACTCGAACCAGCATAAGCCACACTCGGGGATATCTTCAGGGTAATCTGGACCTTGCCAGGTAGTAACTGACACCAGGGTAGCACAGACTTCCCACTAAGGCCTTTCTTGTTGATCTCAGCGGTGTCTCTGGAGCTCGTCTGCCCCACTCTCTTCTCTGGCACCAAATCTTGTGGTTTGGCGCCCTGGGCTTTTATATCAGAGAAGTCTTTAGAGAGGATCACCTGATCCAATCCAGTACACAAGGTTCTTTCACCTCCAAATCTTCCAACACACTTTGGGTCTGCTTGATTTAGGCTGGCAAGCAGATGGCAGTCTCTCCTCATTAATGGCACATGGCTCATGTCTTTATGTTACATTCCTCCCCCTTTTTGCTTGCCAGTCCTCAGGCGAGTGGAATTTTTTTGAGTTCGAAGTTTCCCACAGGTAGGCCGAGTTTAGCCAACAGTTGCATCTTCTGCTGTATCTGGGACCAGACAAATTCATCCTGAGCATAACGGTTATGGGAAATCCCAGCACTGGCCCTCTCAGTCCTGTGGAGTTCTTCCTGCAGAGGTGCATCTTGGGTACTTTGAGACTAAGGCACTGGAGGTAGTAAGTTGACTCCGAGTTAGTTATCTGTCCCACTCAAGAGCGGCAACGGCATGTCTGGTGATCTCATCCGCCCTGCAAGCCCTTCTTACTCTTCCTCTAAGACAGCCCTTTGTGGGATGTCAGCCACTTCTGTTGGGTGCCCTGCCTCAGTATGGTATTCTGCTTCAGAAGAGTTGCAGCTTATTCCTGTGCAACACCAGAGGTGCCACAGCATCATCATCCTCAGGTCTAACCTCAGACTGATTTATTTGGGTGAATCTTCCTCACCACTTGATAGGGTATTGCCTCCCAATGATGATCCAGCTTGTTCCTGGGTCGTTTGTCACTAACCAACACATGGTCCCCTACCTGAAGTTGTCCATCTGATATTGGAGATCAACTTTAATGTTCCACTTCCCGATACTTCTGCTCAATCAGCTTCCTTATTGTCTGAAGTCAGTGTCTATGTTCTCGGACCCAGGCTCTTGGGCTACTGCCCGGACAGGAATCCTCTGCCACCAGCTCCAGTTCAGTAATCTCTTAGCCGCTTCAGTCAAACAGCAGCATGTAAGGGGTGTAACTCGTATTCGCATGGACTCGATTATTGTAAACTCACACCAACTTAGACACGAATTTGGACCACTTCATCTTCTTGTCCTCGTCCAATGTTCACAATATTTGCAACAGGGTTTGGTTGTAGCGCTCACAGGCCCATTTCTCCTCGGGAAGATATGGTGTGGTTCGGGATTTGGCGATTCCATAAATACAATAGAGTTTTTCCATCACTCGCCCTTGGAAACAGGCCCCTTGGTTAGATTGAATTTGCTTCGAGCATCTATATATGCAAAAGAAGTCCTAACAGATTGCTCTGGCTGCATATTTGGCTGTTTGATCCCAGATAGGAGTCACCACTGCAAACTTGGTGAAGTGATCAGTCATGACTAGAGTTGAGCGAAACAGGTTGGGCCAGAATCATAAGTCGCCGACTTATGCCAAAGTCGTATTTCGCCGACCAAAACCCGACCATAGCGTGAAGTCGGTCATGCGGTCGGCATAACGAGCGCCAAAGTCGGATTTCCCAGAGTTCTTGCAGGTGCCTTTTTTTCAGCCAATGAGCAAGGATGTACACTCTGGGCAATGAGATGACATGTGCAGCGTCCACCATCATCATAGAGAAGGGCATTGCAGTGACTGGCTGGCTTTGGGGGGCGTCATAGTGTCTATAAAAGCCCTGACCGCTGACTTCCATTTTACTTCTGCCGATCTTAACAGTAGGGAGAGGTTGCTGTTTATCAGTAGGGAAAGAATTAGGGCTATAAAGATATAAGAAGTTTTTATCTGCTTGTGCTGATAGCAATTGTGCTGTACAGTTAGTGTGCAGTGACAGGATAGGATTTTCTTGTGTGCAGCAGTGCTGGTTATTAGGCTGCCTGATAGCTGTATTGCTGTGTGTACACTGCTGTGCAGACTGCGTTTTACACAGCACTAATACTTTTATTCTTTTTTTCTGCACAGTTACTGACCGTTCATTTTTTCCCACACCATATAGAGTGGATGCTCCTCACACACTACAGTGTGCTGGCTGGTATCATGGACAAATACATGCTGACTATCTGTGTGTGACTCCGGAAATAAATACGGAGATTTAAATTTTCCCCTACACCCTATGCAGCTGTACACTCCTCATACAGTACCGTATATCTGGTGTTTGTATTACGGTCAAATACATACTGAGTGAGCATCTGTGTGTGACTCCGGAAATATATACGGAGATTTAAATTTTTCCCTACACCGTATACAGCTGTATGCTTCTGATACAGTACCGTATATCTGCTGTTTGTATTACGGTGAAATCCATACTGAGAGAGCGTCTGTGTGTGACTCCGGAAATAAATACGGAGATTTAAATTTTCCCCTACACCGTATACAGCTGTGCGCTCCTCATACAGTACCGTATATCTGCTGTTTGTATTACAGTCAAATACATACTGAATGAGCGTCTGTGTGTGACTCAGGAAATATATATGGAGATTTAAATTTTCCCCTACTCCGTATACAGCTTTATGCTCCTCATACAGTACCATATATCTGCTGGTATTTTTGGTACATTTTCCCAAACATGAGGAAGTATGGTGGAAGAAGCCGCGGATATGGGCGGGGGGGGCAGCTGGTACTGATGGTGGTGGTGGTTCACCTGCTGGTAGTGCCAAAAGCACAATAGCACCTAAGGAAGGAGGTGTTGAGCCTGCGTCATCATCTGGCTCCAGAAGGCCTGGAAGGCTCCCTTTTCTGGGAGTAGGTAAACAGCTTTTAAAGCCGGAGCATCAGGAACAGGTTTTGGCTTACATTGCCGAAACAGCCTCCAGCTCTATCGCCTCCTCTTCTGAAGGTTCAAAAACTGCAAGCACTGAGTCGTCAGTGCAGGCTCCTGGTCAGGAACAACACCTTTTGTTGTGTCCTTCACCCCCACCAAAAGTGAAGGATGCGGCAGGCCACACTTTTGATTACTCTCTGGAGCTTTTTTCACATACCATGCCTAAGTTATCAAGTGAAATCCTGAATTCCCCAGTCCAAGGTGAATGACATGGAGTGCACTGATGCACAGGCAGTGCTATTTGATTCTGCTGGTACATTCACCCAGAGCACTACATTGCACTCTCAGTCTACTGAGCCAGATTCTGACCATGATGAAACTCAGGTGCCCCTTCCGCACACACTATACCCCCTTACACAGTGACACAGAGGAAGGTGCAGATGAAATTGAAAAGGAGGTGATGGATGACCCAGTTGTTGACCCGGATTGGCATCCATTGGGGGAAGAGGGTGCTGCTGGCAATAGCTCAGAAGAGGAGGAGGATCCGCAGCAGGCATCGAAATCACAGATGCGGTTATCTGGCAGGCCCGTAGCAGTCCAAAAACGTGTTAAAAAACAAAAAGAATTGCAGGACAGCTTGGCCAGACGGTCAAATTAGCACAGAGTGCAAGCCCTCAAAATTTTTCCCATAGTAGGAAGAGTGTAGTGTGGCACTTTTTTGAACAAATCCTATTGATGAGGCAAAGGTTATCTGTAAGAAGTGCGGAAGGACCTTTAGCCAATAGAAAAATCTCTGAAATTTGAATACCAGTTGCATGCTTAGACATGTAAACACCATGCACTTGCAAACGTGGACAGACTACAAAACCTCAGGTATCACACGTGCACCTGCTCCAACTGAGGGTAGCCAGCAATGCTACATCGCTTCCCCCACTGTAAGTCCACCGGTTAGCACACCACCAGCAAGAAATGTTGAGGTCTCGTCGCAAGGCGTAAGCAGTCAGGGAATCACAATGTTTTTCCAACGAAAGACTGCATCTAGGCCATCACCACCACCATCATCATCACCAACCCTCTCTCAGTTTGCCATGTCCACCGCTAGTTCCACCATATGCAGCTCTCAAGTCCAGCTCACCCTAGCAGAGACTCTGAGTAGGAAAAGAAAGTAATCATTCTCTCATCTGCATACACTGGATTTGAATGCCTACATTGCCAAACTGATCTCTTTAGAGATGATGCCCTTCGGTTTGGTTGAAAGAGAAGCATTCCGAGAGCTCATGGCCTACACTGTCCCACGCTATGACCTACCCAGTCGGCACTTCTTTTCTAGAAAAGCCATCCCTGCCCTCCACCTGCATGTGAAAGACGGCATTGTCCATGCACTCAAGCAATCAGTGAGTGGAAAGGTGCACCTCACAACAGATGCATGGGTCAGTAGGCATGGCCAGGGCCGTTACATGTCCATCACTGTGCACTGGGTGAATGTGGTGTATGCAGGGTCCACAGGAGACAGCAGCGGTGGGACAGTGCTGCCTAGCCCATGGTATAGACAACAGTTGGCTGTAGAAATTCGACCCTCCTCCTCCAGGAGCGAAAGCTCGTCGACAGAGTGCAGTCGCACGAGCATTCCATCCGCAGCTGCCAGTGTTGCACACGAGGTGTCCCACTGTCGAACAGCTAGTGGTAAGCATCAGTAGGCTGTTTTAAAGATTATGTCTTGGGCACAACAGACACACCGCGGAGGTACTGGCCGACTACTTGCAGCGACAAACTGAGTCATGGTTGGGCAGTCTACATCTTGAGCCAGGCAAGGTAGTCAGTGATAACAGACGCAATTTTGTGGCGGCTATACCTTGCCTGGTTCACACCTTGAACCTGGTGGTGCAGTGCTTCATAAATAATTATCCGGAGTTACCAGCCCTACTCCATATGGTGCGAAGACGGTGCTCACACATCCTTCGCTTGCCCGTAGACTCCAGTCGTATGCAGAGGCTGCGGCGATCGCTCCACCTCCCCAAGGACCGCCTAATCATAGACGTTGCAGCAAGTTGGAACTCCACCATGCACATGGCTGAGAGGCTGTGCGAACAGAGGCAGGCTGTAATACATTTGTGGGAGGATACATGGGCAGGCAGTTTGAGGCCAGACATAGAGTTGTCGTGCGTGCAGTGGTCAAAGCTGAAAGACCTCTGTAAAGTCCTTCAGGGTTTTGAGGAATGTACACGGCTGATAAGCGCAGATGACGCCATCATAAGCATGAGCATCCCATTTATGCGTTTGCTCATGCAAACTTTGATGCACATTAAGGATCAGGCGTCTGCAGTGGAGGAGGAGGAGGAGGGAAGCCTTTATGACAGTCAGGCTTTGTCTGCTCAGGGACCTGTCCTGGATGAGGTGGAGGAAGAAGAGGAGGAGGAGGATGAGGGGGATGATTATTTTGGGAAGGAGGATGCTTCTCAGGGGGCAAGAGAAAATGTTGGCTTGCCAAGGTCAGGTACAGGGTTTGTGCATGACTGGAGGGATGGGGATTTGGCAGAAAGTGCTCCCCCACCTACCACTGGCAGTGCATCATTGACACATGGAACATTGGCCCACAAGTGTAATTATCTCTTGCGGATCCTAAAAAGGGACCGCTGCATTGCAAAAATTATGAAGAATGACGACTACTGGTTGGCCAGCATCCTCGATCCACGCTATAAAGGCAAATTACAGAACATCATGCCACAGGAAAACCTAGAGCTAATATTGGCGAACAAACAAGCACCTCTGGTAAACCGTTTGTTATTGGCATTCCCAGCACACAGCAGTGGGACAGGTTCTACCACGAGCCGTACTGGGCAACATGGAAGAGTTGTTCGTGGTGCACACAGCTGAAGTGGTGTTGGAGACAGGGGTACCGCTTACACGACTCGTAATACTGAATCGATTGCAACAGACAGGAGACAGCAATTGTCAACTATGGTTCAAAATTACCTCTCCTCCCCTATCGAAGTTCTCCCTCACGATTCATTACCCTTTGACTACTTTGCCTGTAAACTGGACAACTGGCCTGAATTGGCACAATATGCCTTACAAGAGCTCGCTTGCCCTGCTGGTGGTGTGCTATCAGAAAGAGTCTTCAGTGCTGCTGGATCAATCCTGACAGAAAGAAGGACCCGGCTGTCGACCCAAAATGTAGGTGATCTCACCTTCATTAAAATGAAGCATGCCTGGGTTTCAAAGGATTTTGTACCACTTTCCTCTGATGACACATAGGTGTCACAGTCCAATTCTTGGATCTGTGTCAGATTCTGATTCCCTCAGTTAAACCTTTTTTTCCTTTCAGGCATTTGGGGTTTAATATGGGTTTTTGCTCTCGGTGACCACAAGTGTCATTACATCTGATAGTTTCTTTGCTTTACCTTTTGCCCCCGGTGGTCACTGGGGTTATTACATGTTTTTGGCCCCTGGTGATGTGACCGCACCAACTTTGCTATATGAGGTCAGCTGGTCTATCAGCAGGTGTTGGTGATAGCAGCATTTCCTTTTTCGACTCCAACCACGGTGAAGAGAGCAGCTGGCGCTGAGGTGTAGAGCCACTGCTGAAACTGGTGTGAACTCTGCCTGCCCGGTGTCTGCAGCAGAGTGAGATGGTGAAAGTGGCAGCTGGCTCTGAGGTGTCGAGCCACTGCGAAAAGATAATCTGATGATGAACTCTGCTGCTCATCTCTAATCATCACCAAGCAATACCCGTAGCCACTATATGAAGAACCAATCAGATAGTCGATCATCAGGACCTCCAAAGGCACAGAGGTTTGGATAGCCTGAATAGGAGCCCTCTGCTCTGGGGGTTTGTTCAGTTCACACCAGCGACATCTTCGGCAAACTCCTTCAACCTCCTGCCTCAGTTGAGGCTAGTACACCAGTCATTGCAGCCACCAAAAGGATTTCTCTACACTGAAGTGGGCACCCATCTCATGAGCTTCTTTAGATAGCTGCACTATTAGTGCTTCTGGAACCAGAACTTGTCAGGTAACATCGAACTGTCGAGGGAGTTGAATCCTTTGGCACAGTAGCCTATCTTTCAGGAAGAGCCATTCCTACTGGCCCAAGATATGCAGGGTAGAGTTGAGCGAAACGGGTCGGTCAAATTCAAAAGTCGCCGACTTTCGCTAAAGTCGAGTTTCACCGATCGGAACCCGACCATAGCGTGAGGTCGGTCATGCGGTCGGCAACCCGAGCGCCAAAGTTGCGTTTCCCATAATGCTTTCAGGCGCCCTTTCTCTGCCAATGAGCAAGGACGCACACTGTGGGCAACGCGATGACATGGGCAGCGGCCACCACCATCTTAGAGAAGGGCATTGCAGTGATTGGCTTGCTTTGTGTGGAGTCACAGTAGCTATAAAAGCCCTGAACACCAACTGCCATCTTACTTCTGCCGATCTTAGCATAGGGAGAGGTTGCTGCCGCCTATTTTCAATAGGGAGAGTGTTAGGCAGGAAAGAAGAAAAAAATCTGTGCTTCTGCTGATAGCGATTTTCACAGTACAGTTAGTGTGCAGTGACAGGGGAGGATATTTTTGTGTGCAGCAGCGCTGGTGGTGATTAGGCTGCCTTATAAGGCTCCCTGATAGCTGCATTGATGTGTGCACACTGCTGTGCAGACTGCTTTTTTCAAAGCAAAAATACTTTTATTCTTTTTTTCTGCACACTTACCAAGTGTTCATTTTTTCACACACCGTATAGAGGTGTACGCTCCTCACACACTACCGTGTACCAGCTGGTATCCTGGAGAAATACATGCTATATGTGTGTGACTCCGGAAAAAAAGTAAGGAGATTTACATTTTTCCATACATACACCGTATAGAGCTGTCCGCTTCTCAAACAGTATTGGATATCTCCTGTTTGGATTACAGTCAAATCTATACAGAGACAGCATGTGTGTGTGACTCCAGAAAAAAATAGACGGAGATTTAAAATTTTCCATACATACACTGTATAGAGCTGTCCGCTTCTCAAACAGTATTGTATATCTGATGTTTGTATAATGGTCAAATCTATACAGAGACAGCGTGTATGAGTGACTCCGGAAAAAAATAGACATAGATTTAAAATTTTCCATACATACACCGTATAGAGCTGTCCGCTTCTCAAACAGAATCGTATATCTGCTGCTTGGATTGCGGTCACATCTATACAGAGACGGCGTGTGTGTGTGAGACTACGGAAATACATATACGGACATTTCCATTTTTCCATACACCGTATATAGCTGTCCGCTTCTCAGACAGAAACATATATCTGCTGTTTGGATTATGGTCAAATCTATACAGAGACAGCATGTGTGTGACTCCGTAAATAAATATACGTACATTTCCATTTTTCCATACACCGTATAGAGCAGTCCGCTTCTCAAACAGTATCGTATATTTGCTGTTGATTCCATTAAAAAAATAGACGGAGATTTAAAATTTTCCATACATATACCGTATAGAGCTGTCTGCTTCTCAAACAATATCGTATATCTGCTGTTGACTCCATAAAAAAATAGACAGAGATTTTCAATTTTCCATACATACACCTTATAGAGCTGTCTGCTTCTCAAACAGTATCGTATATCTGCTGTTGACTCCGTAAAAAAAATAGACGGAAATTTGCAATTTTCGATACGTACACCATATAGAGCTGTCCACTTCTCAAACAGTATAGAATATCAATTTTCCAGTCGCACACCATATAGAGCCATACGCTTCTCAAACAGTATCATATATCTGCTGTTGACTCCGTAAAAAAATAGACGGAGATTTTGTTATGCGGGGCTTAGGTCAAAGGAGGCTGAAATACCCGGGGCCCCTGCGGAGTCCCTCAAACTAGGGAAAACCCTGTCTGACCCTCAACCCAGGGTTTTTGCTAATGGTGCAAATGCCTGAGCCTCCAACCTTTCCTTATCTCCTGCTCAGCCCTAAGCTGAACCCTCCACCCTCCACCCAGTGAGTTGTCAAACCACCAAAGCCCACACAGTAATGACAGACAGGGAGAACTTAAACCACACCGCGCCGCAAACACACAGGACAATACTGTAATGTGAATAGGGCAAAACAAAGCACAAATATAGGAAGGTGAAAAGGTAACAATGGATCATACGCCACCAGATATGAATTTCTCTCTCCAACACCTCCTCTCCAGACCGGAACCACTTGGCATAAAACACAAGCTATAATCGGCGACGCCCACAGGCCAGCATGACTATTTAAAGACTGTGGGCGTGACCAAACATCCCACCTGATTTCCAGCTAGATTAACCACCGATAACCTGAGTAAATTCAAGCCGGCGCCACTGAGGCTATAGTGGACGGAGATGGAACTACCGCTGCCTGCCGGACGCTGTGGTGTGAATAGCGTCCAACATGACAGTACCCGTCTTCTACGAGGGACCCCAGGGCCCTCAAGACTCATAGGACCCTGCTTGTCCGGATGACGGCGGTGAAAGGAACTGACCAGCCGATCCGCATGTATGTCCGAGGCTGGTACCCAAGACCTCTCCTCCGGACCATACCCCCGCCATTGTACCAAATACTGAACAGAACGGCGCAGTACTCGAGAGTCCACCACCTTGGAGACTTCAAACTCTAAATCGCCATCCACCATGACTGGAGGTGGCATCTGCGTCGTGTCCACAGAGCCTACCACCTTTTTCAGTAAAGCCCTGTGAAACACGTTGTGTATCTTGTATACCGCAGGAAGTTCCAACCGATAAGCAACCGGGTTAATGATGGCAGCAATCTTAAAAGGGCCAATAAACCTTGGACCCAATTTCAATGATGGAATTTTGAGTTTTATGTTTTTCGTAGCTAACCACACCCAATCACCCACACACGTGGGTCTAGCGTCAGCCACACGTTTGTACCTTGCACTCATGCTCAGCAATCGCTGTTTCACACTCCTCCAGACCGATGATAGTTGAACTCCTTACCAGTCCTCCTCTGGGACGCCCCCAGAGCCCCCCTGACGCAAGGTACAAAATTGAGGATGGTGCCCATAAACACAAAAGAACGGAGATTCTCCCGATGATTCTTGGCGGTGATTATTTAATGCGAACTCGGCCAAGGGAAGGAACGTCAACAACTCCTCTTGGTTGTCAGACACAAAACATCGCAAATACTGCTCCAGATTTTGGTTCATGCGCTCAGTTTGACCATTTGACTGCGGATGAAACGCCGACGAATGAGACAACTTGATCCCCAATCGTGAGCAAAAAGCTTTCCAAAACTTCGCCACAAACTGGGTCCCCCTATCAGACACTATGTCCGACGGAACTCCGTGTAGTCTGACCACCTCCTGCACAAAGACCTGAGCCAACGTCTTTGCATTGGGCCAGGAAGGCAACGACACAAAATGCGCCATCTTCGAAAATCGATCAACCACCACCAGGATGACCGTGTTCCCCGCCGAGGCAGGCAAGTCCGTGATAAAGTCCATGGAGATTTCTGTCCATGGCCTACTATGTATCCCCAGAGGCTGTAGAGTGCCAGCAGGACGGGTTCTGGCGACTTGGCCCTGGCGCACGTGATGCAAGCTGTCACGTACGAGACCACGTCCTGCCGGATCTTTGGCCACCAGAAGCGGCGCGATACCAGCTCCAAGGTGCCCCTAAACCCTGGATGACCGGCAAGGACAGAGTCGTGGTGTTCCCCCAACACTTTAAGATGAAGATGAAGGGGTACGAATGACTTATTAGCGGGAAGTCCTGGCGGTACCTCCTCCTGGGCCTCGGCAATCTACGCCTCTACCTCAGTCGTGAGAGCCGAAACCACTACACTTTCCTGGAGGATGGGTACCGGATCTTCCCGAGGTTCTCCCCCCGGGAAACACCTGGACAAGGCATCCGCCTTGGTGTTTTTAGCCCCAGGACCGTAATTCACCAGAAAGTTAAAACGTGTAAAAAGCAATGCCCAGCAAGCCTGCCTGGGAGACAGACGCTTGGCCGACTCCAGATAGAGCAGGTTTTTATGGTCGGTGATGACCGTGACCTGCTGGGCCGCCCTCTCCAGGAAGTGTCGCCATTCCTCAAAAGCCAATTTGATGGCCAACAACTCCCTGTTGCCGATGTCGTAATTCCGTTCGGCAGGCGACAGCTTCCTGGAGAAGTAAGCGCATGGACGCATATTGCTCAAGGACGAGCCCTGTGACAGTACTGCCCCCACTCCCACCTCAGACGCATCGACCTCCACCATAAAAGGTTTAGATACGTCCGGTTGCACCAGAATGGGGGCTGAAGCAAAACGGTTTTTCAGAAGCTCAAATGCACGCACCGCATCATCAGACCAGATAGCGAGGTTGGTACCTTTTTTCATATGTCCGTGAGCGGTTTGGCTATAGTAGAGAAATTCTTAATAAACTTCTTATAATAGTTGGCAAACCCAAGGAACCGCTGGAGCGCTTTTAGATTATCAGGCCGTTCCCATCGCAGCACCGCTTGCACCTTCGCGGCCTCCATTTTAAACCCTGCGGCGGATACAATATATCCCAAAAAAGGCAACTCCTGAACAAAAAATACACATTTTTCAAGCTTAGCATAGAGCTTAGTCTCACGGAGCAACTGTAACACCTGCCTGACATGCTCTAAATGAGTGTCCTGGTCGCTCAAATAAATGAGGATATCATCCAGGTACACAATCACAAATTTCCCCAGCACATTAGCGAATACATCATTTATGAAATGTTGGAAAACAGCAGGCGTGGTTGTCAACCCAAATGGCATAACTAGGCTTTCAAAATGACCCTCAGGGGTATTAAATGCCATCTTCCACTCATCCCCCTGACGGACCCTTATGAGGTTATATGCCCCCCTGAGGTCAAGTTTGGAAAACCACTTTGCACCAGCCACCTGGTTGAACAAATCAGGGATCAGAGGCATCTGGTAGGGATCACGGACCGTAATCTGGTTTAACTCCCGGAAATCCAGACACGGGCGTAACCCCCCATCTTTTTTCTTAATGAAGAAAAACCCCGCTGCTACAGGTGAGGATGAAGGCCGGATGTGCCCTTTACTTAAACTCTCCGCGTTGTAGTCTTTAAGAGCTTGTCTCTCCGGACCAGAAATACTAAACATCCTCGCCTTTGGCAATTTAGCCCCGGGCTTTAACCTAATCTCACAGTCATAGGCTCGATGTGGAGGTAGTTCTGAGCAACCCCTCTCAGAGAATACGTCCGCAAAATCCAGCAATGCCTCCGGAAGGCTGGACTTCACGGTAGACACACATGTGGCCAAGCAATTTTCCTGGCAGAAACCACTCCACTGGACTATGTCCTGGGTTCTCCAGTCAATCACCGGGTTCTGCTTGGACAACCATGGGAAACCCAGGACCATTTGTGCTGGTAGATTATTGAGTACCCTACATGTAACCCACTCAGAATGTAGGACCCCAATGTGGAGTTTAACCTCAGTTACAAACTCAGTAATCTCCCCCTGTGGGAGGGGAGCGGCATTAATGGTAACCACGCGAATAGGATGAGGGAGTTTTTCGATCTTAAAACCTGCCATGCGTGCAAACCAGGGCCGGACTGGGACTAAAATTCAGCCCTGGCATTTGAAGTTACACAGGCCCACTAGTCACATGGTGACTATATAATATCTTTGTACACTTGTAGTTTACAAGAAGTGAGAGGAGATTAACATGACTATATAACATCTAGTCAGAGCTCTGCCCAGTATTTCAGCTCAGTCCTATTTATTGCTTTTAGGTACAGTACTCCTCCCAAATCTCTGTCCCCTTTTGCATGCATGATTACAGAATTCCTGGCAGAACTGCTCTCTATTGGGCAAACAGACCCCCTGGTCATAGCCGCTCCTATCATACCTCCCAACTTTTGAAGAAGGGAAAGAAGGACAAAGACTGCGGCGCGCACAGCGCGCCGCTGCAAATTTTGGCCACGCCCAGCCACACCCATTTCACAACTAGTCACATCCATGTCCACGCCTAATCGCACCCATTTAGCACTGCTGATCACACTGACTGGTACTGAGGGCACAGTGGCTGACATTATGGGCACACTGACTGGCACTAAGGAAGAGAGAAAACAGAGAGAGAAAAAAGAAAACAGAGAGAGCGAGAAAGAAAGGGGAAAGAAAGAAAGAACAGTGAGAGAAAGAAAGAGGGGAAAGAAAGAAAGAAAGAACAGAGAGAGACAGAGAAAGAACAGAGAGAGAAAGAAAGAAGTAAAGAAAAGAAAGAAAGAACAGAGAGAAAGAGAGGAAAGAAAAAGAAAGAGGGGAAGAAAGAACAGAGAGAGAAAAAAGAAAGAACAGAGAGAGAAAGAAAGAACAGAGAGAGAAAGAAAGAACAGAGAGAGAAAGAAAATGAGGGAAAGACAGAACAGAGAATGAAAGAACAGAGAAAGAAAGTAAAAGAGAGAAAGAAATAAAGAAAGATTCTACAAAGATACTATAGCAGCCCGGCTCCCATTGTAGTGCCCACCTGAGCCTCCCGGTGCAGGACCTATCATGATCCGCTCACATGGCCGGCATCCCCGATTCCAAGGCGATCCTGCTGTCTGCGCTGTCGGAGGAGGACATGGTGATGGATCTGAAGCATTCCTGGTTCCGTCACAATCTCCTCAAGAAATTATCTCATTTCCGGTCAGCTTCCAGCACATCACTTCAGGTGGAATGTCATGTGTGTGTTTTAAAATGCTCCTCGGGGCTCCGCCGTGTACGCCTGTGTCCATGGGAAAAGCCCGCTTTATATGCTTTGTACACACTTGGCTCCACTCCGTACATCCCGTACACATATGGCTCCACTCCATACACACACGGCTCCTCTCCGTCCACCTCGTACACGCGCGGCTCCTCTCCGTACACCTCGTACACGCGCGGCTCCTCTCCGTACACCTCGTACACGCACGGCTCCTCTCCGTACACCTCGTACACGTGCGGCTCCTCTCCGTACACCTCGTACACGCGCGGCTCCTCTCCGTACACCTCGTACACACTGCTCCGCTCCGTACACCTCGTACACACACGGCTCCGCTCCGTACACCTCGTACACACTGCTCCGCTTCGTACACCTCGTACACACTCCTCCGCTCCGTACACCTCGCACACACACGGCTCCGCTCTGTACACCTCGTACACACTGCTCCGCTCCGTACTCCTCGTACACGCGGCTCCGCTCCGTACACCTCGTACACACTGCTCCGCTCCGTACACCTCGTACACATTGCTCTTCTCCGTACACCTCGTACACATGGCTCCTCTCCGTACACCTCGCACACGCGCGGCTCCGCTCAGTACACCTCGTACACACTGCTCCGCTCCATACACCTCGTACACACACGGCTCCGCTCCGTACACCTCGTACACACTGCTCCGCTCCGTACTCCTCATACACGCGGCTCCGCTCCGTGCACCTCGTACACACTGCTCCGCTCCGTACACCTCGTACACACTGCTCCGCTCCGTACACCTCGTACACACACGGCTCCGCTCCGTACACCTCGTACACGCGGCTCCGCTCCGTACACCTCGTACACACACGGCTCCGCTCCGTACACCTCGTACACACACGGCTCCGCTCCGTACACCTCATACACACACGGCTCTGCTACATCCACACTGTAAATCCTGACCCCACACATACTTACCTCAACCAGCACCATGACAACAGCAAAGTAGCAGAGTCTTGCAGACGGTAGAGGCAAGGCTGAGCGCACAGGACCTGTGATGAGGTCACAGGAGGGGCGGAGTCAGGGGTGACATGATCGGGGGGTCTGGACAAAGGCTCCTGATCATGTGACCCCCCTGACTCCTCCCCTCCTGTGACCTCATCACAGGTCCTGCGAACAGAGCGAGCATGCAAGCGAGTGCGACACTGTGAGTGGCTGCGGGGGAGAGGGGGTCTCATGCTAAGGCGAGGATGGGGGGTGTGGCGGCTTATCTCCCTGCAGTGCGGGAGGAACTTGAAACTATCACCGCCGTGCCCGCAGAGGGCCAGCAGCAGGAGCAACAGTGGCCGCAGCAGCTGGCAAGCGGCCAGATGATCGGGCGCTGCCGCCCACGGCCCACGTGACAGCGGCCCAGCGGGAAAATGCCCGGTTGGTTATATTGCCAATCCGGGCCTGGTGCAAACTCCTCATCCATGAGATTGGTGGTGGAACCGCTATTCACAAACACTGATATGGGTAGCTCTCTGCCCACAATAATAACCCTGGCAGGGAGCATACATTGAGATACCATCATGGAGGATATGCATACGTTCAGTTGGGCCTCCTCCATACCCTCTGAGCTTACCAGTTTTCCGCTGGTGCGACTTTCTTTGGTAGCACAGGACAAGCATTTTCATAATGATCTCTTTTACCACAGTAAAAACATGCTCCATGCTTCCTGAACACAGGAACGCGACGCTGCACATGTGATACCCCAGTGATTTGCATAGGTTCCGTGGGCTCACCTGCAGCAACCACACTTGCACCCCTGTTTTCCCCCAGGGGCAGCGTCTCCTGCGCCCCTTGACGCAAACGGCGATCAATACGAATAACTAAACTCATGGCAGACTCTAATGATGCAGGAGTCTCATACATCAGGAGGGCCTGTTTAACTCTTTCTGAAACCCCATGAATAAACTGACTCCGCAGCGCTGGGTCGTTCCACTGTGTGTCTACTGCCCAACGGCGAAATTCTGAACAATAGTCTTCCGCCATACGTTCCCCCTGACGGAGGGCGAGGATTTTAGATTCCGCCAAAGCCAATCTGTCGGGATCATCATAAATGAGCCCGAGTGCTGAAAAAACATTCTCAACCGAATGAAACGTAGCAGAGTCGGCTGGTAAAGAAAACGCCCATGCTTGAGGGTCCACACTCAGTAATGATAAAACCAGACCCACCTGCTGAGCCTCATTACCTGAGGAGACCGGGCGCATGCGAAAGTATAACTTGCAGGCCTCCCGAAAGATGACAAATTTGCTGCGTTCCCCAGAAAATCGTTCAGGCAGTGGAATCTTTGGCTCTGCACCTGCACCAGCAGAAGCCGCTTGCACATTAGCTACAACCAGGCCCTGCTGCTGAACTGCCCCCTTCAACTCGGTGACCTGTAAGGACAGCGCCGCCAACTGGCGGTTTATAGAAGTCATGGAATCCATGGAAAAATGTTGGGCCGATTATAATGTTATGCGGGGCTTAGGTCAAAGGAGGCTGAAATACCCGGGGCCCCTGCGGAGTCCCTCAAACTAGGGAAAACCCTGTCCGACCCTCAACCCAGGGTTTTTGCTAATGGTGCAAATGCCTGAGCCTCCAACCTTTCCTTATCTCCTGCTCAGCCCTAAGCTGAACCCTCCACCCTCCACCCAGTGAGTTGTCAAACCACCAAAGCCCACACAGTAATGACAGACAGGGAGAACTTAAACCACACCGCGCCGCAAACACACAGGACAATACTGTAATGTGAACAGGGCAAAACAAAGCACAAATATAGGAAGGCGAAAAGGTAACAACGGATCATACGCCACCAGATATGAATTTCTCTCTCCAATACCTATCCAGACTGGAACCACTTAGCATAAAACACAAGCTATAATCGGCGACGCCCACAGGCCAGCACGACTATTTAAAGACTGTGGGCGTGACCAAACATCCCACCTGATTTCCAGCTAGATTAACCCCCGATAACCTGAGTAAAATCAAGCCGGCGCCACTGAGGCTATAGTGGACGGAGATGGAACTACCGCTGCCTGCCGGACGCTGTGGTGTGAATAGCGTCCGACATGACAGATTTACAATTTTCCATGCATACACCATATAGAGCTGTCTACTTCTCAAGCAGTATAGAATATCTGCTGTTGACTCTGTAAAAAAATTGACGGAGATTTACAATTTTCCATACATACACCGTATAGAGTTGTCCGCTTCTCAAACAGAATCGCTTATCTGCTGTTGACTCCGGAAAAAGTAGACGGAGATTTACAATTATCCATACATACACCGTATAGAGCTGTCCGCTTCTCAAGCAGTATCATATATGTGCTGTTGACTCCGTAAAAAAATTGACGGAGATTTACACTTTTCCAAAATTACACCGTATACAGCTGTCCGCTTCTCAAACAGTATCGTATATCTGCTGGTATTTTTGGTACATTTTCTCAAACATGAGGAAGTATGGTGTAAGAGGCCGTGTACTTGGGCGGGGGCGCAGCTAGTACTGATGGTGTTGGTGGTGCATCTGCTGGTTATGCCAAAAGTACAATAACAGCTAAGGCAGGAGGTGTTGAGCCTGCGGCATCATCTGGCACAAGTAAGCCTGTAAGGTTCCCTTTTCTGGTAGTAGGTAAACCGCTTTTAAAGCTGGAGCATCAGGAACATGTTTTGGCTTACATTGTTTCGGCACTAAGTCGTCAGTGCAGGCTTCTGTTCAGGGACAACACCTTTCCTTGTGTCCTTCACCTCCACCAAAAGTGAAGGATATGGCAGGCCACACTTCAGATTACTCCATGGAGCTCTTTTCACATACCATGCCTGGTTTATCAAGTCAAATCCTGAATTTCCCAGTCCAACATAAATCTGACATGGAGTGCACTGATGCACAGCCACTGCTAGATAATTCTGCTGGTACATTGACCCAGAGCAATACATTTCCCTCAAAGTCTACTGAGTCAGAATCAGACCCTGATGAAACTCAGGTGCCCCTTCCCGCATACTATACCACCTTACACAGTGACACAGAGGAAGGTGCAGATGAAATTGAAAAGGAGATGATGGATGACCCAGTTGTTGACCCGGATTGGCATCCATTGGGGGAAGAGCGTGCCACTGGCAATAGCTCAGAAGAGGAGAAGATCCACAGCAGGCATCGACATTGCAGCAGCGGTTAGCTGGCAGGCCCGTAGCTGTCCAAAAACGTGGTAAAAAAAACAAAAGAGTTGCAGGACAGCTTGGCCAGACAGTCAAATTAGCACAGCGTGCAAGCCCTGAAAATGTATACCATAGTAGGAAGAGTGCAGTGTGGCACTTTTTTTTCAAAATCCTCTTGATGAGGCAAAGGGTATCTATAAAAAGTGCAAAAGAACTTTTAGCTGCAAGCGTTGATGCTCTACAAAACCTGAGGTAGCATATGTGCACCTGCTTCGACTGAAGGTAGCCAGCAACGCTCCATCACTTCCCCCACTGTAAGCCCACTGGTAAGCACACCACCAGCAAGAAATGTTGAGGTGTCATCGCAAGGCCAAAGTAGTCAGGGAATCACAATGCTTTCACAAAGAAAGACTGAATCTAGGCCATCACCACCACCACCACCATCACCAACCCCCTCTCAGTCCGTCAGGTCCACCGCTAGTTCCCCTATATGCAGCTCTCAAATCCAGCTCACCCTACCAGACACTCTGAGAAGGACAAGAAAGTACTCATCATCTCATCCGCATACACTGGTTTTGAACGCCTTCATTGCCAGACTGATCTCATTAGAGATGATGCCCTTCCGTTTGGTTGAAAGAGAAGCGTTCCGAGAGCTCATGGCCTACGCTGTCCCATGCTTTGACCTACCCAGTTGGCATTTCTTTTCTCGAAAAGCCATGCCTGCCCTCCACCTGCATGTGAAAGACCGCATTGTCTATGCATTCAAACAATCAGTGAGTGGAAAGGTGAACCCAAGAGATGCATGGGCCAGTAGGCATGGCCAGGGTCGTTACGTGTCCATCACTGCGCACTGGGTTAATGTGGTGGATGCAGGCTCCACAGGGGACAGTGGTGGTGGAACAGTGCTGCCTAGCCCATGACATAGGAAACAGTTGGCTGTAGGCGTTCGACCCTCCTCCTCCTCCAGAAGTGAAAGCTCATCCACAGAGCGCAGTCGCATGAGCACTCCATCCGCAGCTGCCATTGTTGCACAAGAGGTGTCCCACTATCGAACTGCTAGTGGTAAGCGGCAGCAGGCTGTTTTAAAGATGATGTCTTTGGGCGACAACAGACACACCGCGGAGGTACTGGCCGACTACTTGCAGCGACAAACTGAGTCATGGCTGCGTAGTCTACATCTTGAGCCAGGCAAGGTAGTCAGTGATAACGGAAGTAATTTTGTGGCAGCCATAGCCCTTGTAAAACTTAGACACTTTGCCTGGCTCACACCTTGAACCTGGTGGTGCAGTGCTTCCTAAATAATTATCCGGAGTTAACAGCCCTGCTCCATAACGTGCGAGGAATGTGCTTGCACATCCGTCGCTCGCCCGTACACTCCAGTCGTATGCAGAAGCTGCAGCAATCGCTATACCTCCCCAAGCACCGCCTAATCATAGACGTTGCAACAAGGTGGAACTCCACCATGCACATGGTTGAGAGGCTGTGCGAATAGAGGCAGGCTGTAATGCATTTGTGGGAGGACACACGGGCAGACAGTTTGAGGGCAGACATGGAATTGTCGGGTTTGCAGTGGTCAAAGCTGAAAGACCTCTGTAAAGTCCTTCAGTGTTTTGAAGAATGCACACGGCTGGTAAGCGCAGACGATGCCATCATAAGCATGAGCATCCCACTTATGCGTCTGCTCATGCAAACTTTGACGGACATTAAGGATCAGGCATCTGCAGCAGAGGAGAAGGAAGAGGAGGAGGGAAGCCTTGATGACAGTCAGCCATTGTCAGTGAGGGCAACTGACCTGGACGAGGTGGAAGAAGAAGTGGAAGAGCAGGAGGAGGATGAGGAGGATGATTATTTTGGGGAGGAGGATGCTTCTCAAGGGGCAAGAGAAAATGTTGGCGTGACAAGGTCAGGTACAGGGTTTGTGTGTGACTGGAGGGATGTGGATTTGCCAGAAAGTGCTCCTCCACCCACCACTGGCAATGCATCATTGACACCTGGAACATTAGCCCACATGTTTGATTATGCCTTGTGGATCCTAAAAAGGGACCCCTGCATTTCCAAAATGTTGAAGGATGACAACTACTGGTTGGCCAGCATCCTCGATCCACACTATAAAGGCAAATTACAGAACATCATGCCACAGGAGAACCTAGAGATAATATTGGCTAACAAACAAGCAACTCTTTTAAACCGTTTGTTTGAGACATTCCCAGCACACAGCAGTGGTGCTGGTTCTCCCACGAGCCGTAGAGGGCAAAATGGAAGAGGTGTTCGTGGTGCACACAGCCGAACTGAAGTTGGAGACGGGTTTCATGACCATCTTGTGGACTGATTTCTCAAGTATCGCTCACACGACTGGTAATACTGAATCGATTGCAAGTGACAGGAGACAGCAGTTGTCAAGAATGGTTACAAACTACTTCTCCTCCCATATCGATGTTCTCCCTCACAGGTCTTTCCCCTTTGACTATTGGGCCTGTAAACTGGACACCTGGCCTGAATTGGCACAATATGCCTTAGAGGAGCTCGCTTGCCCTACTGGTAGTGTGCTATCTGAAAGAGTCTTCAGTGCTGCTGGATCAATCCTGACAGAAAAAAGGACCCGCCTGTCGACCCAAAATGTTGATGATCTAACCTTTATTAAAATGAGCCATGCATGGGTTTCAAAGGATTTTGTCCCACCTTCCCCTGATGACACATAGGTTGCCAGAAAAATGGCTCATTTTTGTCCTCCACTTCCTCGAACTTCTCCAATTCCTTCATTTGCAGCTGCTGAATGCCCAGCCTACACATCAACATATGCCATTTTTTCAACCTCCCTAACTGGGCTGCCCCCCCAGGGCCATAGTCACCACCTGGCGCACCCGGGCATGTGCCGTTGCCCTGAACAGGTGGGTGGGCCGACTTTTGGGCGACGGCACTGGCACAGGGCCCATCATAGTACAATAAATTGTCTCTGATGGTGGAGGGGCCCACTCGCTGTCAGACACACCGGCGTACTATGAGGGGCCCTGTGCCAGTACCGCCGCCCACGAGTGGCCCCCCTGCTTGCTCAGGGCCCCAGCACTTGCAATACTTACCTCTCCCTGCTTCACCGCTGTCTAGTCTGGGCTGTTAAATCCTTCATAGGGATGGCCACTACAAATTTGGTGAACTGATCGATGATGGTGAAGACGTAGCTATGCCCTGTCCTGCTGGGCTCTATCTTCAGATAATCAATGGCTTCCATTTGTATTGGACGTCAACTCACAATCGGATGCCGTGGTGCTTTATGATCAGCTTTCACAGTTAAATCCATCACAGGAACGGCCACTACAAATTTGGTGTACTGATCAATGATGATCGATGACATGTAGCTATGTCCTGTGCTACTGGTCTCTACCTTCAGATTACCAATGGCTACCATTTGTAATGGACGTCAACTCCCAATCGGATGCAGTGGTGCTTTATGATCACCCTTCACATTTTTCCTAGTCACAGACGTGTGACATTCCTGCCAACATTTTTCAATGTGTCCTCTCATACCAATCCAATAGAATCGCCTACGGCCTGTGGCTTCTGTCTTTTGCACTCCAAAGTGACCAGACAGATCATGATAGGCAGTGAGGACCATTTCTACATCTCTCCCTGTGATCACAATTTGATTGAGACGAGTAACGGTGATGGGATCCACGATACTGCGATACAGCAACCCTTTCTTCACAAAGAACCGTTTTCGCTGTCTCCACAAACAAAGTAATTGAGGGTCAGCATCGCCACTGAGAATTCTCCCGGGAGGTTTTCCCATGATTAGTAATTCTCAAATTTCTGCAATCACTCGACTTTCCGTCTGTACTTGAATCCATCTAGTTTTCTTGTAGCGGAGAGTCTGGACTGGCTTACTGAGACTGAAATATATATGAAGATTTAAAAGTACCCCAACACTGTATACTGGTGTACGCTTCGAATACATTTCCCTTTTTCTACTTTTTATATTCTGAGCCTGTGAGAGTTTGTGTCTGACTCGGCTAAAATATAAGGAGATTTAAAATGACCCCAACACTGTATGCACATTACCCTTTTTCGACTTTTCATATTCTTGTCTAATGAATACTGAGACTGTGAGTGTCTTTGTCTGACTCCGGAAATATAGACGGAGATTTTCAATAACCCGTACACTGGATACACCTGGTATCTGCTGATACAGTACCTTTTTTCAACATTTTGGATTACGGTTAAATCCATACTGACTGAGTGAGCGTCTGAGGGTGACTCCTGAAATACAGTATATACGGAGTGTGTATAAAAGTCCTCACCGCCGACCGCCAATTTTCTTGTGCCCATTTTTACAGTAGGGTGAGGTTGCTGATGCTGTTTACCATTAGGGCGACACTTAGGCCTGTAAACAGAAGTTCTTATGTGCTTGTGCTGAACGCGATTGTTGTGTACAGTTATTGTGCAGTGACAGGGGAGGATTTTATTGTGTGCAGCAGCGCTAGTTATTAGGCTGCCTGCCAATGACAGGGAGGATTTTCTTGTGTGCAGCAGCGCTGATTATTAGCCTGCCTTATAGCAGTATTAGTGTGTGTACACTGCTGTGCAGACTGCTTTTTAAACAGCACTCCTACTTTAATTCTTTTTTTCTGCACAAACGTTCATTATTTCCCACACAGTATAGAGCTGTCCGCTCCTCACACTGTACCGTATCCCAGCTGGTATCACGGAGAAATACATGCTGACTATTTGTATGTGACTCCGGAAATTTATAGGGAGATTTACATTTTCACTTATACTAGATACACCTGCTATCTGCTGATGCAGTGTCTTAGTTCCAATTTTTTTATTACGGTATAATCCATACTGACTGAGCGTATGTGGTTTACTCCTTCACTATATACGGAGATAAAAATTTTACCCTATGCTATATACACCTCCTGTATTGTGATACAGTACCTTTGTTAGACATTTTGTATTACAGTCAAATTCATACTGAGTGAGCATCTGACGGTGACTATGGAAATATATACGGAGATTTAAATTGTACCCTACAATATATATACTTGCTATCTTGTTATCCAGTACCTTTTTTAAACATTTTACATTACGGTCAAATCCATACTGAATGAGCGTCTGAGGGTGACCATGGAAATATATACGGATATGTAAATTGTACCCTACAATATATATACTTGCTATCTTGTTATCCAGTACCTTTTTTCAACATTTTGTATTATGGTCAAATCCAGACTGAGTGAGCGTCTGAGGGTGACTCCGGAAATATATACCGAGATTTAGAATGTTTAAACTATACTAGATATACCTTGTATCTGGTGATACTGTACCCTTTCTCAACTTTTTATATTATTGTCTAATCCATACTGAGCCTGAGAGCATCTGTGTCTGCCTCCTGAAATACATACGGATATTTTTTCTTTTTTCACTATACTATATATACCTGGTATCTGTTGATACAGTACCCTTTGTGCCAGAAAGTCCTCCTCCAGCCGGAGGATCAGGAACTGGTTTTGGCCTCCAGCTCCTCCTCTTCTGAAGTTTCAAAAAATGCAAGCAGGCTCCTGGTCAGGAACAACGCCTTTCCTTGTGTCCTTCACCACCACTAAAAGTGAAGGATGAGGCAGGCCACACTTCAGATTAATCCATGGAGCTCTTTTCACATACCATACCTGGGTAATCAAGTCAAATCCTGAATTCCCCAGTCCAAAATGAATCTGACATGGAGTGCACTGATGCACAGCCACTGCTTGATGATTCTGCTGGTACATTCACCCACAGCACTACATTCCCCTCGCACTCTACAGAGCCAGAATCTGACCCTGATAAAACTCAGGTTCCCCTTCCTGCATACTATACCACCTACATGGTGAGGGGCCCTGTGCCAGTGCCGTCACCCACGAGTGGGCCCCCCTGCTTGTTCAGGGCCACAGCACTTGCAATACTTACCGCTCCCTGCTCCACCGCCGTGACGTCTTCCGCGTTTCCTGACAATGACATTCAGGTCAGAGAGCGTGATGACATCACGTCAGTATGCCCTCTGCCTAAACAGTCGAAGTGCAGGGAGCTGGAAGATGGCGATGCTGCGGAGTCCAGAGTAGAGCAGTGCCCAGCGAGGAGAGGTATTTAATTTTTTAAAGGTTGGGAGCAATTTTTGGGGAGACCTATACACTGGAGAATGATATATGGGGCCCATCATACACTGGAGCATCATCCATGAGGCCCATCATATACTGGAGCATTCCAAATGGTGGACATCAGATACTGGAGCAGCATTTATGGGGCCCATTATACACTGGAGCATTAGAAATGAGGCCCATTATATATAGAGCATTATTTGGGCCCATAAGACACTGGAGCATCATCCATGGGGCCCATCATATACTGGAGCATTCTAAATGGGGCAGATCAGACACTGGAGCAGCATCTATGGGGCCCATTATACATTGGAGCATTAGAAATGGGGCCCGTTATATATGGAGCATTATTTGGGCCTATAAGACACTGGAGCATCATCCATGGGGCCCATCATATACTGGAGCATTGTAAATGGGGCAGATCAGACACTGGAGCAGCATCTATGGTGCCCATTATACACTGGAGCTTTACAAATGGGGCCCATTATATATGGAGCATTATTTGGGCCCATAAGATACTGGAGCATCATTCATGGGGCCCATCATATACTGGAGCATTCTAAATGGGGCAGATTATATATGGAGCACTATTTGCGCCCATAAGACACTGGAGCATCATCCATGGGGCCCATCATATACTGGAGAATTCTAAATGGGGCAGATTATATATGGAGCATTATTTTGGCCCATCATATACTGAAGCATCATCCATGAGGCCCATCATATACTGGAGCATTCCAAATGGGGGGCATCAGACACTGGAGCAGCATTTATGGGGCCCATTATACACTGGAGCATAAGAAATGGGGCCCATTATATATGGAGCATTATTTGTGTCCATAAGACACTGGAGTATCATCCATGGGGCCCATCATATACTGGAGCATTCTAAATGGGGCTGATTATATATGGAGCATTATTTAGGCCCATCATACACTGGAACATCATCCATGATGCCCATCATATGCTGGAGCATTCCAAATGGGGGATATCAGACACTGGAGCAGCATTTACGGGCACATTATACACTGGAGCATTAGAAATGGGGCCCAATATATATGGAGCATTATTTGGGCACATAAGACACTGGAGCATCATCCATGGGGACCAGCATATACTGTAGCATTATGTGGAGCTCATCATATACTGTATGGAACATTATATGGGACCAATTATTCTGTATGGAGAAATATATGGGGCTCATTATTCTGCATGGCGCACTATGTGGTGGCCATAATACTGTATAGAGTAATATACTGTCCGTTTTTGGAGCTATTGTAGAATTTAAAATAGATATCAGTCATGTCATGTAAGAAGTGAAGTATTTTTCATTGTACTATACCAAGATTTCTCTGCCATATCGGAGCATCATGAATTGTGGTATGTGTTAAAGGTCACTGACACTCTTTCACCCAAGGCACACGAAAACCTGGAGCCAGCCCTACCACCCCCCTCACAACTTTAGCCAAATAACCCCCAGTTTTCAATGCATAACTATTATTATGAAGTAAATTAAGGTTGACAAGCTTAAGTAATAAGAATTGATGTTGTTGTCATTGAAATGGGCACTGTAGGTGTGTATACTGTCCTCCACTCCCTGTCGACTTTGCTTCCCCATTGACTTGCATGGGTTTCATGTTTCAGTCGGATCCCCGACTTTGCCCTATAGTCGGCCGATTTCGTTCAGCTCGACTTTTGAGAAAGTCAGGTTTCATGAAACCCGACTCGACCCTAAAAAAGGCAAAGTCGCTCATCTGTAATGCAGGCCTTTGCCCCAGAATGACCTACTTCCTCACCAGCAGCCAGATCGGACTGTTGCAGGTGTATCCACTTGTCCCTTGATATTGATCAGACCAAAATCTGGGTGGGTCAGGGATCTTCTCTAGACTCTTGAGCGGTTACTACAGCCATGAAAAACTGCATTGCCTAAAATCCGGGATCTCATCACTCTCAAACTCTTCATCTACTTTTGTCTTTGATCTGGCTTGTGTGACGCGGGACAAAGCATCTGCATTAGTGATGATCGAATAGTGAAATATTCGTATTCGGTAAAATCGGCACAAATAATTTCTAAAATTTGTGTATTCGTACTGAATAATGAATCCAATGCATGTCAATGGGAAAGCTGAATATTTTTCTGCTGGACAAAACAGGTCTGGGGCATGTAAAAAAAAGCTGAAATTGATAGGAAAAAAAGCTAAAACTAAATGGGTACAGCATGGGGAAGATGCCTGCATTCCTTTCTGACTCACATATGGTATCTGGGAATAATGTTGTCAGACTATTGCGCCAGCTTTACAGATTTTTAAAAATACCTACTAAACCAAACCAAAAACTTTTTTTAAAGTGAAAAATTCTAAGAAACATTTTTCATTGATAAATTAAATGTACATAACGCAAAAAAAAATATCTCCCTTTTAGCATCTGTTCACATGGAGCGTTTTGGCTTTTGTTTTTACTTGAACATTTGTGACGGCTCTCTCTCCTACATTTGTTAACAAGATTGTGGAACACATATTTCCCATCCCTTTACAATGACATTTCAAAAATGCCCATTTGAATTTTGGGTATCACCCACCACCACCACCATGGCCACCGCCACATCATTATGAAGCCCTCGCTTTCAATTTGCAGAGTGCCAGCAGGTGCCATGAATCCTGAGTTTGGTAAAGGCCCTCAGATGGCCCTGTAACATACATTTTGGAGAGCTCACACTCCTACATTTGGGAGATCCCTCCCTTATTCAAATAGTTAGCAAGGTAGTGAAATACATATTCCCCATCCATTTACAATGCCATTTCAAACATGCCCATTTGAATTTTAGGTTTTGCCCACCACTACCATGTCCACTGCCATGTCATTATGCAGTCCTTGCTTCCCATTTTCAGAGGGCCAGCAAGTGCTGTGAAACCTGATTTTGGTAAGGGCTGACACTTGGCCCTGTATGACACATTTGGGTAAGCTCTCAAGGGCATGTCACACAAAGAGATATCGCTAGCAATATCGCTATAACTAGTGACGTTATAGCGATATTGCTAGCGATATCTCTGTGTTTGATACTTACCTACGACCGGCTCCCCCGCTGGTTATCGCTGATCGCGCGAGAACGTTCAGGACTGTTTCTCGTCATCAGCTTCCTGCGGCGCTTCCTGCTGTGAGGACGAGCGACGCGTGGAGCCGGGCGGGAGGACGCAGGATCGCCTGGTGTGACAGGTAAGTAGCGACCCCTGTCCCCAGCGATGTCGCTGGTGAGATCTGCCTGTGTGGCAGCTCACTAGCGACCACTTAGCGATGTACCAGCGATCCTGACCGCGTCATATTGCTGGTCGGGATCGCTGGTACATCGCTAAGTGTGACAGTACCTTCACTCCTACATTTGGGAGGACCCACCCTCATTCTAAATGCCAAGTTAGTGGAATACAAGTTCACCATCTCTTTACAATGCCATTTCAAACATGCTGATTTGAATTTTGAACGTTGCTTGCCACCACCACAATGTCCACAGCCCTATCATTATGCGGCCGTTGCTTACAATTTCCAGAGTGCCAGCAGGTGCTGTGAAACCTGAGTTTAGTAAGGACCCTCAGGTGGCCCTATATCATACATTTGAGAGATCTGTCACTCCTATATTTGGCAGGTCCCTCCCTCATTCCAAATAGTTAGTAAGATAGGGGAATACATATTTGCCAGCCTGTTTAGAATGCCATTTCAATCATGCCCATTTGATATTTTGGGCTTTGTCCGCTACCACCACCATGTCCATCGCCATGTTATTATGCGGCCCTCACTTCCAAAAATCAGAGGGCCAGGAGGTGGTGTGAAACCTGAGTTTGGTAAGGGCCCTCAGGTGGCCCTGTATCATACATTTGGAATGACCCTCCCTCATTCCAAATAGTTAGCAAAGACAGTGGAATATTAAACAAGATAAAGAGAGAAAGAGACATGCTAAAAGGTCAGGGACCACTCATCAATATTAAATTTTTAAATTTGTATTAACTCAACATATGACCAAAAGGTAAAAACATTAAAAACAGACCCCTGAAATACACACGCATCAGTGGAGTCTGCCCACCGGACCTACATGCACCACAAAAAAGTATAGTTTGCATGTAAACATGCATAAAGGAAGCTTAATAATAACACAATAATACCATACAAAAAAAACTCTGGCATCTGTAACAAAAAGTACTATGGCACCTATTACTGTACAATATTTTGGCACCCTATGTGGGAAAAAATATTCACAGAATAGTACACCAACCTTCATATATCCCAAATGGTTGTATATAGAGTACTAGTCAAGAAATATATGTATCAAAGGAATATGTACTGCCAAAAATATTAATCAAGTGTATCATTCTGAATTAATGAGCATAATGCAACTATAAACCTGTGCATATGAGAACAAAGATGATATCTTGAGTAGCATGTTTAGCTAACGAACAAAAAATGTAAACTATATGAAATTGCTAGAGAATTAACAGAAAAAAATTACCAAAATGAACGTAAATCCCTGAATACAGTCACACATAGCACAAGTCCAAGAAAGGACGCACAATAGGCAGCAGGCAGGGAATAGCAGTAAAATAAGGTTGCTGAAGAGCCAAAGATGAACCCCTCAGCAACTGCAAATTAGGTGCTTCCTAGATTTAAAAAAAAATACCTATAGACCAGGACCAGAGTAAAGTGCGGGCAAAAGGTGCCGGGGCATATGGAGTCCAACGCGTGTCGTCACTAGATTGGCTTCATCAGGGGCCAGTATGGTGATGAAGTTGAACTTGAACATATAAATACACAAACCAAACAAGCAGGACACGATCATCATCGTGCAGACATGGGATGCTGGAAGCTTGGTACACGTGTTTACTTTGTACTATGACACGCCCACCAGGGCCATGGGGTACTTGTAACCGGGTCGGATAGTTCTTTGGAGAAGTCATGGGGCTGTGACCAGACTCCGTGGCCCTGGCTGTGCTGTAGAATTGGGAATATGTATATTGGATTTAACTAGTGATCAGCGAGAACCAAAATGCTCGGGTGATCTTTGCTCGGGTCGAGCATATTGGAATACTCGGGTACTCGGACAGAACAAAGAGCCCAAAGTAACTCTAAAGGATACCAGAGCATTTTTACCGTGATCCCCCCGGGGGTCCTTTCAAGGTCTAAGAATGTCAGAAAATGATGGAATCACAAAAGACACGGGAACATCATGGCAACTGCCTTTGGAAGCATTTCTCACTCCTAGGTCACAGCTCAAAACAATGTTCTCCCTTTCTCCCTTTTTAAAGGTGCACCAAAAAACCTCCAAAAACAAAACCAAAATGGATTTTGCTGGGAAATATGTTAAGGAGCATCCTTTCCAGGTTAATGACTTTTATCTAAATGAAAATAATTAACCCAAAACAAAAAATGTTCCTCCACCACTTGGCTATATTCACACTCAGCGTTTTAGAGGTGTTTTACAACTTTAGCATTACTTTCAACCAATACAAATGAAATTCACTGGGAAATGTCATTGTATCATTTAATAACCCTAACTGGCCATGTGGTGTGTGACACATAAGCAGACACATCTTGTTTCATTTATGAAGGAGGTACTTTTAAAGTTACATAGCCTATTTTTACAGGGGCATCAGGCAGCAGTAATCTTCTCAAAGGGCCATTATTAAACAGTGGGTCTCCTTTGCTTTTATTGCCTATGCAGTGAGTGGATGGGCTGCCAAGAATTATGACGCACCCCAATACCCCTTTCACGAGAGGTACAGAAGGGCTTCCTGAAAAAATATTGCATTGAATGCAAGGCCTGACCTGCCCCAAAGTTACATGCACCCCAATAAGCTTTTGAAGGCACGTACTGGAAGGGCACAGGAAAATCCACTTCACATTATGCATTTTGTACTCTCAATCTGTTTTCTTATGCATTAACTGCAAGACCTGCCCTACTACTAAGTCATATGCACTGCAATAAGCCTTTGAACCCAGGTACTGGATAGGCACAGGAAAGTTCACTTCACATTATTCATTTTGTACTCCCATACTCTTTTCTTATGCATTGACTGTAAGGCCTGGCGAGCTATCAAGTCATATGCACCCCAATAGGCCTTTGAACCCAGGTACTGGATGGGCACAGGAAAATCCACTTCATATTATTCATTTCGTACTTCCATACTGTTTTTTTATGCATTGACTGCAAGGCCTGCCCTGCTACCAAGTCATATGCACCCCAATAAACCTTTGAACCCAGGTACTGGATGGGCACAGGAAAATCCACTTCACATTATTTATTTTGTAGTCCCATACTCTTTTCTTATACATTGACAGCAAGGCCTGCCCTGACTAATATGACTAATATTAATATTTATAGTTATTTATAAAGCACCAACACATTTACAGTTTAACAGTTTCAAACACAACAGTCCTAAGTAACAACGATAACAATAATACAATAATTAAACAAAAAAATGACCCTGCTCGTGACAGCTTACAATCTACACTAAGTAGCAATGATAGCAATAATTAAACCCCTCAAAAAACAATCCTGCTCGTGACAACTTACAATCTACAATGAAGTGGAGGAGATAAAAACTACAGGGGTGTATTTGCAATAATGTATTTACAATGATGTATTTACAATGATATTACTGAGGTTAGTCGAAAGTCGTGGAGGCCTGACGACAAGGAGAAGGAGGAAAGCATGGTCAGTCGTCCTCTTGGTGAGGACATGGAAGCATTGACTGTTAGCAGTCTTGCACACATGGCGGAGTTTATGTTACACTGCCTTTCCCTTGACTCTCACGTTCTCAAAATTTTGGGTGATGGGCAATACTGATTGGTAACATTTCTAGACCCACGCTACAAGAAGACCTTTATATCTCTTATTCCAGAGGCAGACAGGTGTGCTAAAATGTTGGAGTACCAGAGGGCCCTTCTTGCGGAATTATTAAAAAAATTCCCATATGAAAATGCTGACAGCAGAGGTCACAGTTCGTTGTTCAAGCAAGGAGGACAGATGTGAGAGACACAACTCCAATCCAGCAGAGGCAGTGGAACACTAGCAGAGTTCGGGGAGAGTCTTCTCAGACCCTCCCATCACCCTGGCCCTGAGGAGTGGAAGACTCTCATAAGGAGTGCAAAGTTTTCTCTGTCATTCCTCTGTGCCTTATAATTATTGGTTATCCACGCTGAACATGTGGCATGAACTGACTCTCTCTACTGGGCATGTGTGCTGTACTCACGGTCAAGGAGCGCACTGGGTCTCGCTCTCTGGTGGTCAATGGGCACACAGCGCTTCACTAACTGGCAGTACCACTTTTAGTGGTGGGAGCCAATGGGAACAGTCCTTTGCAGCGCCAGTGCTCTAAGGATGGAGCACGCTGCTCAGCCTCCTATGCGCTGCTTTTCCACTCTAAAAATCTCTGCTGTCATGCCCGCTTTCTCTTAAGCTGGTCCACTGCCTCTAGGTCACTGGGTTTATCTGTCTGCTGCAGTTTGTTGCAGCGTTGGTGCTTCGGGTGCGTAGTGCACTGCCCCCCTTGCTGCTCACACGATCACAGCTGGGGACTCACTTCTGCTTTGCGTTTTTTTCCCTCAGCTTCCGGTCAGATTCCCTATCTAAACATGCCCCCTCTTCCTGGGTAATGGGGCCTGTTTGTTACCCTATTCCTTCCCCCGGGAAACAGGGGACACAGCCTTGACAGTTCCGGACCCGTCGCAGCACAGGTACCTGCAGTCCGGTCATCCTGATTCCATACATATCTGACTAATCAGTTCTTTAATGCAAGCATCATAGAAGGCATGTTCTTCCAATTTTCAAGAGAAAATTGTACATTAATTGTACATTACATCCAGAACAGTTTCACTTTGAAGGACTTTGTGGCTCATATCAATCCACAAGATGACATTAGTCTCATACTTCAAAATTTCGGTGGCAAATCATTTCCCCACTGATAGGTTGTGTAAGTTCTGACTTATGTAACATCATTTGGATGAAAGTAATTATTCAACCTATTTGCTTCACAATATATTCATCTTTTTCTTCAAGGCTTCAGAATATAATGTTGTAAAAGTGAAAGGAAGCTGGTGAAGTGTGTTCTAACTCAAGTGTGAAACTAATTGTCATCTTTACTATTTCTCCATTCTGTGTGTGGCTAACCACCTCAATGATCTTACTGAGTTTCTTTGGCAAGAAAACAACAGCTCCATCAACACCACATGGTTTTCCTGTTAATTCATCATGCTGGTAAAGTAGAGGTGAGATTAGGGATCTAGATCAGTGGTCCCCAACCTTTTTTGCACCAGGGACCGGCTTGAACCAAGACCATTCTTCCATGGCCTGGCAGGGTGGGGATGGAGGTGTGACAGGGGCGGGGCTTTGGTCATAAGGGGGCGGGGCTATGGACGTGGTTGTAGTTTAGCAGTGCATATTTATAATTTAATTATAACATTTTTAATGTGACTCAACTCACCATAGGTTTTGAATGAGTGGGAGCACCTGGCTTGTTTCTCTGTTTCAGTGGGAGCACTGGGCTACTTCTACTGATGACCGTCACTGCTAATGATGATTGGAACCTACAAGGAAATGGAGCATTGAGCACTTAAGAACAATTGTACTGGAGTACTGTACATGCTGATTATTTTCTAATCATCAGAAAATGTATGTGTGGTCCCCCCCATCCAGCTCTGTGTGGCTCCCCCTGTTGTATGCATGGCTCCCCTGTCCCATCCTGTATACATGGCTCTGCTCCCACTCTCCCTCCCTTGTATATATGGCTCCGTTCCCACTCTCCCTCCCCTGTATATATGGCTCCGCTCCCACTCTCCCTCCCTTGTATATATGGCTCTGCTCCCACTCTCCCTCCCTTGTATATATGGCTCCGCTCCCACTCTCCCTCCCTTGTATATATGGCTCCGCTCCCACTCTCCCTCCCCTGTATATATGGCTCCGCTCCCACTCTCCCTCCCCTGTGTATATGGCTCCGCTCCCACTCTCCCTCCCCTGTATATATGGCTCTGCTCCCACTCTCCCTCCCCTGTATATATGGCTCCGCTCCCACCCTCCCTCCCTTGTATATATGGCTCCGCTCCCACTCTCCCTCCCTTGTATATATGGCTCCGCTCCCACTCTCCCTCCCCTGTGTATATGGCTCCGCTCCCACTCTCCCTCCCCTGTATATATGGCTCTGCTCCCACTCTCCCTCCCCTGTATATATGGCTCCGCTCCCACTCTCCTTCCCCTGTGTACATGGCTCCGCTCCCACTCTCCCTCCCCTGTATATATGGCTCTGCTCCCACTCTCCCTCCCCTGTATATATGGCTCCGCTCCCACTCTCCCTCCCCTGTATATATGGCTCCGCTCCCATTCTCCCTCCCTTGTATATATGGCTCCGCTCCCACTCTCCCTCCCCTGTATATATGGCTCCGCTCCCATTCTCCCTCCCCTGTGTATATGGCTCCGCTCCCATTCTCCCTCCCTTATGGCTCCGCTCGGCTCCCCCATCCTCCCCATCATACTTACCCTCACGTCGCTGAACTTCCTTCCCGTCGCTGCACGTCCCTGCATCTCGCGGCGCTTCAGCTTCTTCCTGTGCGGAGCGGTCACGTGATACCGCTCATTAAGGTCCATGAATATGGACGCCACGCCTATGGGAGATGAGTGGCGTCCATATTCATGACCTTAAATGAGCGGTAGCACGTGACCGCTCAGCGCTGGATGAAGCCGCCGCGGGATGCAGGGTGAGTATCAGCTGCTGCACCGCCCCCCGGCTCCCCTTGCGTCCGCGGACCGGCAAGGGCACTGCAACGGCCCGGTGCTGGGCCGCGGACCGGCGGTTGGGGACCCCTGATCTAGATAATGTCTGTGGACTGTAGTCAACATGACACTGTGCCAAGACCCACTGGGGTCTAGCTACCAATTTGACATAGTTTGTGCACAGCTGAACAGAGTTGTCAGAAAAACAAGATTTTGATTCAATAACATGCTGGATGGATTGTCTAGTGGAAACACTCATATAGTATTATTATTTATTTACATAGCGCCATTAATTCCATGGTGTTGTACATACAAAGTAATAGATATCGTTTACAGTAAACAAATTTACAATGACAGACTAGTACAGAGAAGAGAGACAGAAGGTCTGGGGTGCGGCACCTCGGGTGGTCGAGAGGCGGCAGCTCGGGTGGTGGTGTAGAAGTCACAACTACGACCACCACGCTCTCCAATTGACACCTCTTGAAATGGAGCCAAAATCTCAAAATATCTAGCTTCGGTTATAGAAAATGCAGGGGCTCCTTTTTGATGTCATCATCCAACCAGTTCAGTATTAGTTGGCGAATGATTGTCAGAAACCGGCCCAGGATTACCAGGCTTCAGTAATTGTGAGTCCTGGCCCCATGCTTTTCTACGAGCTCTTGCTCTGGCTCTTCCAGTCATGATTTAATCTAGAAAATTTTGCCTTCTTAATCCAGAGACAGAGAACAACACTGCCCAAGCGTTCACTCTCTGCTCCTCAGACTTTCTATCTGCACAGTGACTGCCTCTAGGCAGAAGAAGATGATGGTGGTAGTAGTTGGAGCATTTAAGACAGTCATGAAGCAGCCATAACAACTTGAAACAGAAGTATTTTTACCGAGATACCACACTGTTCAATATGTGGTCTGTAGTTTTACCCCAAAAAGTGTCGAGAACTAGGGTAACTGACAGTAAATACAGTGGAATGTAGGCCTGAATTGCCACAATTTGTAGGCCACAAATACATCAGACGTCTGCCAGCGATACCAGACTGTTCAATATGTGGCCTGTATTTTTTTACCTCAAAACAGTGTAGAGAACTAGGATAACTGACAGCAAATACAGTGAAATGTAGGCATGAAATGCCACAATTTGTAGACCACAAATACATCAGATGTCTGACAGTGATACCAGACAGTTTAACAAGTGGCCTGCATTTTTTTTTACCCCAAAATAGTGTAGAGAACTAGGGTAACTGACAGCAAAATGTAGGCCTGAATTGCCACAATTTGTAGGTCAAAAATACATCAGACGTCTGTTCCGGTCTCTGCACAGGAGGAATCCCGAGCCTTGCCTGCTACAGTCTCGGCCGCGGAGGATCCTGCTCAGCAAATATGTTGTTCCCAATGCCTTGCTCAAGCTAGTGCTGTTAGGTTGGTTGCTGCGGCCAACCCTCGTTCAGCTATAGCAGCCTGCACTAACCAGCGACAAGCAGCTCCTGGGCCTAAGTTCCTTTTTCGCCCCACTGAGCATGCCTGTGGCTCATCCTCCCATTTCAGCTCAGGGGTCACATGCTCAGGTCCCGTGCCTGTTCCGATTGGACCATCAGGAAGGTCCCGGAAGGACGCTGCTATAAAAGGTTTGCATGGCCGCTCGGCAATGCGCTAGTATAGACAGTAATTTGTAGTTGTGTGTGTGATGATGGATGCATGTTTCTGGTGACTGACTTATTATGACTCCCCTCCCTTGGATACGCATGTGATAGGGCTATTAGAGTTAGAGTCAGCGCCTAGTAGTGGCATTGCCTTTGCGCCACAGTGCTTCCAGTCCTCAGCACCACGCTTAGCGCCGGATTGTGCCATCCAGCACAAGGCACTACTGTGCAGTGTCTACTGCAGCGCCTGTCTGAGCGGCGTCATGTGTATTTCTGTGCTATTAGAGTGCGCTTTCCTGTCCTAAGTCTAGGCTGGTTAGTGGCATCCGCCAGTGCGGCGGTTTCTCTGTAGTTTGTTCTACCTAGCACTGCAGCTGCAGCGCCGAGTGCTGGTTAGTCTACAGGAACTCTGACCCTGTGTCTTGGGGCAGAGTCCTGTGGCTGTACCCGAGCGCTCACTTCGCCGAGCTCTGTGAGTTTAACAGGCTCCAGCATTTATATTACGTGGTAGCGCGACTCTGTGAAGCAACAGAGTTTGCCCCTGTACACACCGGGTGACGTTAACCCTCATGTGTTCGTTAGTATACCGCCATATAGTGTCTGCCATTACCGAGCAGCAGTTACCATCTCTGCAGGTTGGACCCCGGGCTGCGAACACACCTAAATGCCATCTTTATTATTTGGTGCATTCCGCCAGCCCCTACCAACGTCTGCCAGCGATACCAGACTGTTAAATATGTGGCCTGTATTTTTTTTAATCTCAAAGCAGTGTAGAGAACTAGGGTAACTGCCAGCAAATACAGTGGAATGTTGGCCTGAATTGCCACAAATACATCAGATGTCTGCCAGCGATACCAGACTGTTCAATGTGGCCTGTATTTTTTTTAACCCTAGAGAACTAGGGTAACTGACAGCAAATAAAGTGGAATGTAGGCCTGAATTGCCACAACTTGTAGGCCACAAATACATCACACGTCTGACAGCGATACCAGACTGTTCAATATGTGGTCTGCATTTTTTTACCCCAAAATAGTGTAGAGAACTAGGGTAACTGACAGCAAATACAGTGGAATGTGGGCCTGGATTGCCACAATTTGTAGGCCACAAATACATCAGACATTTACCAGCGATACCAGACAGTTCAATATGTGGCCTGTATTTTTTTTTACCTCAAAATAGTGTAGAGAACTAGGGTAACTGACAGCAAATACAGTGGAATGTAGGCCTGAATTGCCACAATTTGCAGGCCACAAATACATCAGATGTCTGACAGCGATACCACACTGCCAAATATGTGGCCTGTTGCAGGAAAAACACTGGAATACCAGCCTAACATGCCCAAACTTGGAGCACGCAGATATATGAGGCCTAACATGGAGATACCACACTGCCGAATATGTGGCCTGTTTTTTAATTTAAATGCAAAATAGTGCTGTATATAACTAGAGTGACAGATAGGAGAAACACTGGAATAGCGACCTAAAATGCCCAAACTTAAAGGTCAAAAATATATGAGGCCTTTTACGAAGATACCACACTGCCAAATATGTGTCTTGTATTTTTATCATGCTAAATAGTGCTGCATATAACTAGAGTGACAGACAGAAAAACACTGGAATACCAGCCTAGAATGGCCTAACTTGGACCACATAGATATATGAGGCCTGGCAGGAGATACCACACTTCCAAATATGTGGCCTGTTTTTTTTTTAAATGCAAAATAGTGCTCTATATAACTAGAGTGACAGACAGCAAAAAAAAATGGAATTTAGGCCTAAAATGCCCAAATTTTTAGCACAAGGATGTATGAGGCGTGTCACTGATGTACCACACTGTAAAATATGTGGTATGTTTATTTTTTAAAATGCAAAATAGTGCTGTATATAACTAGAGTAACAGACAGGAAAAAACACTGGAATACCAGCCTAAAATTACCAAACTTGGAGCACGCAGATATATGAGGCCTGGCACGGGATACCACACTGCCAAATATATGGCCTGTTTTTTTTATGCAAAATAGTGCTGTATGTAACTAGAGTGACAGACAGCAAGAAAAATGGAATTTAGGCCTAAAGTGCCCAAATTTTTAGCACACGGATGTATGAGGCATGTCACAGATATACCACACTGTAAAATATGTGGCCTGTATGTATTTTTTTTTTGGGGGGGTTCAGCAAAATGGTGTCAAAAAATTGTGTAAGACACTCAAAAAAAATTCTACTCTACCGTACCACATAAAAATGAAAGCTTTCTCTGTGCACTCAAAAGTGATTTTTGGGACCCCATTAAAATTGCTAGATTTTCACACTGTGCTAGGAAAAATATCTGGCTGAATAGTGCAGTGTCAAAAGCAAATGGAGAAAAAAAGGGCTCTGGATTGCTTTACAATAAAATAATCTCTATTAACCTGGCTAAAAAAATTTTTCCTAGCCAATTATACCTGGGGCTAGGTATATACGGTCAATATATGCTATAGGTAGCAGCAGACAGTAATGGAATAGACCCTTTTGATGTATGCAATTGGGTCATCCTCCCAGGGCTGTGGGGTACTCGGTACCGGGCCGGTGTCGGCGGGATGTGTCACAGCAGCGGTGACCCGGTCCGCGGCCCTGGGCGCCCAATTAACAGGGGAAGATTGAATCGTGGAATGTAGTTAATGAAATAGTTTGTGACGCCACCTGTGGTGTTCGGCAAGTGAGATGTTAAGCCGACGCTGCGTGCAGATCCTCTGGGGCTGGTGGTGTGTTGCAGCCCAGATGGTGAAGCTCCCCACAGGTGGAGCTGTAGCCCCAGGGCAGGGTAGATGTAGGGGTAGAGGGGAGGCACAAGCACTGTAGTAGCTGCTACCCAGGTGTAGCAGTGCTGGGTGTGTTGGCGCAAGAATCAATGAAGGACACCAGGGCTTGTAGTTCCAAAGCTTTACTCACAGTCTGTAGTACACACAGGTGCCTGCCTCCGTACTATGTCCTCTGGGTCAGAGACTCAATCAACTTCCAGGCCAGATGGAATGCTTCCTTCCAACGCTCCGCCAACATGTACCTTTCTGAATGTCTCCTCTTATAGCGCCTTTAAATGTGAAGAACTCCCAGTACTGAGTTACACGGGAGTGCCTCCTGATAGATGTTCCCAAGAACTCTACTTGTACGGCAGACAGCTGTAGCCTGCTTCGGGGACTCCTTACTCCTGAGTCCCTGCTCACTATCCAAGTTGCTGTTGTGCCCCCAAGTCTTAGATGGGAGTAGTGCATTTACAGCCCACTACTCCACCGGTGTCTGCTGCAGGACCATTAGCATCCATACAACCTCGGGGACCGGGCCCCGGCCTTGCGCTTAGCACTTCTAGGCAGGGTTCTCCTCTAACCCACGTCCTCTGTTCCCTTTTACTCCTTCGTTCCATACTAATCTCTCCTTCTCATGGAAGATCAGTTTTCAGTTTAATGTCTTTCTCCTTCTTTCCTTTCCCATGCCAGCAGACCCAGGTCACTGAGGTCTGCAGCAGCACTTCCTTCCTCCATCCCTCTCCCAGGAATCTTCTTTCCTCACTCCCCTCTGAGTGACTCTCCGACTCACACTGACGTCTAATCCTAACCCGTCCCTGTTATGATGAGTCACCGAAGGAGGAAAAAACAAAATACCAGCTAAGTCCAGAAAAACCAGAGAGGTTGGCAGCTATCGGATTGCAGAACCCTGAACCTATCCACAACAACTAGCAGTAGCCGTGGGGGGTTCCTACGGTGCCCTAGACACCTCGATCACAGCTGGAGAGCTACATAGCCTAAAGACAGAAAGGGGGAAAAACTAAACTGCCCCAGAGCAGACCCCAAAGCAATAGGCAGCCCCCAACATATAATGACGGTGAAGCAAGATGAAAACACTAACACAGATAGAAAGATAGGTTGAGCAAATGATGGGGCCCAAGCTAACTACATAGGACAGGATAGGAAAGCTGCTGTCTGCCATCCGCAAAAACCCTATCAAAATGAGCCAACCGACTGATAGGAAAAACAGGCTCTGAAGTCGCTAGGCTTCAAAAGACTATATCAGCACTCAGGTATATTCTGAAGACAGAGCAAAAGATCAAAAGATCAGAGACAAAAATGGAATTCAGCTCACCCCGGCCGGGGATGGCAGAACTCCCAAAAAACAAGGCAAAACAAAAACAAAACTGAAGAGTACAAAGCAGAGCAGAAAAACTTAGCTTTGAGATGCAGGAATCAGACTGGTCTCCAAGAATCCAGCAGGAAAATCACCAGCCAGGAAGAAGGGCGTCGGCAGCCTTATATCCAGTCCTCAATTCCAGCCACTCAGTTATCATCTAGCTGCCCAGGTGTTTGGTAATCAGTCTCACTATCTTCCTTCACCAGAGGAGGGAGTTCATCAGACCTCAATGGTGAAGGGAAAAATGAACTCACAACAGTACCTCCCCCTTGAGGAGGGGTCACCGAACCCTCATCCATGCCACCAGGGCGATCCGGGTGAGCCCGATGAAAGGCACGCACCAATCTTTCGGCATGAATATCAGAGGCAGAGACCCAGGAATTATCCTCCTGACCATAACCCTTCCACTTAACCATATACTGGAGTCTCCGTCTAGCCAGACGGGAATCCAGTATCTTCTCTACCTCATATTCCATGTTACCTTCAACCAATATAGGGTCAGGAGGTGCCATCACAGGAACTACTGGTTCAACAAACCTCTTCAACAAGGACTTATGAAACACATTATGAATTTTAAATGTGACAGGAAGAGCCAACCGAAAAGAGACCGGATTAATAATCTCCAAAATCTGGTAAGGTCCAATAAATCTAGACTTAAACTTAGGAGAAGCCACCTTCATAGCGATATTTTTTGATGACAACCAAACCATATCACCCACCTTAAACTGGGGACCAACGGTCCTACGCCAGTTGGAAAACCACTGGGCCTTTTCCTGGGAGAGAGACAACTTATCCACTACTTGGTCCCAGATCTGGTGCATTCTCTCCACCACAGTGTCAACACCAGGGCAGGCAGAAGGCTCCACCTGCCCTGAAGAAAATCGAGGGTGAAAACCAAAGTTACAAAAAAAAAGTGACATCAAAGTGGCAGAACTAGCTCTATCATTTAAAGCAAATTCGGCCAAGGGCAAAAATGAAACCCAATCATCCTGATCGGCAGAAATAAAACATCTCAAATACGACTCCAAAGTCTGGTTTGTTCTCTCCGTCTGCCCATTGGTCTGAGGGTGAAATGCAGAGGAGAAGGACAACTGAATTCCCAGCTTGGAACAGAAAGTCCTCCAAAATCTAGACACAAACTGAACTCCTCTGTCAGATACAATGTTCTCAGGAATCCAGTGCAAGCGAACCACCTGTTGCAAAAACAAGGGCACCAACTCAGAGGAAGATGGCAACTTAGGGAGTGGTACAAGATGGACCATCTTAGAGAATCTATCACAAATCACCCAAATAACAGTCATTCTCTGAGAGACAGGCATATCAGAGATAAAATCCATTGAAATATGGGTCCATGGCCTCCTGGGCACCGGCAAAGGCATCAACAAGCCACTAGAGCGAGAACAAGGTTTAGACCGGGAGCAAGTCCCACAGGACTGCACAAACTTCCTGACATCACGAGACAAGGCAGGCCACCAAAAAGACCGACTCACCAGATCTCTAGTACCAAAAATACCTGGATGACCAGCCAATGCAGAGCAATGAACTTCAGACATCACTCTCTTCCTCCACTGGTCAGGAACATACAACTTTCCACTGGGACAACGCTCAGGTTTGTCCTCCTGAAACTCTTCCAGAGCACGTCTCAAATCGGGCGACATGGCAGAAAGAACTACCCCCTCGCCTAAGATGGTAGCAGGCTTAGTCACAACAGGAGAATCAGCAAGGAAACTCCTAGAGAGGGCGTCTGCCTTGACATTCTTAGTGCCCGGAAGAAAAGAGACCACAAAATCAAAACGTGTGAAAAACAAGGCCCACATAGCCTGTCTAGGATTCAAGCGCTTGGCCGACTCCAGGTAAGTCAAATTCTTGTGGTCAGTAAGGACCACGACTTTTTGTTTGGCTCCCTCCAACCAATGTCTCCACTCCTCAAATGCCCATTTCATGGCCAACAGTTCCCGATTCCCCACATCATAGTTACGTTCGGAAGCAAGATGAAAACACTAACACAGATAGAAAGATAGGTTGAGCAAATGATGGGGCCCAAGCTAACTACATAGGACAGGATAGGAAAGCTGCTGTCTGCCATCCGCAAAAACCCTATCAAAATGAGCCAACCAACTGATAGGAAAAACAGGCTCTGAAGTCGCTAGGCTTCAAAAGACTATATCAGCACTCAGGTATATTCTGAAGACAGAGCAAAAGATCAACAAATCAGAGACAAAAATGGAATTCAGCTCATCCCCGACCGGGGATGGCAGAACTCCCAAAAAACAAGGCAAAACAAAAACAAAACTGAAGAGTACAAAGCAGAGCAGAAAAACTTAGCTTTGAGATGCAGGAATCAGACTGGTCTCCAAGAATCCAGCAGGAAAATCACCAGCCAGGAAGAAGGGCGTCGGCAGCCTTATATCCAGTCCTCAATTCCAGCTACCCAGTTATCATCTAGCTGCCCAGGTGTTTGGTAATCAGTCTCACTATCTTCCTTCACCAGAGGAGGGAGTTCATCAGACCTCAATGGTGAAGGGAAAAATGAACTCACAACACTTCCCGCTCTTTTATGTATTCTCACTCCACCCGCCTCCCAGCACGTTTCGTGTTCCAAGCAGGGAGCCACCAAAGGTGCTCTGCTACACTCCAAGCAGGGAGCCGCAATGTGGCTTTGCTGAACTACTGTGTTGTGTGGGATGCAGATGTTGGAGCGTGGTCAGGAGCCTCCAACTTACCTGGATGGTGAGGCACCACACCTCAGGAGGAGGTGCAGTACCTCTGTGGTGACTGAGCCTCAGGGGCGCCACACAATGATATCTATACACACACATACAGTGCCGGCAGGCCTTACAATTATATGAATAGAGCGACATACACTCCCCTGCCTACCAAACACTGCAAACTATATACTCCGGAATTAGTCCTTAGAAGAACTGTTGGTTTAGCTGGATTTGAGTAATTTAGGATGGTAGACCCCACACTGACTAATAAATCCCCAAATCTGACCCTATCTCGGCAGCAGCTCTCCCTACACTCTCTCAATCTGGAGCTGAATGCACCAAGCAAGGCGGTGTCCCGTCTCTTATACTCTTGATAATGCTGTGCAGCCAGCCAATCACGGAAAGACCACAACAAAGATGGCTGCGGCATTACAGTGCTAATCCTGCCGAATAATCCTGGAAATGCTCAGTGCTCGCCATGTACACCGAGTACAGTGAAACTCGGGTGAGTAATGAGTAGTGGCGAGCACATTCGCTCATCACTAGATTTAATGTGACGCCACCTGTGATGTTCGGCAACAGATGGCCGATGCTGTTAAAGGAGTCCACTGGGGCTGATGGTGATTTAGCTGGGATGGTTCTTCTCCCCACAGGTGGAGCTGGACCCCAGGGCTACTTGTTCCATTTATGTCAGGTTTCATGTACCTTGTAGTGCAGGACTCAGGACTCAAAAGATCACTGGAGGACACAGGGGCTGTAGTTTTCTCTTCCTTTACTTGATGGTTGATAGTACAGACCTAGGCACTGGTAACAGATCGTAATGGAGAGCCGGGCAGCCTGGAAGCAATTTTGGATACACCTGGCCAGGTAGGTATGGAGGCCTTCCTTCTGCTCTGTCCTCCTTTTTTCCTCGCTGCCTAACGGCTCATCCTTTAAAAACAAACCGTTGCCCACATGGCAGGCAGCTCGAGCTTACCACAGGTGCCGCTCCTTTGTGTCGGCTCCGGGCTCTGGTGTCGTCGGGTAATAGATTGGGCCAGGAGACCTGCAGTCCCCTGCCCTCCGGATTTAGCTACCGGGACTTCAGTACCCGTGCAACCATGGACTCCGGTATCTGGTTCCTAGCACTCAGCTCTGGGGCGAGTTTAATCACAGTTCCACTCGCCTGGTTCTGCTCGACTTCTCTTCTACTGAAACCTTGTAAGGGAACCCTTCCTTGCTTCCAGGCATGACATTACTCCCTGTGAGGGAGTCAATGTCACTGTGGTAACTGGACTCCTGGAGTGCCACAAGTAGGCAACAGAGTAGCCGAGTAGCAGCAAGCTGCACATGCACAGTATGGAACCCGGTAGTAAAAGAAGCCCAAAGCAGATCATAAGGCAAAAAGATGAAATGCACTTGCACAGGGAATCCCAGATTCGAACATTGGTTTTCAGTACATGCACAAAACCTATTGGAGTGGTGGAAAATAGTCAACGCTATGCACGCAAAGTCTTTACAGCATATAAAATAGGTTACAAATGTAAAATTAAGAGAGTATATTATCTATAAACAGTAAATGAATAACATGGACAAGTGAACTCTGTAGAAGTATCCCAATACATCAAACACACTGAAAAGACATTCTGGGATGTGGAAAAGGAAATACATTTAAAGAATCAAAATTATAGACTACAAAAGATCATCAAGAGCCAGCCCCTTACCCTAATATATCGCTATGCATGAACCAAAGATATATGACAAGCAAAGGGTTTGTTTTAATAGTTATAAATAACCTATTTAAGAAGATGGAAACTCATATAACCAAAGAGGACAATTATTGCGCATGCCCTATGATTCCAGATCAAAATCATTGATGGCAAGGAACAAGTTCTCCCCATTATTAGATCAATTAAGAGAAGGGGAGACCAATAAAAAATGGCAACAGTCATAAAGCACCCCAGTTTGAGGAGAAAATATCTCCATGGCATAAATTTATACAAGCATACTAATAAGGGGCCAAGGATGTAGTTAACACAAAAAAATGCTTTATTAAACAATAGATAAAGATAAAAATATAAGAGATCAAGTAAAGAGAGGGTTGCAATCTAAAAGTGTCTCTGGATACAGAGATAACCAGATTGTTGAAAGAGGGATCACAATTGGGAAACATCAAATCCTTGAAGTGGCCCATGTGAAATATTACAATATTTATTAGATATACTTATCAAAGAGGTCCTACAAGTGCATGGAAGATCACACAGACATGCACACATTAGATACCCTTATAATCAAGCAAGCTGTAGATGTAAAGGTTATATAATTGCTGTGAATGACAAAATTAAAATGAACAATGTAGAGTAGTACATACTGACAAGCCATTGTCAGGCTACGGTATATTTTCACTAAAACCGAGGTACCAAGAATTTGTTGGCTACAAGGACGGATAAAAAAGTAACCTATACATAATAGAAACAAGCCACTGTATGGTCATTATAGAACTATTTATATAAAATAGGCTCTAGAGTGTGCCCCTAAGGAAAAAGGAGGGCCAATATAAGTCCTCAAAGATCAACTAAGTAGCTGGACAAAATACAGTCCTAACCCTATAAAGTTATCAAACTAGCCATCATAAAGAGGGTGTCCATATAGGGTGTCAAAATTATGTCAACATATTCGCCATCCCTTTACAATGCCATTTCAAACATGCCCATTTGAATTTTGGGCTCTGTCCACCACTACCACCACCATGTCCACCGCCATGTCATTATGCGGCCCTCGCTTCCCAGAATCAGAGGGCCAGCAGGTGTGTGAATCCTAAGCTTGGTAAGGGCCCCCAGGTGGCCCTGTATCATACATTTGGGAGGACCCGCCCTCATTCCAAATAATTAGCAAGATAGTGGAATATATGTTCACCATCCCTATACAATGCCATTTCAAACATGCTCATTTGAATTTTGGGCTTTGCTTGCCAGTATAGGAGGAAGGGCCCCCGCCAAGTGCCTGGGCCGGAACCAGAGGGACCGTCATCTAGGTTCCTGGAGGGTCTGTTTCCGGGGAGTGGAGTTAGGGGACGGACTGCTGGGACTTCCGGGATGGTTGGGGGTGGAGCCTCTCTAAAAGGAGAGGAGAGCGCTAGTCAGAGTGAGTCAGTAGAAGGAGCAGGAGACCAAGAGGGCGACAGGAAGCTAGAGCTTCCAGCACTGACCAGAGAGGAGGGCAGCGACAGGAGGGAGACCCTCGGTGGACTGCAGGGAGACGGAGCCGACCGACAGAGGACCACTGCCTCACTCCAGCTCGCGGCTGCGGCCTGTCCGCTGCCGCCTGCAGCCATTGCCGCCTCACTCCAGCCCGGGGCTGCGGTCTGCCCACTGTCGCCCGCCGCCGTTGTCGATCCGCACCAGTCTGCGGCTGCGGCTTGTCCATTGATGCCCGCAGTCACCACCGCCCTGCTCCAGTCTGTGGTAGGAGCCAGGCCGGTGCCCACCGCTGGTTCCTCAGTGCCTCCTCGGGCTGCGCTGGTGGCCTACCAACCGCCACTCAGCACCTCCGCTGCTCACCCTTGTCCAGGGGCTGCAGCTTCTACTCTCCCACTCCCAGGTGGCAGCCCTCTACCTCTGCTGGGGGACACCCTGCCAAAGAACTCTTCTAGGGCCTGTTGTGCCCCTGCCCCGTCAGGGCTTAGGAGCGCCCGAAGACTTCGCCAGATCCTCAGCAGCTGGGCCCATTGACTGTGAAGCTGAGAAATCATCGAGCAGGACGTCGTTGGATGTCAGGACGGCTAAGTGACACATAGTAACTAAGGACCCGTAGTCGGCAATACCGCGGCCCTATAGTGACCGGCCTTTGCCGGGGTAGTCGTGTTCTCATAATAAGTGTTTACTTGTATTTGGTCCCTGCGAGGACAATTACTGTTATCTTGTTTGGTTGCTTAGGATAGCCCTGTTGACATCTATCTATAAAAGTTATTATCTAAAGTACCATCCGTCTCGCGTCTCATCACTGCTTCCCGCATACCTGCCATTACCATATTTGGAGTAGTCGGCAGGATGCAGTCTCTGAGAACAGACAACGGTACCCCAGACCAGAGCGGGGCGGCAGACGCAGCAAGTAACGAGGGCCCCCGGTCCAGCATCTCTTTGGAGGCTATGCTAAGCAACCTGCCTAGGTTCTCCGGCACCAACACCATGCTGTGGAGCTGGATGGAGCAGATGCGAGGGCTCTTTCGAATGCGTCCGATGACCCCTGACCTGGAAGCTGAGGTAGCTCTTATGGCATTGGATGGGGAGGCCCAGAATTCAGTAATGTTGAGGCCCCCGGGACACCGTAACACCTTTGCTAGGGTCTTGTGGATTCTGGAAGAGACCCATGGGGATCCGATGAATGTGGGAGAGTTGAGGACCCAGTTGTTCAGTCGTATGCAGGGAGAGGGGGAGACCATCACCCAGTATATGAATGTCCTCCAAGAGTTATACACGGCCATTGAGCGGAAGGACGGCGTAGAGGTAGGACCCATCGACATTACCCTACGCGACCTGTTAGTGACTGGACTCCGAGACCCTTTGATAAAGCAGGCATTACGGGAGCAGGTCTGAGTAAACCCGCGTATGGCTTTCTCAGAGGTGGGGAGACAGGCGCGCTCTCAAGAGCAGGAGCAGGGGCTGACGGTCTCCGTGGGGAAGGCCCAGAGTGTGGAGGCCTCCGTAAATGCTGTCGAAGAGCCCCAATGGATAGAACAGATGAAACAAAAACTGAATAACATCAGGGGTGAGCTGGCCGAAGTAAAAAGGAGGACCGGGGTCATGCCTGGGTGGCCCAGTTCCAACCCGGGGCCCTGGGGGCCTCGCAAGGCCCGGGGCGGCTGGCCCTCGCAACCCCAGTGTTATCAGTGCGAGGAGCTGGGCCACTTTGCACGAGAATGTTCGCGGCGTGGGAGATGCCCACCCCGGAAGCCATTAATCTAGAGGGCTCCGGGCTGAAGGGACGCCGCTCGGAGCCAGAAACCATGACATAGGGTGGTGGAAGTCCTGAAGATCTGGTTGCAAAATGTCCAGTGGTATGGGCAGAGTTCGAGGGCCGTGCCGTACGGTGCCTAGTGGACACTGGGTCGCAAGTAACGAACATGCCTGCAACTTACTTTCGGCAGCATTTTCCCGAGGCAGTGAGACCTCAGTGGGGGTTCATGATAAGACTGGTAGCCGCCAACCAACTGTCGGTCCCTGTTGCCAGGGTGGTTTGCAGATGACACTGTGTGGCAAATCCCTCGGCTGCCGGGGAGTGATCCTGACCCTAGGGGAAACCAATAACAAACACCCTGTCACCCTAGGTATGAATATACTGCGGGAGTTTGGCAATTTACTCCTTAATGACCCCACGCAAGAGACCCTAAAAAAGTGGGGTTCCCGCACGTCTCAAGGACGGGTCTTCCAGCAGTTGGTGTGGGAAGCGCGAGTTCTTCAGGACTGCCAGGAGGGCGAGGCACTTGGCAAAGTCATCACGCCAGCGACTCCCCTGCTTGTGCTGCCCCCCCGGACAGACCATGGTAGCCCTGCCTTTCCGGGCACTGGTGCCTTTGGAGGGTGTTGAAATGCAGGTGGAGCCGTCCTACTCGGAACGCCTGCACCCTGGCATACTGGTGCGCTGCATTGACCTAGAAGACCAAGACGTCGTCCTAAAGCCCCGGGCTAAAATGGCCAAGCTGGTGAGGCCTATGCAAGAGGTGCTGCCAGCCCCTGCGATCCAATTAAAAGTCAGCCCGAGGACCCTTGGGCAGTGACTATCCGAACTCAGCAGACTGTCGGGTCCTCGACCCAAGAAAAGGGCCAAAACATCCTGGAAAGAATGCGGGCCAAACTCTCTGGCCTGGATCCGGCCCAAATCCTCCAGGTGGAAAAACTACTAGGGCAATACCAGGAGGTATTCGCCAGCCTCGAGGATGACTTTGGATGCATCACAGCCATCACGCATGGAATTCCCATTGCAGGAATGGCCCCCATCCGAGAACGATATCGGCAAATCCCTCCACTGCTATACCAGGAGGTGAAAACTCGACCTTTGATCTGGCCAGCGGGTACTGGCAAGTGCCAATGTCTGAGGAAGACAGAGCCAAGACGGCGTTCATTCTTCCCATGGGACTGATTGAGTTCAATCGGATGCCGTTCGAACTGGATAACGCCCCGGGGACCTTTCAGTGGCTGATGGAGTGGTGTCTGGGAGATCTCAACTTCGAGGCCACACTGATATATCTGGATGACATTATTATCTATGCCGCCACGTTTGAGGACCACCTGCGGCGGTTAGGGCAGGTGCTCGGCCGGCTGCAGAAGTACAGGTTGAAGGTAAAACCCCAGAAATACCACCTGTTTCGCACCCAGAACGAATATCTGGGGCATACCGTCTCTGCCAAAGGCGTTAGACCATCCCTGGAAAAAAGTTGCCGCAATCCAGGGATGGCCTAGTCCCGAGATGGTAAAAGACGTGCGGGCCTTTCTGGGGTTAGCCGGATACTACCGTCGTTTCGTTAAGAATTTTGCACGCCGAGCCCGAGCCCTGCAGGACCTGCTAAAGGGGGCTCCTGCTGGGGCGAATGGGCGGAAAATCCAGTGGTAACAACCACAAGAAGAGGCATTCCAAGACCTTAAGGCTGCACTCTCAGGTGCCCCAGTGTTAGCTTATGCGGATTTCTCGCAACCGTTCATACTACACACCGACGGGAGCCTCCACGGGCTAGGGGCTGTATTATCACAAGTCCAAGATGGCCGGGAGAGAGTGATCGCTTATGGCAGCCGATCACTTCATGACTCCGAACGTAACCCTGACAATTACAGCTCCATTAAGCACGAACTCCTCGCGGTAGTGTGGGCCATGATGGAGCGGTTCGCAGAGTACCTTGCGGGCTCCGATGTGGTGGTGCGGACCGACAACAACCCACTGGCCCACCTTGAAAATGCCAAAGTAGGGGCTCTGGAGCAGCGATGGATGGCCCAGATGGCCAAATTCAAGTATAAGATCATTTATAAAAGAGGAGCAGAGAATGTACACGCTGACGCCCTCTCCAGGATCCGGCATACAATTCCAGATGATGAATTAGAAGGAGAAGAGACGCCATTTGCCCTCACCGCCACCGTGCTCATGGCTGCCACACAAGAACAATCCCATTTAGGACCATCCAGGGGTATGCTGGAAAAATCACATGACAAATGGATCCAACACGAGCAAGAATACGGAGAAATTGGGTGACCACCAGCAGACTACCTACCGACTCCCAAAGGCAGACTTTGTCTCAGGATATGTTGTTAATGCTACACCAATGGGAGAGACTAGTCATCAAGAAAGGACTTTTGTATAGTAAGGCAGTATCAGGGTGACGTCTGCAACAACTTGGCAGGTAGTTGTACCTGGAGCCCAACTCAGTGAATTGGCTCGGGAAGCCCATGAAAAGGGGCCTCATTTTGGGGCTCAAAAGACCTTCCAGTGGTTACAGCAGATAGTCTACCATCCATGCCTACAAGCTGCTGTGGAAGAAATTTGCTGGGTCTGCCGCCTATGCGAACTAGCTAAACCACCTGCCCAACGGGCCCCGGTACAAACTATAGTGATATCAGCACCCCTCGAGCTCTTGATGGTGGACTATTTAACCATTGGCCCCGCACACCAGGGGTATGAACATTGTCTCGTCATGGTGGATCATTTCACCAAATTTGCCGTGGTAACCCCCACCCGGGATCAAACTGCGGAGTCGGCTGCCTATGCAATCTGTAAAAACTTTATCCAAGTGTACAGCTGCCCTCAACAGATATATTCAGACCAGGGAGCGTGCTTCCTTGGGAAAATCATAGAGGAATTACACCGTCTCTATGGTATCAATAAATCCACGACCACTCAGTACCACCCGCAGGGAAACGGGGCCTGTGAATGATTTAATCGAACACTCATCCAAATGTTGCATACCCTGGAGAGCGACCGGAAGGCCTGCTGGCCTGAATATGCTCCAGAACTAGTGTGGGTCTATAACAACCGGGTACACCGGGTCACCGGCTATACCCCTACTTACTGTTATTTGGACGGGAAGGCAAAGGGATCACGGAAGTAGAACTAAACCCGGAGGAACCTCAACCCTGGACAGGGGTGTCATCATGGGTCCGAAATCACTGGCATTTACTACAAACCCTCCACCGAATCGTTCATACAAAACTCCAGGACCTAGAACACCCTGCTGCCAGGGTGTTATTATGGTGCCACCCACGGAGAGGGAAATGTCAGATTCAGGGAGGTTAGGAGACAGCGGGAGCAGAAGAAATTCTGTTTTTGGGAGGTTAAGTTTCAGATAGAGAGCGGACATGATGTTGGAGACTGCGGACAGAAAGTCACTGGCGTTCTGTAGTACAGCGGGGGTAAGGTCGGGGGATGACGTGTATAGTGGTGTGTCATCAGCATAAAGATGGTACTGAAAGCAAAATCTGTTGATCGTCTGTCTACAGTCATGGCCAAAAGATTTGAGAATGACACAAATATTATATTTTCACATGATCTGCTGCCCTCTGGTTTTTATGTGTGTTTGTCAGATGTTTTTATCACATACAGAAATATAATTGCAATCATATTATGAGTAGAGTTGAGCGACTTTTGGTTTTTTAGGGTCGAGTTTCGTTTCGTGAAACCCGACTTTTCCAAAAGTCGGGTCGAGCAAGATCGGCCGATTATAGGGAAAGTCGGGGTCGTCCCGAAACACGAAACCCAATGTAAGTCAATGGGGAATAAAAGTCGGCAGTGAGAGGAGGACAGGAAACACACCTACAGTGCCCATTTGAATGCCAAAAGCACCAATTCTTCTTTCTTAAGCTTGTCAACCTTAATTAACTTCATAATACAAGTTACGCACTGAAAAATGGGGGTTATTTGGCTAAAGTTGTGGGGGGGGGTAGGGCTGGCTCCAGGTTTTCATGTGCCCTGGGCGAAAGAGCGCCCCTTTAACACATACCACAACTCATCATGCTCCGATACGGCAGAGAAATAGCGGTATAGTACAATGAAAAATACTTCACTTTTTACATCTCATGACGAGGCCCATCTATTTCTCCATACAGAATCATTGGTCCCATATAATGTTTGAAACAGTATATTATGAGCTCCACATAATGCTACAGTATATGTTGGTCCCCATGGATGAAGCTCCATTGTCTTATGGGCCCAAATAATGCTCCAAACATAGTGCATCTTCCTCTTTGTCACCGTGTAAGATGGAACTGTATATGGGAAGGGTAACCTGAGTTTCATCAGGGTCAGATTCAGGCCGTGTAGCGTGCGAGGGGAATGTAGTGGTCTGGGTCAATGTACCAGCAGATTCATCGAGCAGTGGCTGGGCATCAGTGCACTTGTGTCGCCCCCAGGAGTACGGTCGCCAAAGTGGCATTACCTTCCTCCTAGGGAGTGTGATGTCATGCTTGGGAGCAACGAAGGATCTCTCTAGCAGGTTAACTGATTGGGCGGCGTTATTCCCACGAGTCATGACCCTCCAAACAACGTTCATGAAGTCAAAGTGTTTGTTTTACGTGGGCAGTATGGTTGCAAAGCTGAACCTTAAAGGAATGTCCAGAAGGGCACCACCAGGAGTGGAGCCTACGGTTAAATTCGACTCCACCTGGGAAACCTCAACCATGCCAGCTACAGAGAAGATGCACACATTGCAAGCTTAATTCAGTTAATGAATGAGACTCCGTCATGCCCCGCGGTTCGAGTCTGGCTTACTAGAGGGACACATGAGGCTCTGGCACATGAGATTGGCCAATAACTGGTGTGTCATGCCCTTACATGTCCGTGGCTGCATGTGCGCTACACTGAAAAGGCCAGCGTTTGTCGCTTACAGGTGCAGATAACCCGCTGAACAACGTTAGTGATGGGGATCACTGATTACAATTATTACCCGCGAACAATGATTTCCCAGTAAGTGCAGGTCAACCGCAGTTCCGGAATTAGGCCTAACCGTCATTCCTGAAAAAATGAAAAACTTACGTGTGCAAACCACAGGTGCTGTAGCTTGCTTAACAGCTCGCCAGCCGTTCTCACGCCCAGTGTGGATTACACGTGATTGCACAAAGGTGAGAAAGGGTACCGTATCCCCGGATAACATGTATGGATAGCGTACACATTCAAAATATATGTCTATACATCAGGAGGCAGGCTCAGACGGTGTTAGGCCCAGTATGGCTTGCACATGATTGCACATAGGTGAGAAAGGGTACCGTATCCCCGGATAACATGTATGGATAGCGTACACATTCAAAATACAGTCATATGTAAAAGTTTGGGCACCCCTATTAATGTTAACCTTTTTTCTTTATAACAATTTTGGTTTTTGCAACAGCTATTTCAGTTTCATATATCTAATAACTGATGGACTCAGTTATATTTCTGGATTCAAATGAGGTTTATTGTACTAATAGAAAATGTACAATCTGCATTTAAACAAAATTTGACCGGTGCAAAAGTATGGGCACCCTTATCATTTTCTTGATTTGAACACTCCTAACAACTTTTTACTGACTTCCTGAAGCACTAAATTGGTTTTGTAACCTCATTGAGCTTTGAACTTCATAGCCAGGTGTATCAAATCATGAGAAAAGGTATTTAAGGTGGCCACTTTCAAGTAGTTCTCCTATTTGATTCTCCTATGAAGAGTGGCATCATGGGCTCCTCAAAACAACTCTCAAATGATCTGAAAACAAAGATTATTCAACATAGCTTTTCAGGGGAAGGATACAAAAAGTTGTCTCAGAGATTTAACCTGTCAGTTTCCACTGTGAGGAACATAGTAAGGAAATGGAAGAACACAGGTACAGTTCTTGTTAAGCCCAGAAGTGGCAGGCCAAGAAAAATATCAGAAAGGCAGAGAAGAAGAATGGTGAGAACAGTCAAGGACAATCCACAGACCACCTCCAAAGACCTGCAGCATCATCTTGCTGCAGATGGTGTCACTGTGCATCGGTCAACAATACAGCGCACTTTGCACAAGGAGAAGCTGTATGGGAGAGTGATGCGAAAGAAGCCGTTTCTGCAAGCACGCCACAAACAGAGTCGCCTGAGGTATGCAAAAGCACATTTGGACAAGCCAGTTACATTTTGGAAGAAGGTCCTGTGGACTGATGAAACAAAGATTGAGTTGTTTGGTCATACAAAAAGGCGTTATGCATGGAGGCTAAAAAACACAGCATTCCAAGAAAAACACTTGCTACCCACAGTAAAATTTGGTGGAGGTTCCAACATGCTTTGAGGCTGTGTGGCCAATGCCGGCACCGGGAATCTTGTTAAAGTTGGGGGTCGCATAGATTCAACTCAGTATGAGCAGATTCTTGACAATAATGTGCAAGAATCAGTGACGAAGTTGAAGTTACGCAGGGGATGGATATTTCAGCAAGACAATGATCCAAAACACCGCTCCAAATCTACTCAGGCATTCATGCAGAGGAACAATTACAATGTTCTGGAATGGCCATCCAAGTCCCCAGACCTGAATATCATTGAACATCTGTGGGATGATTTGAAGCGGGCTGTCCATGCTAGGCGACCATCAAACTTAACTGAACTGGAATTTTTTTGTAAACAGGAATGGTCACAAATACCTTCATCCAGGATGCAGGAACTCATTAATAGCTACAGGAAGCGACTAGAGGCTGTTGTTTTTGCAAAAGGAGGATTTACGAAATATTAATGTCACTTTTATGTTGAGATGCCCATACTTTTGCACCGGTCAAATTTTGTTAAAATGCAGATTGCACATTTTCTGTTAGTACAATAAACCTCATTTGAATCCAGAAATATAACTGAGTCCATCAGTTATTAGATATATGAAACTGAAATAGCTGTTGCAAAAACCAAAATTGTTATAAAGAAAAAAGGTTAACATTAATAGGGGTGCCCAAACTTTTACATATGACTGTATATGTCTATACATCAGGAGGCAGGCTCAGACGGTGTTAGGCCCAGTATGGCTTGCACGTGATTGCACAAAGGTGAGAAAGGGTACCGTATCCCCGGATAACATGTATGGATAGCGTACACATTCAAAATATATGTCTATACATCAGGAGGCAGGCTAAGACGGTGTTAGGCCCAGTATGGCTTGCACGTGATTGCACAAAGGTGAGAAAGGGTACCGTATCCCCGGATAACATGTATGGATAGCGTACACATTCAAAATATATGTCTATACATCAGGAGGCAGGCTCAGATGGTGTTAGGCCCAGTATGGATTGCACGTGATTGCACAAAGGTGAGAAAGGGTACCGTATCCCCGGATAACATGTATGGATAGCGTACACATTCAAAATATATGTCTATACATCAGAAGGCAGGCTCAGACGGTGTTAGGCCCAGTATGGATTGCACGTGATTGCAAAAAGGTGAGAAAGTGTACCGTATCCCTGGATAACATGTATGGGATAGCGTACACATTCAAAATATATGTCTATACATCAGGAGGCAGGCTCAGACGGTGTTAGGCCCAGTATGGCTTGCACGTGATTGCACAAAGGTGAGAAAGGGTACCGTCTCCCCGGATAACATGTATGGATAGCGTACACATTCAAAATATATGTCTATACATCAGGATGCAGGCTCAGACGGTGTTAGGCCCAGTATGGATTGCACGTGATTGCACAAAGGTGAGAAAGGGTACCGTATCCCCGGATAACATGTATGGATAGCGTACACATTCAAAATATATGTCTATACATCAGGAGGCAGGCTCAGACGGTGTTAGGCCCAGTATGGATTGCACGTGATTGCACAAAGGTGAGAAAGGGTACCGTATCCCCGGATAACATGTATGGATAGCGTACACATTCAAAATATATGTCTATACATCAGGAGGCAGGCTCAGACGGTGTAAGGCACAGTATGGATTTGACGGCCCAGACTACACAGCGGAGGAGCAGGGAGAGGTAAAGATTGCAAATGCTGGGGCCCTGCCCAAGCAAGGGGGGCACACTTGTGGGCGTCGGTACTGGCACTGGGCCCCTCATAGTACGGCGGTGTGTCTGACGGCGGGTGTGCACCACCACCGTCAGAGACACTTGATTGCACTATGAGGGACCCTGTACCAGTGCCCGCGCCCAAGAGTCGGCCTACCCACCTGTCCAGGGCAACGGCACTCGCACGGTGTCGTGCGCTAGGTGGTGACCCCGGCCATGGGGGGGGCAGCACAGTTAGGGAGTTTTAGAAAGTGGCATATGTTGATGTTGGACATTCAGCTGATGCAAAAGGCGAAATAGGTCAAGTCCCAGGAAGAGGTGGACCAAAGCAAGCCATTTTTCTGTCACCCTATGTGTCATCAGGGGAAGGTGGGACAAAATCCTTGGAAACCCATGCATGGTTCATTTTAATGAAGGTTAGATCATCCACATTTTGGGTTGACAGACGGGTCCTTTTTTCTGTCAGGATTGATCCAGCTGCACTGAAGACTCTTTCCGATAGCCCACTTGCAGCTGGGCAAGCGAGCTCCTGTAAGGCATATTGTGCCAATTCAGGCCAGGTGTCCAGTTTAGCGGCCCAATAGTCAAAGGGGAATGACCTGTGTGGGAGAACATCGATATGGGAAGAAAAGTAGTTTGTAACCATAGTTGACAACTGCTGTCTCCTGTCACTTTCCATCAATGAAGTATTACCAGTTGTGTGTGCGGTACTTGAAAAATCAGTCCACAACATTGTCATGAAACCCCTGTCTCCAACGCCACTTCTGCTGTGTGCACCATGAACACCTCTGCCAAGCTGCCCCCGGCCCGTACGGCTCGTGTGAGAACCATCACCGCTGCTGTGTGCTGGGAATGCCTCAAGCAACCAATTTACCAGAGTTGCTTGTTTATTAGCCAATATTAGGTCAAGGTTCTCCTGTGGCATGATACTTTGTAATTTGCCTTTATAGCGTGGATCCAGGATGCTGGCCAACCAGTAGTCTTCATCGTTCATCATTTTGGCAATGCGGGGGTCCCTTTTTAGGATCTGCAAGGCATAATCTGACATGTGGGCCAATGTTCCCGGTGTCAATGATGCACTGCGAGTGCTGGTTGGAGGAGCACTTTCTGGCAAATCCACATCCCTCCAGTCACGCACAAACCCTGTACCAGACCTTGCCACGCCAACATTTTCACTTGCCCCATGAGATGCATCCTCCTCCCCTAAGTAATCATCCCCATCATCATCCTCCTCCTCCTCTTCTTCCTCCACCTCGTCCAGGAGAGGTCCCTGAGCAGACAATGGCTGAATGTCATCAAGGATTCCCTCCTCCTCTTCCTCCTCATCAACATTGGCTGCAGACGCCTGCTCCTTAAGGTGCGTCAAAGTTTGCATGAGCAGACGCATAAGTGGGATGCTCATGCTTAGGATGGCGTCGTCTGCGCTTACCAGCCATGTGCATTCCTCAAAACACTGAAGGACTTTACAGAGGTCTTTCAGCTTCGACCACTGCACACCTGTCAACTCCATGTCTGCTCTCAAAGTGCCTGGCCGTGTATCCTCCCACGCATGCATTATGGCCTGCCTCTGCTCGCACAGCCGCTCCACCATGTGCAGAGTGGAGTTCCATCTTGTTGCAATGTCGATAAAGAGGCGGTGGTTGGGAAGGTGGAGCAATTGCTGCAGCTTCTGCATACGAACGGAATGTACAGGCGACCGGCGGATGTGCGCGCACAGTCTTCGCACCTTCTGGAGCAGGGCTGTTAACTCCGGATAATTTTTGAGGAAGCAATGCACCACCAGGTTCAAGGTGTGAGCCAAGCAAGGTATGTGGCTGAGTTTTGAAAGGGCTATGGCTGCCACAAAATTACGGCCGTTATCACTAACTACCTTGCCTGCCTCAAGATGTACACTGCCCAGCCATGACTCAGTTTGTCGCTTCAAGTACTCGGCCAGCACCTCGGCAGTGTGTCTGTCGCCCAAGCACATCATCTGCAACACAGCCTGCTGACGCTTTCCACTAGCTGCTCGATAGGGGGACACCTCGTGTGCAACAGTGGCAGCTGCAGATGGAGTGCTCGTACGACTGCGCTCTGTGGATGAGCTTTCGCTTCTGGAGGAGGAGGAGGAGGAGGGTCGAACGCCTACAGCCAACTGTTTCCTATACCGTGGGCTAGGCAGCACTGTCCCACCACCGCTGTCCCCTGTGGACCCTGCATCCACCACATTAACCCAGTGCGCAGTGATGGACACGTAACGGCCCTGGCCATGCCGACTGGACCATGCATCAGTTGTGAGGTGCACCTTTCCACTCACTGACTGCTTGAGTGCATGGACAATGCGGTCTTTTACATGATGGTGGAGGGCTGGGATGGCTTTGCGAGAGAAGAAGTGGCGACTGGGTAGGTCATAGCGTGGTGCTGCATAGGCCATGAGTTCGCGGAAAGCTGCGCTTTCCACCAACCGATAGGGCATCATCTCAAACGAGATTAGTTTAGCAATGTGGGCGTTCAAACCCAGTGTACGCGGATGAGAGACTGAGTACTTTCTTGACCTACTCATAGTGTCTGGGAGGGTGAGCTGGACTTGAGAGCTGCATATGGTGGAAGTAGCGGTGGACAGGGCGGACTGAGAGAGGGTTGATGATGGTGATGGAGTTGGTGTTCTTTCTGATGGCCTAGATTCACTATTTCGTTGATATAACAGTGGTATTCCCTGACTGCTGTGGCCTTGCAACGACACCTCAACATTTGCTGCTGTGCTAACCGGTGGGCTTACAGTGGGGGAAACAATGTAGCATTGCTGACTACCTTCTTTGTGATCAGTTGCACATGTGGCACTTGAGGTTTGGTGTTGTGTCCACGCTTGCAAGTGCATGCTGGTTAAATGTCTAAGCATGCAACTGGTATTCAAATTTTTCAGATTTTTCCCTCGGCTAAAGGTCTTTGCGCACTTCCTACAGATAACCTTGGCCTGATAATGAGGATTTTGTTCAAAAAAGTGCCACACTGCACTCTTCCTACTTTGGCAGACATTTTGCGGCCTAGCACGCTGTGATCTTTTGACCCTCTGGACAAGCTGTCCAGCAACTCTTTTGATTTTTGGAACCTGTCTTTGGAGTGCTCCGGGCCTGCCAGATAACAGCTGTTGCGATGTCGATGTCTGCTGTGGATGCTCCTCATCTGAGCTATTGGAAGCAGCACCCTCTTCCCCCAATGGATGCCAATCTGGGTCAGCAACTGGGTCATCCATCACCTCCTCTTCAATGTCATGTGCACCTTCCTCTGTGTCACCGTGTATGGTGGTATAGTGTGCAGGAAGGGGCACCTGAGTCTCATCAGGGTCAGAATCTGGCTCTGTACACTGCGAGGACAATGTAGTGCTCTGAGTGAATGTACCAGCGGAATCATCTATCAGCGGCTGTGCATCAGTGCACTCCATGTCAGATTCATCTTGGCCTGGGTAATTCACCATTTCACTTGATAATCCAGGCATGGTATGTGAAAACAGCTCCATGGAGTAATTAGTAGTATGGCCTGCGTCATCCTTCAATCTTGGTTGGGGTGAAAGACACAAGGAAAGGTGTGGTTCATGAACATGAGCCTCCAATGACGACTCAGTGCTTTTACTTTTTACAACTTCAGAAGAGGAGGCGATAGAGCTGGAGGCTGAGTCAGCAATGTAAGACAAAACTTTTTCCTGATGCTCTGGCTTTAAAAGCGGTTTGCCAACTCCTAGAAAACTAAGCCTTCGAAGCCTTATGGAGCCAGACAATGACGCAGGCTCAACACCTCCTGCATTCGGTCCTATTTTGCTCTTGCCACTACCATCAGATCCACCACCAACACCATCATTACCAGCTGCCAACCCCCGCCCAATTCCACGGCCTCTTCCACCAGCCTTCCTCATTTTTTGTAGAAATGTAGACAAAATCCAACAAACTATATAGTAATGTAAGGTGTCTATAGGACAGGGGAGATTTTGAATTTCTGCACACACTTGTGGACACTGGACACTTATGGATTGTGTGAGGCCCACTGAATATCACAGCGCTATGTCACAGGCTCGATGGCACAGGTGTGAAAAAAGTGACTACAGGATAAGGGAGATTTTGAATTTCTGCACACACTAGTGGACACTGGACACTTTTGGATTGTGTGAGGCCCACTGAATATCAGAGCGCTATGTCACAGGCTCGATGGCACAGGTGTGAAAAAAGTGACTACAGGATCACAGAGATTTTGAATTTCTGCACACACTAGTGGACACTGGAAACTTTTGGATTGTGTGAGGCACACTGAATATCAGAGCGCTATGTCACAGGCTCGATGGCACAGGTGTGAAAAAAGTGACTACAGGATAAGGGAGATTTTGAATTTCTGCACACACTAGTGGACACTGGACACTTTTGGATTGTGTGAGGCCCACTGAATATCAGAGCGCTATGTCACAGGCTCGATGGCACAGGTGTGAAAAAAGTGACTACAGGGTAAGGGAGATTTTGAATTTCTGCACACACTAGTGGACACTGGACACTTTTGGATTGTGTGAGGCCCACTGAATATCAGAGCGCTATGTCACAGGCTCGATGGCACAGGTGTGAAAAAAGTGACTACAGGATCACAGAGATTTTGAATTTCTGCACACACTAGTGAACACTGGACACTTTTGGATTGTGTGAGGCCCACTGAATATCAGAGCGCTATGTCACAGGCTCAATGGCACAGGTGTGAAAAAAGTGACTACAGGGTAAGGGAGATTTTGAATTTCTGCACACACTAGTGGACACTGGACACTTTTGGATTGTGTGAGGCCCACTGAATATCAGAGCGCTATGTCACAGGCTCGATGGCACAGGTGTGAAAAAAGTGACTACTGGATAAGGTAGATTTTGAATTTCTGCACACACTAGTGGACACAGGACACTTTTGGATTGTGTGAGGCCCACTGAATATCAGAGCGCTATGTCACAGGCTCGATGGCACAGGTGTGAAAAAAGTGACTACAGGATCACAGAGATTTTGAATTTCTGCACACACTAGTGAACACTGGACACTTTTGGATTGTGTGAGGCCCACTGAATATCAGAGCGCTATGTCACAGGCTCGATGGCACAGGTGTGAAAAAAGTGACTACAGGATCACAGAGATTTTGAATTTCTGCACACACTAGTGGACACTGGACACTTTTGGATTGTGTCATGCCCACTGAATATCAGATCGCTATGTCACAGGCTCGATGGCACAGGTGTGAAAAAAGTGACTACAGGATAAGGCTACTTTCACACATCAGTTTTTTGCCGTCAGGCAGGATCCGGCTTTTTTTAGAAAAAACGGATCCGGCATAAATTTTGGAGAACTGTAGAAACGGATCCGTTTTTTTGCTGGATCCGTCTCTGTTCCTGGAGGCTGGCCAATTGGATCTGAGCATGCGCAGACTTAAAAAAAACGGATCCGGTGGCTGGATCCGTCTTTTTCTGGATCCGGCGCATTCCGGCGCCCATAGACTTTCATTGTAGCAAAAAGCTGGAAGCGCCGGATTCGGCGCTTCCGGCTTTTTCGCCGGAGACAAAAAACGTTACAGTAGACGTTTTTTCAAGACGCCGGAATGAGACAAGTTGCCGGATCCGGCAAAAAACGGATGAAACGCAATGCCATCCGGCACGATCCGGCGCTAATGCAAGTCAATGGGGAAAAAACGGATCCGGCATTGCATTTTGCCGGATCCGTTTTTTCCAAAAAAAGCCGGATCGCGCCTGAAGGCAAAAAACTGATGTGTGAAAGAGGCCTAAGGGAGATTTTGAATTTCTACACACACTAGTGGACACTGGACACTTTTGGATTGTGTGAGGCCCACTGAATATCAGAGCGCTATGTCACAGTCTCAATGGCACAGGTGTGAAAAAAGTGACTACAGGATCACAAAGATTTTGAATTTCTGCACACACTTGTGGACACTGGACACTTATGGATTGTGTGAGGCCCACTGAATATCACAGCGCTATGTCACAGGCTCGATGGCACAGGTGTGAAAAAAGTGACTACAGGATAAGGGAGATTTTGAATTTCTGCACACACTAGTGGACACTGGACACTTTTGGATTGTGTGAGGCCCACTGAATATCAGAGCGCTATGTCACAGGCAGAAATTGGCTAGTGTATCACAAACTACAAGGTTTATGTAGAATTGGGCAGAATAGGAATCTCCCTAGAGTGTAGGTCTGTAAGAACGGAACAAGTCCTCCACTTATCCTTCCACAGTGACACACAGATAGCTTCACTGTGGCCGTGATAACAGCCGTTACACGGTACTGAGAGGAGTGTGCACGTACACGGCTGTCCGGTGTACATAAAATTGTCAAGCTCCGTGTTTTTTAAGTATACGGACTGACACACGCTGTCTCTCTATAGTTTTGAATGTGATCAATCAGAAAATATATTTAACTGTTTGAAAGCTAGACAAAACTAGTAGGTGCAGGTCTGTAAGAACGGAACATATCCTCGACTTATTCTCACAGAGTGACACACAGATAGCTTCACTGTGGCCGTGATAACAGCCGTTACACGGTACTGAGAGGAGCGTGCACGTACACGGCTGTCCGGTGTACATAAAATTGTCAAGCTCTGTGTTTTTTAAGTATACGGACTGACACACGCTGTCTCTCTATAGTTTTGAATGTGATCAAACAGCAAATATATTTAACTGTTTGAAAGCTAGACAAAACTAGTAGGTGCAGGTCTGTAAGAACGGAACATGTCCTCGACTTATTCTCACAGAGTGACACACAGATAGCTTCACTGTGGCTGTGACAACAGCCGTTACACGGTACTGTGTGAGGAGCGTACACCGCTGTATGGTGTGAAAAAATGCACGCTCAGTACTTCAGCAGGACAAAAAAAAAATTTGGGATTGCTTTTAAAAAAGCAGTTTGCAGAGCAGTGGGTAAACAGCAATGCACCTGTCAGGAAGCCTTAGAAGGCAGCCTAACAACCAACACCGCTGATCCACCACAATATAGCCACCCCTTGCACTGCACACACAGTGACTGGTGTGTTGTACAGGCAAAATCGCTAGCAGCAGAAGCAGTTTTTTTTTCTTCTTCCCTGCCTAACGCTCTCCCTACAGAATCATCAGCAGCAACCTCTCCCTATGCTAAGATCGGCAGAAGTAAGATGGCGGTCGGCGTGCATGCCCTTTTATAATCCCTGTGACGCCCACCAAAGCAAGCCAATCACTTGCATGCCCTTCTGAAAGATGGTGGTGACCCCTGCCTATGTCATCACGTTGCCCACAGTGTCCGTGGATCCTGATTGGCTGAAAAAGAGCGCAAAACAAACTTTTGAAACGCGACTTTGGCGCGTAAGTCGCCAACCTCGTGGCCGACCTCATCCTAGGGTCGGGTTTCGTTTCATGAAACCCGACTTTGCCAAAAGTCGGCGACTTTTGAAATTTTTCGACCCGTTTTGCTCAACTCTAATTATGAGTAACAAAAGGTTATATTGACAGTTAGAATGAGTTAATGCAGCAAGTCAATATTTGCAGTGTTGACCCTTCTTCAGGACCTCTGCAATTCTCCCTGGCATGCTCTCAATCAACTTCTGGATCAAATCCTGACTGATAACAGTCCATTCTTGCAAAATCAATGCTTTTATTTTGTCTGAATTTGAAGGTTTTTGTTTGTCCACCCGTCTCTTGATGATTGACCACAAGTTCTCAATGGGATTAAGATCTGGAGAGTTTCCAGGCCATGGTCCCAAAATCTCTATGTTTTGTTCCCTGAGCCATTTAGTTATCACCTTTGCTTTATGGCAAGGTGCTCCATCATGTTGAAAAAGGCATTGTTGATCGCCAAACTGCTCTTGGACGGTTGGGAGAAGTTGCTCTCGGAGGACATTCTGGTACCATTCTTTATTCATGGCTGTGTTTTTAGGCAAGACTGAGAGAGAGCCCATTCCCTTGGCTGAGAAGCAACCCCACACATGAATGGTTTCAGGATGCTTGACAGTTGGCATGAGACAAGACTGGTGGTAGCGCTCACCTGGTCTTCTCCAAATAAGCCGTTTTCCAGATGTCCCAAACAATCAAAAAGGGGATTCATCAGAGAAAATGACTTTACCCCAGTCCTCAGCAGTCCACTCCCTGTACCTCTTGCAGAATATCAGTCTGTCCATGATGTTTTTCCTGGAGAGAAGTGGCTTCTTTGCTGCCCTCCTTGAGACCAGGCCTTGCTCCAAGAGTCTCCGCCTCACAGTGCGTGCAGATGCACTCACACCTGCCTGCTGCCATTCCTGAGCAAGCTCTGCACTGCTGGTAGCCCGATCCCGTAGCTGAAACACGTTTAAGAGACGGTCCTGGTGCTTGCTGGTCTTTCTTGGGCACCCTGGAGCCTTTTTAGCAACAAGGGAACCTCTCTGCTTGAAGTTCTTGATGATGCGATAGATTGTTGACTGAGGTGCAATCTTTCTAGCTGCGATACTCTTCCCTGTTAGGCCATTTTTGTGCAGTGCAATGATGAATGCACGTGTTTCTTTAGAGATAACCATGGTTAACAGAAGAGAAACAATGATGCCAAGCACCAGCCTCCTTTTAAAGTGTCCAGTGGTGTCATTCTTACTTAATCATGACAGATTGATCTCCAGCCCTGTCCTCATCAACACCCACACCTGTGTTAATGGAGCAATCACTGAAACGATGTTAGCTGGTCCTTTTAAGGCAGGGCTGCAATGATGTTGAAATGTGTTTTGGGGGATAAAGTTCACTTTCTAGGCAAATATTGACTTTGCAAGTAATTGCTGTTAAGCTGATCACTATTTATAACATTCTGGAGTATATGCAAATTGCCATTAGAAAAAATGAAGCAGTAGACTTTGTAAAAATTAATATTTGTGTCATTCTCAAAACTTTTGGCCATGACTGTAATTGGGGCCGTGTAGAGAGAGAAGAGAAGGGGGCCAAGGACTGAGCCCTGAGGTACCCCGACAGCGAGAGGAAGAGGAGATGATGTGGAGCCAGCGAACAAGACACTGAAGGAGAGGTCAGAGAGATAGGAAGAGAACCAGGAGAGAGCGTTGTCCTTAATGCCTAGTGACTGGAGCCTATGGAGTAGGAGACGGTGCTCAACAGTGTCGAAAGCTGCAGAAAGGTCGAGAAGAATGAGCAGAGAGTGTTCACCATTACATTTTGCTGTCAGAAGGTCATTGGTTACTTTGATGAGTGCAGTTTCAGTCGAATGTAGGGGTCGGAAGCCAGACTGTGAAGGGTCTAGGAGGGAGTGAGTGGAGAGGTAATGGGTAAGGAGGCAGTAGACTAGGCGCTCCAAAAGTTTAGAGTTGAAGGGGAGATTGAAGACAGGTCTGCAGATGTTTGTGCAGGATGGGTCAAGAGTAAGTTTCTTTAATAATGGGGTAAGAATAGAGTGTTTGAAGGAGGATGGGTGTACATACTTATGTCCCCCCAAAAATTGAGAAAATTATTCAAGGTGTGATAGCTTTATTGGCTAACCAGAGAAATTATAATTGCAAGCAAGCTTTCAGGACTCAGAAGATCCCTTCATCAGGATAGATTAAAAGTTTGGGACCCTGCATATCAGTATAGGGGGTGAGGGGACCATGCATACCAGGATAGGGGGGTGAGAGGACCACGCATACCAGAATTGGGGGGTGAGGGGGCCAAGCATACCAGCGTTACGTAAACTCAAATTCAGTGTCTTTTTTCAGGAGGTCTATTCCCATGCACCTTTTCACACCCACACATGGGTATATGATTCCTGATCTTGGCTATCTGCTGTTGTCCCACTCCATCTCCTCATCCTCCATCACCATATCACCAGGGTGACCATGGTCTGTGATGCAACACTCACATAATGTTGCACCTACTCAAAAAATTGAATATACCAAAAAAGTCCAGAATTAGGAGACTTTAAAATAGTTTTATTCATTACAATATTAAAAACAAAGGAGAAGCCAACAAAGTAGACATCATAAAATACCATAGTACAAGGAGATAATAGTTAAATAGACAAAGTAGAAACCAACAAACCCACATCATTTTAAAGGGTCTTCTGCTCTCTTAAATGGTCCATCTCCACCACACCCGTCCTGCATTGCCCAGATTTGCACAAGCAGTTCTTCCTAGAGGTGGATGCATCCTCGTTAGAGGCTGGAGCTGTCCTCCCACAGAAGTCCTCCTCGGGTTGCCACGTTTCATGCGATTTCTTCTTTAAGGCCTTCTCCGCTCCTGAGCATAACTATTCCATCGAGGAACGGGAGATACTCGCCCTTAAGATGGCTTTGGAGGAGTGGTGTTGCCTGCTGGAGGGTGCAGTCTATCCAGTGGTCATCTACACGGACCATAAGAACCTGATGTATCTCCAGTCCGCCCAGAGACTTAGTTCATGCCAAGCTAGGTGGTCCTTGTTTTTTACCCGCTTTAACTTTCTTTTACATTTCTGGCCCGATGACAAGAATGTCAGTGCCGATGCCCTCTCTCAATCTTCTTTGTCCAAGGATCAAGAGGAGGAAACACAATTTATCATTGAACCATCCAAGATGGTCACTGTCGCTCAAATCAGTTTGTCGCGAATTCCCCCAGGGAAGACCCTTGTTGCTGAATCCCAGAAGGAGCAAGTTTTGTCTTAGGGCCACTCATCCAAAGTGGCTGGTCATGCCGGACAAAGGAAGACTTTACAATTGATTTCTCACCACTACTGGTGGCCGTCCATGAGGAGGGAGATCTATGCTTACGTGGCTGCCTGTCCGATTTGTGCCCACAATAAAGTTCCCAGATGGCTTCCTACCGGTTTTCTCCTGCAACTACCCATACCATCTTGTCCATGGCAGCACATAGCTATGGACGTCATTACGGATTTGCCAGTATCTGAGGGATGAACCATCATCCGAGATCACATATAAGAGGAATACGGCCGAGTCTCGCATGTTAATACTCGGCACTGCCACCGGCACTCAGGAGTGGAGCCTGCGGCTGCATATATTGCTAGCTGCCGCATACTCCAATCCGAGTGTGGGCGGCAGTGCCGGGTATTAACATGCGAGACTCGGCCGTATTCCTCGCATGTGTGAACCAGGACTTACACTTGGTTCTATAAAATGGAAACAGGAAGGAAGGAGATTTAAAAGTACAACATGACAAAGGTAATTAATTAGTTAACTTGAAAACGTCTGAGAACTGCTTAGACTGATTTGATGGTCTGGAAAAACACAATTTAAAATCAATAAAAGTGAAATATAACATCAAATACTGTATGCATGAGAAACATAAAAGATAGAGGAAGGCTGTTTTTTCAATAGTGCAGCATAATGAACTGTAATTTACACATTCTTAGAGATGACAGCACAATGGATTCAGTACTTTCAAATGGCATTAGAATTGTTTCCAAGCAAGTACCAACCTTGAGTAAATACCTTGGATTTATAGACTGAAGCTGGATCTTTACCTTTTTGCAAGTCTTTTCTGATGCTTCTAAACCTAAAACTCACAAGCAGTTTCCACCAAGTCTGAGCTGATCTTGGTTTGTTTAAATTTCAATTAAAACTTCTGCCTTCGTGCTCCACTAACTCTTTAGCATACTGCGGTTTGTCTAATAATTACCTCTAAATTATGTTTTTTATGTTGGGTGATTTGGTGATGTTTTTAGGTTGAATTTTTATTTACTTTATTCAAATCTACATATTTTTTTGTCTGACACAAATAAAAAATAGTGTGCAGCAGAAAAAATGAACCATGCATCTAAAATTATGAACAGTGGTGGGCGAACCTGTGGATGTTTGACTGAACATCTAAAAAGTTCCATTCAGCTACCAGGATGGTACCCAAAACTGGGTCCTGTGCAGAAGTATGGGGGACCCAAAGATCAGTTGTTTGCATGACAGCTCAGGCTCTAACTGGCGGTAAGATTTTTACCACCAGCCAAAGAGCTGCAGTTCCTACACGTGTACCAGCAGCTGTGACCGGCGGTAAAAAAAAATTACCTTCGGTCACAGGCTTCAGCTGATAAGAGCGCTCTAGTCCCATCAGCTTATGCCTGCTGTCGATGAAAACAAGCACAGGCACTGCTGATGGGAGTAATCATCAGCCAGTGCCTGTGCTGTAAATAAATAAATTAAAGAAAAATAATGTGGGGGTCTCCTCTATTTTTGATAACCAGTGCAGGCAAAACTGACAGCTGCAGGGTGCAACCCTCAGCTGTCAGCTTCATGACTGGTTGTCAATAGTAGAGGGGTCCCCACGCCATTTATTTTAATAAATAATTGAAAAAAACAGCATTGGGGACCACTATTTTTTGACAAATAGCCAAGTTAAAGCAGACAGCTTTGGGCTGGTATTTTCAGGATGGTAAGGGTCCATTGATATTGGTCCCACTAGCCTAAAAATAGTAGTTCAGAACGCCTCAGAAAAGGTGCATCTATTATATGGGCAAATTCTGGAACTTTGCCCGGCTCTTCCCACTTGCCCTTATGCAGTGGCAAGTGAGACAATAGATCTGGGATAGAGATGGGCGAACCCGAACAGTAAAGTACTACCTACTGTGAATTACTACACCTACTGTTCAAGCACGGACAACGAACATGGATTTCACCAGGAAGGCTATGTTACTGTTCGGATTCAGGTGCTCGAACGCCGGGTGTTTGTTGCACTGCATCAGATTGATGGTAAAATCATCACCAACAGTCAGACAGCCACATTTCCCAAGCTGTCAATTGAGAACATGAGCTCGCAGTTCCAATTGGCTGTAAAAAGTTTACCTCCCTTCACTGGTGCCGGATGATCGGAGTACAGCTCCCATTAGCCGACAACTGCTTCCGCTAATAACAGTGAGAGCAGGCGGTGGCAGATGGGAGTATTCATCAACTGGCACCTGCACTGTAAATAAATAATTTAAAAAAAATGGTGTGGGCTCCCCTGTATTTTTGATAACCAGCCAGGCAAAACTCATAGCAAGGGGCTGCAATCCTCAGCTGTCAGCATTGGCAAGTCTAGTTATCAAGAATACAGGGGTCCCCACTTCGATTTTTTTAATTATTTAAATAAATAATTTTAAAAAACAGCACGTGGTCCCCCCTATTTTTGACAACCAGCCTTGCTAAAGCAGACAACTGAGGGCTGGTATTCTCAGGCTGATAAGGGGCCATGGATATTGCACCCCTAGCCTAAAAATAGGAGTCCGCAGACGCCCAGAAAAGACACATCTATTAGATGCGCCAATTGTGGATTTTTGCCTGGCTCTTCTCACTTGCCCTGTATTGGTGGCAATTGGGGCCTCAGTTACTGGATGTAACCTTGATTATGTCACCGCTACTTACTGAGTTTGAGCTCGAAGCAGCTTATTCTCCAGTGGTTCTCAGCCTGGATGATCGCATCTTGGCACCGTCCAGGCTGAAAACTGTTTATTCCCCAAACATGGATTATGGCATGGGACAGAACAATGGACAGGTAAGGGATATTGTTGTTTTATTACAGGAAGCGTGGGAGTTAATGGAATGGGTGTTATGTGAGTATAACTGTGTTTGTTATATTTAAATAAAAATGGAAATGTGTGTTTTGTTTTATTTCAAATAAAATACTTTATTCTGGCTATGTGTTTATTTACAATACAACTACAAGGTTAGTAATATATAGGTGTCTTTTCGGTGGGCTTGATATCACCGGACAATACAAAGGTGACATCAATCTCACAAATATGAACCCCACTTGCCACCGCTAATGTGAAAGTGGGAACAGCCAGGCAAAGCACCAGAATTGGTGCATCTAATAGATTTGCATTTTTGGGCGGCTGTGGGCTGGTATTTTTAGGCTTGGGGGGGCAATATCCATGGCCCCTTACCAGTCTGAGAATACCAGCCCATAGCTGTCTGCTTTAGCAAAGCTGTTTGTCAAAAAGAGGGGGAACGCCACAACATTTTTTTTAAATTATTTATTTAAATAATTAACAAAATCTGAGTGGTGACCCCTCTATTCTTGATAACCAGCCTTGCTGAAACTTACTGCTGAATGTTGCAGCCCATAGCTGTGATTTTTGCCTGGCTGAATATCAAAAATACAGGGGAATCCATGCTGTTTTTGTAATTATTTACAGTGCAGGCACTGGCTCATGTATATACCCATCAACCGCCACCTGCTCTCTCTGTTATTAGTGGCAGCATGTGTTGGCTGATGGGAGCAGTAGTCCCATCAGCTGACACAAGTGACCGGAGGGAACCCCGGCTGTCTGACTGGAGGTAATGATTTTACCACCTATCAGAAGCAGTGTTTGCTGCTCTGTCATGCATATGCCAGCTGGCTAACACTGGATGTTTCGGCACTTCATTGAAGTGAATAGGGTCCGTGTTCGAGTTCATGTCTGGGTACTGTTCTTGTACCCAAACCAAAACTTTTTGAACATTTAGGTGTCCGCCCGTCTCTATTGTGGGGTTGATGTCAGCTGTTTTATGGCTGTTGACATCAAGCACAGAGGTTAGTAATAAGACACCCCCATAACTAACCCCATAGTTAGATTGTAAAAAAACTGTCACAGTAAAGTCTTTTAATTGAAATAGTGATACAGACTCCTTTATTTGAATTACAAATATGAAGCACAGTTATACTCACCTTGCATCTAATCCATTGAAGCCTTTTCCCCTGTAAAAAAACAGAAAATAACAATTATGATACTCACCTTACGCTTAATTGACTGATGCCCATGTCCGCGGTAAAAAAAAAGAAAAATAAACAACGATATCCCTCACCTGTTTCATGTGATGATATCTACACTGTCCGATGCTGATTTGGAGAGCAGTCACATCAGTGACATCATCTCGCTCACGCTGACAGGAGCATAATCGCTTTCTCTGAGAAAGTTCACCGGAGTTAATAGCTGAACCCATTTGACCTCACTTACGGGACAACTTGCTGTGTGAGAACTTTTTCAAACACCAATCTGTGCCTCAAGCTAGGTCTCTGTGGTTTATCATGTTTGAATTCAGGTGAACTTTCTCATGATAGGTCAACGCTAGACACCGCAGGAGCGATTATGCTCCTGCCAGTGTGTTTTGGCTGGCAAGGGACTAATGTGACCACAATCCATATCATCCTGATCATCATAGGAAAGTATTGCTAATCTTTACTTCAGACAGGTGAGGGATATGGTTGTTTATTATTTTCTGCTTTTTACAGGGGACAGTGGCTTTAGTGGAATAAGCATAAAGTGAATATGACTTTATTTTTAAATAAAGGTGTAAAACAAGGTGTTGATTTTTATTTCAAATATTGGATTTTATTAATGTGTTTATTTCCAAACTTACTATGGGTGCAAGTTATGATATTCTTAGCCTGGGAGGAGGGCCAATTTATCTGGCCCCTTACCTGGCTAATAATATCAGTTCATAGCTGTCTGTTTAGACTTTGCCATCTTGAAATTATGGGGAGACCGTACATCATTTTTTTGGGTCTCCTCATAAAATAACTAATAAAGGCTAACAAGCTGATATTTATAGCCTGGGAACCTACAGGGATAGTGCCCTCCTTCCCAGAATGTAAACATGAGCCCTCAGCTGTTGGCTGTCCCTTTGTTGCTTTTGAAATTATGGGGGACTCCACACTGTTTTTATTACTTATCTTTTTATCCCTCACTTGTCATAAGTGAAGTTTAGCAATACTGTCCCATGACGTAATCCATCTCTGTGGCAACTGGTGTACAATCTGCCATGATGCGACTGTCCAGGCTCAGAACTAGGGCACAATGAGGTGCTGCGAGCACAGTTTCAGTGATGAGCAATGATGACATAGAGATAAACGATGATCACTGAAGGTTTTATAGATACCTCTCAATTGCTAACCTGTGGGCTTGATGTCAGCGGCCATAAAACAGCTGACATCAACTCCACAATTATTTCCCCACTTGCTTCCCATTTATGGGCAATTGGGAAGAGCCAGCAAAAGTGCCAGAATTATTGCATCTAATAGATGCGCATTTTCTTCTGTGGTTGCAGGCTGCTATTTTTAGGCTGGGGGGCAATATCCATGGCCTCTTACCAATCTGAGAATAACAGCCCCCAGCTGTTTTAGCTTGGCTGGTTGTAAAAAATGAGGGGGACCCCCATGAAGTTTTTATTATTATTTATTTCAATAATTTAAAAAACTGCATGGGACCCCTCTATTTTTGATAACTAGCAATAGAAAAGCTAACAGCTGAGGGTTGCAGCCCTCAGCTGTCAGTTTTTCCTGCATTGGATATGAAAAACAAGAGAAACTCCACGTCATTTTTTAAAATGTATTTTTAGCACAGGTACCGGCTGATGAATGCTCACATCAGCTGTGCCAGCTCTCGCTGTTATCAGTGACAGCAGGTTTTTTCTGATGGGAGTAGAACTCTCTCATCAACCAATGCGTGTGACTAGAAGTATTGCACCTCTCTGACCTGCGGTATCAATCATACTGCCAATCAGAACCACCGGTGTTTATCGCACTGTCATGCAGATGACAGAGTGGGAAACACCCCATGTTTTGGGATGCCGAACCTGTAGAGTAACACAGACTTCCTGGAGAAGTCTATGTTCATGGTCTGTGCCCGAACATTAGATGTTTGGTAGGTAGCCCAAACTTTACTGTTCAGTTCGCCCATCTCTAATTATGAATAGTGTTGAGCATTCCGATACTGAAAATATCGGGTATCGGCCGATATTCGCTGTATCGGAATTCAGATACCGAGTACCAATATTTTTACAATATCGGATACTGGAATCGGAAGTTCCCATAATGCAATGAGCCAGTGTCGTGGCTGTGATTGGCTGCTGAAATGATGTCATCATGATGCGCGGTCTGTGCGCATCATGATGCGCGCTCTGTGTCTGTGCGGGCCTGCCAGGGGTCTGTACGGGCTGCCGGGGCCTGTGCGGGCTGCCGGGGGTCTGTGCGGGCCTGCCGGGGCTCTGTGCGGGCTGCCGGGGGTGTGTGCGGGACTGCCGGGGGTCTGTGCGGGCTGCCGGGGGTCTGTGCAGGCATCGTCCGATGGGACTGCAAGTCCCATCGGGCGATGCCTGCTACAATGACAGTGATTGACACATTAGCCAATGATGGGACAGTAGTAGTCCCATCATCCGGCTAACGTGTTGAATGTAAAAAAAAAAATACTACATATATACAACATTCATACAACATACATACATACTACATACATACTTCATATATACTACATTCATACATGCTACATTCATACTACATACATACCACATATATACTACATTCATACAACATACATACATACTACATACATACTACATATATACTACATTCATACAACATACATACATACTACATATATACTATATTCATACAACATACATACTACATGCATACTACATACATACATACTACATACATACTACCTATATACTACATTCATACAACATACATACATGCTACATACATACTACATTCATACAACATACAACATACATACTACGTACATACTACATTCATACAACATACATACTACATATATACTACATTCATACAACATACATACTACATACACACTACATATATACAACATACATAAATACTACATAAATACTTCATATATACTACATTCATACAACATACATACATAGTACATACTACATACAGTGGGGAAAAAAAGTATTTAGTCAGTCAGCAATAGTGCAAGTTCCACCACTTAAAAAGATGAGAGGCGTCTGTAATTTACATCATAGGTAGATCTCAACTATGGGAGACAAACTGAGAAAAAAAATCCAGAAAATCACATTGTCTGTTTTTTTTTCATTTTATTTGCATATTATGGTGGAAAATAAGTATTTGGTCAGAAACAAAATTTCATCTCAATACTTTGTGATATATCCTTTGTTGGCAATGACAGAGGTCAAACGTTTTCTGTAAGTCTTCACAAGGTTGCCACACACTGTTGTTGGTATGTTGGCCCATTCCTCCATGCAGATCTCCTCTAGAGCAGTGATGTTTTTGGCTTTTCGCTTGGCAACACGGACTTTCAACTCCCTCCAAAGGTTTTCTATAGGGTTGAGATCTGGAGACTGGCTAGGCCACTCCAGGACCTTGAAATGCTTCTTACGAAGCCACTCCTTCGTTGCCCTGGCGGTGTGCTTTGGATCATTGTCATGTTGAAAGACCCAGCCACGTTTCATCTTCAATGCCCTTGCTGATGGAAGGAGGTTTGCACTCAAAATCTCACGATACATGGCCCCATTCATTCTTTCATGTACCCGGCTCAGTCGTCCTGGCCCCTTTGCAGAGAAACAGCCCCAAAGCATGATGTTTCCACCACCATGCTTTACAGTAGGTATGGTGTTTGATGGATGCAACTCAGTATTCTTTTTCCTCCAAACACGACAAGTTGTGTTTCTACCAAACAGTTCCAGTTTGGTTTCATCAGACCATAGGACATTCTCCCAAAACTCCTCTGGATCATCCAAATGCTCTCTAGCAAACTTCAAACGGGCCCGGACATTTACAGGCTTAAGCAGTGGGACACGTCTGGCACTGCAGGATCTGAGTCCATGGTGGCGTAGTCTGTTACTTATAGTAGGCCTTGTTACATTGGTCCCAGCTCTCTGCAGTTCATTCACTAGGTCCCCCCGCGTGGTTCTGGGATTTTTGCTCACCGTTCTTGTGATCATTCTGACCCCACGGGGTGGGATTTTGCGTGGAGCACCAGATCGAGGGAGATTATCAGTGGTTTTGTATGTCTTCCATTTTCTAATTATTGCTCCCACAGTTGATTTCTTCACTCCAAGCTGGTTGGCTATTGCAGGTTCAGTCTTCCCAGCCTGGTGCAGGGCTACAATTTTGTTTCTGGTGTCCTTTGACAGCTCTTTGGTCTTCACCATAGTGGAGTTTGGAGTCAGACTGTTTGAGGGTGTGCACAGGTGTCCTTTTATACTGATAACAAGTTTAAACAGGTGCCATTACTACAGTTAATGAGTGGAGGAAAGAGGAGACTCTTAAAGAAGAAGTTACAGGTCTGTGAGAGCCAGAAATCTTGATTGCTTGTTTCTGACCAAATACTTATTTTCCACCATAATATGCAAATAAAATGAAAAAAAAACAGACAATGTGATTTTCTGGATTTTTTTTTCTCAGTTTGTCTCCCATAGTTGAGGTCTACCTATGATGTAAATTACAGACGCCTCTCATCTTTTTAAGTGGTGGAACTTGCACTATTGCTGACTGACTAAATACTTTTTTTCCCCACTGTACATAGAACATACATACAACATACATACATACTTCATATATACTACATTTATACAACATACATACATACTGCATACATACTACATATATACTACATGCATACATACTACATACATAAAACATGCTGCAGACATACAACATACACAATACACAATACATTCATACAATACATACATATAGACATACAGTACATATAACATAGAGTACATACTCACCATCACTTGTCACTTTGATCCACGAAGCAAGTGTCATTCTCACTGTAAAAAATATTAAAATAACAAACAACCGATATACTCCCTGATCCGCAGAAATCCACGAGTGTCCCACGACGATTTAATGCACTGCATCACTGAGAGGTTACTATACTTCACTGGTCTCACTTTATGGCAAAAGCTGCGTGGGAACTTTCTCACACAGCAAAGTCAAAAGTGAGACTAGGGACTATTTTTTTTTACAGTGGCAGAGGAATACAATGCAGAAGGATACCTACCTCCCGTCATTGTGTCCCTGGTGCCCCTAGAGAGCGGTCGCATCAGCTGATGCTGCTGTTCTCCACGGGAAATCATCGTGGGACACTAGTGGATTTCTGCAGATCAGGGAGTATATTGGTTGTTTGTTATTTTAATATGTTTTACAGATGACACTGGCATCGAGGATCAAAGTGACAAGTGATGGTGAGTATGTACTCTATTTTATATGTACTGCATGTATATATGTAGTATGTATGTAGTATGGTTTTTTTTTACATTCAACACATTAGCCGGATGATGGGACTACTATTGTCCCTTCATTGGCTAATGTGTCAATCACTGTCAGTCATTGTAGCAGGCATAGCCCGATGGGACTTGTAGTCCCATCGGACGATGCCTGCAAACACACACAACCCTCGGCAGGCCCGCACAGACCCCCGGCAGCCCGCATAAACCCCCAGCAGGCCCATACAGACCCCCGGCAGGCCCGTACAGACCCCCGGCAGCCCACACAGAGCCCCGGCAGCCCGCGCAGAGCCCCGGCAGCCCGCGCAGAGCCCTGGCAGCCCACACAGAGCCCCGGCAGGCCCGCACAGAGCCCCGGCAGGCCCGCACAGACCCCCGAGAGGCCCGTACAGACCCCGCCCGCACACACAGACACGCACAGTGTCCGCCCATGCACTGCCCACACTCTTCCCCCCTCCCGAACTGGATATGCAAGGAAAGAAAGGGTTTTTTTTTTACTTCCGAAACTTCTGTCCCATAGACTTGCATGGGACTTCCGGTATCGGAATCGGCGATACCCGATACTTTTTGGATATCGGTGTGATCCAATCCGATCCGATATTTCTCAATATCGGATGGTATTGCTCAACACTAATTATGAATGTACCACCAGATCTATGGGACTTAATCCATGATGTAAAACTTTCTTCTACTGAATCACATATTTAGTGGGATCAAACCACCTTAAACAATTCAAAAAAATATGCTACCAGGAGGTTTATATATAAAAAAATTCTAACAACAGTTTATTGTAAACTATTTGTTACTGAATGGTATTAAATAATTTCTAATTGTTTTTTACAACTGATTCAACTTAAAGTTAAATATGAAAACTCTAAACTAAAGGCCCCATCATACATAAAGATGCACCTGCGATCCCGACAACATGATCGCTGGTGAGCTGCCAAACAGGCAGATTCACCAGCGATCAGCACCAGCAAGGACGCTGGTCTGTAAGGTAAATATCGGGTTACTAAGCGGTGCACGTCACTTAGTTACCCGATGTGTACCTTAGAAACCTGCGTATTCGCGCCGGGAGCTGCCAGCACGCAGCTTTCTAAGGTACACATCGGGTAACTAAGTGACGTGCACCGCTTAGTAACCCAATATTTACCTTAGATACCAGCTCCCAGCACCTGCTTAGTGCGCTGCGAGCCTCACTGACCATTAGCTCCCGCTGCCACATGCAGCGATGCGCGCTGGCCAGTGGGAGAGCAACAATGAAAAAATAGCCCAGGCCGATCGAGCATGATCAGCGATACCCAGCGGGGGGGTGGTCGCTTATCCCCGTCACACACAGCGATCTCGCTGACGAGATCGCTGTGTGTGTGTGATGGGGCCATAAGATTTCATCAAATCTAAAGGAACATTTTTATCAATAAAATCCATGATGACTACTGATGATTTTGGCTAAGTTCAGAAAGATTTAGAGATAAAAATAAATAACTTGGAAGACTCCAAATTTTTTAAGAACAACCAATTTAACCATGATCTTTTTGATTATCAGAAAAATCAAGTCTGAGTGGTACCAATGGGAGAGACCCATCTACATCACCTAAATCAATACTGAAAAAAGTATATCTTTGTACCGTGTTAGCCAGTAGATAGAAAGATATTCAGAATTGAGAGTCCTCAGTGGTTGATACCTTTTAATGGCTAACTGAAAAGATGTTCTAGAGAGAAAACCTTGAGACACTAATTTTATGCAAGGTGATGATTTATTTCAAAATTTCATATTTTCTCTGTTAGAAACATACGCTTGGCTTATATGACAAAAAATATTGACGTTTCGGCCAAGAGGCCATGTTCACAATTTATCTAAACATAGAAACAAAATTTTTTTTATATGTGACTAGCCATATGTAACAACCACAGAATATAAACAATAAACATCATAAATCAAGTTAAACAATTAATCAGTATAGTATTTCGAATGCCCAGATACAAATATATCCAAAATTATCCTACGAAAGAAGTTTCTATTTATCCCCAAAGATCAATATCTAAAAAATAAAAATGTCACAAAATGAGAATGTCATAAAAATATATTATATTATACTAGCAATAGACTAGATGTCCACAACCACCTTTATATTCTCATATACTAGATAGATACTATTTCAATAATCAAATTTAATTAAATTTAGATGTGGAGTATCGTTACATCCATATAAACTATATAAGGTCGCTGCATCAGGATTTTGTTTATATCAAATATAACAACATCTACATATTATATAAGGTCTCAGTATTGGCAGGTACAGCAGCACGGCAGAAAAAAGGGGAGAAAAAAAAGAAAAAGAAAATTATCTTGGTGCACAAAGTTGAAAAGGTGAAGACTGAAAGATAAAAAGAATCATAAGTATCCAAGAAAAAAGTGGCAATACACTGCATGGAAGATGCAAAAGAAAATATATACCTGGGTCACAAGGATATGTGCATAAGTGTCTAATGCCAGTGCTTCCAGAGAGTGTGTAATGAGGGTGCTATGAGCTTCTCTTTTAACCATACATAATTACTCCAAGCTGAGGTATATAAATTATCAGGAATAAGTCCTGAAAAAAAGCAGGACGTCTAATTCACACTGAGCATGCGTGGCAGAGAAAGTGAACTAAATGTATCCTAAAACTAGGATCTCACACAGACGGAAATGCCCGTGTAGATGAAAAGAGACCAACTGGTCTGAACTGCACTTGATTTCTGAATTAAGAATAGACAGAGAAAGGTGCGCTGAACTGTGAATACACTTCAACAGAACCAAAATTATTATGATCTGTTATGAATTATAAGCAAGCTAAAAATATGTAGAATACAAAAAATCTTCCAGAGATCATAATGTAAAAAAGAAGAAAAGGAAAAAAATAGAAAAAAATGGAAAAGAAAAAAGGAAAAAGACGTTTCATGCAGACAAGAAGAATACAAATAGAACCCACGCTACCAGCTATATAAAGGCTATATCCAAAATAGAGAAAAAAATAAAGGTAGAAATAAGCGAGGTTAAATGACCTGAAAGATAAAAAAATATATGGTATTAATAACTAGAAAACCAATATAGTAAAACAGATACCTACAGTATAACAATAACAATTTGATCAATATATGGCCAATTCAGTTATAAAATATCTCATATTCCCGATTTAGACCATGAGGTTCCATAGTATCAAGCCTATAAAACCAAAATGCCTCGCGTTGTTTTAATTTCAGAATTCTGTTACCCCCTCTTCTTGATACCGGTACGGATTCTATAACATGAAAACGTAGCTGTGCCACATTATGATTGGCAGCTAAAAAATGTGCAGGCAGCGGTAACATCAATCTCTTGCACTGGATTGTAGATTTGTGTTGAGAAATGCAGTCCCGGATATGCTGGGTAGTTTCCCCAACATACCCGAGACCGCATGGGCACTTCACCAGATACACAACATATAAGGAGTCATACATGTGAAATCCATTGATAGAGAATCTTTTCCCAGTTCTAGGATGAAAAAATGATTCCCCTTTTATTACATTTGAGCAATGAAGACAATGTAAGCATGGGTGTGTTCCCTTACCAGGTGTAGCCAGGAAAGTCTGTTTATCCCTGCGTATTGTAGATCCAATATCCGCTTGAACCAGAAGGTTACGTAATTTGTTAGATTTTTTTGTAACAGATAAGAGGGGGATTCAAAAATTCAGGGATATTAGGCTAGGAGCCTTTTAGAACAGGCCAATGTTTGTTAATTATACCATTAATACATTTGGAAAATGGATGAAAGGTATTGACAAAAACCATTCGAGGTGTAGTATTTCTCTGGTACGGGAGATACTATTGGTCTCAATAATGAATCTGGGTAACCTGAGTCTTTAAATTTCTTCTTCATTTCATTCAGACGAATAGTCCAAACAGCATTATCGGATACTATTCTATTTACACGGCAAAACTGGGATTTGGGAAGGGATTTTTTAACGTGTTGAGGGTGACAGCTTGAGAAATTTAGTAGGCTATTCCTGTCCATATTTTTAACAAATAGATCTGTGGACAGGGTGCCATCACTATGAATAAGAACATTGGTATCCAAAAAATTGATTTTGTGAAAATCAAACTGCATAGTGAATGTAAGTTTGGGAACCAATTGATTAACGGTAGTATGAAATAGCTGTAACGCCCCTACATCTCCTTTCCATATGATAAAAATATCATCAATGTATCTTTTCCAGAGCAAAAAATGCTTCTGGTAGAGTACATTGGTATAGAAGTGTAAGGATTCAAAGTGCGCCATAAAAAAATTAGCATATGGCGGCGCAATGTTTGAGCCCATTGCGGTCCCAACTTGCTGTATAAAAAACTGATCTTGGAATAGGAAATAGTTCCTTTTAAGGATCAAATTCAATAACGAGACACAGAATTGTTTCTGATCAGAAGAAAATTCCGTATAGCTACCAAGAAAATTCTCTATAGCCGAAATACCTCTAAAGTGATCAGTGCTGGTAACATAAGTAACATAGTTTTGAAGGCTGAAGGAAGACCTTATGTCCATTTAGTTCAGCCTATTTTTAGTGCAGCTGTTCTGCATTGTTGATCCTGGGGAAGGCAAAAAACCCACAGAGTAGAAGCCAATTTTCTCAATAGGGAAAAAAAATTCCTTCCCCTAAGCTGGGTCAACCATCTACCTATAATATTATGTTATTCGTAACCTTCTATACTGTTACTCACAAGAAAAGCATCCATTCCTTTCTTAAATTCATTCAGTGAGTTGGCCATCACCACTTCCTCAGGAAGAGAATTCCAGAGCCTCACTGCTCTTATCGTGAAGAACCCTCTTCTATGCTGGTGCAGAAATTGTCTTTCCTCCAAACAAAGAGAATGCCCCCTTCTTCTTGTCACAGTCCTTGGTACAAACAGTTCATTGGAGAGATCTCTGTATTGCCCTCTGATATACTTGTACATATATATTAGGTCTCCCCTACGTCTTCTCTTTTCTAGAGTAAATAGACCTAATTTTGATAACCTTTCTGGGTATTGTAGTGAACCAACTCCATTTATCATTTTAGTAGCCCGCCTTTGAACCCTTTCAAGTTCAGTAATGTCTTTCTTGAGCACCGGCATCCAAAATGGCACACAATACTCCAAGTGTGGTCTGACGAGTGATTTGTACAGAAGGAGAATTATGTTTTCATCTCGCGTCCCCAGACTTCTTCTAATGCATCCCATGACCCTATTTGCTTTGGTGGCAGCTGCCTGACACTGGGCACTCCAATTTAGCTTCTTATTGACTAAGATGCCTAAGTCTTTTTCCATGTCTGATTTCCCCAGCAGTTTCCCATTTAGTAAGTAATTGTAGCATCTTTTTCTCCTTCCCATGTGCATAACCTTACACTTATCTGTGTTAAACCTCATTTGCCATTTTTCAGCCCAATTCTCCAATTTACTCAAATCTGTCTGTAGTTGCAAACTGTCCACCTTTGTGTTAACTACCTTACATAGTTTTGTATCATCTGCAAATACTGATATTTTACTGTGTAAGCCATCCACTAGATCATTAATAAATATATTAAATAGTAGGGGGCCCAATACAGAACCCTGTGGTACCCCACTAGTAACCCTGGCCCAATCTGATTATGCACCATTAATAACCACTCTTTGTTTTCTAACACTAAAGCCAGCTACCTACCCATCTACACACATTTTCCCCTAGCTCAAGCTTTCTCATCTTACTTATCAATCTTTTATGTGGGACAGTGTCAAATGCTTTAGAGAAGTCGAGATAAATGACATCCAATGATTCTCCTTGGTCCATTTGAGAGCTTACATCCTCATAGAAGCTGATAAGGTTAGTTTGACAGGAGCGATCCTTCATAAATCCATGTTGATATGGAGTTAAACATTTATTAACATTGAGATATTCCATAATGGTATCCCTTAGAAACCCTTCAAAAATTTTACCCACAACAGATGTTAAGCTTACCGACCTATAGTTTCCAGGTTACCTTTTACACCCCTTTTTGAATATTGGTACCACATTTGTTTGCTGCCGATCAAAAGGAACAGACCCTGTTTCTATAGAGTCTTTAAATATAAGGAATAGAGGCCTGTCTATCACATTATTTAACTCCCTTAACACCCGAGGGTGAATGCCATCAGGGCCTGGTGATTTGTCAATTTTAATCTTACTAAGGCGGTTCTGCACTTTTTCCTGGGATAGGCAGGTAATACTTAATGGGGAGTTTACATTATCACTCTGCATTTCCCCTGGCAAATCCTTTTCCTGTGTGAACACTGTTGAGAAAAAAATATTTAAAACATTTGCTTTTCCCACATCGCTCTCTATGATTTCACCCTCATTGTTCTTTAAAGGGCCGACACCATCAATTTTAATCATTTTACTGTTTATATAATTAAAGAATAATTTGGGGTTTGTTTTACTTTCCTTAGCAATGAGTCTCTCAGTTTCCACTTTTGCTAAATGTATTTGTTTTTTACACATTTTATTTTTTTCTCTATAACTTTTTAATACTTCTTCATTGCCTTCTTGTTTTAGCTTCTTAAATGCCTTGTTCTTGTTATTTATTGCCCTTTTTACATCCTTATTTAGCCACATTGGTGTTCTCCTGTTCCTAGCCCTTTTATTTCTGTACGGTATGGCTAGCTCGCAGTGGGTGTGTAAAACTGATTTAAATATTTCCCATTTATTTTCTGTGCTCCTATTTTTGAAGACATTGTCCCAATCAATTCGGCGAAGGTCCTCTCTAAGCTGATCAAACTTTGCTTTCCAGAAATTCAGCATTTTTGTAACCCCCTTCCAGGGCACCTTACTGAAGGACAAGTGGAATTGCATTATATTGTGGTCACTGTTCCCTAGGTGCCCATCGACTCGGACTTCTGTTATTCTATCTGGCCTTTTGCTTAAAATTAAGTCCAGAAGGGCTGTCCCTCTAGTTGGGCCCTGCACAAGTTGTGACAGATAATTATCCTTGGTCACTGACAGAAATTGGTTTCCTTTCTGAGATACGCAGGTTTCAGTTTTCCAGTCTATGTCAGGGTAGTTGAAATCCCCCATAATAATCACCTCATTGTGATTTGCTGCTTTGTCTATTTGTTTCAATAATACATTTTCAGTGGTTTCTGTTATATTTGGTGGCTTATAACAAACCCCTATGAGAATTTTATTACTTTTCCCTCCTTGTATCTCCACCCATAGAGACTCCACCTCTTCATTTCCCTCTTGTATATCTTCTATTAGTGTGGGCTTTAAAGTGGACTTTATATATAGACAGACTCCACCCCCTTTCCTTTTTTTATGATCCCTCCTAAACAAATCATATCCTTGCAAGTAAGCCGCCCAGTCATAGCTGTCGTCTAACCATGTCTCAGTTATTCCTACTATGTCGTATTTTTCCTCATACATTACCAACTCCAGATCTTCAATCTTATTGGTCAGGCTTCTTGCGTTGGTCAGCATGCAGGAAAGAAGTTTTGCTTCCTTTTTCTTAGCTTCCTTCTGAGTACCCTGTCTTGGGTCCTCTTTACCACATCTAGTATCCTTGATTAGTTTGTCCTTCAGCCTGCTGTTTTTCCTCCCATCCCCTCTTCTTCTAGTTTAAAGCCTTCCTGATGAGTGTGGCAAGTCTTCTGGCGAATGTGTGTTTCCCAGGTTTTGCGAGAAGTCCATCGTAGAGGTAATTCACGCCATGGTCCAAGAATCCAAATCCTTGCTGCCTGCACCACCGTCGTAGCCAGTTGTTCACCTCTAGTATCCTATTCCATCTTCTGATGCCATGACCATCGACTGGGAGGATTGAAGAGAAAACAACCTGTACGTTCCGTTCCTTTATTTTCTTCCCCAGAATTTCAAATTCTTCGCAGATAGTTGGTAGGTAATTTCTTGCCGTGTTGTTTTTGCCTACATGTATCAGTAGGAAAGGGTAGTCGTCCTTGGATTTGAGGATAGTTGGTATCCTGTTGGCCACATCCTTGATTTTTGCTCCTGGGAGGCAGCATACTTCTCGTGCGGTTATGTCCGGCCTGCAGATAGTGGCCTCCGTGCCTCTTAGTAGTGAGTCGCCCATAACTACCACTCTTCTTTTCTTTCCGGATGCACTGCTTGTTGCTCATGAGTGTTTTTGAGTGTCATTTGTTTCCGCTTTTGTTGACAGAGTAACTTCTTTTGTTGATAGTGTGTCTTCTCTTGTAGATACGGTATCATCCTGAGCTGTGCCATTTTCGTTCTCCAGCATGAGGGCTTCATATTGGTTGCTAAGCTGTGTGGGTGGTGATGACCACTTGATCCGTTTGCTTCTTTTCGTCACATCGCTCCACTTTTCAGCCTCTGTATGTGCTCTGAAGCTTTTCTCACTTTCCATATACTGAATGGTTGCTTCTGCTTCATCCAAGAAGTCCTCATGTTCTTTAATTACCTTCAATGTTGCTATTCTTTCTTCCAGTCCCTGCACCTTTTCCTCTAAGAGGGCAACAAGTTTGCACTTCTGACAGGTAAAGTTGAGTTTTTGGGCCGGAAGATCCGTGAACATGTAGCATGTGTTGCAGGTGACCACGTGGATTTTCTTCTCTTCCATATTGCTATTGCTGATGCAGTCTATGATGGGTGGCGGTGGTGCGCGGTTTTGCGATGTCCTCAAATAGAGAGACCCGGCAAGTCCCAGCGATCGATCAGCTTAAGGCGACTCTTCTCCTCTTCCCAAAATTCACCGGAAATATGCAGATGAGCTTCTTGCTTCTCCAATCCCTGGTTTTGCGATGTCCTTAAACAGCGAGACCCGGCAAGTCCCAGCGATCAATCAGTTTAAGGCGACTCTTCTCCTCTTCCCAGAATGCACCGGAAATATGCAGATGAGCTTCCTGCTTCTCCAATCCCTGGTTTTGTGACGTCCTCAAACAGCGAGACACGGCATGTCCCAGCGATCGATCAGCTTAAGGCAACTCTTGAACATGAAACATAAGATAAAACATCAAGACTGGGCCAAGAAATAGGTTAAGACAGATTTTTGTAACGTTTTATGGACTGATGAAATGAGAGTGACTCTTGATGGGCCAGATGGATGGGCCTGAGGCTGGATCAGTAAAGGCCAGAGAGCTCCACTCTGACTCAAACGCCAGCAAGGTGAAGGTGGGGTACTGGTATGGGCTGGTATTATCAGAGATGAACTTTTGGGTCCTTTTCGGGTTGAGGATGGAGTGAAGCTCAACTCCCAGACCTACTTCCAGTTTCTGGAAGACACCTTCTTCAAGCAGTGTTACAGGAAGAAGTCGGTATCGTTCAAGAAAAACATGATTTTCCTGCAGGACAATGCTCCATCACATGCATCCAAATACTCCACAGCGTGGCTAGGCCATTAAAGGTCTAAGGGTGGTTTCACATTTGCGTTCAAGGCCGCAGCGTCGGTGTGCGCACAGCCGCCGCTAAGCCCCACCCCCTGCCGCACCTCCGCCGGTAGCTCCGCCTACGGGCACATGACGCTGCATGCAACCTGTTGCAATTTGGTGCGCTCGGCGCACCGTCAAAAGGACTCATGTGCCGCCAAACGCATACCTGCGCACGGCCTGCATCCCCAGTGCTAAAGATAGGGGACGCAGGACGCATGCAGCGTCATGCGCCCGTAGGCGGAGCTACCGGCCGAGGCGCGGCAGGGGGCATGGCTTAGTGGCGGCCGTGCGCAGGCCGACGCTGCGGCCTTGAACGCAAATGTGAAACCACCCTAAAAGAAGAAAAAATAATGACATGGCCCCCTTGTTTACCTGATCTGAACCCCATAGAGAACCTGTGGTCCCTCATAAAATGTGAGATCTACAGGGTGTGAAAACATTACACCTCTCAGAACAGTGTCAGGGAGGCTGTGGTGGCTGCTGCACGAAATGTTGATCGTAAGCAGATCAAGAAACTGACAGAATCTATGGATGGAAGGCTTTTGAGTGTCATCGTAAAGAAAGCGGCTATGTTGGTCCCCTTTTTTTTGGTTTTGAATGTCAGAAATGTTTATTTCTAAATTTTGTGTTGTTATATTGGTTTACCTGGTGAAAACAAACAAGTGAGATGGGTATATATTTGTTTTTTTATTAGGTTGCCTAATAATTATGCACAGTAATAGTTACCTGTACAAACAGATATCCTCCTAAGACAGCCAAATCTAAAAAAAAAGCACTCCAACTCCAACATACTTGTTGCTCAATAATAAAAAGAATCCTCCCAAATACAACTTGCCTATCATAATTATGCAAATAGTGCTCCATATATAATGGGCCCCATTTATAATGCTCAAGTGTATAATGGGCCCTGTATATGATGCTCCTAGAATCGCCTACGGCCTATGACTTAAGTCTTTTGCACTCCAAAGTGACCAGACAGATCATGATAGGCAGTGAGGACCATGTCTACATCTCTCCCTGTGATCACAGTTTGATGGAGACAAGTAACGGTGATGGGATCCACACTGCAATACAGCAAACCTTTCTTCACAAAGAAACGTTTTCGCTGTCTCCACAGATAAATTAATTGAGGGTCAGCATCGCCTCTGCGAATTCTTCCGGGAGGTTTTCCCGTGATTAGTAATTCCCAAATTTCTTCAATCACTCGACTTTCCGTCTGCACTTGTATCCATCTAGATTCCTGTAGCGGAGAGTCTGGACTGGCTTACTGAGACTGAAATATATACAAAGATATAAAAATACCCCATTACTGTATAATGGTGTACGCTGCAAATACATTTCCCTTTGTCTACTTTTGATATTCTGGTGTAATCCATACTGGGCCTGTGAGTGTCTGTGTCTGACAACGGAAATTTACATGGAGATTTACAATTACCCCTAAACTGGATACACCTGGTATCTGCTTATACAGTACCTTTTTTCTACATTTTGGATTACGGTTAAATCCATACCGACTGCGTGTGCATCTGAGGGTGAGTCCTGAAATACTGTATATACGGAGTGTGTATAAAAGCCCTCACCGCCGACCGCCATTTTTCTTCTGGCCATCACTACAGTAGGGAGAGGTTGGTGACGCTGTTTAACATTAGGGAGACACTTAGGCCTGTAAAAAGAAGTTATGTGCTTGTGCAAAACGCAACTGTTGTGTACAGTTACTGTGCAGTGACAGGGGAGGATTTTCCTGTGTGCAGCAGCGCTAGTTATTAGGCTGCCTGCTAGTGACAGGGAGGATTTTCTTGTGTGCAGCAGCATTGATTATTAGCCTGCCTTATAGCAGTATTGCTGTGTGTACACTGCTGTGCAGACTGCTTTTTACACAGCACTCCTACTTTTATTCTTTTTTTCTGAACAGTGAACGAACGTTCATTATTTCCCACACCGTATAGAACTGTGCACTCCTCACTCAGTACCATGCCCCGGCTGGCATCACGGAAAAATACATGCTGACTATCTGTATGTGACTCCGGAAATTTATAGGGAGATTTACATTTTCGCTTATACTATATACACTTACTATCTGCTGATGCAGTACCTTAATTCAAATTTTTTTTATTACGGTATAAACCATGCAGGGTGAGCGTGTGTGGTTCACTCCTTCAGTATATACGGAGATAAAAATTTTACCCTATACTATATACACCTCCTATCTTGTGATACAGTACCTTAGTTAGACATTTTGTATTATGGTCAAATCCATACTGAGTGAGCGTCTGAGGGTGACTACGGAAATATATACGGAGATTTAAATTGTACCCTACAATATATATACTTGCTATCTTGTTATCCAGTACCTTTTTTCAACATTTTGTATTATGGTCAAATCCAGACTGAGTGAGCGTCTGTGGGTGACTCCGGAAATAGATACGGAAATTTAGAATGTTGAAACTATACTATATATACCTGCTATCTGTTGTTACTGTAGCCTTTCTCAACTTTCTATATTCTGGTCGAATCCATACTGGGCCTGAAAGTGTCTGTGTCTGCCTCCTGAAATATATATGGAGATTTAGAATGTTGAAACTATGCTATATATACCTGGTATCAGTTGTTACAGTACACTTTGTGCCAGAAAGTCCTCCTCCACCCACCACTCTAAGTGCATCATTGACACCTGGAACATTGGCCCACATGTGTGATTATTTCTTGCGGATCTTCTTTTTAGATTATGGTGTGATCCATAATGAGCGTGTGAGAGTCTGTGTGTTACTCCTGAAATATATATGTAGATTTAAAAATTACCCCAACTCTGTATACAGCTCTACGCTTGTGATACATTACCCATTTACTGCTTTCTATATTCTGGTCTAATCCATACTGAGCCAGTGAGAGTCTGTTTCTGACTCTGGAAATATATACGGAGATTTACAATGACCCCTTCACTGTATACAGCTGTACGCTTCAGATCCATTACCCTTTTACTGCTTTGTTATATTGTGGTGTAATCCATACTGAGCTTGAGAGCATCTGTGTCTGCCTCCTGAAATATATATGGAGATTTAGAATGTTTAATCTATACTATATATACCTGGTATCTGATGATACTGTACCTTTTTCTCCTTTTTATATTCTTGTCAAATCAATACTGGGCCTGAGAGCGTCTGTGTCTGCCTCCTGAAATATATGCAGAGATTTAGAATGTTTTAACTATACAATATTTAGCTTGTATCTGGTGATACTGTACCCTTCTTCAAATTTTTATATTATTGTCTAATACATACTGAGCCTGTGAGCGCCTCTGTCTGACTCATGAAATATATTCAGAGATTTACAATTATGCCTAGACTGTATACAGCTGTACGATTCTGATACAGCACCATATATCTGCTGGTATTTTGGGTTCATTTCCTCAAAAATTTGGAACTATGGTAGAAGAGGCCGTGGACGTGGGCGTGGGGGGCCAGCTGGTACTGATGGTGGTGGTGGTGCACCTGCTGGTAGTGCCAAAAGCACAATATCAGTTAAGGCAGGAGGTGTTGAGCCTGTGTCATGCTCTGGCTCTGGAAGGCCTGGAAGGCTACCTTTTCTGGGAGTAGGTAAACTGCTTTTAAAGCCGGAGCATCAGGAACTGGTCTTGGCTTACATTGCCGAAACAGCCTCCAGCTCTATCTCCTCCTCTTCTGAAGTTTCAGAAAATGCAAGCACTGAGTCTTCAGTGCAGGCTTCTGGTCAGGAAGAACCCTTTTCCTTGTGTCCTTCACCCACATCAAAAGTGAAGGATGCAGCAGCACACACTTCAGATTACTCCATGGAGCTCTTTTCACATACCATGCCTGGGTTATCAAGTCAAATCCTGAATTCCCCAGTCCAAGATGAATCTGACATGGAGTGCACTGATGCACAGCCAATGCTAGATGATTCTGCTGGTACATTCACCCACAGCACTACATTCCCCTCGCACTCTACTGAGCCAGAATCTGACCCTGATGAAACTCAGGTTCCCCTTCCCGCATACTATACTACCTTACACGGTGACACAGAAGAAGGTGCAGATGAAAGTGCCGGTTCCCTGAGCAGGTGGGGGGCATAATCGTGGGTGACGGCACTGGCACAGGGCCCCTCATAGTACGTAAATTGTCTCTGCCAGAGGGAGGGCCCACTCGCCGTCAGACACACTGGTGTACTATGAGGGGTCCAGTGCCAGTGCCGTTGCCAACTAGTGGGCCCCCCTGCTTGCTCAAGATCACAGCACTTGCAGTACTTACCTCTCCCTGCTCCACCGCCGTGACGTCTTCCGCGTTTCCGGACAGTGACATTCAGATCAGAGAGCGCGATGACATCACATCTGTTTGCTCTCTGCCTAAACAGTCCAAGTGCAGAGAGATAGATGATGGCGACGCTGAGGAGTCCAGAGTAGAGCAGTGCCCAGTGAGGAGACTTATTTAATTTTTTTATAGGTTGGGAGCAATTTTGGGGGAGCACTATACACTGGAGAATGATATATGGGGCCCATCACACACTGGAGCATTACAAATGGTGGACATCATCATGGGGCTCATTATTCTGTTTGGCGCACTACGTGGTGGCTATAATACTGTATGGAGTAATATATTGTCCGTTTTTTGAGTTATTGTAGAATTTAAAATAGATATCAATCATGTCATGTAAGAAGTGAAGTATTTTTCATTGTACTATACCACTATTTCTCTGCCGTATCGGAGCATCATGAATTGTGGTATGTGTTAAAGGAGCCCACTGACACTCTTTGGCCCGAGGCACACGAAAACCTGGAGTCAGCCCTACCCCCCCACAACTTTAGCCAAATAACCCCCAGTTTTCAATGCGTAACTATTATTATAAAGTATATTAAGATTGACAAGCTTAAGTAATAAGAATTGATGTTGCTGGCATTGAAATGGGCACTGTAGGTGTGTTTACTGTCCTCCACTCCCTGTCGACTTTGCTTCCCTATTGACTTGCATTGGGTTTTGTGTTTCAGTCAGACCCCAACTTTTCCCTATAGTCGGCCGATTTCGTTCGACTCGACTTTTGAGAAAGTCGGGTTTCATGAAACCCGGACTCGACCCAAAAAAAGGCAAAGTCGCTCATCTCTAGACACAAGCAAGACCATCGGAGACATTGGCAGGGCATAGAGAAGCGTTCATCAAGTTCAGGACATTGGCATGACCCTCAGGCACTAGTCAGCAGTAGGGATGAGCGATATTGCCCAATATCGTATCAGAATTCCGATTTCCGATATTGGAAAATATCGGATATCGGAATTTCCGATTTCCGATATCAATGCAAGTCAATGGGAGAAAAAAATTGGAATTACAAAATGACCACTACAGTGCTATATAATGGATAAAATGGAGGGGAAACACCTCAGGATAATAGGGAAGGAGTTTGCAGAGGCAGAGGAGCAAAAAATCGCTAAAAGAATGCACAAAAAGCTGTAGCAGGAAAACTGGTCGCCATCTTCTTAACAGTGGTGTTTTTTCTTTGGGTTAGGATTAGTTGGGGTAGGGTTAGGGTTTATTGTTATTAGGGTTAGGGAAAGGGTTAGGGGTTAGTGTTAGTAGGGTTAGGGGTTAGGGTTAGTTAGGGTTATGGTTAGGGTTAGTAGGGTTAGGGTAAGGGTAAGGGTTAGGGGTTAGGGTTAGTTAGGGTTAGGGTTATGCTTATAGTTAGTAGGGTTGGGGGTTAGGGTTATTAGGGTTAGGGTTAGGGGTTATGGTTATTAGGGTTAGGGTTAGTAGGGCTAGGGGTTAGGATTAGTAGGGTTATGGTTAGGGGTTAGGGTTTAGGTTTAGGGTTAGTAGAGTTAGGGTAAGGGTTAAGGGTTAGTGTTGGTGGTTAGGGTTAGTTAGGGTTAGGGTTAGTGGTAAGGATAAGGGTTAAGGGTTAGGGGTAAGGGATAGTTAGGGTTAGGGTTAGTGATTTTACATTATTAAATTAAAACTGCCGGTGGTGGTGTCAATATGACCTTTGACTGACATGTGTCCGCATTCAGCTCACCTTGCTTTGCAGGGAGTTTCCAGGAGCACCACGGGGAGGAACGGATACACTCCCTTTTAACCATGCTTAGTCTTCTTCTGCTGATTATATTACTGTTATTCAGTAATTCTTCATATTGATATTCTTCTTTTGGTTCATGTACATCTGCTCCTACTGCTTCCTAAACCTCTGTCTAAGGTTATTCTGCTATTGGCTGGTCGCAGAATGTCCTAAACCCAAAGGAAATATGCAGAAGTAACAGTAGGCACAGGAACTTGAGAGAACCAGCTGGTGAGTCTGGAACCCGTATAGGCAGCAGAAATCAGCATAAGAGCCAATGGAACTAACGGGCACCAGCTGACATTACCGGAGCCCGTTAACTAAGCAGGAGGTACCTGTGCCAGAATGCACTACCAAGGACCAGCAGACGTTACTGTAACTCGGATACCATAAAAGAGGGACTTAAGCCATTGACTCTACTGAGAACCAGTTGACGTTACTGGAACCCAGATAAGCAGCAGAAGGTAAAAGTGCCAGTCTATGTACTGGGCAACAGCTGACATTACTGTAACCCAGATACCACAATATAGTAGTGACATAAGCCAAAAGCACTGCCGAGAAGCCCAAAAAAGCCCCACAATGACGCAAGTTCAAGAGCAAAAAGACAGGAGTCCGGGGACATCTCCATCTGTCGTCTTGTCTTGGGTCTTCTGCATCTGTCTTCCTGTCTTGGGTCTTCTGCATCTGTCTTCCTGTCTTGGGTCTTCTGCATCTGTCTTGCTGTCTTGGGTCTTCTACCAGAGTAATTTCTTCTCGGCCGAAGGTGCAAGAGCCACATTTGCCCCCACAACCCGAACACAGTCTTCTTTACTCAGCAGTCGCAGCAGGGAAGGAGCAGGGTCTACTGGCACTGTCGAGACCAGCCTTGAGCACCAGGTCCCGGAGTCCACGTAGGGGGCTCCTACACTGCCGACACCACGGATATCAGCAAACTGAGCCGGAATGATGTACGGCGGGGACGTGGAACAGTGCAGCGGACACAACCATGTAACGGCGAGCGTTGTCGAAGTACGGTTTGGAGCAGGAGGTACCCGTGCCCATGGGCACTCCTGAGAACCAGCTGGCGATGCTGGAACTTGGTTTACCCCTCGGGGGAGGCACCTGTGTCTGCACTTCACCGCCAGGAAACAGCCGGGGTGGCTGGATCCCGCCTCTTGTGCTTCTGCCTATAGGTGTTTGGCATCTGTCGTCATTTTTTTCCACTTTGGTCTAACGAGGAACAGCTGGCGGTACTGTTGCCCAGAAACACAGCATGCTGTGAAAGTGGCAGTCACGGAAATGGGCAATAGCTGGCGGTACTAGAGCCCAGAAACACGGCATGCTGTGAAAGAGGAGGTCACGGAAATGGGCACTAGCTGGCGGTACTAAAGCCCAGAAACATGGCATGCTGTGAAATCAGCAGTCACGGAAATGGGCACTTGCTGGTGGTACTAGAGCCCAGAAACACGGCATGCTGTGAAAGAGGAGGTCACGGAAATGGGCACTAGCTGGCGGTACTAAAGCCCAGAAACATGGCATGCTGTGAAATCAGCAGTCACGGAAATGGGCACTAGCTGGTGGTACTAGAGTCCATGGAAAACAGTATGAGGGGAAAGAGTCAGTCACAGAACCAGGTGCTAGATGTTGGTAGTAGAGGCCAGAGCACGGGCATAACAGATGACGTTATGTGCAACATAGGCACATGACAGAGCATGCATACTGCTACCAACCATGCATGTAACCTGTCTACTCTGGCCCAGGGCAGCAAAACTCACCAGAAATCCAGGCCTGGTTCATGTTTACGAATGTAAGCCGGTCCACATTTGCAGCAGATAGTCTGGTACGTTGGTCTGTTAGTACATTGCCAGCTGCACTAAAGACACATTCAGAAATCACACTGGCACCAGGTCAAGCCATGACCTCCAAGACATACTGGCTAAGCTCGGGCCATGTATCCAACTTGGAGACCCAAAACTTGAAGGGGGCAGATCCATCCTGAAGCACACTGACAGGGGTGGAGAGGTATTGTGCCACCATGTCACGGTAATGTTGCCTCCTAGTGCATTTCACTGTCTGTGCTGATGGTGCCCGAACTGTTTGCGGGTTCAGAAACCGTTGGAACAGGTTTGGTATACTGAACCTGTCAGTAGCAGATGTACTGCTTCTGCTTCCGGCTTCTGAACGGATTCCGTTGGGCCCAGGACGCACTGAGGTGCCTGCTAGTGCACACGCATCACTGCCATGCGGTGGAAAAGAGTACATGAGCGAATTAACCAGTGCGTCTTGGTACTCCTGCATTTTACGCGCCCAGTTCAATGGTGCAATTAGGCTTTGAAGGCTGTCCCGGTAACGTGGATCTAAGAGGGTGGCCACCCAGTAGTCATTTGTGTGGAGAATGTGAGCCTCGCGTGAGTCATTTCTCAGACACTGCAGCATGAAGTCACTCATGTGCTGAAGGCTGCCAACTGGCCATGCATCGCTGTCACCAGCTGGAGGAATGTGCTCTGGCTGCTCTGCATCACCCCATCCACACTCTATCTGGTGACTACTAGTAGAGCGCTGTGTACTTTCCTCCTCTGGCTCATCCTAATAGTCCTCCTCATCCTCCTCGCTTGCTGTGTCCTGCCTGGACCTTTGTGAGGCACCCACAGAGCTTTATACCAACCAGGCTGATGAAGATTGCCTGGTTGGTGCAAGTGTCTCATTATACTCCTCCTCCTGAGAAGCCTCATCCCTTAGTCCTTTAAGTGATGATTCTATAAGGCATATAAGGGGAATAGTCAGGCTGAGTAGGGCAGCATCCGCGCTCACCATCAAAGTGGAGTCCTCGAAGCACTTCAAAATGGTGCATATGTCCTTCATGGATGCCCACTCTGTGGTTGTAAAGTAGGAGGGCTGAGATGTGTGTCGCCTACTTTGCGCCTGATGCAGCTGCAATTCCATAATTGCAGGATGCTGCTCACACAACCTCCGCAGCATATGTAAAGTCGAATTCCACCTGGTGTGGAGGTCAACAATGATGCGGTGCTCGGGCAGGCCCAATCTGCGCTGTATGGCTGAAAGGCGCGATGCAGCCATTCTTGATCTCTGTAATTTAGAGCACTCGTATCTGACTTTGTGCAGCAGCAACTCAAGGTCAGGATAGTTCCTAAGGAAACTCTGCACCACCAAGTTTAGGACATGGGCAAGGCATGGAATGTGAGTCAGACCACGTAGGCCCAGAGCCACGACCAGGTTTCGGCCGTTGTCACACACCACCATACCTGGCTGGAGGTTGAGCGGCGCAAGCCACACGTCGCTCTGCTCCTTGAGCGTGTTCCACAGCTTGGTTGCGGTGTGGCTAACATCACCCAGATAAACCAATTTCAACATGGCCTTTTGATGTTTGGCCAATGCAGTGCTGAAATCGGTTGTTGTGGTACGCCTGGGTGCAGGCGAGTCTGACGAGGAGTATGAGGAGAAGTCAATTAGTACGGAGGAGAGGCCTGCAATCCGTGGACTTGGCAGGACCCGCACACTTGCACTGTCTACTTCAGTTCCAGGCTCAACTACATTTACCCAATGTGTGGTAATGGAAATGTAGCGTCCCTGGCCATGCTGACTGGTCCACGTGTCGGTGGTCAGGTGGACCTTGCTACTAACTGTATTTTGTAGTGCATGTTTAATTTTACGCTCCACATGCTGTTGCAGGGCGGGGACGGCTTGCCTGCTGAAGTAGAAGCGGCTGGGAACACTGTATTGTGGGATTGCAAACCCCAACATATCGATAAAGGCTGGCTTGCTCACCAGCCAGAATGGTAGCATTTCCACTGCAAGCAGTTTGGCAATGCGAGAATTCATGCCCTGTGCTCGTGGGTGGTTTGCCGAGTACAGGCGCCTTTTCTCCCACACCTGTGTGACAGATGGCTGCACACTGGATTGGGAGTGTGAGGATGCCAGCAATTGGGATGCTGATGCTGACGAAGTACAGACAGTGTGCCGCCGTACAACACTGCCTGCAGATGCACCCTGCCATTCTGGCGAGGAAGCGGGAGCAGCTGTTTGCGAGCTGGAGGAAGAGGTGGCCGCTGTGGCTGAAGAGGTGGAAGGTAGGGGACCAACTGCAGGTGGCAAATCATCTTGGATGTGATGCTGCCACACCACAGGGTGCCTCTTCCTGACATGCGTCAACATATTGGTGGTATTAAGGTTGCTGACGTTCTTCCCTCTCCGCACAGTTTGTCGACAAAGCTTGCATCTGACTACTGTAACGTCATCTGCAACTTGGTCGAAAAAGGCCCATGCACCACAACTCTTGGGCGCACCCCTTATGCTCTTTAAAAGAGCCCTGCTCCTAACGGGTGCTTAAGTTGAGGGAGCCGACAACCAATTTTTCCCTCTTCCTCTCCCACGTGGACGGCCACGCTGCGCCACACCTGCAAGCTCTTCCTCTGAGCTATCCCCACTTGCTTGCTGCCCCTCAGCATGCCATGATGGGTCAAGGACCTCATCATCCAATACACTTTCGTCAGCAGAAACTGACAGCTGAGTTTCATCATCATCTGCTAAGTGGGCTCTTCTTCAGCTGCAGGAATGCTGTCTGGCTGGCACACAGATTCCAAGCCAACAGATTCTGAGAAGGGGATTAAGGTTGGCTCCTGGCCCTCTGAATGTCTGGGCAATTTAGTGGGCGGTGAAGTAGCAGATGGGTGCTGCTCTTCAGTGGCCTGACACGATGTGGTGGAGAGGTCCTTGGAGGATGCTGCGCTCATTGAGGTGGATTCCTCAGCTGCCATCCAACCAACAACAGTTTCTACTTGATCCTCTCTTATCAGCCTATGACCCTGCGCTCATAACAAGCTGCGCATAAATGACTGCTGCCGGGTGAAAGTAGGTGCTGAGTGACTTGTGCCTGCTGCTTGCTCTGGATGTGCACCATGTCTAGCTGCTGATGCACCTCTTCCGTGGCTGCAACGGGGACGTCCCTTACTCCCTGCCTTCTTCATCTCTATCGATGGATTCAGAACAGCAAGAAAGTAATTATTAGGGATTAGTGTGCTTATTCCTGTAGGACTACACACATGTATAAGAAACACTAATGGCACTGTATGATGGTGTGTTTGCTACACTTTATTTGAATCTAGTGTGGCCTACACAAAGAGTAACGTGTTTGTGGTGTTGGTGTACACGTTACGGTCGGATGTCACAGTGCAGTATATGACACTGCTGTGATACCAAAGAAAATAGCATTCTCCGGGACTGGACTGGGCCAGGTGCTGTGTGGTACCAGCCACAGAGGTTGTTTGGGCCCTCACACTACAATCCCTATATAGTGTTTAACTTTAACCTCAATGGATGCTGTAAGGTAAAGTAACACTTATTGGGGCACTGAGAGTGAATTTACTGGTGAATAATTTGGGGGTGCGCGATAGAACAGGCCGCACTAGGGGTCCTGCAGTCTGATGTGACCACAAGGACTGACCTAGTGGGTGCTGCACTCCCCAAAAAAAAGCACACAGGCGGTCTGCGCAGCGGAGGCAGGGGCGGACCGGGGAGAGGGGGCCTCTCCACCCTCCAGCACTGCATGGCTAATTATGTCAAAATTCAAATTAGCCATGTGTAGTGCAATGAGGAGAGCAGCGCTGCGGGAGGCAAAAGGGCCCGCCCCCAGCGCCGACTCCAACCCCCCTTCCCCCCGCTCCCCGCATTGAAGGAGGAGGCAATGATGGAGCCTGGAGGAGAGAGCCTGGGAGGAGACACAGATTAGATATTAGAAAAAACTTTTTGACAGTTAGAGTGATCAATGAGTGGAACAAGCTGCCACGAGAAGTGGTGAATTCTCCTTCAATGGAAGTCTTCAAACAGAGGCTGGACAGACATCTGACTGGGATGATTTAGCGAATCCTGCTTTGAGCAGGGGGTTGGACCAGATGGCCCAGGAGGTCCCTTCCAACTCTACGATTCTATGATTCTATGATTCCCCGCTCTGACTCTAACACAGCGGGTGTGCGATGACGTCATTGCGCTCTCACTGTGTACCAGGCAGTCAGTGCAGGAGAGGAGCCAGGAGCTGGGAGCAACGCAGGCACGAGGAGAAGGTGAGGAGTGTTTTTTTTTTTTTTTTTAAAATCAGTGTGAGTACTGGACTGTGGGGCCATGCTGGGGGGGGCTATGTACCATGCTGGGGGGGCTATATACCATGCTGGGGGGGCTATATACCATGCTGGGCTGTATCATACCATGCTGGTGGGGCTATATACAATGCTGGGCTGTATTATACCATGCTGGCGGGGGGCTATATACCATGCTGGACTGTATCATACCATGCTGGGGGGCCATATACCATGCTGGGGGGCTATATACCATGCTGGGCTGTATCATACCATGCTGGGGGGCTATATACCATGCTGGGCTGTATCATACCATGCTGGAGGGGCTATATACCATGCTGGGGGGCTATATACCATGCTGGGGGGGCTATATACCATGCTGGGAAGTATTATACCATGCTGGGAGGGGCTATATACCATGCTGGGCTGTATCATACCATGCTGGGGGGAGGCTATTTACAATGCTGGGCTGTATTATACCATGCTGGGGGGGTTAGTACCATGCTGGGCTGTATCATACCATGCTGGTGGGGCTATAAACCATGCTGGGGGGGCTATATACAATGCTGGGCTGTATCATACCATGCTGGGGGGGCTATATACCATGCTGGGGGGCTATATACCATGCTGGGCTGTATCATGCCATGCTGAGGGGGCTTTATACCATGCTGGGGGGCCTATATACCATGCTGTACTGTATTATACCATGCTGGGGGGGCTATATACCATGCTGGGCTGTATTATACCATGCTGGGGGGGCTATATACCATGCTGGGCTTTATTATACCATGCTGGGGGGGCTATATACCATGCTGGGCTGTATTATACCATGCTGGGGGGCTATATGCCATGCGGGGCTGTATTATACCATGCTGGGGGGCTATATACCATGCTGGGCTGTATTATACCATGCTGGGGGGGCTATATACCATGCTGGGCTGTATCATACCATGCTGGGGGGCTATATACCATGCTGGGGGGCTATATACCATGCTGGGCTGTATTATACCATGCTGGAGGGGCTATATACCATGCTGGGCTCTATTATACCATGCTGGGCTGTATTATACCATCCTGGGGGGGCTATATACCATGCTGGGCTGCATTATACCATTCTGGGGGGGGCTATATACCATGCTGGGCTGTATTATACCATGCTGGGGGGCTATATATCATGGTGGGCTGTATACCATGGTGGGCTGGGCTGTATACCATGTGGTGCTGGGCTATATACTATGCGGCTGTTATATACCATGGGGGGTACATTTTACATTGTATTCTATAAGGGGAGGCTGTGTTATATAATATGGGGGCTATATTATATTCTATTGGGAGGTGGGCTGTATTATACTCTGTTTGGGGCTACATTACATTCTATAGGGGGGCTGTATTATATTTATTATATTCTATTGGGGCTGCATTATACTATATGAGGAGGGCTACATTGTATTCTATGGAGAGGCTACATTATACTATTTAAGGGGCTGCATTATATCCTGTGAGGGTGTTGCCATATATTCTATGGAGGGGCTGCATTATACTATATGGGGGGACTGCATCATATTCTATGGGGGGTTACATTATGTTCTGTACAGATATTAAATCCAGCCCTGCATAGCCTCAATATTAGAGAACAACAAATAACAAATAGCTTTGTTGCCCTATGAAAGGTTGGGGGGACCCAACAAAAATTCTTGCACACAGGCCCACTACAGTCTGTGACCGCCCCAGGAAAATTGTGGGATAAATGGGGGTAAGGGATTGGGGGAGAGGTTCGGGGGGGAACCCCTCACTGAAAAATCCCTAAATAGCGTTCACCAAAATGTACTGGATGGTGAAGCTATACTTTTAGGAAAAAATAGGGGAAGGGGATTTAGGGTATGAAAAGAAAAGGCTGTAAAAAGGCAGAGAGACACACACCACACAATGCTGCAGCAAGAGGAGCTGTAGCAGCTGCAGTGAATGTGCTCTGCACTGTCTCACTAAGCACCTCACTGAGAGCCTGCACAGCACAAAAAATGAAACTAAGTGGGGTCAGTGAGGAAAAAGACTGCTTCTGTAACACAGGGGCTGCTACAGTCGCTGAAAAACAATTTCTATCGCTATTAGATCCGAGATCTCTCCCTATCTCCAACAGCAACCTATCCCTATCTGCTTTCACAGTAGAGTGAGGCTAAAATGGCAGGTGCAGCCTTTTATACTGCCTGATCACACCATCCAGCCAGCCAATCGCAGCGCAGCCCCTAGCTAGCAGTTTGGACGCCTCCTACCAAGCTTAGGGGAGTTACACAATGTTGTCAGCAATTCTTCAGCTCCTGATTGGCTCCACGGAGCGCTCAGAGGCTGAAGGATTATGGGATTTCCGAGTTCCGATAAGAAAAAAATATCGGAATCGGGAATCGGAATTCCGATATCGCAAATATCGGGCCGTTTTCCGATATTTCAATATCGGAAAGCTCATCCCCAGTCAGCAGTCGTCAGGCTCCAGGCACCAGACAGCGGACGCCAGACTCCGAACATCGGATACGATGTCCAGGCACCAGGCAGCGATAGTCAGGCTCTGGGCACCAGACAGCGGTCGTCGGACTCTGGACGTCAGACACGATCTCTGGGCAGCAGTCGTCAGGGTCCGGACATGGGACCTAGGTAGGAACTCAAGAGGGATGGTGCAAGCACCGCCGCATTTGGACCGGAGCCGGATGGAGATAGCTCCGCATAAAAAGCGGAGCATAGCATAGTAGACACTCAGCAAAAACACTGGTTTCCATCTTCAAAATATGAACCCAGATTTGTTCACAGGACACCATTTACAGGGAACTCACAGTCACTGGGTACATGGTTCCAAACACAGAAGTACTTCAGGAACATAACACAGCAGGAATCAAGACAAAGACTTTGGTACTAACACATAGGACAGATCCAGGGACAAAAGACATCAGCTTTCCTAGAACTGATCACAAGCAGAACAGGAGGTGAACACAAAACACACATGGCAAGGATCAGAAACTTAAGGCGAAGCTCTGGCAACACCCAACAGGAAAGAGGAATTTTATATAGGAGCTGCCCCTCAGAAATAGGCTTGGGACAGTAATCCAAGTGCACACACTAACCCTAATAAAAGCAGGGAAGGTGTTGCAGCGCGCACCTTAAGCATAGACAGAAACCATTACAGCACAATCAGCACAGTAACTGCAGCTTAAGGCACCTGGCAGCAGCTGCAAGCCTGGACACACGTGGAAAGTCATGCACCAGCTGCAGAGGACCTTGCAACCCACTGATAGCTTCCACAGCTGCAGTTAGGGACTGCACATGCGCATGATCATGCAGCAGAGCAAAGACATCACAACACATGTAAGGCTATGCAGCAAAGCAGGGAACTGAGCAGCATCCATACAGATAACAGACAACGGTATCCCTGCTAATTAGGGGGAAATGAGCAAAGAGTTAAAGCAGAAACACGTAAAGTAATGCCGGAGTAACAAAGTACAAAAACACGTTAGAAAAGGCTAAAGTCCATGAGTTTGAACCCTATCAATTATAGCCTTCATCTTCCTAGGGTCAATTTTTAATCCTTCTGCTGTGCAGATAAGCCCCAAGAATTAAATTTAGCGGTCAATGAATTCGCCCCAATTCTCTGTAAGAGATCACAGATGTGTTGCTGGTGAGAGTCGAAATCTAGCCAGAAAATTAGTATATCATCCAGGTAAATCACAAAATATCTTCCAATGCAATCAGACAATCAGATAAAATATAATACATAACATTTTGAAACCCAGCAGGTGCATTGGATAATCCAAATGGCATGGCAAGGTTTTCAAGTAGACCTTCAGACGTTAAAAATGCAGTTTTCCATTCATCACCCTTCCGGCTGCTCATGAAATTGTAAACCTCTCTATGATCAAATTTAGAAAACACCCTGGCCCCCAGAATCGGATTATATTGGCCTCGGATGAGTGGAAGTGGGTATGTGTTTTTAAGTGTGAATTTGTTTAGCTCTCGGAAATCGATCGAAGGGCAAAGACCTCCATATTTCTTTTTTACAGAGAAAATTCCAGTTGCTACAGGGGAGGAGGAAGGACAGATATGACCCTTCTGTAAACTTTTGTTAACATATTCTTTCATGATGGTCCGTTCAGGTTCCGACAAATTGTAAAGCTGAGCAGAAGGCAATTTGGCGCTAAGAACAAGATCGACAATTCAATCATAAGGATGATGATGAGGTAGTATCTTCACTAGTGATGAGCGAGTATACTCGTTGCTCGGGTTTTCCCAAGCATGCTCAAGTGGTCTCCAAGTATTTCTGTGTGCTCGGAGATTTAGATTTCATTGTATCAGCCGCATGATTTGCGATTTGTAGACAGGCTGAATACATGTGGAAATTCTCTAACAAACAGGCATTCCACACATGTATTCAGCCTGTCTACAAGTTGCAAATCGTGCACATGAGACGCCAAAATCTAAATCTCTGAGCACGCCAAAATACTCGGAGACCACCCGCGCATGCTTGGAAAAACCCAAGCAACGAGTATACTCACTAATCACTAATCTCTACCTCTTTTTTTGAGAACACATTTCAGAATTCCTTCAGGTACCCGAACAGACCTTTCAGACTTATGGAGCATTTTTGTACAGTTTTAGACATTTCTTACAACAATTGGGGGACGATTTGAAAATCACCTTCTGTCACCAATCAAATACAGGATTGTGAATCTGCAATCATGGATGACCAAGTACTAACCCAGTAGATGAAAGAGTCAAAGGTGTAGTCAGGTAATGTTCCGAGGTCAGAATACTCTGAGGAGAGTGGATCAGAGCAGAGGAAGTTAAATGGATGGTCAGAAGAAATTCCATAGTCAGGCAAAGAAAGAAATACAAACAGAATGCAAGGCACAGAAAAACAAACCACACAGTACATCTGGCAGAGGTCTGAAAGTCAGAGCTCAGGTAAGTAGCCTGGTAATCACCTGGGACAATGAGCAACTGGAGACAGCTAGAGCCTCCCAGTCTCCGATTGGACAGCAGAGCTGTCAATCAACACAATGTCAGCTTGGCACACACCCGGAACCTGACTCGATGACTGAGCTGTCATTTACTGCATCCCAGACACATTGAGGGGTGGAACCGTGACACATAGCCCCTATAATATAGATCTTCAAGCTTTCATTAAATCTGTTTTGTCAATTCTATTGTAGTGAATGAAGAATGCGGTGGTTTAAAATCCATGCTGCCCAAGGTTCCAAAGATGCTTTCAAATACAGAGGAAAAGCATGAATATGGTTTATTTGTCATTGTGTTTCAAAGTTTCCAAACTCCTTCACTGGGATGAAACCACAATGATCATTGGAGATTCTTCCTGATGAAGAGGTTTAGAAACCTTGAAACACGATGACAAATAAAATACATTCATGCTCCTCCTTTTACATGTTTCTATAGGTGTTGCGACTACTACAACCCTGGTGAGCGTACCTATCATATCCTATATCACTTGGTTATCACTTGTTTGTTTTTTGTCAATTCTATTGAGACATAACTGTATTTTGTTCAACTAAATAAAATCACTCCAAAAAAGTGTTGTTTCCATGGGAGCCAAGTTCTCCCCGTCGGTTGTAAATTTAGTCATGGCATGATGGGAGAACAGTCATATTTACAACACAAATAATCCTTTTTATAAATCAATAAAAAATGATGCATGAAATATAGATGATATACTCCTAATATGGAATGATGACATGTCTAATAACCCTTTTTTCTTTATCTTAATAATCTAATATATAAAGCTCAAGTGTGTGTATGCATGTATGTGTGTATGTCCGGGATTGGCATCCGCACCGTCGCAGCTACAGCCATAAAATTTGGCACAGTCACACGTCTGGACCCCGAGAGGCTGCCCAAGGCGAAGCCTTTGAATATATAATTTCTACGCACTGTGTTCCCTGCACAAAATATCACTTAGGCCTCTGGACTCCATCCCAGCAAGGCAAATCAGTACGCCTGCATAGGAGCGCAGCACGAAACAAGCAGGAAGACGACATCGCATGAAGATGGGAGGTGCCGGACCTAGACCTCCGACACTCATCGGTCCCGGCCGCATTGGACCGTCCCCCCGGGTAAGCAAAATAAAACTTGCTTTTCTTCTCTTTCAGGTTGTACCAGGGGCTTATCTATAGCATTCTGCAATGCTGTATATAAGCCCTGAAGGGCGGTGGCCGCATCATAGCGGCAAAACGAGGTGACAAGTTCCCTTTAAGAGTCCAGCTAGTGTTCGAAATTCATCCAGTTTCTTCCATCTCAGACTCCTTATCCCCAAATCACACCTATTCCTGGGTGTATGCAGTATTACCTTATATGTTTTTAAAGGACAAATAAAGTTTCTTGGATTTTTTGGACTGAAGCTGGATCTTTACCTTTTTGCAAGTCTGTTCTGACATCTGGCAAAAATGTGATCTCCATTTCCCCCACGGTTAGCTGGTCTTGTTGACACCCTTAAAATTAGCAGCATTACTATAGTGCTCCTGTGTAAAAAAGGCTGCCCAAGGCGAAGCCTTTGAATATATAATTTCTACTCACTGTGTTCCCTGCACAAAATATCACTTAGGCCTGTTTCACACATCCGTTTTTGACCATCAGTCAAAATCTGCCGTTTTGGAGAAAAAACGGATCTGCCATTTTTCTTGGCGGATCCGTTTTTTTCCCCATTGACTAGCATTATTGGTGGATTTTGACTGATGGTCGTCCGTTGCATCCGCATGTCAGCGGACCCGCCAAGATTTTGCCGTCCGCTGACATGACCGGACGGACCCTGCAACGTTTTTTGGGGCCGCGGATCTGCCATGTAGTGATTTAACCCCCAATTCTGTCTGGCTGCTGGTAGAAATCTCTCTCTCTCTCTCTCCATCTCCTTTCCCGACTTCCGTGCGATCGGGCTGGCCCATCGCGAGATCGGGGAGGCGGTCAAGATCGCTAGATGGACCGGACAAGATTGCGCGATGGCTCGGCCGAAATCGGGGAGGCAGTCTGCGCGGAAGTCGGTTAAGGAGAGAGAGAGAGACCATCGCGCGATCTTGTCCGCCTCCTCCATTCCTCGCGCGATCTTGGCCCATCGCGCGATAGCTTTTTCCACAACCCGCTGTCCCTTTAATTGATGCCGCTCATGGATCCGTAGTCCGCGGTCATCCATACATCGCTCAAAGGGGCGGATCAGTTTTTTCCCCCCTTTGGCGGATTTCAGCTGTCCGCCGACTATGGATGTGTGAAACAGGCCTTACACACACTGTCCCTCTTATCGTTCATGACCTCTACAATGCGCTCTCCTTTCCAGGAAGTGGAATGCACTAAATAAAATATTATAATGAAGTGCAGTTGCAACCCGTGGTCCTCCATGCAGAGGTGTAAAACTGCAGCTAATGTGAACAATGGTGGCGCTGCACTGCAAGCGTTCACAAAAAGCACACTGGGTTAACTGCACACAGTGTGAACAGAACGCTAAGCTACTGCACTCTGTTGCTCCTCTTATAGACTGGGCCAGTCAGAAAAGACCTTACTCGCTGGCCAGTCAAGACTCACCACAGGACCTGAACAGCTGACAACTGACCACCAATGGGAGGTCACCACCTCAAGCGCATGCTCAGTAAGGCGAATACCGAAAGCCTCAGGTGTGAAAGCTCGCCGCTGAGTATTGCCAGTTACTATAGCTGAACCTGGAGAGGCAGCAGTAACCAAGCGCACAGCCCAAGTCTGAGCAAGACTCTGAGACCAACGTCTTTGCTGAGCAGCATTCACTGTGGTCGAGACTGAATGGGCAGATCGCAGGAGAAGGCAAGGCTTGGGATCCATCCTGTGCAGAGGGAGAATCCCAGTGCCTAACATTGCCCCCCTCACTGCAAGCCTCGCCATGCTCGAAGGCCGCAATAAGCTGAGGGGCAAAAATGTGCTCAACTGGCTCCCAGTTCCTTTCCCATGGGCCATGACCCTTCCAGTACACTAAATAAAATTTTTTGCCGTGAACCACGTTGGAACCAACAAACGCGTTCACCTCAAAGTTGTCCGAGGATATACCCAACATCTCGGCAGATTACTCAGATAACCGGTACATTCTCTACTTAGAAGCCTTGATGGCATCCTGTGTGCGGTACCAGATGTCACAAGCCTCCACAACCCAGTCTACCACTCTAGAGTTTGAAGACGAGACTGGCATGGGGACGGGAATATGCGGATGCTGACCATAATTAAGGAGGAATGGAGTCTGTCCTGTAGAATTGGTGACCGTGTTGATAAGAGCAAACTATGCCGAAGAGAGATTAAGCTCAATACTGAGCAGACAACAGAGCTCTCTCCAGAACCGAGAAGCGAACTGAGGACACCGGTCACTGACTATCTTGTCCAGCATGAAGGAAGACATCCTTCACAAAGAGCACAGCCAAAGCCTGTGCCGACAGTACTCGAGGAAGAGGAACTAAGAGTACCATCTTGGAGAAATCGTGGGTGACTACCCACATGACTGTAATGTTACTGGACTTGGGCAAACCCACAGCAAAGTTCATCCTGAGCATCTCCCAAGGCCTGTCCTCCACTGGCAGGGGATGTAGCAAGCCCGCAGGCCTCTGCCTGGTTGGCCGATTCTTGGCGCAGGTGATGCATGCCTGGACATAGTCCCTAACATCGCACGCCATTTGCGGCCACCAATATGACCTCGCCAGAAACTCAGACATCCTTCTGATCCCGAAATGTCCACCCACCTTAGATGAGTGAGCCCAAGAGCGAACCTCTGGGTGGAGAATTGGAGGTACCAGAGTCTTGCCCGGAGGCACAGGCTCAAGCAAAATCGGGGCTACCGCTCACAGACTGTCCGACGGGACGATAAGCCACGGCTCGTCCCCTCCTCAGATGACACAACAGAATGGGACAGAGCATCAGCATGGAGATTCTTCTCCCCCAAAAGAAAATGGAGAGTGGAATTAAATCAAGAGAAGAATAAGGACCATCTGGCCTGGCAAGAATTCAACCACTGGGAAGTCTGCAGGTACAGCTGATTTTTGTGGGCGGTGAAGACTTGGAAGGGAAAACGTGCTCCTTCTAGGAGATGTCTCCACTCCAAGAAAGCCAATTTCATGGCCAGTAACTCCCTGTCCCCGATGAAATAGTTTCTCTCCGCCAGTGTGAAGGTCTTTGAAAAGGAAAAACATGGACATTTACAAACTTGAGCATCCGTCTGGTACAGGACTGCTCCAGCACTGACGGATGAGGCATCTACCTCCAACATGAAAGGCTTATTCTTATCAGGATGGAGTAACTCAGGAGCCCTAGCGAAATGAGACTTAGCGGAGATAAAGGCCTTGGACACCTCCTCCGACCACAACTTGGGATTAGCTCCTTTTTTGATGAGGGCTACCAGAGCAGCTACTTGAGTAGTGAAGTGTGGAATGAATTGGCGATAGTAATTAATGAACCCCATGAAGCGCTGCACCGCTTTCAGAGAATGGGGCTCTTGCCAGTTTATTACAGGCTCCAGTTTGGCAGGATCCATGGCCAAGACCTTGACCAAGATGATATAGTCAAGGAAAGGCAAAGACTCCTGCTCAAACACACACTTCTCTAACTTAGCGAAAAGGGAATTGGCGCATAGGAGCTCAAAGACTTTACGAACATCCTTTCGATGGGAGTCGATATCTGGGGAATAAATAAGTATGTCATCCAGACAGACGACTACCGAGTCAGATAACATCTCCCGAAAGATGTCGTTAACAAAGTCTTGGAAGATGGCAGGAGCGTTATGCAGGCCGATCGGCATCACCAAATACTCATATAGGCCGTCCCGTGTGCTAAACGCGGTCTTCCATTCATCTCTCTCACGGATTCGTATCAAATTATACGCGCCATGCAGATCTAATTTCGTAAATGCCCTCGCTCCTTGTGGCCTATCTAAGAGCTCCGAGATGAGAGGCAGAGGGTATTTATTCTTGATAGTAATGGCATTCAGACCTCTGTAATCTATGCATGGAAATTGTTCTAATGTGAAATGAAAAAAGAAGAAATATGCAACGGTCACCAATAAGGCTGAAAAACTGTGCGTCTTTATTTCACATGAATTCCATCAACAGATATGTGGACATGTGGATATGTGGAATGCAGGACATTAGAGGAATGCTAGGGAAGGGAGGTCTCGGAGTCCACACAAACCTCCACCGAAAAGGTGGTCGAATCAAAAGAAAGTGTTGCCCTAAAGGTCAACTTGGAGGAAAAGCCGCAGTGTCTAGTGAGCCTCCTCCTACAGCCACTAGACACTGTCATTTTTCCTGCTGTTGGGCACACTTGTTGGCATAGTGACCATGCTGCCTACAAACATGGCAGATCGGGGATGTACGAGCGGATCAAGACTTAGGTCCTGCTCGAAAAACCTCCATGTTCTCATGAGGTTCAGAAACCTGGGCCGGAGATTCCAGAGGTTTGGCAAAATTTGGAGCCTGCCAAAACCTCTGACAACACTGGGCTCACTCCAACCCTCGCTCTGAATGCCAAAGGTCGATACGGGTGGAGACCGATATCAATTCCTCCAGTGTGGCAAGAATCTCCCTAGTGGCCAGGGCATCCTTTACATGACCAGTCAGTCCCCTCCAAAAGGCAGGGATGAGGACTTTATCCGGCCACTGCAGCTCTGAAGCTAGAGTCCAGAAACGGATGGCAAAATGGCTAACCATGGAGGAGACCTGGGTAAAGCCAAAAGTTGGATTGCGGTATCGTGGGTGATGCGAGGTCCTAAAAAGACCTGCTTCAAAATGCTCAGAAAAAGTGAGACGACCTGCACCACCAGATCATTGCACTCCCACAGCGGCATAGCCCACTCCAGCGATCTGTCCGTCAACAGAGAGATCACGAATCCCACCTTAGCCCGCTCAGATGAGAAACATGAAGCCTGCAGCTCCATATGTATAGCACACTGGTTCATGAATCCCTACAGGTTTTACTGTTACCTGAGAACTTATTGGGCAGAGGGAGAAGAGAGAGATAGAACAGAGGAGGCAGCGGACACAAGAGATGCAGCTTCTGACTCTGTCTGAGCCGCTACCATGGTGACATCCACAGCTATGGCTGTGCGCTCGAGGGCGGACAACCTGCCATTGCTAGCCAGACCCTGGTGCTATTATAATGTTAGGGTTGGCACAATGCAATAAATGAAATATTATAATGAAGTGTGTTCGCAACACGGGGTCCACCGTGCAAAGGTGTAAAACTACAGCTAATGTTAACAATGGTGGCGCTGCACTGCAAGAGTTCACAAAAAGCACACTGGGTTAGCTGCACACATTGTAAACAGAAAGCTAAGGTACTGCGCTCTGTTACTCCACAGAGCGCTGAGGCTAAGCACACTGCGTTAAACATCACACAGTGTTGCACTGAACATAAAGAACCTGCAGAACCTGCCCTGTTACTCCAGAGTGGTAAAAAAGAACGTGTCTAAGCACGTGGAAAAACTGTGCTCTAAGAACAGCTCGTGCTAACAGTAGCGTGCCACAGCGTGTGGCCTGACTGTGACCTGTGTACTAAGAGAAGCGTGCACCAGCATGTGGCCAGACTGTGCCCTGTGGAGAGGATAACCTGCCTCCCCAGGAACAACAAGTGCATCCACTCACAGCACACCCTCACAGACAAAGGCCATTAAGGCAGAGCCGAAGCCACAAGCACACACGACGCTATATGAATGTGGTCATAGTGCGCACATGGGTGCCTCAGTGATCCTTTTATAGACTAGGCCAGTCAGAAAGGACCTTACTCGTTGGCCAATCCGGACTTGCCACAGGACCTGAGCAACTGATGACTGACCACCAATGGGAGGTCATACTGGACTTAGCCTCAGGAGTGACTGCTCGCCACTGAGTATTGTCAGTTACTGTAGCTGAACCTGGAGAGACAGCAGTTTCCAAGCGCACAGCCCGAGTCTGAGCAAGACGCTGAGACCAACGTCATTGCTGAGCAGCTTTTACTGCGGTCAAGACTGAATGGGGGAGTGCAGGAAATGGCAAGGCTTGGGATCCATCCTGTGCAGAGGGAGAATCCTGCTGCTTAACACTCTGTCCCCCCCTATGGTGCCCAGTCTCTATACTGTACCCCTCCTCAACATATTATCCCTTTATGCTTCCCCCGTCTCTATACTGCCAGCCCACACTACTCAGTCTCTGTCCTGTGCTCCCTCACAGTTTTCTTCCCATTTCTGTTTTTTCACACTATTCCCCTCAATATTCTCCTCATAAATTTCTCCCCTCATACTGTCTCCTCACATATCTGTCTTCGCTAACCGTACTATATCCTCACATATTTACTCACTCAATGTCTGTTCTGTCTTCTCACACATAACCTCGGCTCCCTATACTGTGTCCGCACCAATGTCATCCCCCTCACTCCCTATACTGTGTCCTCACCCATCCCCCTTGCATACTGTTTCCTCAAACATCCTTCCTTGGTCCTCATTCTGTGATTGCACCCATTTATCCCTCATACTATTCCATCATACACTCCTCCTTGCTCCTCATACTGTGTTCCCACCCATCTCCTGTACCCTCATTACTCCTCATAATGTGTAGTCAAATTTCTCCCCCACCACTCGCTCCTCATACTGTGTCCACACCCATTCCACCCTCAATAACCATAGTCTGTTCACACTCATCAAACTTTGCTCCTCTTTCTGTGTCTTCACCCTTGTCGCCTCACTCCCTGTACTGTTTCGATACTCAATCCCTTTTCTCTCCCCATAATTAGTCTGAACCCATCCCCCTTGCGCCCCTTTCTATGTCAGCATCCATCTCTTCCAATACTGTATCTGCACCCAACACCCCTCATTTCCCATACTGCATCTAAACCTATCCCCCCTCACTCCCCATACTGTGTCTGCACCCATCCCTTTGCTCACACTTCATATTTTGTCCTCAAATCCTTCCCTCCCTATTAAAATACATATTTTGTGTCCCCATTTCCACTGGAGCACTTACCACTAATGTTGTATGCACCTCTGCAGCACTGGTGAGTGATGTCCACAGCATGATCAGCTCATCTGATCAAGTTGGTGGCATTGCCCTGACTGAAAAGTGCTGTTAGTCAGGGATTGAATTATACTCGCTTCTGAAATACATGAGTGCAATTGACCACTGGAAACTGGCACTCTGCAATTTCTCTGAGCCTGCTGTCTGCTTGACAGTTGTTCTGACCCCACATGAGGCGAATGGAGGTGTAGTTGATTGGGGCTGGGAGAGATTCCTACCTTCCGTTTCCTCAATGCAGAGCAGACAGGACCACTGTTGCTGTTTTGCTGTTCATGCATCCGGAGAGATGATACACACCAGATATTGTGAAGTCCAGACTTGTTTATTGGAAATATGGACATACAGCATATGATTGATAATGCAGTACTCCTCCAGAAGTGCAGGTGCAACGACCAAGGTGGCACAGCAATGTGTGTGCAGCAAGTTGGTAGCAAGATGATTCAGCAAATTGTGCAAATTGTGGTCAAAATACTGATGCCTTTCACAGCCTGGTAAGCGTGTCTCTCCCAGGAGAAAATGAAACTAATAATTGCCACCAACAGGAAGGGAAGCAGTGACCCTGACCAGGAAGTGGAAGGCATGTACTAGAATTAATAAGCTGCAGGCTGCTATACAGAAAAAGGACAGCAGGTGGCAGCAGACCAAATGCAAAACTGAACACAAAGAATGGTAACATAACACAATCTATATAAGCATATAATCATAACCTTAGATGGAGTAGCACACTCCCCATCTGAAATTCCGTAAGGGATTTCACTATATTAATGTTTTTTGTGTAAGTAAAGTTCAATAACCTAGAAAGGAAACACAAATATGCATGCAATAATAACAACTTCAAAACGAGGTAGATGACAGTCAGCTCCTGAGACAATCCAATGATACCCATCTTCGGATCGGAGAAGCCGCATTAGGCCAAACTGTCTCCGGCCCAACGGTAATCCAATGGACGAAGTAGTAGGGCAGTGTTCTGTTCGTGGTTCATCCTACCAGAATGTTCTCAAATGGTAGTGATTTATGGCAAACGTACCAACCGTGACAGTCTTTGTCTCCATGTGAGCTGAGATAAGATCTCGCAATATGGACTAACCTTGCTACAGTCTTAAGGAGTTTCATCCCATTGGAGAAGTATTTGAAGTGCTGGCAACCGAGGCTGGAGGTTGGCTTAGCGCTCATTGCCAAAGCACTGACCTCGGAGCGGACTTCTGGATCGCCATCCGGATCCTGGATGCTGAAGACTTCCTGGACACATTCACTTCCCTTCTGTTCCAACAGAAACTTAGGACCTGAAAACCAAGAAAAGTTAACAAAGAACCTTATAGACATAGGTCTAGTGGCATGGTCAGCTGGATTAAGATCAGATGGGATATAGTGCCATTGTTCAGGCTTGGAAGACCTCCTTATTCTCTCGATGTGGTTACTGGCGTACATGTAGAAGCGCCTTGTTTGGTTGTAGATGTAACCTAAGACAACCTTACTGTCACTGTAGTATTGCACATCATCTATGTTGGTGTCCAGATCGTGCTGTATAAAGTCTCCGAGTTCTACTGCAAGAAAGGTTGCACAGAGTTCAAGCCTGGGAATAGTGTGATCAGGCTTGGGAGCCAACTTAGCCTTGCCGAAAACAAACCCAACTTGATTTTGATTGTCGGGTCCTGTCACCTTCAAGTAGGCTAAAGTATAGGAGTAACCCCGGCACACTAATAACATGAAAGTAAAGTCTTCTCAACGACAGTCTTTAATTGTTGTGATTTTATTGATTGTGAAAAAAAAGGGTGGTGTTACAATCCAAAAAACGTTGGATTGTAACACCACCCTTTTTTGGATTGTAACACCACCCTTTTTTTTCACAATCAATAAAATCACAACAATTAAAGACTGTCGTTGAGAAGACTTTACTTTCATGTTATTAGTGTGCCGGGGTTACTCCTATACTTTAGTCTTGTTTTTTCCCAGAGCACCTAAGTTGGGGTTTGAGCCTGTCATATCTACTTTACCTTCAAGTAGGCGACAGCTGCAATGGCTTCTGTGGATGCATCTGAGAATACATGGAGTTCCTTCCTAGTTGCACAGAGTTCAAGCCTGGGAATAGTGTGATCAGGCTTGGGAGCCAACTTAGCCTTGCCGAAAACAAACCCAACTTGATTTTGATTGTCGGGTCCTGTCACCTTCAAGTAGGCGACAGCTGCAATGGCTTCTGTGGATGCATCTGAGAACACATGGAGTTCCTTCCTAGTGCTAGCAGCGAGTGAGATTCTGGCGTAGCATCTTGGTATATGGATTTCATCCAAGGCACACAAAGACTGCTTCCAGGTTTCCCATTTTGGTTCCTTATCAGGAGGGAGTGGGGCATCCCAGTCCTTTACAATTTCGGAAAGCTGTCTCAGAAGGGATTTACCTTGTACGGTAATTGGTGCTACAAATCCCAGTGGGTTGTATTAGCTATTCACCACTGACAGGACTCCACGTTTAGTGAATGGTTTGTCTGCACAGTTGATTTGGAAACTGAAGGTGTCGACTGACAGGTTCCACCTCAAGCTTAAGCTTCTCTGCACAGGCAGACAGTCTGGTCCCAGGTCTATGTCCTTGAATCCTGGTGCATGGTCACTTGAATCAAAGGCTCTCATGAAAGCCAGGCTGTTTGAAGCAATTTTGTGCAATCTAAGCTTAGCTTGGTACAGCATACCTTGGGTCCTCTTGAGTAGATCCATAGCTGCTTCTGTGGGTAGAGATTTTAGTCCATCATCTACATAGAAGTCTTTCTCTACAAAGTCTCTGGCATCTGTTCCATATTCGGTCTCTACTTCTTGAGCGGTTCTCCGCAGGCTGTTCCCGAATACGTGCACCCTCATGCGATACTCCACCATCTGTTTGCTGGGGTCATTGTCCTTGTACCATAGGAACCTGTGGAAATTCCTATGGTCCTCTCTAACTATGAAACAGTGGAACATCTGTTCAATGTCGGCGGTGATGGCAATGGGCTCTTTCCGGAACCTCATCAACACTCCTACTAGATTGTTTGTAAGATTAGGCCCCGTGAGAAGGACATCGTTGAGAGATATACCTTGATGTTTGGCGCTTGAATCAAAGACAACCCTATTTTGCTTATGTTTCCGTGGGTGATATACTCCGAATGAGGGTAGGTACCAGCACTCCTCGTTTTCCTTTAAGGGAGGCGCTGGCTCCGCATGGTTATTCCGGAATATCTTGCCCATGAAGGTGACAATGTGTTCTTTCATCTCCGGTTTGTTGCTAAGTGTGCGCTGGAGAGAGTTGAATCTGGACAAGGCTTGTTCACGATTGTTCGGGAGTCTTACCCTGGTAGCTCGGAAGGGTAGGGGAAAAACCCAGTGATTGGTCTCGTCCTTAAGGAACTCATTGTCCATTATCCTGACAAATTCCTTGTCTTCCATAGATGGGGCTACTTTGTTGTCATCCTTAGTTGTATGAAACACTAATCTTCCCAAGTCGTCTGCATAGGGAGAAGGAATGACATCAGGCAGCTGTGCGGGATCTGGAGGCTTCTCTTTCACCTCAGAGTGATGAGGGCATGGTTTGCAGAAAGTAGATCGTCCGTCTCTGCGTACATAGGTCTTAAAGGAATCGACTCTCGTTCGGTCCAAGAACACATTTCCTATGATTACCCACCCCAAGTCGAGTCTCTGTGCGTAGGGGGTGTAGTCAGGACATTGAACTGTTGGCAGACCTTATGTATCCTTAAATTGTCTCTGCCAAGCAGAAGTAGGATTTCAGCATCTGAGTCCATAGGTGGGATAACGCTGACTAGGTGCCATAGGTGTGGTTGGTGGAACGCAGCTTCCGGGGTAGGGATCTCATCCCTTTGGTCGAGTATTCGATCACATTCGATTAGCGTAGGTAAGGGTATTTCTACGCCTCCGTTGACAGGAGAAGCAATGAAACCTTTTGCCCTCCTGCCGCTAGTCTCTTTGCAGCCTGAGCAAGTGTTCAGAGTATAAGGCGTTGCTGGTCCCTTGATTCCAAAAGGCTTCAAAGAACTTAGGTCCAGCTAGGGATCGATTGCTCTGATCGTCGATGATGGCATACATTTTTACTGCCTTCTCTGGTTGCCCTTCTGGATAAACTCTGATTAGGCATATCCTGGCACAGCATTTATCACTTTGGCTCTCCCCACATACCTCTGAGCATGAGCAGGAGACAGCCGTGGTAGAATTGGCGTTATTCTGTGGCTCCCCGCCATGGCTTGTAGCCGGACTAGAGGTAACTGTGACTGCTGGGTCGCTGGTGGCTGAGGTTAGATGCAAAGCTGATGGGTGTTTGTCACTATGACACTCTTCACACTTAATGGCAGATTTACAGTCCTTGGCCATGTGTTCTAATGAGGTGCAGCACTTGAAACATACCCCAAGTTCGTTGAGGATTTTCTTGCGCTCCTGCATGGTTTTGGACCTGAAGCCTCTACATTTATTTAGTGAGTGCGTTTTTTTGTGAATGGGACACTCACGATTGAAAGACTTATCTCTCGATGGAATAGTGTACTGCTTATCGGCAGCTACTGCAGGTGGTGGCAGGTTAGTCTTTCCGCAGTGTCTAGTGAGCCTCCTCCTACAGCCACTAGACACTGTCATTTTTCCTGCTGTTGGGCACACTTGTTGGCATAGTGACCATGCTGCCTACAAACATGGCAGATCGGGGATGTACGAGCGGATCAAGACTTAGGTCCTGCTCGAAAAACCTCCATGTTCTCATGAGGTTCAGAAACCTGGGCCGGAGATTCCAGAGGTTTGGCAAAATTTGGAGCCTGCCAAAACCTCTGACAACACTGGGCTCACTCCAACCCTCGCTCTGAATGCCAAAGGTCGATACGGGTGGAGACCAATATCAATTCCTCCAGTGTGGCAAGAATCTCCCTAGTGGCCAGGGCATCCTTTACATGACCAGTCAGTCCCCTCCAAAAGGCAGGGATGAGGACTTTATCCGGCCACTGCAGCTCTGAAGCTAGAGTCCAGAAACGGATGGCAAAATGGCTAACCATGGAGGAGACCTGGGTAAAGCCAAAAGTTGGATTGCGGTATCGTGGGTGATGCGAGGTCCTAAAAAGACCTGCTTCAAAATGCTCAGAAAAAGTGAGACGACCTGCACCACCAGATCATTGCACTCCCACAGCGGCATAGCCCACTCCAGCGATCTGTCCGTCAACAGAGAGATCACGAATCCCACCTTAGCCCGCTCAGATGAGAAACATGAAGCCTGCAGCTCCATATGTATAGCACACTGGTTCATGAATCCCTACAGGTTTTACTGTTACCTGAGAACTTATTGGGCAGAGGGAGAAGAGAGAGATAGAACAGAGGAGGCAGCGGACACAAGAGATGCAGCTTCTGACTCTGTCTGAGCCGCTACCATGGTGACATCCACAGCTATGGCTGTGCGCTCGAGGGCGGACAACCTGCCATTGCTAGCCAGACCCTGGTGCTATTATAATGTTAGGGTTGGCACAACGCAATAAATGAAATATTATAATGAAGTGTGTTCGCAACACGGGGTCCACCGTGCAAAGGTGTAAAACTACAGCTAATGTTAACAATGGTGGCGCTGCACTGCAAGAGTTCACAAAAAGCACACTGGGTTAGCTGCACACATTGTAAACAGAAAGCTAAGGTACTGCGCTCTGTTACTCCACAGAGCGCTGAGGCTAAGCACACTGCGTTAAACATCACACAGTGTGCACTGAACATAAAGAACCTGCAGAACCTGCCCTGTTACTCCAGAGTGGTAAAAAAGAACGTGTCTAAGCACGTGGAAAAACTGTGCTCTAAGAACAGCTCGTGCTAACAGTAGCGTGCCACAGCGTGTGGCCTGACTGTGACCTGTGTACTAAGAGAAGCGTGCACCAGCATGTGGCCAGACTGTGCCCTGTGGAGAGGATAACCTGCCTCCCCAGGAACAACAAGTGCATCCACTCACAGCACACCCTCACAGACAAAGGCCATTAAGGCAGAGCCGAAGCCACAAGCACACACGACGCTATATGAATGTGGTCATAGTGCGCACATGGGTGCCTCAGTGATCCTTTTATAGACTAGGCCAGTCAGAAAGGACCTTACTCGTTGGCCAATCCGGACTTGCCACAGGACCTGAGCAACTGATGACTGACCACCAATGGGAGGTCATACTGGACTTAGCCTCAGGAGTGACTGCTCGCCACTGAGTATTGTCAGTTACTGTAGCTGAACCTGGAGAGACAGCAGTTTCCAAGCGCACAGCCCGAGTCTGAGCAAGACGCTGAGACCAACGTCATTGCTGAGCAGCTTTTACTGCGGTCAAGACTGAATGGGGGAGTGCAGGAAATGGCAAGGCTTGGGATCCATCCTGTGCAGAGGGAGAATCCTGCTGCTTAACACTCTGTCCCCCCTATGGTGCCCAGTCTCTATACTGTACCCCTCCTCAACATATTATCCCTTTATGCTTCCCCCGTCTCTATACTGCCAGCCCACACTACTCAGTCTCTGTCCTGTGCTCCCTCACAGTTTTCTTCCCATTTCTGTTTTTTCACACTATTCCCCTCAATATTCTCCTCATAAATTTCTCCCCTCATACTGTCTCCTCACATATCTGTCTTCGCTAACCGTACTATATCCTCACATATTTACTCACTCAATGTCTGTTCTGTCTTCTCACACATAACCTCGGCTCCCTATACTGTGTCCGCACCAATGTCATCCCCCTCACTCCCTATACTGTGTCCTCACCCATCCCCCTTGCATACTGTTTCCTCAAACATCCTTCCTTGGTCCTCATTCTGTGATTGCACCCATTTATCCCTCATACTATTCCATCATACACTCCTCCTTGCTCCCCATACTGTGTTCCCACCACCCATCTCCTGTACCCTCATTACTCCTCATAATGTGTAGTCAAATTTCTCCCCCACCACTCGCTCCTCATACTGTGTCCACACCCATTCCACCCTCAATAACCATAGTCTGTTCACACTCATCAAACTTTGCTCCTCTTTCTGTGTCTTCACCCTTGTCGCCTCACTCCCTGTACTGTTTCGATACTCAATCCCTTTTCTCTCCCCATAATTAGTCTGAACCCATCCCCCTTGCGCCCCTTTCTATGTCAGCATCCATCTCTTCCAATACTGTATCTGCACCCAACACCCCTCATTTCCCATACTGCATCTAAACCTATCCCCCCTCACTCCCCATACTGTGTCTGCACCCATCCCTTTGCTCACACTTCATATTTTGTCCTCAAATCCTTCCCTCCCTATTAAAATACATATTTTGTGTCCCCATTTCCACTGGAGCACTTACCACTAATGTTGTATGCACCTCTGCAGCACTGGTGAGTGATGTCCACAGCATGATCAGCTCATCTGATCAAGTTGGTGGCATTGCCCTGACTGAAAAGTGCTGTTAGTCAGGGATTGAATTATACTCGCTTCTGAAATACATGAGTGCAATTGACCACTGGAAACTGGCACTCTGCAATTTCTCTGAGCCTGCTGTCTGCTTGACAGTTGTTCTGACCCCATATGAGGCGAATGGAGGTGTAGTTGATTGGGGCTGGGAGAGATTCCTACCTTCCGTTTCCTCAATGCAGAGCAGACAGGACCACTGTTGCTGTTTTGCTGTTCATGCATCCGGAGAGATGATACACACCAGATATTGTGAAGTCCAGACTTGTTTATTGGAAATATGGACATACAGCATATGATTGATAATGCAGTACTCCTCCAGAAGTGCAGGTGCAACGACCAAGGTGGCACAGCAATGTGTGTGCAGCAAGTTGGTAGCAAGATGATTCAGCAAATTGTGCAAATTGTGGTCAAAATACTGATGCCTTTCACAGCCTGGTAAGCGTGTCTCTCCCAGGAGAAAATGAAACTAATAATTGCCACCAACAGGAAGGGAAGCAGTGACCCTGACCAGGAAGTGGAAGGCATGTACTAGAATTAATAAGCTGCAGGCTGCTATGCAGAAAAAGGACAGCAGGTGGCAGCAGACCAAATGCAAAACTGAACACAAAGAATGGTAACATAACACAATCTATATAAGCATATAATCATAACCTTAGATGGAGTAGCACACTCCCCATCTGAAATTCCGTAAGGGATTTCACTATATTAATGTTTTTTGTGTAAGTAAAGTTCAATAACCTAGAAAGGAAACACAAATATGCATGCAATAATAACAACTTCAAAACGAGGTAGATGACAGTCAGCTCCTGAGACAATCCAATGATACCCATCTTCGGATCGGAGAAGCCGCATTAGGCCAAACTGTCTCCGGCCCAATGGTAATCCAATGGACAAAGTAGTAGGGCAGTGTTCTGTTCGTGGTTCATCCTACCAGAATGTTCTCAAATGGTAGTGATTTATGGCAAACGTACCAACCGTGACAGTCTTTGTCTCCATGTGAGCTGAGATAAGATCTCACAATATGGACTAACCTTGCTACAGTCTTAAGGAGTTTCATCCCATTGGAGAAGTATTTGAAGTGCTGGCAACCGAGGCTGGAGGTTGGCTTAGCGCTCATTGCCAAAGCACTGACCTCGGAGCGGACTTCTGGATCGCCATCCGGATCCTGGATGCTGAAGACTTCCTGGACACATTCACTTCCCTTCTGTTCCAACAGAAACTTAGGACCTGAAAACCAAGAAAAGTTAACAAAGAACCTTATAGACATAGGTCTAGTGGCATGGTCAGCTGGATTAAGATCAGATGGGATATAGTGCCATTGTTCAGGCTTGGAAGACCTCCTTATTCTCTCGATGTGGTTACTGGCGTACATGTAGAAGCGCCTTGTTTGGTTGTAGATGTAACCTAAGACAACCTTACTGTCACTGTAGTATTGCACATCATCTATGTTGGTGTCCAGCTCGTGCTGTATAAAGTCTCCGAGTTCTACTGCAAGAAAGGTTGCACAGAGTTCAAGCCTGGGAATAGTGTGATCAGGCTTGGGAGCCAACTTAGCCTTGCCGAAAACAAACCCAACTTGATTTTGATTGTCGGGTCCTGTCACCTTCAAGTAGGCTAAAGTATAGGAGTAACCCCGGCACACTAATAACATGAAAGTAAAGTCTTCTCAACGACAGTCTTTAATTGTTGTGATTTTATTGATTGTGAAAAAAAAGGGTGGTGTTACAATCCAAAAAACGTTGGATTGTAACACCACCCTTTTTTGGATTGTAACACCACCCTTTTTTTTCACAATCAATAAAATCACAACAATTAAAGACTGTCGTTGAGAAGACTTTACTTTCATGTTATTAGTGTGCCGGGGTTACTCCTATACTTTAGTCTTGTTTTTTCCCAGAGCACCTAAGTTGGGGTTTGAGCCTGTCATATCTACTTTACCTTCAAGTAGGCGACAGCTGCAATGGCTTCTGTGGATGCATCTGAGAATACATGGAGTTCCTTCCTAGTTGCACAGAGTTCAAGCCTGGGAATAGTGTGATCAGGCTTGGGAGCCAACTTAGCCTTGCCGAAAACAAACCCAACTTGATTTTGATTGTCGGGTCCTGTCACCTTCAAGTAGGCGACAGCTGCAATGGCTTCTGTGGATGCATCTGAGAACACATGGAGTTCCTTCCTAGTGCTAGCAGCGAGTGAGATTCTGGCGTAGCATCTTGGTATATGGATTTCATCCAAGGCACACAAAGACTGCTTCCAGGTTTCCCATTTTGGTTCCTTATCAGGAGGGAGTGGGGCATCCCAGTCCTTTACAATTTCGGAAAGCTGTCTCAGAAGGGATTTACCTTGTACGGTAATTGGTGCTACAAATCCCAGTGGGTTGTATTAGCTATTCACCACTGACAGGACTCCACGTTTAGTGAATGGTTTGTCTGCACAGTTGATTTGGAAACTGAAGGTGTCGACTGACAGGTTCCACCTCAAGCTTAAGCTTCTCTGCACAGGCAGACAGTCTGGTCCCAGGTCTATGTCCTTGAATCCTGGTGCATGGTCACTTGAATCAAAGGCTCTCATGAAAGCCAGGCTGTTTGAAGCAATTTTGTGCAATCTAAGCTTAGCTTGGTACAGCATACCTTGGGTCCTCTTGAGTAGATCCATAGCTGCTTCTGTGGGTAGAGATTTTAGTCCATCATCTACATAGAAGTCTTTCTCTACAAAGTCTCTGGCATCTGTTCCATATTTGGTCTCTCCTTCTTGAGCGGTTCTCCGCAGGCTGTTCCCGAATACGTGCACCCTCATGCGATACTCCACCATCTGCTTGCTGGGGTCATTGTCCTTGTACCATAGGAACCTGTGGAAATTCCTATGGTCCTCTCTAACTATGAAACAGTGGAACATCTGTTCAATGTCGGCGGTGATGGCAATGGGCTCTTTCCGGAACCTCATCAACACTCCTACTAGATTGTTTGTAAGATTAGGCCCCGTGAGAAGGACATCGTTGAGAGATATACCTTGATGTTTGGCGCTTGAATCAAAGACAACCCTATTTTGCCTATGTTTCCGTGGGTGATATACTCCGAATGAGGGTAGGTACCAGCACTCCTCGTTTTCCTTTAAGGGAGGCGCTGGCTCCGCATGGTTATTCCGGAATATCTTGCCCATGAAGGTGACAATGTGTTCTTTCATCTCCGGTTTGTTGCTAAGTGTGCGCTGGAGAGAGTTGAATCTGGACAAGGCTTGTTCACGATTGTTCGGGAGTCTTACCCTGGTAGCTCGGAAGGGTAGGGGAAAAACCCAGTGATTGGTCTCGTCCTTAAGGAACTCATTGTCCATTATCCTGACAAATTCCTTGTCTTCCATAGATGGGGCTACTTTGTTGTCATCCTTAGTTGTATGAAACACTAATCTTCCCAAGTCGTCTGCATAGGGAGAAGGAATGACATCAGGCAGCTGTGCGGGATCTGGAGGCTTCTCTTTCACCTCAGAGTGATGAGGGCATGGTTTGCAGAAAGTAGATCGTCCGTCTCTGCGTACATAGGTCTTAAAGGAATCGACTCTCGTTCGGTCCAAGAACACATTTCCTATGATTACCCACCCCAAGTCGAGTCTCTGTGCGTAGGGGGTGTAGTCAGGACATTGAACTGTTGGCAGACCTTATGTATCCTTAAATTGTCTCTGCCAAGCAGAAGTAGGATTTCAGCATCTGAGTCCATAGGTGGGATAACGCTGACTAGGTGCCATAGGTGTGGTTGGTGGAACGCAGCTTCCGGGGTAGGGATCTCATCCCTTTGGTCGAGTATTCGATCACATTCGATTAGCGTAGGTAAGGGTATTTCTACGCCTCCATTGACAGGAGAAGCAATGAAACCTTGTGCCCTCCTGCCGCTAGTCTCTTTGCAGCCTGAGCAAGTGTTCAGAGTATAAGGCGTTGCTGGTCCCTTGATTCCAAAAGGCTTCAAAGAACTTAGGTCCAGCTAGGGATCGATTGCTCTGATCGTCGATGATGGCATACATTTTTACTGCCTTCTCTGGTTGCCCTTCTGGATAAACTCTGATTAGGCATATCCTGGCACAGCATTTATCACTTTGGCTCTCCCCACATACCTCTGAGCATGAGCAGGAGACAGCGGTGGTAGAATTGGTGTTATTCTGTGGCTACCCGCCATGGCTTGTAGCCGGACTAGAGGTAACTGTGACTGCTGGGTCGCTGGTGGCTGAGGTTAGATGCAAAGCTGATGGGTGTTTGTCACTATGACACTCTTCACACTTAATGGCAGATTTACAGTCCTTGGCCATGTGTTCTAATGAGGTGCAGCACTTGAAACATACCCCAAGTTCGTTGAGGATTTTCTTGCGCTCCTGCATGGTTTTGGACCTGAAGCCTCTACATTTATTTAGTGAGTGCGTTTTTTTGTGAATGGGACACTCACGATTGAAAGACTTATCTCTCGATGGAATAGTGTACTGCTTATCGGCAGCTACTGCAGGTGGTGGCAGGTTAGTCTTTCTGACACTTATACTGCTCCTCAAGTCCTTGCATCTATGTGAGATGCTTTCATACCTTGATGACGGTGTTGCTGGAGCTGCAGCGTTAGACTCCAGGAAGTCTAGGCTAGGGTCGTTCCTCATTTGGGCCTGTTCGTCAACAAACTCGCAGAACTGATTGAACAGAGGAAAGGTAACATCATGTGACCATTTGTACCTGGAAACGCATACTGCCCACTTCTCTTGCAGACTATGTGGCAGCTTTAAGACGAATGGGTTCACCCCAAGGGCAGTGTCCAGGTAGCATAATCCCGACAGACGAGGGTCTCTTTTTGCAAGTTCCAGCTCCATAAGAAGATCACTTAAGTCCAGAAGCTTGTGGGCTTCCTTAAGGTTGATCCTTGGAATGTTCTGCAGTTTCTTGAATAGGGACTTTTCTATGGCTTCAGCACTGCCATAGGTTCTTTCAAGTCTCAGCCAGCCAGCAGAAAGACCTGCTTCAGCTTGCCCCACGTAGTCGGTCTGAACACTCTTGATACAGTTTGTGGAGTCAGGACTAGAGATGAGCGACTTTGCCTTTTTTCGGGTCGACTTTCTCAAAAGTCGGGTCGAATGATATCGGCCGATTATCGTGAAAAGTCAAAGGCCGACTGAAACACGAAACCCAATGCAAGTCAATGGGGAACCAAGGTCGGCAGGGAGTGGAGGACAGGAACACACCTACAGTGCCCATTTTAATGTCAAAAACATCAATTCTTATTACTTAAGCTTGTCAACCTTAATTTACTTTATAATAATAGTTAGGCATTGAAAACTGGGGGTTATTTGGCTAAAGTTGTGGGGGTTAGGGCTGGCTCCAGATTTTCGTGGGCCCTGGGCCAAAGAGTGTCACTGGGCTCTTATAACTAGTGTTGAGCGATACCTTCCGATAACAGGAAATATCGGATTGGATCGGACCGATACCCCAAAAATATCGGGTATCGTCGATTACGATACCGGAAACCCATGCAAGTCGATGGGGCACAAATATCAGAATGAAAATAAACCCTTTCTTTCCTTGCACATCCAGTTCAGGAGGGGGGAAGAGTGTGGGCGGTGTGTGGGCGGAGACTGTGCGTGTGTGTGCGGGGTCTGTACGGGCCTCTAGGGGGTCTGTGCGGGCTGCCGGGAGTCTGTGCGGGCCTGCCGGGGGTCTGTGCGGGCTGCCGGGGGTCTGTATGGGCCTGCCGGGGGTCTGTATGGGCCTGCTGGGGGGTCTGTGCGGGCTGTCGGGGGTCTGTGCGGGCCTGTCGGGGGTCTGTACGGGCCTGCCGGGGATCTGTGCGGGCTGCCGGGGGTCTGTGCGGGCCTGCCGGGGGTCTGTGCGGGCTGCCGTGGCTCTGTGCGGGCCTGCCGGGGGTTGTGTGTGTGTGCAGGCATCGTCCGATATGACTACAAGTCCCATCGAGCTATGCCTGCTACAATGAGAGTAGTAGTCCCATCATCCGGCTAATGTGTTGAATGTAAAAAAAAAACATACATACTACATATATACAACATGCATACATACTACATACTATATACATACTTCATATATACTACATTCATACAGCATACATACATACTACATACATACTACATATATACTACATTCATACAACATACATACATACTACATAATACTTACATACTACATATATACTACATTCATACAACATACATACATACTACATAATACTTACATACTACATATATACTACATTCATACAACATACATACATACATACTACATACATACTACATATATACTACATTCATACAACATACATACATACTACATATATACTACATTCATACAACATAAATACATACTACATAATACATACATACTACATATATACTATATTCATACAACAAACATGCATACAACATACATACTACTAGAGTTGAGCGACTTTTGGTTTTTTAGGGTCGCGTTTCGTTTCGTGAAACCCGGCTTTTCAGGTCGAGCAAGATCGACCGATTATAGGGAAAAGTCGGGGTCGTCCCGAAACACGAAACCCAATGTAAGTCAATGTGGAATAAAAGTCGGCAGTGAGAGGAGGACAGGAAACACACCTACAGTGCCCATTTGAATGCCAAAAGCATCAATTCTTCTTACTTAAGCTTGTCAACCTTAATTAACTTCATAATACAAGTTACGCACTGAAAAATGGGGGTTATTTGGCTAAAGTTGTGGGGGGGGAGGGCTGGCTGCAGGTTTTCATGTGCCCTGGGCGAAAGAGCGCCCCTTTAACACATACCACAACTCATCATGCTCCGATACGGCAGATAAATAACGGTATAGTACAATGAAAAATACCTCACTTTTTACATCTCATGACGAGGCCCATCTATTTCTTCATACAGAATCATTAGTCCCATATAATGTTTGAAACAGTATATGATGAGCTCCACATAATGCTACACTATATGTTGGTCCCCATGGATTAAGCTTCACTGTCTTATGGGCCCAAATAATGCTCCAAACATAATGGGCCCCATTTCTAATGCTCTAGTGTATAATGGGCCCTGTAAATGCTGCTCCAGTGTCTGATGTCCACCTTTGGAATGTTCCAGTGTATGGTGGGCCCCATCTATCATTCTCCAGAGTATAGTGCTCCCCAAAAATTGCTGTCCCAACATTGAAAACAATCAAATAAGTCTCCTCGCTAGGGAATCCCTGTACTTGTCTGGACAGGTGCTGTAGCTTGCTTAACAGCTCGCCAGCCGTTCTCACGCCCAGTATGGATTGCACGTGATTGCACAAAGGTTAGAAAGGGTACCGTATCCCTGGATAACATGTATGGATAGCGTACACATTCAAAATATATGTCTCAGGAGGCAGGCTCAGACGGTGTCAGGCCCAGTATGGATTGCACGTGATTGCACAAAGGTTAGAAAGGGTACCGTATCCCTGGATAACATGTATGGATAGCGTACACATTCAAAATATATGTCTCAGGAGGCAGGCTCAAACCAGGGGAAGAGTCTTGAGGAGATCATTTGCATATTCCCAGTGCCTTCTGGGATAAGTGAAGAGTCTCCGCGAGCTCAACGATCACTGGGTTTTGGCCGTTGCAGCTGAAAAGAGGAAATCGGAAAACCAGGGGAAGAGTCTTGAGGAGATCATTTGCATATTCCCAGTGCCTTCTGGGATAAGTGAAGAGTCTCCGCGAGCTCAACGATCACTGGGTTTTGGCCGTTGCAGCTGAAAAGAGGAAATCGGAAAACCAGGGGAAGAGTCTTGAGGAGATCATTTGCATATTCCCAGTGCCTTCTGGGATAAGTGAAGAGTCTCCGCGAGCTCAACGATCACTGGGTTTTGGCCGTTGCAGCTGAAAAGAGGAAATCGGAAAACCAGGGGAAGAGTCTTGAGGAGATCATTTGCATATTCCCAGTGCCTTCTGGGATAAGTGAAGAGTCTCCGCGAGCTCAACGATCACTGGGTTTTGGCCGTTGCAGCTGAAAAGAGGAAATCTTTCATCGTTTTTAAGAAATCTCAAGATGGAAGAGGCCAGGAGCCATTTGGTGAGCTGCATTTCTTGCTACATGTTCACAGACTTACCAGTGGAAAAGCCAAACTTCACATGCCACAAATGCAAGCTTGTGTCCCTGTTGGAGGAAAAGTTGCAAAATCTCGAAGAGAGGTTAGCTACGTTGAAGATCATTAAGGAAGGTGAAGAGTTCTTGGACAGAGCAGAATTATCTCTTCATGTTACAGAAAGAGAAGAAATTCGAAGTGCACCTGAAGAAACAGAGGATTGGAGACATGTGACCCAGAGAAGCAGGAGGATCAGGAGGCATTCAGCACCCATACTGCTCAGAAACCAGTACCAGGCTCTCACGCAGGAAAACGATGAAGAAATACATCAGGATAAGACTTTGCCAACAAGCAGCAACCTTGTACGCCTTCAGAGTCCTCCTGGATGGAGAAAGAAAAATGTTGTGAAGAAGAAACGGAGAGTGGTGGTCATGGGGGATTCCCTGTTGAGAGGAACAGAGGCCGCTATCTGCAGACCGGATATAACTTCAAGAGAAATGTGTTGTCTTCCAGGTGCAAAAATTAAAGATGTGTCTGACAGGATATCAGGACTCTTCAGACCTACAGATGACTACCCATTCCTGCTACTACATGTGGGGACAAATGACACTGCAAGAAACGACCTGGAAACCATCTGCAGAGACTTTGAAGACTTAGGCAAGAAAGTGAAAGAACTGGGAGCGCAGGTGGTCTTCTCTTCCATCCTCCCAGTGGATGGCCATGGAACAAGGAGGTGGAATAAGATTCTGCAGGTGAACAACTGGCTACGTCGATGGTGCCGTCAGCAACGATTTGGATTTCTGGATCACGGAGTGAACTACTTATACGATGGACTACTTGCTAGAGATGGGGTGCACCTTACGAAGACTGGAAAGCAGGTATTTGGAAGTCGCCTTGCTACACTTGTAAGGAGAGCTTTAAACTAGAACAACATGGGAAGGGAAGCAAAAGACCAGAAAAAGCCATACACCTGACAAATGCTATTGAGAACTCTGCTATTAGAAGTGGAAAGGAAGAACAAAGACGAAAGAATCTAATTAATAAAAATATTGGAGAAAGAGAAACCAATCACAAACTAAAATGTTTCTATACTAATGCACAAAGCATGGGCAACAAACAAGGAGAATTGGAACTACTAACACAGGAAAAGAAATATGATGTCATTGGAATCACTGAAACTTGGTGGGACAATACACATGATTGGAATACAAGACTAGAAGGATACAACTTATTTGCAAGAAACAGACTTGATAAACGAGGAGGGGGTGTCGCATTGTATGTTAGAAACGCGTATATCTGCACAGAGATTGAAGCTTCAGAGACTGGGAGTTCTGTGGAAACTGTTTGGGTAAGAATACAAAGACAGAACAATGGAAAGGACACCATTGTAGGCATTTACTACAGGCCGCCTGTGCAAGCTGAAGCTATGGATGAACTCTTTATGCATCAAATGGCCAAGTTCTCCAAAAAATATGACATAGTTGTCATGGGAGATTTCAACTATCCAGACATTTGTTGGGAATCTCTCTCAGGCAAAACTAACAGGTCAAGGAAATTCTTATCCTCTCTTGCTGACAACTTTATCTTCCAAAAGGTAAGGGAGAAAACAAGGGGAACTGCTACCTTGGATCTAATCCTTATAAACAGGGAGGAAATGGTTGAGGAGGTAAAAGTGGCTGGGACCCTAGGAGGTAGCGACCATGCTATTTTAGAATTTTGGATAACTAGAGGCGGAAGACCTGTGAAGACTCAGACGTCAAGGTTAGATTTCAGAAAGGCAGATTTTAAGGGATTCAGAAAGAGAATTGGAGGGATCCAATGGCTGGATATCCTTAAAGACAAAAATGTCCAGGAAGGATGGGAAATCTTGAAAAATGAAATTCTCAAAGCACAGTTGTTAACAATTCCGAAAAGAGGGAAGAATAGGAAGCAGTTAAGGAAACCAGGATGGATGAACACAGAACTTAAGCACATGCTAAAAAGGAAGAAAAAAATGTTTATAAAATGGAAAGAGGGAGGCATATCTAAAGAAGAATATAATGCTATCTGCAGAACCTGCAGGGCACAAATCAGATTAGCTAAAGCTGAAAATGAATTGAGGCTTGCAAGAGATGTCAAAAGCAATAATAAAGGATTTTGGGGATATGTCAAAAGTAAAAGAAAAGTCAAAGATGCTATAGGATTTTTACAGGATGAAAATGATGAAATGGTAAGACAGGATGTTGAGAAGGCTGAACTTTTAAATTCCTATTTTGCATCTGTTTTCTCTCAGAAAGGAAATGTAACATCAACTGTTATTCACTGTCCTATTAAGGGAATAGAAGAATCCAGGATATCTATAAACAGAAAGATAGTGAGGAAACACTTAGCTAGCCTAAATGAATTCAAGTCTCCAGGTCCAGATGAATTACACCCCAGAGTACTGAAGGAGATAGCAGAAGAAATTTTTGAACCCCTCTCTATAATCTTTGAAAATTCTTGGAGAACAGGAGAAGTGCCAGAAGACTGGAGAAGAGCAAATGTTGTTCCTATCTTCAAAAAGGGGAAGAAGGTGGACCCAGGTAACTATAGGCCGGTGAGTCTGACTTCTATACCTGGAAAGATCTTTGAACAAATTATTAAACAACATGTATGTCAATACCTGGATAAGAATGAAGTGATTAAACAGAGTCAGCATGGGTTTGTAACTAATAAGTCATGTCAGAGTAACTTAATTTCCTTCTATGACGGTATCACTGATTGGGTGGATCAAGGAAATGCTGTAGATATAGTATATCTTGACTTCAGCAAAGCATTTGACAAAGTCTCTCATACAATCCTTATTGAAAAAATGATTAAGTATGGAATGGACAAGGCAACTGTTAGGTGGATTCATAACTGGCTTAGTGATCGGACCCAAAGAGTGGTCGTAAATGGCTGCACATCCAGTTGGAAGAATGTCTCAAGTGGGGTACCACAGGGCTCTGTCCTGGGCCCTGTATTGTTCAACATCTTTATCAACGATTTAGATGAAGGAATTGAGGGTAAACTGATTAAATTTGCTGATGACACAAAGCTAGGAGGGATAGCTAATACTAGAGAAGAGAGAGAGAGGATTCAAAAAGATTTAAATAAACTGGAGAAGTGGGCAGCAACTAACAGAATGGTTTTTAACAGGGAGAAATGCAAAGTACTACATCTGGGCAATAAAAATGGAAAAAGCATATATAGAATGGGAGGAATAGGGCTAAGTGACAGCACATGTGAAAAAGACTTGGGTATACTAATAGATCACAGACTGAATATGAGTCAACAGTGTGATGCAGCAGCAAAAAAGGCAAATGCAATTCTAGGATGTATTAACAGAAGCATACAGTCTAGATCACGTGAAGTCATTATTTCCCTCTACTCCTCTCTGGTCAGACCTCATCTGGAATATTGTGTCCAGTTTTGGGCACCACATTTTAAAAAAGACATCAACAAACTGGAGCAAGTTCAGAAAAGAGCGACCAGAATGGTGACCGGTCTGCAAACCCTGTCTTATGAGGAAAGGTTGCAGGATTTGGGAATGTTTAGTTTGCAAAAGAGAAGACTGAGAGGAGACTTAATAGCTGTCTACAAATATCTAAAGGGCTGTCACATTGTAGAAGGATCAACTTTATTCTCATTTGCACAAGGAAAGACTAGAAGCAATGGGATGAAACTGAATGGGAGGAGACACAGATTAGATATTAGAAAAAACTTTTTGACAGTTAGAGTGATCAATGAGTGGAACAGGCTGCCACGAGAAGTGGTGAGTTCTCCTTCAATGGAAGTCTTCAAACAGAGGCTGGACAGACATCTGACTGGGATGATTTAGCGAATCCTGCTTTGAGCAGGGGGTTGGACCAGATGGCCCAGGAGGTCCCTTCCAACTCTACGATTCTATGATTCTATGATTCTATGATTCTATGGTGTCAGGCACAGTATGGATTGCACGTGATTGCACAAAGGTTAGAAAGGGTACCGTATCCCCGGATAACATGTATGGATAGCGTACACATTCAAAATATATGTCTCAGGAGGCAGGCTCAGACGGTGTCAGGCACAGTATGGATTTGACGGCCCAGATTACACAGCGGAGGAGCAGGGAGAGGTAAAGATTGCAAATGCTGGGGCCCTGCCCAAGCAAGGGGGGCCCACTCGTGGGCGTCGGTACTGGCACTGGGCCCCTCATAGTACAGCGGTGTGTCTGACGGCGGGTGTGCACCACCACCGTCAGAGACACTTGATTGCACTATGAGGGACCCTGTGCCAGTGCCCGCGCCCAAGAGTCGGCCTACCCACCTGTCCAGGGCAACGGCACTCGCACGGTGTCGTGCGCTAGGTGGTGACCCCGGCCATGGGGGGGGAGGCAGCACAGTTAGGGAGTTTTAGAAAGTGGCATATGTTGATGTTGGACATTCAGCTGATGCAAAAGGCGAAATAGGTGAAGTACCAGGAAGAGGTGGACCAAAGCAAGCCATTTTTCTGTCACCCTATGTGTCATCAGGGGAAGGTGGGACAAAATCCTTGGAAACCCATGCGTGGTTCATTTTAATGAAGGTTAGATCATCCACATTTTGGGTTGACAGACGGATCCTTTCTTCTGTCAGGATTGATCCAGCTGCACTGAAGACTCTTTCCGATAGCACACTTGCAGCTGGGCAAGCGAGCTCCTGTAAGGCTTATTGGGCCAATTCAGGCCAGGTGTCCAGTTTAGCGGCCCAATAGTCAAAGGGGAATGACCTGTGTGGGAGAACATCGATATGGGAGGAAAAGTAGTTTGTAACCATAGTTGACAACTGCTGTCTCCTGTCACTTTCCATCGATGCAGTATTACCAGTTGTGTGAGCGGTATTTGAAAAATCAGTCCACAACATTGTCATGAAACCCCTGTCTCCAACGCCACTTCTGCTGTGTGCACCACGAACACCTCTGCCAAGCTGCCCCCGGCCCGTACGGCTCGTGTGAGAACCATCACCGCTGCTGTGTGCTGGGAATGCCTCAAGCAACCGATTTACCAGAGTTGCTTGTTTATTAGCCAATATTAGGTCAAGGTTCTCCTGTGGCATGATGTTTTGTAATTTGCCTTTATAGCGTGGATCCAGGATGCTGGCCAACCAGTAGTCGTCATCGTTCATCATTTTGGCAATCCGGGGGTCCCTTTTTAGGATCCGCAAGGCATAATCTGACATGTGGGCCAATGTTCCCGGTGTCAATGATGCACTGCGAGTGCTGGGTGGAGGAGCACTTTCTGGCAAATCCACATCCCTCCAGTCACGCACAAACCCTGTACCAGACCTTGCCACGCCAACATTTTCACTTGCCCCACGAGATGCATCCTCCTCCCCTAAGTAATCATCCCCATCATCCTCCTCCTCCTCCTCCTCTTCTTCCACCACCTCGTCCAGGAGAGATCCTTGAGCAGACAATGGCTGAATGTCAACAAGGATTCCATCCTCCTCTTCCGCCTCATCAACATTGGCTGCAGATGCCTGCTCCTTAAGGTGCGTCAAAGTTTGCATGAGCAGACGCATAAGTGGGATGCTCATGCTTAGGATGGCGTCGTCTGTGCTTACCAGCCGTGTGCATTCCTCAAAACACTGAAGGACTTTACAAAGGTCTTTCAGCTTCGACCACTGCACGCCTGTCAACTCCATGTCTTCTCTCAAAGTGCCTGGCCGTGTATCCTCCCACAAATGCATTATGGCCTGCCTCTGCTCGCACAGCCGCTCCACCATGTGCAGGGTGGAGTTCCACCTTGTTGCAATGTCGATAATGAGGCGGTGGTTGGGAAGGTGGAGCAATCGCTGCAGCTTCTGCATACGAACGGAGTGTACAGGTGACCGGCGGATGTGCGCGCACAGTCTTCGCACCTTCTGGAGCAGGGCTGTTAACTCCGGATAATTTTTGAGGAAGCACTGCACCACCAGGTTCAAGGTGTGAGCCAAGCAAGGTATGTGGCTGAGTTTTGAAAGGGCTATGGCTGCCACAAAATTACGGCCGTTATCACTAACTACCTTGCCTGCCTCAAGATGTACACTGCCCAGCCATGACTCAGTTTGTCGCTTCAAGTACTCGGCCAGCACCTCGGCGGTGTGTCTGTCGCCCAAACACATCATCTGCAACACAGCCTGCTGACGCTTTCCACTAGCTGCTCGATAGGGGGACATATCGTGTGCAACAGTGGCAGCTGCAGATGGAGTGCTCGTACGACTGCGCTCTGTGGACGAGCTTTCGCTTCTGGAGGAGGAGGAAGAGGAGGAGGGTCGAACGCCTACAGCCAACTGTTTCCTATACCGTGGGCTAGGCAGCACTGTCCCACCACCGCTGTCCCCTGTGGACCCTGCATCCTCCACATTAACCCAGTGCGCAGTGATGGAAACGTAACAGCCCTGGCCATGCCGACTGGACCATGCATCAGTTGTGAGGTGCACCTTTCCGCTCACTGACTGCTTGAGTGCATGGACAATGCGGTCTTTCACATGATGGTGGAGGGCTGGGATGGCTTTGCGAGAGAAGAAGTGGCGACTGGGTAGGTCATAGCGTGGTACTGCATAGGCCATGAGTTCGCGGAAAGCTGTGCTTTCCACCAACCGAAAGGGCATCATCTCAAACGAGATTAGTTTGGCAATGTGGGCGTTCAAACCCAGTGTACGCGGATGAGAGACTGAGTACTTTCTTGACCTACTCATAGTGTCTGGGAGGGTGAGCTGGACTTGAGAGCTGCATATGGTGGAAGTAGCGGTGGACAGGGCGGACTGAGAGAGGGTTGATGATGGTGATGGAGTTGGTGTTCTTTCTGATGGCCTAGAATCAGTCTTTCGTTGATATAACAGTGGGATTCCCTGACTGCTGTGGTCTTGCAACGACACCTCAACATTTGCTGATGTGCTAACTGGTGGGCTTACAGTGGGGGAAACAATGTAGCGTTGCTGACTACCTTCGTTGTGATCAGTTGCACATGTGGCACTTGAGGTTTGGTGTTGTGTCCACGCTTGCAAGTGCATGCTGGTTAAATGTCTAAGCATGCAACTGGTATTCAAATTTTTCAGATTTTTCCCTCGGCTAAAGGTCTTTGCGCACTTCTTACAGATAACCTTGGCCTGATCATGAGGATTTTGTTCAAAAAAGTGCCACACTGCACTCTTCCTACTTTGGCAGACATTTCGCGGCCTAGCACGCTGTGATCTTTTGACCCTCTGGACAAGCTGTCCAGCAACTCTTTTGATGTTTGGAACCTGTCTTTGGAGTGCTCCGGGCCTGCCAGATAACAGCTGTTGCGATGTCGATGTCTGCTGTGGATGCTCCTCATCTGAGCTATTGGAAGCAGCACACTCTTCCCCCAATGGATGCCAATCTGGGTCAACAACTGGGTCATCCATCACCTCCTCTTCTATGTCATGTGCACCTTTCTCTGTGTCACCGTGTATGGTGGTATAGTGTGCGGGAAGGGGCACCTGAGTCTCATCAGGGTCAGAATCTGGCTCTGTACACTGCGAGGACAATGTAGTGCTCTGAGTGAATGTACCAGCAGAATCATCCATCAGCGGCTGTGCATCAGTGCACTCCATGTCAGATTCATCTTGGCCTGGGTAATTCACCATTTCACTTGATAATCCAGGCATGGTATGTGAAAACAGCTCCATGGAGTAGTCAGTAGTATGGCCTGCTTCATCCTTCAATCTTGGTTGGGGTGAAGGACACAAGGAAAGGTGTGGTTCATGAACATGAGCCTCCAATGACGACTCAGTGCTTTTACTTTTTACAACTGAAGAAGAGGAGGCGATAGAGCTGGAGGCTGAGTCAGCAATGTAAGACAAAACTTTTTCCTGATGCTCTACCTTTAAAAGCGGTTTGCCAACTCCTAGAAAACTAAGCGTTCGAGGCCTTATGTAGCCAGACGATGACGCAGGGTCAGCACCTCCTGCATTCGGTCCTATTTTGCTCTTGCCACTACCAGCAGATCCACCACCAACACCATCATTACCAGCTGCCAACCCCCGCCCAATTCCACGGCCTCTTCCACCAGCCTTCCTCATTTTTGGTAGAAATGTAGACAAAATCCAACAAACTATATAGTAATGTAAAACAAGGTACAAGGTGTCTATAGGACAGGGGAGATTTAGAATTTCTGCACACACTTGTGGACAGTGGACACTTTTGGATTGTGTGAGGCCCACTGATATCTGAGCGCTATGTGACAGGCTCGATGGCACAGCTGCCTGTGACAAAAGTGACGAGAGGATAATGGAGATTTTGAATCTCTGCGCACACTTTTGGACACTGGACACTTGTGGATTGTGTGAGGCCCACTGATATCTGAGCGCTATGTGACAGGTTCGATGGCACAGCTGCCTGTGACCAAAGTGACGAGAGGATAATGGAGATTTTGAATCTCTGCGCACACTTTTGGACACTGGACACTTGTGGATTGTGTGAGGCCCACTGATATCTGAGCGCTATGTGACACGCTCGATGGCTGCCTGTGACCAAAGTGACGAGAGGATAATGGAGATTTTGAATCTCTGCGCACACTTTTGGACACTGGACACTTGTGGATTGTGTGAGGCCCACTGATATCTGAGCGCTATGTGACAGGCTCGATGGCACAGCTGTGACCAAAGTGACGAGAGGATAATGGAGATTTTGAATCTCTGCGCACACTTTTGGACACTGGACACATGTGGATTGTGTGAGGCCCACTGATATCTGAGCGCTATGTGACACGCTCGATGGCACAGCTGTGACCAAAGTAACGAGAGGATAATGGAGATTTTGAATCTCTGCGCACACTTTTGGACACTGAACACTTGTGGATTGTGTGAGGCCCACTGATATCTGAGCGCTATGTGACATGCTCGATGGCACAGCTGCCTGTGACCAAAGTGACGAGAGGATAATGGAGATTTTGAATCTCTGCGCACACTTTTGGACACTGGACACTTGTGGATTGTGTGCGGCCCACTGATATCTGAGCGCTATGTGACAGGCTCGATGGCACAGCTGTGACCAAAGTGACGAGAGGATAATGGAGATTTTGAATCTCTGCGCACACTTTTGGACACTGGACACTTGTGGATTGTGTGAGGCCCACTGATATCTGAGCGCTATGTGACACGCTCGATGGCACAGCTGCCTGTGACCAAAGTGACGAGAGGATAATGGAGATTTTGAATCTCTGCGCACACTTTTGGACACTGGACACTTGTGGATTGTGTGAGGCCCACTGATATCTGAGCGCTATGTGACACGCTCGATGGCACAGCTGCCTGTGACAAAAGTGACGAGAGGATAATGGAGATTTTGAATCTCTGCGCACACTTTTGGACACTGGACACTTGTGGATTGTGTGAGGCCCACTGATATCTGAGCGCTATGTGACAGGCTCGATGGCACAGCTGTGACCAAAGTGACGAGAGGATAATGGAGATTTTGAATCTCTGCGCACACTTTTGGACACTGGACACTTGTGGATTGTGTGAGGCCCACTGATATCTGAGCGCTATGTGACAGGCTCGATGGCACAGCTGTGACCAAAGTGACGAGAGGATAATGGAGATTTTGAATCTCTGCGCACACTTTTGGACACTGGACACTTGTGGATTTTGTGAGGCCCACTGATATCTGAGCGCTATGTGACACGCTCGATGGCACAGCTGCCTGTGACCAAAGTGACGAGAGGATAATGGAGATTTTGAATCTCTGCCCACACATTTGGACACTGGACACTTGTGGATTGTGTGAGGCCCACTGATATCTGAGCACTATGTGACAGGCTCGATGGCACAGCTGCCTGTGACCAAAGTGACGAGGGGATAATGGAGATTTTGAATCTCTGCGCACACTTTTGGACACTGGACACTTGTGGATTGTGTGAGGCCCACTGATATCTGAGCGCTATGTGACAGGCTCGATGGCACAGCTGTGACCAAAGTGACGAGAGGATAATGGAGATTTTGAATCTCTGCGCACACTTTTGGACACTGGACACTTGTGGATTGTGTGAGGCCCACTGATATCTGAGCGCTATGTGACACGCTCGATGGCACAGCTGCCTGTGACCAAAGTGACGAGAGGATAATGGAGATTTTGAATCTCTGCGCACACTTTTGGACACTGGACACTTGTGGATTGTGTGAGGCCCACTGATATCTGAGCGCTATGTGACACGCTCGATGGCACAGCTGCCTGTGACAAAAGTGACGAGAGGATAATGGAGATTTTGAATCTCTGCGCACACTTTTGGACACTGGACACTTGTGGATTGTGTGAGGCCCACTGATATCTGAGCGCTATGTGACAGGCTCGATGGCACAGCTGTGACCAAAGTGACGAGAGGATAATGGAGATTTTGAATCTCTGCGCACACTTTTGGACACTGGACACTTGTGGATTGTGTGAGGCCCACTGATATCTGAGCCCTATGTGACACGCTCGATGGCACAGCTGCCTGTGACCAAAGTGACGAGAGGATAATGGAGATTTTGAATCTCTGCGCACACTTTTGGACACTGGACACTTGTGGATTGTGTGAGGCCCACTGATATCTGAGCGCTATGTGACAGGCTCGATGGCACAGCTGCCTGTGACCAAAGTGACGAGAGGATAATGGAGATTTTGAATCTCTGCGCACACTTTTGGACACTGGACACTTGTGGATTGTGTGAGGCCCACTGATATCTGAGCGCTATGTGACAGGCTCGATGGCACAGCTGTGACCAAAGTGACGAGAGGATAATGGAGATTTTGAATCTCTGCGCACACTTTTGGACACTGGACACTTGTGGATTGTGTGAGGCCCACTGATATCTGAGCGCTATGTGACACGCTCGATGGCACAGCTGCCTGTGACAAAAGTGACGAGAGGATAATGGAGATTTTGAATCTCTGCGCACACTTTTGGACACTGGACACTTGTGGATTGTGTGAGGCCCACTGATATCTGAGCGCTATGTGACAGGCTCGATGGCACAGCTGTGACCAAAGTGACGAGAGGATAATGGAGATTTTGAATCTCTGCGCACACTTTTGGACACTGGACACTTGTGGATTGTATGAGGCCCACTGATATCTGAGCCCTATGTGACACGCTCGATGGCACAGCTGCCTGTGACCAAAGTGACGAGAGGATAATGGAGATTTTGAATCTCTGCGCACACTTTTGGACACTGGACACTTGTGGATTGTGTGAGGCCCACTGATATCTGAGCGCTATGTGACAGGCTCGATGGCACAGCTGCCTGTGACCAAAGTGACGAGAGGATAATGGAGATTTTGAATCTCTGCGCACACTTTTGGACACTGGACACTTGTGGATTGTGTGAGGCCCACTGATATCTGAGCGCTATGTGACAGGCTCGATGGCACAGCTGTGACCAAAGTGACGAGAGGATAATGGAGATTTTGAATCTCTGCGCACACTTTTGGACACTGGACACTTGTGGATTGTGTGAGGCCCACTGATGTCTGAGCGCTATGTGACACGCTCGATGGCACAGCTGCCTGTGACCAAACTGACGCGAGGATAATGGAGATTTTGAATCTCTGCGCACACTTTTGGACACTGGACACTTGTGGATTGTGTGAGGCCCACTGATATCTGAGCGCTATGTGACAGGCTCGATGGCACAGCTGTGACAAAAGTGAATAGAGGATAAGGGAGATTGGATTGCTTTTAAAAAAGCAGTTTGCGGAGCAGTGGGTAAACAGCAATGCCAGCGTGTCAGGAAGCCTTAAAAGGCAGCCCAACAACCAACACCACTGATACACCACAATATAGCCTCCCCTTGCACTGCACACACAGTGACTTGTGTGTTGTGCAGGCCAAATCGCTAGCAGCAGAAGCAGTTTTTTTGTCTTCTTCCCTGCCTAACGCTCTCCCTACAGAATCAGCAGCAACCTCTCCCTATACTAAGATCGGCAGAAGTAAGATGGCGGTCGGCGTGCACGCCCTTTTATACCCCCTGTGACGCCCACCAAAGCAAGCCAATCACTTGCATGCCCTTCTGATAGATGGTGGTGACCCGTGCCTAGGTCATCACGTTGCCCACAGTGTCCGTGGATCCTGATTGGCTGAAAAAGAGCGCAAAACAAACTTTTGAAACGCGACTTTGGCGGGTAAGTCGCCGACCTCGTGGCCGACCTCATCCTAGGGTCGGGTTTCGTTTCATGAAACCCGACTTTGCCAAAAGCCGGCGACTTTTGAATTTTTTCGACCCGTTTCGCTCAACTCTACATACTACATTAAATTCTCCAATATCTCCAAAAACGGACAGTATATTACTCCATACAGTATTATAGCCACAGCATAGTGCGCTATACAGAGTAATGAGTCCCATATATTTCTCCATACAGAATCATTGGTCCCATATAATGTTTGAAACAGTATATGATGAGCTCCACATAATGCTACAGTATATATTCGTCCCCATGGTTGAAGCTCCACTGTGTTATGGGCCCAAATAATGCTCCATATATAATGGGCCCCATTTCTAATGCTCCCATGCATAATGGGCCCTGTAAATGCTACTCCAGTGTCTGATGTCCACCTTTGGAATGCTCCAGTGTATGGTGGGCCTCATATATCATTCTCCAGAGAATAGTGCTCCCCAAAAATAGCGGTCCCAACATTGAAAACAATTAAATAATTCTCCTCGCTAGGTAATCCCTGAACTAGTCTGGACTCCTCGTCATCCCCATCTTCCATCTCACTGCACTTGGATTGTTTAGGCAGAGGGCGTACAGACATGATGTCATCACGCTCTCTGACCAGAATGTCACTGTCAGGAAACGCGGAAGACATCACAGCGGTGGAGCAGGAAGAGGTAAGTATTTCAACTTTGCAAGTGCTGTGATCCTGAGCAAGCAGGGGGGCCCACTCGTTGGCGATGGCACTGGCACAGGGCCCCTCATAGTACGCCGGTGTGTCTGACGGCGGGTGTGCACCCCCACCGTCAGAGACACTTAATTCTACTATGAGGGACCTTGTGCCAGTGCACTCGCACGGGTGCATGCGCCAGGTGGTGACCCTGGACCTGTGGGGGGAGGCAGCCCAGTTAGGGAGGTGGAAAAAATGGCATATGTTGATGTTGGACATTCAGCAGCTGCAAATGGAGTAATAGGAGAAATCCGCGGAAGAGGAGGACAAAAGCAAGCCATTTTTCTGGCAACCTACATGTCAGCAGGGAAGGGTGAAAACCCATGCATGGTTCATTTTAATGAAGGTTAGATCATCAACATTTTGGGTCGATAGATGGGTCCTTTTTCTGTCAGGATTGATCCAGCAGCACTGAAGACTCGTTCAGATAACACACTAGCAGAAGGGCAAGCGAGCTCCTGTAAGGCATATTGTGCCATTTCAGGCCAGGTGTCCAGTTTACTCTCCCAATAGTCAAAGGGGAATGACCGGTGAGGGAGAACATCGATATGGGAGGAGAAGTAGTTTGTTACCATAGTTGACAACTGCTGTCTCCTGTCACTTTCGATCGATGCAGTATTACCAGTCGTGTGAGAGGTACTTGAAAAATCAGTCGACAACATGGTCATGAAACCCCTGTGTCCAACGCCACTTCGACTGTGTGCACCACAAACACCTCTTCCATGTTGCCCCCCTATGGCTTGTTGGAAAAACATCACCGCCGCTGTGTGCTGGGAATGCCTTAAACAAACGATTTACCAGAGTTGTTTGTTTCTTAGCCAATATTAGCTCTAGGTTCTCCTGTGGCATGATGTTTTGGAATTTGCCTTTATAGCGTGGATCCAGGATGCTGGCCAACCAGTAGTCGTCATCATTCATCATTTTGGCAATGCGGGGGGTCCCTATTTAGGATCTGCAAGGCATAATCAGACATGTGGGCCAATGTTCCAGGTGTCTATGATGCACTGCGAGTGCTGGGTGGAGGAGCACTTTCTGGCAAATCAACATCCCTCCAGGCACGCACAAACCCTGTACCTGACCTTTCCACGCCAACATTTTTTCTTGCCCCCTGAGAAGCATCCTCCGCCCCAAAATAATCATCCCCATCATCCTCTTCCTCCTCCTCTTCCTCCACCTCGTCCATGAGACTTCCCTGAGCAGAGAATGGCTGACTGTCATCAAGGCTTCCCTCCTCCTCTTCCTCCTCGGCTGCAGATGCCTGCTCCTTAATGTGCGTCAAAGTTTGCATGAGCAGACGCATAAGTGGGATGCTCATGCTTATGATGGCGTCGTCTGCGCTTACCAGCCATATGCATTCCTCAAAACACTGAAGGATTTTACAGAGGTCTTTCAGCTTCGACCACTGCACACCAGACAACTCCATGTCTGCCTGCAAGCTGCCTGCCCGTGTATAATCCCACAAATGAATTACAGCCTGCCTCTGTTCGCACAGCCTCTGAACCATGTGCAGGGTGGAGTTCCACCTTGTTGCAACATCGATAATTAGGTGGTGCTTGGGAAGGTGGAGCAATCGCTGCAGCTTCTGCATACTACTGGAGTGTACGGGCGACCGGCGGATGTGCGAGCACAGTCTTCGCATGTTATGGAGCAGAGGTGTTAACTCTGGATATTTATTGAGGAAGCACTGCACCACCAGGTTCAAGGTGTTAGCCAGGCAAGGTATGTGTCTGAGTTTTGTAAGGGCTATGGCTGCTACAAAATTCCAGCCGTTATCACTAACTACCTTGCCTGCCTCAAGATGTACACTGCCCAGCCATGACTCAGTTTGTTGCTGCAAGTAGTCGGCCAGTACCTCTGCGGTGTATCTGTTGTTGCCCAAACACATCAGCTTCAACACAGCCTGCTGACGCTTACCACTAGCTGTTCGATAGTGGGACAACTCGTGTGCAACACTGGCAGCTGCAGATGCAGTGCTCGTGCGACTGCGCTCTGTGGACGAGCTTTCGCTTCTGGAGGAGGAGGAGGAAGAGGAGGTTCGAACTCCTACAGCCAACTGTTTCATATATCGTGGGCTAGGCAGCACTGTCCAACTGCCGCTGTCCCCTGTGGACCCTCCATAAACCACATTAACCCAGTGCGCAGTGATGGACACGTAATGGCCCTGGCCATGCCTACTGGACCATGCAGCTATTGTGAGGTGCACCTTTCCACTCACTGATTGCTTGAGTGCATGGACAATGTGGTCTTTCACATGCACGTGGAGGTCTGGGATGGCTTTTCGCGAAAAGAAGTGCCGACTGGGTAGGTCATAGCATGGTACTGCGTAGGCCATGAGCACACTTTGCTTTCAACCAACCGGTAGGGCATCATCTCTAACGAGATTAGTTTGGCAATGTGGGCGTTCGAAGCCAGTGTACGCGAATGAGAGGATGAGTATTTTCTTGTCCTACTCAGAGTCTCTGGTAGGGTGAGCTGGACTTGAGAGCTGCAAATGGTGGAACTAGCGGTGGACATGGCAGACTGAGAGAGGGTGGTGATGGTGTTGCTGATGGCCTAGATTCAGTCTTTCGCAGCAATAACATTGTGATTCCATTACTGCTTTACCCTTGCATCGACACCTCGACATTTGCTGCTGGTGGTGTGCTAACCGGTGGGCTTACACTGGTGGAAGCAATATAGCGTTGCTGACTACCTTCATTTGAAGCAGGTGGTACGTGAGGTTTGGTAGTCTGTCCACACTTGCAAGTGCATGGTGGTTAAATGTCTAAGCATGAAACTGGTATTCAAATTTCTCAGATTTTTCCCTCGGCTAAAGGTCTTTGCGCACTTCTTACAGATAACTTTTGCCTGATCATTAGGATTTTGTTCAAAAAAGTGCCACACTGCACTCTTCCTACTATGGAAGACATTTTGAGACCTTGCACGCTGTGCTAATTTGACCGTCTGGCAAAGCTGTCCTGCCACTCTTTTGTTTTTTGTAACACGTTTTTGGACTGCTATGGTCATGCCAGATAACAGCTGTTGCGATGTCGTTGCCTGCTGTGGTTCCTCCTCCTCCTCTTCTGAGCTATTGGCAGCAGCACCCTCTTCCCCCAATGGATGCCAATCTGGGTCAACAACTGGGTCATCCTCTTCAATTTCATGTGCACCTTCCTCTGTGTCACCGTGTAAGGTGGTATAGTATGCGGGAAGGGGCACCTGAGTTTCATCAGGGTCTGATTCTGCCTCAGTACACTGCGAGGACAATGTAGTGCTCTGAGTGAATGTATCAGCAGAAAAATCTAGCAGTGGCTGTGCATCAGTGCACTCCATGTCAGATTCATCTTGTACTGGGGAATTCACGATTTGACTTGCTAACCCAGGCATGGTATGTGAAAAGAGCTCCATGGAGTAATCGGTAGTGTGGCCTGCCACATCCTTCACTTTTGGTAGGGGTGAAGGACACAAGGAAAGGTGTTGTTCCTGACCAGGAGCCTCCACTGACGACTCAGTGCTTTTATTTTTTGAAACTTCAGAAGAGGAGGCGAGAGAGCAGAAGGCTGTGTCAGCAATGTAAGCCAAAACTTGTTCCTGAAGCTCCGGCATTAAAAGTGATTTACCTACTCCCAGAAAAGAGAGCCTTTGAGGCCTTGTGGAGCCAGACGATGTCGCAGGCTCAACACCTCCTGCCTTAGGTGCTATTGTGCTTTTGCAACTACCAACAGATGCAACACCACCACCACCATCGGGACCAGCTGGCAACCCCCGCCCACTTCCATGGCATCTTCCACCATACTTCCTCATTTTTGTGAAAATGTACCCAAAATACCACCAGCTACTGTAAAACAAGGTAGAAGGTGTATCTACTATTAGTGAGAATTTGAATCTCACTATAGATTTGAGGACGCAGAACTATTGTCTCAGGCCCAGTAGAGATTACACCTCAATGTAACAGGCTGAAATTGGATGGTGTATGACAAGGTGTAGGGTGTCTATAGGATTGGTGAGAATTTGAATCTCACTATAGATTTGAGGATGGAGAACTATTGACTCAGGCCCAGGAGAGATTACACCTCAATGTAACAGGCTGAAATTGGATGGTGTATGACAAGGTGGAGGGTGTCTATAGGATTGGTGAGAATTTGAATCTCACTATAAATTTGAGGGTGGAGAACTATTGACTCAGGCCCAGGAGAGATTACACCTCAATGTAACAGGCTGAAATTGGATGGTGTATGACAAGGTGGAGGGTGTCTATAGGATTGGTGAGAATTTGAATCTCACTATAGATTTGAGGACGCTGAACTATTGTCTCAGGCCCAGGAGAGATTACACCTCAATGTAACAGGCTGAAATTGGATGGTGTATGACAAGGTGGAGGGTGTCTATAGGATTGGTAAGAATTTGAATCTCACTATAGATTCCAGGATGCAGAACTATTGTCTCAGGCCCAGGAGAGATTACACCTCAATGTAACAGGCTGAAATTGGATGGTGTATGACAAGGTGAAGGGTTTTTTATAGGATTGGTGAGAATTTGGATCTCACTAGAGATTTGAGGACACTGACAATGATGCTCTCAGTCCAAGTATGGATGCAGGCAGCCTCATAAGCAGGACTGCTGCACACACAAATGGGTGGAAAAATGAACGCTTGGTAGCTGTGCAGAAAAGAGGAAGAAAAGTATTTTTGCTTTTAAAAAAGCAGTTTGCACAGCAGTGTGCAAACAGCAATGCAGCTATCAGGGAGCCTTATAAGACAGCCTAATAACCAACAGAGCTGATGCACATAAATCGAGCCTCCCCTGTCACTGCATACAAAGTGTTGTGTTGTAAGTGGAAATCGCTAAGGCTACTTTCACACATCAGGTTTTCGGCGTCAGGCGCGATCCGGCGTCGTGCCGGAACGCCGGATCCGGCAAATGTTTAGTAAAACCTGATGTGACGGATCCGGTTTTCTGCCGGATCCGTCTTTTTCTTGACAGACAAAACCGGATCCGTCTCATCCGGTTCATCCGTTTTTCTATCCGTTTTTCGACGGATTACGCCGGATCCGGTTTTTAAAATTGACCCTTGTGGCCTTCCGAACGGGATTGGCTACTGGAAAACTATATATAGCATGTTCCTACAGCCCTTCTTTGACAGGTTGTAGAGGAGAAAGTGCAGGTTGGAGAGAAGAGCAAGTACTGGCGAAGATGGATGTTGTCATTGGAAATATTTTGAAGAATTTGGCGGATTTTACAGCGGAGGCAAATCGTTTGAGGGTGATTGTTCTGGAGAAGGAGAGAGCGAGACAGCAGCGCATCAGGCATCGTAGACGACGTTTGTGGATCCACCCCATCACAGCCAAGAGAATGACGCGTGGGGTCTATTCTACACTATGCATGGACCTTCGACGAAACCCGGATAAATTTTTTGGATATGTTAGGATGAAAATGGAGAATTTTGATTACTTGGTGGAGCGCATTGCACACCTCATAAGAAAAGCGGACACCTATTGCCGCTTCTCAGTTTTACCCGCAGAGCGTCTGATGGTGACTTTAAGGTAAGCCACATTTATTGGATATGATCGCATCAGAGCACACTTTCACTGCAATCTTGTTGGTGGTAATTTGTATCTCCAAGTGTTATAGGTCAGTTTTGGTATGTAATGCTGTGATTTAAAACTAATTTATTGTTTGTTAATTCCCCACAGATTTCTTGCAACTGGAGAATCCCTTTCGTCACTGCATTTCCAGTACAGACTCGGGATTTCCACCATATCTGGAATTGTGAAGTACACATGCCGTGCACTGTGGGACTCCTTAGCTGAAGAGTTTTTACCAGAGCCCACAACAGAGAGGTGGATTGAAATTGCTGACAGGTTTCAACAGATATGTCAGTTTCCAAACTGCTTGGGCGCTGTGGACGGGAAACATATCCGCATTGTAAAGCCAGCTGGATCGGGATCGGAATATTTCAATTACAAGAAATATTTTTCAATTGTCCTCATGGCCATCGCTGACGCGGAATACAAATTTATTGCGGTTGATATTGGGGCCTATGGCCACTCCAATGACTCTCAAGTTTTCAAACTGTCTGCCATGGGGCGTAAACTGTATGGAAACACCTTCCAGTTCCCACCACCTAGACCGCTGCTGCAAACATCTGGTCCACCTATGCCATTTGTCTGTGTAGGGGATGAAGCCTTCCAGCTGTCAGAACACCTTTTGAAACCGTACTCTAGCAGAGGATTGACAAGACCAAAACGCATTTTTAATTACCGCCTCACAAGAGCAAGAAGAATGGTTGAATGTACCTTTGGTATTCTGACAGCCAAATGGCGGGTCCTATTGACTGCGATCAACCTCAAGACAGAAACTGTGGACGAGGTGATCAAAGCGTGCGTGGTATTCCACAATTTTGTTATCTGCAAGGAACCCATTTCCATTGAGGACACCTCTGAAGAAACCACCTTGCAAGATTACCATGACATTACCACTAGAAGTTCTGTGACGGTTTCAGTAATGAGGGACAATTTTGCACTATACTTTATGTCACCTCAAGGCAGAGTACACTGGCAGGATGACAGAGTGTGAAAGATTTGTGCCCTAACCAAACTTGTGTACCTTCTGTACCAACAGTATATACCTTTGCCAACCAAAGTTGGCTATCTTGTCATGGTCTCTATTTTTAGCTTTAGGCCACAGGTGTGTACCTGGTTGTGTTTTATGCAAAGTATTTCACCTTTTAACAAAAGTTGTGTACATTGTTAGGAAATCACCAACAATAAACACAACTTTTTAGGTGAAATACTTTGCTTCAAACACAACCAGGAACACAACTGTGGCAAAAAGCTAAAATTTACCCACAGTTATATACTTAGTTTTGAATACCATTTCACCTTTTAAATACCCTGTATTTAACCTTTTTCGCCGCAGAAAGAAATGACAGACAACCAGTGTAAAATAATTTAACTTTTATTGAAAAATGTTTTTTTTAGTAAACTTTTTTAAAATTTTAATAAACATGTTTAATAAAAATTTGAAACTATAAAACTGAAACCATAAAACTGGTCATTTTTATTTAAATACACACATTATAATTCGGTGTAGTGTGTGGTGGAAATACTGCTGTAGGGGCTGCGGGACACTTCGACACTGGGAGTGTGGAGAGAGGACTGGGATCGTGGTGGGGAAGGAACAGTTAGAGGTGAAGGTGTGGAAAAAACTACAGAATGGGTGGACATGTGGGAAGCAGAAGAGGTGGTGTGTGGTGGAGTGGAGGGTTGGGCAGGGACTGTAGGAGCAGATGATGTTGATGGCAAGTTGTATGGGGAAGGAGTTTGGTACGGGGCAGGTTGCTGGAAGTGGGGAGATGTCTGGTACGGGGCAGGTTGCTGGAAGTGGGGAGATGTCTGGTACGGGGCAGGTTGCTGGAAGTGGGGAGATGTCTGGTACGGGGCAGGTTGCTGGAAGTGGGGAGATGTCTGGTACTGGGGAGGTTGCTGGTACTGGGGAGTTTGCAGGTACTGTGGAGGTTGCTGGTACTGGTGAGGTTGCTGGTGCTGGGGAGGTTGCTGGTGCTGGGGAGGTGGATGGTGCTGGGGAGGTGGATGGTGCTGGGGAGGTGGATGGTGCTGGGGAGGTGGATGGTATGTAATAGGAGGGGGAGGATGGAAAGTGGCTGGAGGAGGATGGTATGTAATAGGAGGGGGAAGATGGAAAGTGGCTGGAGGGGGTGTAGATGTAATAGGAGGGGGAGGATGGAAAGTGGCTGGAGGGGGTGTAGATGTAATAGGAGGGGGAGGATGGAAAGTGGCTGGAGGGGGTGTAGATGTAATAGGAGGGGGAGGATGGAAAGTGGCTGGAGGGGGTGCAGGTGGAGGAACTACTGTGGTGGGAGGAGGAGGAGGTTGGGAGGTAACTTGCTGGAGAGCAGCGTGGCATGAATGCATTACATGCATCTGCTGGGCAGGAGAGAGCGTTTCCATGCGCTCCACAACAGACCTGAAAAAGGTGTGGTTTGGCGAAGATCTTGCTTCTGAATGCATGGTTTGCAGAAGTGTCTTCACCTCCAGAATGCTGGAGTTGATCTGCTGATAGCCTGCGGAGATTTGCTCTGACAAGACTTTTAGACAGTTCTGGAAAGATGCATTCAGATGCAAGAACTCTGGTGCATAAGTCTTTTCCTGACCCCTCTGCCGCTGCCGCCCAGTACCCGCAGGTGTACTAGAGGTGGCAGGGGCAGAAGGGTGGGGTAAAGGGAAAGCGATCTCCTCACCAGCAGCTTCATGTAATGTAGGCGGCCACGATGCTCCTGTGCTGGTGGATGGGACAGATGGGTCGAATGTGTGGGAAGGCTGGGAAGGTGCAGATGTACCGGGGCGGTCGAAGTGTCCCTCGGTGCCGGTCTCCTCAGGGATCGCCTCAGAAGGGTCCAATCGTGCCGGCTCCCGAGTGCTGCTCACCGTGCTGTGGAATAAAGAGAAAAAAAAACAATTAAAATACTGACATGGTATGGCCCTGGCTGAAAAAAAAATTTACATCTAACATTTTTTTTCACATGTGGTGTGTAATATTTACCTTCTGGTGACCATTGTTTCCCGGAGGAACGACAGGGCTTCTGCGTACTTGTACTTGCTCCTGCATCCTCCAGATCCACTCGGGGCCCGCATCTCTTTATTGAACTCCTTCTTGAAACGATCCCTCACAGACCGCCACCGATTCACAATTCTGTTCCCTGAAACGAGAAAGGAGTGGTTAGTATACAACATCAGTGTTTCCCAAACTCCAGTCCTCATGGTCCCCAGGGGTCATGTTTTCAGGATTTCCATAGTAAATAGAAATCCTGAACACATGATCCGTGGGGACCACGAGGACTGGAGTTCGGGAAACACTGGTTTAAATCAAGCAACCGGTACTGTATATACTTACGCTCTGTAATCTGGGCCCGAACATCGAGGTCCTCCCAGCGGCCCACAAGGAGCGAACAGATTTCCTCCCAGAGTCGTCGGGTAACGATCAGGTCAGCGTGGCGGCGGTCAGCCATATTCCAGAGCGGCTCCCTTTCTCTGACGAGATCGATGAGGCGGTCCACATCAATCCCTCCATCCTCAACGTCAGAGTCGGGAGCACGCTGTGAAGGCTGTTAAAGAAAAAGACAAAAATAACATAATTAGCCTCCACAAAAGAAATTAAATAAAAACTGCAAAAAAACAAAGCAAAAATATTTATACTTACACGCTGGTGACCGCCGCGTTGCTGTCGCCGACGACCCTGGGAGGCACTGCGAGGACCTCTTGGCCAAGCACCAGATTGGGAAGACTAGAGAAGAAAACAAAAAAAGTTATGTCTTTGGATGTAGGCATTTGTTTGCTGTGTGTGGTCTGCAGAACATTGTTTTCTATGTGTTGTGTGTAGTGTGATGTTGTGTTTCTGCGTTTGATGCAAAAAACTTACCAATTGTGAGCCCACTCCAGGTGTCTGTCCACCCCTTCCTTCTTCTTCTGGGAGCTCCTCTTCATCTTGTGATTCCTGTTTTGAAATAAAAGGCCATGAATAGACATATATTACAGAGAAGATGGATTTTGGAAATAAAAACTTACCGTCAAACGCTGACGATGCGAGGGAGGGCTCCCAGAAGATGATGTGCTGTCTTCCTGGTGGCCACACTCCATGCCTGTGGGTGGTGTTCCAGCTGCTGCCATTGCTGCTGCTGCTGCTGCATCTATTGGGCGGCTGTTGAATAAAGAGAAACAAAGGGCCAATGAATATCTTGATATTCAATAGCCCTAGTTTGGAGGAATGGGTGATTTGATAATTACCGTCTCTCATCTGCTGCTGGACTCCCCTCCCGTTGTTCAGCATGCTGCTCCAATTGGGGTGGTGCTGATGATGCTGCTGCAGATGTCTCCTGCCTTCTCCTGCGCCTGGTTGCTGTCTTGGGTGGCATGTTGGGTGTGGCTGTGGGTCCCACTGTCTTGCTTTTATATATGTCTTGTGGGCAGAGCTACTGAGCATGCTCAGACCAAAAAACCGGATCCGGCCGCCGGATCAGGCTTTCGCCGGATCCGGTGCATTGCGGCGCTCATAGGCTTTCATTGTGTGAAAAAGCCGGACGCGCCGGATCCGGCGTGTCCGGCTTTTTCGCCGGAGACAAAAAACGTTACAGTAGACGTTTTTTCCAGACGCCGGATCGCGACACATTGCGACACATTGCCGGATCCGGCGAAAACCGGATGAAACGCATGGCCATCCGGCGCTATCCGGTGCAAATGCAAGTCAATGGGGGGGAAACCGGATCCGGCATTGCATTTCGCCGGATCCGGTTTCTGTCAAAACCGCCGGATCGCGCCTGACGGCGAAAACCTGATGTGTGAAAGAGGCCTAACAGCAGAAGCAGTTTTTTGGTTCTTCTTCCCTGCCTAACGCTCTCCCTTATTCTGAATCAGCAGCAGCAACCTCTCCCTAATGCTAATATTGGCAGAAGTAAGATGGCGGCTGGCATTCACGCCCTTTTATAGCCCCTGTGACACCACACAGCTAATTGAATAACCAATTTGTATATACTGTGATTGAAATTTTGGCACTTTTTGTCCAGACTGGATGTTTTTTGGACTAAAAACTTACCTAATTTTGCAAAGTATCAAGTCTCAGTGTGCGGTGGATTATATTTCTTACTTGTATCTAGGATCTTCACAGTCCAATCCACCAGCACCTAACCTCTGTTTATGACCTGAGTGCACACCATCCTCTATTATTACACAAAGCCAGCCAATCATTTGCACGCCCTTCTCAAAGATGGTGGTGACTGATGTCTATGTCATTGCGTTGCCCACAGTGTGCGTCCTCCATCATTGGCTAAAAAAGGGCGCTGGAAGCATCTTTTGAAACGTGACTTTGGTGCTCTGGTTGCCAACCTCGTGGCCGACCTCACTCTATGGTCGGGTTTCGTTTCATGAAACCCGACTTCAGCGAAAGTCGCCGACTTTTGAATATGACCGACCCGTTTCGCTCAACTCTAGTCAGGACTCAACCATTTTACCATGACGTTGGGATTGTCAAGTTGTTCTCATTTAGGGGAGACAAGACCATCCCAAAGCCCCACACCACCCCCATGTATTAACCCCATACGCCGCTTAATAACTCCAGAGACCAAAAGTTTCTTTTGGAACTTGTATGGCCACAGCAGTCTTTTATTAAATTAGCAAACAACAATAATAATGTATTATGAACACCATAAATACAATACTTGAACACTGAGTAGTCCTTGAAGTCGCGAGATCTAGGTGAATTACCCCAAAATGTTGTGGACAAAACCAACATATTACTCCCAGCCGTTATCCCACAGGCTCAGGAGCACCAACACACAGAGGCATATTGTCCACTAAGCAACTAGGGGATCCGCTGACTTTACGGAAACTCCCCATCCACTTTTCACCAGATCACCACCACCATACCTATTAACGTAGGAGACCCTATACCGTGAGTCTCCAAACCAATTTCAAAACGACTCCAAGGACAACCCCCCCTTCCGAACAGCCACAACGAGGGCCCTTGAACACCTCAACATCCCGAGACCCCCCGAACACGCCATGCTATGGCCCTTTCAATGCCTTCCTGCAGACCCAGAGTCCAAATGTCGGATCCAACCGCATTCAAATGGACACCATCAGCCAACCAAAAATCCCCTTCACCCTTTTCAAGATCAAAATGATGCACAACCATGCCCCCATTCCTAACCACAAAGGAAGACACCGCCCTGTTAACTTTAATCCTGGCCTTGTTGACCTTCACCAAGGATCTCATGGAACACCAATGCTTGCATGGAACAGTTTCGGACCAGACAATGGTGACCCCCTGATACAACAACCACAACTGCAAGCAATCCTGCTTGATGTCCTTTATCAGTTCCCGAAAAGGTTGGACCGCCAAATCGTTGCCCCCGACATGAAGAACCAGAATGTCCAGTGCATGGTCCAACTGAGCACACACATGAATTTCTTGTAATACCCTTCTCCACTCCATTCCCCTGAAACCGAGCCACCGCACCACCGCCACGGTGCACTCTTCCTACTTTGGCAGACATTTTGCGGCCTAGCACGCTGTGATCTTTTGACCCTCTGGACAAGCTGTCCAGCAACTCTTTTGATGTTTGGAACCTGTCTTTGGAGTGCTCCGGGCCTGCCAGATAACAGCTGTTGCGATGTCGATGTCTGCTGTGGATGCTCCTCATCTGAGCTATTGGAAGCAGCACCCTCTTCCCCCAATGGATGCCAATCTGGGTCAACAACTGGGTCATCCATCACCTCCTCTTCTATGTCATGTGCACCTTCCTCTGTGTCACCGTGTATGGTGGTATAGTGTGCGGGAAGGGGCACCTGAGTCTCATCAGGGTCAGAATCTGGCTCTGTACACTGCGAGGACAATGTAGTGCTCTGAGTGAATGTACCAGCAGAATCATCCATCAGCGGCTGTGCATCAGTGCACTCCATGTCAGATTCATCTTGGCCTGGGTAATTCACCATTTCACTTGATAATCCAGGCATGGTATGTGAAAACAGCTCCATGGAGTAATCAGTAGTATGGCCTGCGTCATCCTTCAATCTTGGTTGGGGTGAAGGACACAAGGAAAGGTGTGGTTCATGAACATGAGCCTCCAATGACGACTCAGTGCTTTTACTTTTTACAACTGAAGAAGAGGAGGCGATAGAGCTGGAGGCTGAGTCAGCAATGTAAGACAAAACTTTTTCATGATGCTCTGGCTTTAAAAGCAGTTTGCCAACTCCCAGAAAACTAAGCGTTCGAGGCCTTATGTAGCCAGACGATGATGCAGGCTCAACACCTCCTGCATTCGGTCCTATTTTGCTCTTGCCACTACCATCAGATCCACCACCAACACCATCATTACCAGCTGCCAACCCCCGCCCAATTCCACGGCCTCTTCCACCAGCCTTCCTCATTTTTGATAGAAATGTAGACAAAATCCAACAAACTATATAGTAATGTAAAACAAGGTACAAGGTGTCTATAGGACAGGGGAGATTTTGAATTTCTGCAGACACTTGTGGACAGTTTTGGATTGTGTGAGGCCCACTGATATCTGAGCGCTATGTCACAGGCTCGATGGCACAGCTGTGACAAAAGTGACGAGAGGATAAGGGAGATTTTGAATTTCTGCAGACACTTGTGGACAGTTTTGGATTGTGTGAGGCCCACTGATATCTGAGCGCTATGTCACAGGCTCGATGGCACAGCTGTGACAAAAGTGACGAGAGGATGAGGGAGATTTTGAATTTCTGCAGACACTTGTGGACAGTTTTGGATAGTGTGAGGCCCACTGATATCTGAGCGCTATGTCACAGGCTCGATGGCACAGCTGTGACAAAAGTGACGAGAGGATAAGGGAGATTTTGAATTTCTGCAGACACTTGTGGACAGTTTTGGATTGTGTGAGGCCCACTGATATCTGAGCGCTATGTCACAGGCTCGATGGCACAGCTGTGACAAAAGTGACGAGAGGATAAGGGAGATTTTGAATTTCTGCAGACACTTGTGGACAGTTTTGGATTGTGTGAGGCCCACTGATATCTGAGCGCTATGTGACAGGCTCGATGGCACAGCTGTGACAAAAGTGATGAGAGGATAAGGGAGATTTTGAATTTCTGCAGACACTTGTGGACAGTTTTGGATTGTGTGAGGCCCACTGATATCTGAGCGCTATGTGACAGGCTCGATGGCACAGCTGTGACAAAAGTGACGAGAGGATAAGGGAGATTTTGAATTTCTGCAGACACTTGTGGACAGTTTTGGATTGTGTGAGGCCCACTGATATCTGAGCGCTATGTGACAGGCTCGATGGCACAGCTGTGACAAAAGTGACGAGAGGATAAGGGAGATTTTGAATTTCTGCAGACACTTGTGGACAGTTTTGGATTGTGTGATGCCCACTGATATCTGAGCGCTATGTGACAGGCTCGATGGCACAGCTGTGACAAAAGTGACGAGAGGATAAGGGAGATTTTGAATTTCTGCAGACACTTGTGGACAGTTTTGGATTGTGTGAGGCCCACTGATATCTGAGCGCTATGTCACAGGCTCGATGGCACAGCTGTGACAAAAGTGACGAGAGGATAAGGGAGATTTTGAATTTCTGCAGACACTTGTGGACAGTTTTGGATTGTGTGAGGCCCACTGATATCTGAGTGCTATGTCACAGGCTCGATGGCACAGCTGTGACAAAAGTGACGAGAGGATAAGGGAGATTTTGAATTTCTGCAGACACTTGTGGACAGTTTTGGATTGTGTGAGGCCCACTGATATCTGAGCGCTATGTGACAGGCTCGATGGCACAGCTGTGACAAAAGTGACGAGAGGATAAGGGAGATTTTGAATCTCTGCAGACACTTGTGGACAGTTTTGGATTGTGTGAGGCCCACTGATATCTGAGCGCTATGTGACAGGCTCGATGGCATAGCTGTGACAAAAGTGACGAGAGGATAAGGGAGATTTTGAATTTCTGCAGACACTTGTGGACAGTTTTGGATTTTGTGAGGCCCACTGATATCTGAGCGCTATGTGACAGGCTCGATGGCACAGCTGTGACAAAAGTGACGAGAGGATAAGGGAGATTTTGAATTTCTGCAGACACTTGTGGACAGTTTTGGATTGTGTGAGGTCCACTGATATCTGAGCGCTATGTGACAGGCTCGATGGCACAGCTGTGACAAAAGTGACGAGAGGATAAGGGAGATTTTGAATTTCTGCAGACACTTGTGGACAGTTTTGGATTGTGTGAGGCCCACTGATATCTGAGCGCTATGTGACAGGCTCGATGGCACAGCTGTGACAAAAGTGACGAGAGGATAAGGCTACTTTCACACATCAGTTTTTGTGCATCAGGCGCGATGTGGCGAAAAGTGTAAAAACCGGATCAGGCGCCTGTTGCCACCGGATCCGGTTTTTTCCCCATAGAGTTTCATTATCGCCGCATCGCGCCTGATGCCTATGCGGCGTATCCGGTTTTTGCCAGATCCGGCAAAAACAGCCGATCCGGCGTCTGGAAAAAACGTTCTCTGCAACGTTTTTTCTCAGCGCCGGACCGGCTTTTTCCACAGCGCATGCCCGGACTCTGTGAATGTTAACCCCACAAGTGCCCGGTGAGAGAGAGAGAGATCTCTCTCTGTCACCCAGACACTTGTGAGAGATCTCTCTCGCCGGGCACTTGTGGGGTTAACACTCACAGTGTCTGGATGAGAGAGAGAGAGAGATCTCTCTGTGGGGTTAACCCCACAAGTGCCCGGCAAGAGAGAGAGATTCTCTCGCCCGGACACTGAGTGTTAACCCCACATGTCTCTCTCTCTCTCCAACCCCCTCTCCTCTCCCCTCCCCTCTCCTCTCCCCTCCCCTCTCCTCTCCTACCCTCCCCTCACCTCCCTTTCAGCAGCTGTCTCTCTCAGCGGCTGTCTCTGTCCACCTCCTGCTGCGGCTCCTTTAAATCACGTCCGAGCCGTATCAGACGCCGCACACACATCCGGTGTCACGGCTGCAGGCCGGATCCGGCGGCCCGGCTTTTCTCCGCACGCCGCCGGACCCCACACACCGGATGTGTGAAAGTAGCCTAAGGGAGATTTTGAATTTCTGCAGACACTTGTGGACAGTTTTGGATTGTGTGAGGCCCACTGATATCTGAGCACTATGTCACAGGCTCGATGGCACAGCTGTGACAAAAGGGACTAGAGGATAAGGGAGATTGGATTGCTTTTAAAAAAGCAGTTTGCGGAGCAGTGGGTAAACAGCAATGCCAGCCTGTCAGGAAGCCTTAAAAGGCAGCCCAACAACCAACACCACTGATACACCACTATATAGCCTCCCCTTGCACTGCACACACAGTGACTGGTGTGTTGTGCAGGCCAAATCGCTAGCAGCAGAAGCAGTTTTTTTGTCTTCTTCCCTGCCTAACGCTCTCCCTACAGAATCAGCAGCAACCTCTCACTATACTTAGATCGGCAGATGTAAGATGGCGGTCGGCGTGCACGCCCTTTTATACCCCCTGTGACGCCCACCAAAGCAAGCCAATCACTTGCATGCCCTTCTGAAAGATGGTGGTGACCCCTGCCTATGTCATCACGTTGCCCACAGTGTCCGTGGATCCTGATTGGCTGAAAAAGAGCGCAAAACAAACTTTTGAAACGCGACTTTGGCGCGTAAGTCGCCGACCTCGTGGCCGACCTCATCCTAGGGTCGGGTTTCGTTTCATGAAACCCGACTTTGCCAAAAGTCGGCGACTTTTGAAATTTTTCGACCCGCTCAACTCTAGTAAGCACCTGTCCACGAAAAACTTGCCATCCCAAAAACAACCCAGGAGCCTCATGCTGTCCGGATGGACAGATAAAAGACGAAATGCAGCTTCAAGGTCAGTCTTAGCCATAAGGGCCCCCGATCACAATTTCACACCCACCGTGCAGCCTCGTCGAACGAGGAGTAAACCACCGAACATATCTCCGGATCAATACCATCGTTAACTGACCTACCCCGTGGAAAAGTCAAGTGCAAAATAAGCCGAAACTTATTTGGCTCCTTCTTCGGAACCACGCCCAGGGGAGAGACCTCCAAATCCGGAAACGGCAGGGACGCGAAAGGGCCGGCCATGCGGCCCAAAGAGACTTCCTTTTCAATTTTTTCCGAAACCACAGCGGCGTGAAGCAGAGCCCAACGCAAATTTTTTAAAGCGAGCGGAAAGACAAAAGGGGGTGCGGAATCACAAAACCATCTCTTAAACCTGTGTACAACAGTGCCGCTTTTTCCCTGTCCGCATATCTATTTAGATAAGGGACCATCCTTTCCAGTTTCACTGGATTCTCCCCCTTTAGGATTACCACCCCCGGCTCCTGGCTTCCCTTTTTTGAAACACTTGGACGCTCTGTGGGAAGCACTATTGCAAGTGGAACAGAGGTGTTTGAATTTGCAATTCGCCCCGAACTTACACTGCCCGTGGTTGAACTGCCAGGAGACCCCCAACTTGTGGTTTCCAGCCTGCCCCAGTCCACTTCCGCTCGTGATGCTGGAGTTACCGCTGCTCTGGCTGGTGCTGCCAGCCCCCCCATGAAAGGAGCTCTCAAACTTGTTTTGAGCAAGGATGCGCATCCATAACCCAATATCCTTCTGATCCCAACGAATGGCTGGGCGAACGGCCTTCCTCTGCCGGAATTGTTCGTCATACCTCAGCCACGCTTGACCCCCATAAACTCTGTAAGCTTCACCTATCGCATCCAGGTAACAAAACAATGCCGAGCAATTGTCTGGGGCCCTTTCCCCAATAACGCTTGCCAAAATGGCAAACGCTTGCTGCCAATTCACAAACGTCTGAGGAAATAAGCGCCACCTGCGTTTCTCCTCTTCCTCCTTTTTGCTATCCTCCTTCTTGCTCTTATCAAAATTAAATTTCTCAAGAGGCAACAATGACAATATCTCCACGTATTCGTCCCTCCATATGCGCTCCTTAACGTCCTTCTTTAAATGAGCCCCCAGTGGGCTCTCAAAGCATACATAGACCTCACTGTGAGCCCTGTCGTCCAGGTGCACGCGACACTCATTCTCCTTTTCCGTTTGCACCAACACAGACACTGGTTCACTAGTGCGCCCCGCCAGCTCTATCCCGCTCTGCCCAACCTGCCCCCCAGCCTGAGACCCCACCCAGGCCGCCAATGGAGAAGGTGCAACGAAACCCCGCTCCAACCGTGAAATCAAATCGCGGACATCTGCGAGCATAGACCTAACACCCCCCCACCACTCGTACCATCCATCGAGGGACTCACCCCCCGGCAATGAAGACAACAGTGGCTGACATACAGGGGACACAGATGCATACTCACCGGGCTGCGAGGGGGCTGTGATTCCTCCAGCCGGACTGCTGGGATCCACGGATGTGTTCACGCCCGATTGGCTCATGATGCTGGCTCCACTGGACTGCCGCTGACGTCCAGGACTTGACCCGAGGGAACCGGGATACAGGGCCCAAAACCCAGGGGGATCCCTCTTGCTGATCCCCAAATGACGGTGCTGCCTGAGTCGCCGAGACCGGAGCCCCTGATGTCGCACCATCCATCCATGATGACGCGTGTGTGGCCCCCGGTGAAGAGCTCAGTGGGACCAGAGCGTACTCCCTGCCGCCAGTTGTGGAGGTGGATGGCACATGCCCTGCAGTGCAGCAGGCCATTCTATCCCTGCTGCATGGCCTCTTGTCACTGTGCCCGGAGCAGGAAGCAGGCCGCGTTGTGGGCACCCCCTCCGCCGCGGTCCCCCAATGAACCCGATGACCCCCCCACTGGAGGATGAAGGACACAGCCCTGCTGTTTGGCAGGCTGCTACCGCTGTACTGGCCAACCGCGGCCTGGAGAGAGGAGCAGACCACGCTGTAATAGAGCCACCAGCGCGACCCTCCGATGAGTCCTGGGTGCTGCGCCGCCCGGCGTGTGTCAGCCCTGCCCCCTGCACGGAGCGAGACAAAGGCCCGGACACCGCCGCAGGGCCTCGCCGGGCTTGCAGATTCCTCCCAAGCCAGGGCCCGCTGGAGCGAGCAGCGTGGGGCGCCGGCCTGGAGGGTCCCGGGAGGGTCTCCTACGCCGACGGGAGGCCCGAGGTGCTGCATCCGGTGAGAGCCGTTCGGGAGGCCTCACCTGCCTTGAACGCCGCTCCCTCGTTGCAGGCAGATCCGACTGCTCGGACGTCCCTGGGGTGATCGCCGGCACTTGTGCTTCCAGCCACCCTGGCGGCTGTGTCATGGAAGCCGCCCTCAGGCACTCCAGCACCTGCACCACTTCAGCCATGGTGAGTACACAAACTTCCTGGGGGAAAAGAGCGGGAATTGTGAGGAGGGAGGCCCGTTGCTCAAAACATATATATCGGCAACGCCCCCTCCCACCAAGCCCACTCCCCCCACCTTCACCCTCCAAACCCCCCGTCATGCTGGCCTCCACCTGACGCCTCTTCTGGGGGGAGGGGAGACTCAGCTCTGGCCATTACTTGAGGTTGAGCTCCCGTTCCACAGATAGATTGAGGTCAGCAATGGTGGCCTTGAAGGTTGCTTTCCAGGCTCTGTAGTTCTCTGCACAGTCGTCAAACTTTGACAGGCTGGTGCTGGTTAGATCTTTGCTCACCATAAACCTGGCTCACTCGGGCATATCCGATCCTTCACTCCTTGTTACCATGTTAGCATGTGTTGCCTCTCTGGCGTATAAGCTGTGTGGCGTGGAAGGGTGAATTGTTCCCGCGTAGAATGATGTTGCTGCAGTGTTGAGCTGTGGTTCAACCTCTGGAGACTTTGATGACTGCAGCTTGAACTGTGGAGATGGACTGGAATGCGTCTTGTTATCGTCTTGTGATGATTGCTGCTCCTGAGGGGACACAATATTGCGTTGGCTTCGGTCTCTGCAGATGCTGTGGGTAACACTAGCACCGTAAGTTGGGCTGACTTGGACGTTTCCACATTGTTGGGTTGAACATCGCTGGAGGTGTGTGCTGCAGATATCTGTTTCTGCACGTAATCACTGGTACGGACAGCTGGGTCCTCTTCTTCCAGGGGTGGCAGGCAAATCGGGTCAAGGTTTTGCTTCAATGCTTGCTCGAGTATTTTTACTTCAGCTAGTGCGATTTCTTCCTCCATTTATGTTTGAAGAATCTTTGCTTGAGCCTCTGCTTCTGCTTTCTTTTCTGTAAAGGAACGTCTTATTTTGGATCGCTCTGCAATTAAATGGGCCTCTAGGATTCTGTCGCTGAGGGCTGAAGTTCTTGAGCAGGATGATTTGTATGACCAAGCAGAGTGTCTGGATGAGTCTGACCTGTGAGATCCTGATTCTTGCAGATGAGCAACATGGAGCTCCGCTTTATCTTTGGTGTCTTGCACAGCGGCGTCCCTTTCTCTTTCTACGGGATCCACTTTGCTTAATTCTGATGAGGCTTCATCATATTAGAGTTTTTTAGGAATGCAACGTACCTTGCGGATAGTCTCTTGTATCTTCCGTGAGCCGTGTCTAGCCATTTCATAGTGTCCTGTAGACTCGCTGCATCACTTTTGAGGCGTTGGATGCTTGACATGAGGGAGGTGACTCGTTCCCATAGGTCGTTCAGGTTGTGATTGAACTCATCCTTTGTATTGTGATAGTTTTCGACAGCCTTTATGGTTGGTTTGACAGAGCATTTTAGTCGTGAGTCTTGGTCTGTTTCTGAAGCTGGCTCTGTTTCCCCCTCTTCATAATGGACAGTATCAGGTAGTATTTGCTCTGTTTCCGCAGTGGGAGACTGTGCAGGGTCTTTTTCGGCCAATTTGATTTAAGGTGCACTGTCTCTTTAAGAAACTGAACTTTTGAATTGGGGGCTGGAAATCGCAGTGCAACTTAGTTAAGACATCCTGTCAAGATACCTAATGTGTTTTTAGAGAATTGTGTGGTTCGCTGTCCGACAATCTGCAGCAATGTTGTATAATATACAGACAGTCTCTATGCACAATGCGGTCTGGGGTGACGCTGCAGAGTTTTTTAGCAGAGCAGGGCTGCAGAATGTGAGCGGGCAGACGGGTTAGGATATAAGGGTGATTTTTTGCCAGGCTTCAAGGCAGTTTTTTGACTGTTCTGTCCCCACATGAGGCGAATGGAGGTGTAGTTGATTGGGGCTGGGAGAGATTCCTACCTTCCATTTCCTCAATGCAGAGCAGACAGGACCATTGTTGCTGTTTTGCTGTTCATGCGTCCGGAGAGATGATACACACGAGATATTGTGAAGTCCAGACTTGTTTATTGGAAATCTGGACATACAGCGCATGATTGGTAATGCATTACTCCTCCAGAAATGCAAGTGCAATGACCAAGGTGGCTCAGCAATGTGTGAACGGCAAGTTGGTAGCAAGATGTGGTCAAAATACTGATGCCTTTCACAGTAAGCGTGTCTCTCCCAGGAGAGAATGAAACTTATAATGGCTACCAGCAGGAAGAGAAGCAGTGACCCTAACCTGGAAGTGGAAGGCATGTACTAGAATTAATAAGCTGCAGGCTGATATACAGAAAAAGGACAGCAGGTGGCAGCAGACCAAATGCAAAACTGAACACAAAGAATGGTATCATAACACAATCTATAAAAGCATATAACCTTAGATGGAACAGCACAACAGTTGGCTCAAAGAACAGCCGACCCCCATTACGTTGGGACGGTAAAATGGAGCTGCTGGAGACACTGCTGTGGACCACAGCCTCAGGCAGCCTGATGGCACCACCCTGTTGGCTGAGCCAGGGGCAAATTCCCTGCCTTCCCCCCTTAAATAAAGAACTGGCATTCTGGGTAAACTGTGCTTCATGATTTCAGCCAGATAAAGCATTTCAGAGAAAATGTACTATAAAAATTCCATGGTGAAAGCTGCAAACAAGAGTAGTCCAGGTTTTCCCAGTATCACTTCTGGCGATTGACAGGTCTGTCACTATTATTATTCACAGAATGAGACTACCACTCAAATTTGTAATGTCCTTCAAATTTAGACCTTTTTATTTCCCAATAGGAATTAATTTACTGTATTTTTCTGGTGCTATATTCATACACTGATGATGGTTCTGGTGATTATTAATATACTAGTGATGTTTACGCTTTCGAATTCATGTATTGATATTTCTGGTGCTATATTCATGTAATGATGTTGGTTCTGGAGCTGTTTTCATATATTGATTGTGGTTCTGATTTTGTGTTCAAGTAACGATATTGCTTCTGATGCCGTATTCATGAAATGATACTGGTTCTGTTACTATTTTAATGTACTTTTGATGGTTCTGATGCTGTATGCATATACAGATGGTGGTTCTGGTGCTGTATTCAAGTAATGATATTTTCTCTGACATTATAGTGTGGGTTATTGATGGTAGTTCTGGTACTGTATTCAGATTATGATAATAATTCTTGTGCTGTATTTATGATGATTCTAGTACTGTAATCAGGTAGTGATGATGCTTCTAGCGCTGTCTTCATGTGCTGATGATGATTTTACTGCTGCACATTTTTGAAAACTTTCTTACATTTTTATAACACTTCACTATATGTTGAGATTTTTAATGAACTTAGGTTTTATCAGCAGAGATATCAATTCATATATCATGGCAAATAGTCGCATCTCTCAATAGTATTTTTTTGGGGTGGGATCTAATTTTTTTGCAGTTTCATATAATGACTTCAATATACTGTAAGTCTACATAGGATTGATCAATTGTAATATTTTGGACTCCAGGACAACATCCCTTTGCTACGTCTCCATACTGGATATCTTCCTAGGCATTATATGAGAGTTCACCATCTTCTTTGAAGTTCATTGTCTTTCTTGAAGTTCTATGAAAGTTCACTGTATTTATTCCTTGTTGTCTTGCTGTCTTTCTTGAAATATAAGGAAACATTTCCCTGTTCTAGTATCATTGAATGATCTACTGAAAAAATGAATTTTGTGTACCCCAACATGCTAATGGATTAAGCTAAAATAAGGTCTTCATACTTCCACTCTATGGACAAATTGGTTATATGAACCTAAGTTGTTTAAAACAGAATTATCATAATTAGACCTGTATCATAAGAGATGCTCATAAACATGTACACTAGATTTCAATGTGAGTCAAGTGATTCTTGATATGGTTCCTTTTTTTAAATATAGGATGATAAATTGTCTCATTGATACACCTACCCTCAGTTCTGCAAAGGGGGACCTCCGAGACATAGTTATTAATATATATATATATATATATATACATTATCTTAATTTACATGGGGTGTTGTCCCCCTTAGACATGATATATTGTCTTCAAGACTTCATACCACCTTCATATTGTCTTATGCTCATTTAAATCCGACATTGGGTTGAGGAGTAGTGTTGAGCGATACCTTCTGATATCGGGAAATATCGGATCGGATTGGATCGGTCCGATACCCCAAAAATATCGGATATTGCCGATTCCAATACCGGAAACCAATGCAAGTCAATGGGACACAAATATCGGAATGAAAATAAACCCTTTCTTTCCTTGTTAGGTTAATTCTACGTGAAGGAAAACAACTAAGAATAATGTAGAATGTATTGGGGGAGGTGGAGGAGACATTAAAGGCATAAAGGTTTAGCCCAATCAATTGGAATAGCAGGAATTATTTTTTTTTTAAGACGTTCGGAGTTACAAAGATATTGACTATGCTAAGCTTTTTTATATTTTGTCAGATATTTATGTTTCACTACTTCCATGCTCTTCACCTTCTTTTTTACTTCTACCACACTTTCTCCTTCATCATCCTCAGCAGCAGCATCTTTTTCATCAACTTCTTCTTCACCTTATTCATCTTTTTCTTCTTCACCTTCTTCCTATTATTCTTTTTTTTTACATTCTTCATATTCTTCTTATTTAACTATTATTCTTCTTCATATTCTACTTCTTCATCTTCTTCATATTCTTCTTCTTCATCATATTCTTTTTTGTGACAGGCATTCCTGTAGTTGTTATCTATAAAAGTTTGAAGATTACACCTTCCGTTCTGCCTGTCACAAAAGATTTACAACAGGATTTGTCCGCGTTCAGTTTTGCCTGCAGCAGCAGGTATTTTCCAGGGGCACCACGAGGAGGAACGGACTCACCCCCATACACTGCTTAGTCTTTGTCTGCTTATAATTTAGATAATATATTTTGCTCTGATTTTTAGTCTTATGCTTAATGTTCTTCTGCTTTTTGTTCTGCAGCTTTTTGTTCTTCTGCTTCTTGGTCTTCTGTCTCTTGTTCTTCCGTATCTTGGTGGTTGTCTTCTTGTTCTTTGTCCTCTTGGTCATCTTCTTCAGGGTCATCTTCTTGGTCTTCTTCGGGGTGGTCTTCAGGGTCGTCATCTTCGGGGTGGTCTTCTTCGGGGTGGTCTTCAGGGTCGTCGTCTTTAGGGTCGTCGTCAGGGAGATCCAGAGTGATTACCAAAAACCATTTCAAAAAGCTTGAACTTGGAAATGTAGCAGAAGGTACAAGAAGGCTGAGGAACTGCTGAGAACCAGCTGACGGTACTGGAACCTGGATGGGTAGCCGAAGGTACAAGAGCCAATGGAACTACCGAGGACCAGCTGATGGTACTGGAACCCGGTTAATAAGCAGGAGGTATCTGTGCCAGAAAGCACTACCAAGGACCAGCAGACATTGGTGGAACTCGGATACCGAGAAGGAGGCACCTAAGCCAAAGGCTCTGCCTGGAACCAGCTAACGTTACTGGAACCCACAGGGACGTATTCAAGTTTGACTTCCAAAGAACCAGCTAATGGTACTGGAGCTCAGATAGGCAGCAGAAGGTACACATGAAAAAAAAAGTTGCAAGGCTGCGAGCCAGCCGGAGTTACCAAAACCCAAAGTCCTACAGGGGGAGCTTGTCCTATGGGCACTACAGAACCAGCCTTCATTGCCAGATCCTGCAGCCCACATAGGAAGCACCTAAACTGCAGGCACCATAGAGTCGGCTAACCCAAGCGCAACATGACAGGACAATGTATTGGAGGCAAAGTGACATTGACACTACCTGGTAACAGCTGGCGTGCTGGAACCAGGCTGGGCAGGAGGGAGTACCCGTGCCAAAGACACTTCTGAGCAGCAACTGGTGGTGTTGGAGCCCAGGGTAAATACTAGAAATAGAGTGGAGGCAGAGGCGTAATTGGAGCAAGTTTAAAATCTGTAGTAGTGTGAATGTGGACAGAGCAGGCGAAATTGCCGGACACGCAGCAGGGGATCAGCTGACGTTACTGATCCCCAATAACACAGGAGCAAGTGTTGACTGTGCAGACAGCACTTCTGATCAGCAACTGGCGGTGTTGGAGCCCAGGGATTACAGGAGAAACAGAGTGTAGCCAGAGGCCTAATTGGAGCAAGTTTAATATCTGTAGTAGTGTGAATGTGGACAGATCAGGAGAAATTGACTGCCACACAGCAGGGGATCAGCTGACGTTACTGAACCCCAATAACACAGGAGCAAGTGCTGACTGTGCAGACGGCACTTCAGTGCAGCAACTGGCGGTGTTGGAGCCCAGGGATTCAGGAGAAACTGGTGGTGGAAACATGAACCCAACAGGAGACCTGGATACTGTTGCCAACCAATTATTTAATCTGGAAGAGGACTGGCAAATTCCTGCAAGATCCAGGCCTTGTTCATTTTCAGAAAAGTAAGCCGGTCAATGTTATTGGAGGAAAGTCGCATGCGACGGTCTGTTAGTGCACCACCTGCGGCACTAAAGACGTGTTCCGATAATACACTAGCAGCAGGGCAAGCCAGCTTAGAGACCCAAAACTTGAAGGGGGAAGAGCCGTGTGGGAGAACACTGAGAGGGCAAGACATGTAGTCTGTAACCATCTGACGGAAACATTGCCTCCTGCTGACTGGAGCCGTCTGTGATGGTGTAGACATTTGTGGCTGGGACACAAAACTTTGCCACATTTGGGCCATACTGGTCTTGCCTTGTGCTGAGGCACTGCTTCTGCTCCCTCTTTGTGCAGAGCTTCCTCCACTGCCGCGACATACTGAGCTGCTTTGTAAAGCACTAGCAGCACTGCTCTCGGGTGGAATGGAGAACATGATGGAATACACCAGTGTGTCTTGGTACTCCCGCATTTTACGCTCCAGGTTCAACGTTGTTATGAGGCTTTGTAAGTTGTCCCAGTAGCGAGGATCTAGGAGGATCTAGGAGGGTGTACACCCAATATTCAGCCGTGTTGAGAAAGTGGGCGATGCGGCAGTCGTTTCTCAGGCACTGCAGCAAGAAATCAACCATGTGCTGCAGACTGCCAACTGGCCAAGAAATGCTGTCCCCTGCTTGAGGCGTCATCTCTGCCTGCTCTGCATCACCCCACCCTCGCTCTACATACTGACTACTAGAGCATTGTGTACCTCCCTCCTCTGGACAGATGTCTTCCTCCTCCATTGACTCCTCCTCATCCTCCTCACAAAGTGTCCCCTGCCTAGGCCTTTGTGAGGAACCATGTTGCGCAGACTGTCCAGAAGCAGATGGCATTTGTGACTCCTCATCCTCCACCTCTTCCACAACCTCCTCCCTTAGTGCTTGCAGTGTTTTTTCAAGCAGGTAGATAAGGGGGATAGTCATGCTGACTAGTGCATCATCTGCACTCGCCATCCACATGGAATCATCAAAGGCACGCAAAACGTGGCAGATGTCCTTCATAGAGGCCCACTCAGTAGTGGTGAAGTGTGAACGGCGTGCAGTGCGACTTGTTTGCGCCTGATGCAGCTGGTACTCCATTACTGCTGCCTGCTGCTCACACAACCTCTCCAACATATGTAACGTTGAATTCCACCTGGTGGGTAGGTCACATATGATGCAATGTTCCGGAAGGCGGAATCGGCGCTGCAGAGCTGCAATGCGCGATCTTGCCATGCTGGAACGCCGCAAGTGAGCGCACTCTATGCGGACTTTGTGCAGCAGTGCATCAAGATCCGGATAGTCCCTCAAAAAACTCTGCACGACCAAGTTGAGCACATGTGCCAGACATGGTATGTGAGTGAGGTTGCCTAGGCCCAGAGCTGCCACCAGATTTCGGCCATTGTCACACACTAGCAAGCCTGGCTGGAGATTCGCTGGCACAAACCACAAGTCACTCTCCTGCTTGATGGCATTCCAGAGCTCCTGCGCTGTGTGGCTTCGATTCCCCAAAGAAATTAATTTCAATACGCCCTGTTGACGTTTGGCCATGGCTGTGCTCATATCGGTCGTAACAGGTAAGCGTTCACGGGTCCATGTGGAGGTAGACTGTGACTGCTCCTGCAGCGCTGATTCAGAGGAACTGGAGTATGAGGAGGAGTCAGTGTGTACAGACTGGATTCCTGCAACCCTTGGAATTGGCAGAAGACGTACAGCGCCACTCTCAAGATCTGTACCCGGCTCCACAACATTTACCCAATGGGCAGTGAGGGAAAGATATCGTTCCTGTCCATGGTTACTGGTCCACGCATCGGTGTTCAGGTGGACCTTGCTACTGACGTTTAGTAGCGTTTAGTAGCGTATGTTTAGTTTTTCCCTCCACATGCTTTTGCAGGGCAGGGACAGCTTGCCTGCTGAAATAAAAGCGGCTGGGCACGTTGAATTGTGGGACTGCCAATGCCATGAAGTTACGGAAGGCGTCAGTCTCCACCAGCCTGAATGAGAGCATTTCAAGGGACAGTAGTTTTGCAATGCCAGCATTCAGAACCTGTGCTCGGGGGTGGTTTGCTGAGTATGGGCACCTTTTCTCCCTTGCCTGTGCTACCGATGGCTGTAGACTTGCCAGGGAGTGTGAGGATGACAGGGAACATGGTGCTGTGGGTGGAATGACTCTGTGCAACAGTGCCATAGGTTCTTCCATGGCAATCCTGTGAGGAAGCCGAACCAGCTGTGTGTGAGCTGGAGGAAGAGGCTACAACACGAGCTGAAGAGGTGGTAGGTGGCGCTTTAGGTTGGCCTAGGTCTTCAGTGTGTCTTTGTAACTCCACCACGTGCATGGTCCACACATGTTTCCACATATTTGTGGTATTGAGGTTGCTGACACTTTTCCCTCTTTTCACTTCCTGATTACACAGCTTGCATTTGACAAAGCAAATGTCATTTGCAACTGTGTCAAAAAAGGACCAGGCACTGCAAGTCTTGGGAGTGCCCATTTTGGGTTTTGGAAGAGGCATGCTCCTAATGGGTGCCAAAGTGGAGGCTACAGGCAACCAAGTCTGCCCCCTCCCTCTCCCTCCTTTTTTGGCCATTTGGGGAATCTCTTCCTCAGAGCTGCTCCCACCACCTTCCTGTACCTCACGCCATGATGGGTCAAGGACCTCATCATCTACACTACCCTCTTCAAACGACTGCTTCTTCTGGGTAGTCTCGACAGCACAGTATGCACCAGAAAGTGGCACCTAAGTCTCATCTTCAGATGCGTACTGAGGTGTGCTGACCATAGGCACTTGCCCACCCGCCTCTTCAGATTCAGAGAGATAAAGCTTTTGCACATCACTGCATACTACCTCTTCTTCAAATTCTCGAATGCTGCTTGGCGGGCCCCCTCTTTCCAAGCCAACAGATTCAGAGAACAGAAGTAGAGATGGCTCCTGTCCACGGCTTTCTGACTGCCTGGGCAATTTGGCAGGTGGTGAAGAGACAGATGAGTGCTCTTCAGTGCTCTGGACCTGAGAGGATCTGGAACTAATTGAAGTCGATGCGTTAGCTGCCATCCATCCAACAACGGCTTCAATTTGTTCGTCCCGCAGCATTGGGGTACGGCGAGCTCCTACAAAGCTACGCATAAAGGACTGTTCCCTGGTAAAACTGGGGGATGCTGAGTCACTGGTGCCCGCAGCAGGCACAGAATACCCACGTCCTCTCCCTGCAGAAACTCCACGCCCATTACCACATGCCTTACTCCCTGCCTTTTTCATCTTGGTAGACGGATAAAGATAGGCAGAAAAGTACTAAGGGCTTAGTGTGCTTATTCCTGAACAGCTGCTAACAGGTATAAGAAACACTAATTTTATAAAGTGTGGACTAGACTTTAATATGAACTAATGTGGCCTACACAACTGTAAAGTGGAGTGTTTGGTGAACTTTAATAACTTTTTTTTTTCACAAAAAAGACACTTTATGTGCCCAAAGATGTAAAACTAATAGTATCACAAACTTTTTGTAGCTATTACAATGCAAGAAGGTAACCTACAATGCAATAGATGAGGCTCCAAAAAATAGGCTAATACTAATCTGGCTGGGGCTGCAGGGCACAAGCCAGCAGAAAGGCTCCTTTATCTACTCCTATATAGTGTTTGCAAATATTCTAGCTGGATACGGATGAAACCACACTAATAGGAGAAATCTGGAAAAATGAGCAGCACTAATGCAAAAAAGGACAATGTATGAGACAGTGACGCACGCTGAGCGGACTACAACCGGAGGTGGCTGCAGAACACACTACAGCGTGAGCTGCACTCACATACAGAGACCTCGCAGACAGCCGTGAACAGCGCTGCAAGGCTGCAGAAAAGCTCCTCTATCTACTCCTATATAGTGTTTTCAAGCAATCTAGCTGGATATGGATGGAACCACACTACTAGGAGAAATCTGGAAAAATGAGCTGCACTAATGCAAAAAAGGACAATGTATGAGGCAGTGACGCACGCTGAGCGGACTACAACCGGAGGTGGATGCAGAACACAATACAGCGTGAGCTGCAATCACACTCAGAGACCTCGCAGACAGCCGTGAACAGCGCTGCAAGGCAAAAGAAAGCTTCTCACACAGCGGTTGCTAAAGTAGCCTGGGTAAAGCACAATAAAGCAAATCACTAGCTCAAACTGTCCCTCAGAGTCAGAACAGCAGCATCCTGTCCCTAAGTAAATTCACAGCAGAGTGAACCCAAAATGGCGGCGGCGGCTTTTATAGAGCATCATGACATCATTTCAGCAGCCAATCACAGCCATGCCATTAGTTAACATGCCTAACACGCATAACAAGATGTGCCCACACTTCTTAGGATTCCTCATTGGCTGAATAAAATCAAACTGGCTCATTGCAATATGGGAACTTCTGATTCCGGTATTCGATATTCTAAAAGTATCGGAACTCAGTATCGGAACTTCGATACCGCGAATATCGGCCGATACCCGATATTGCAGTATCGGAATGCTCAACACTATTGAGGAGTCTTAAAGGGTTTTTTTACTTGTTTTATTATTTTGGGGTATTTTACATGAGGATGAGGGTAATTTTGTATAAGATCTGACAAATTAGTTACATAATTTCACAATCATTACCTGGATAACCAGAGCTACTGTGTAAAAAGAGGTTCAGCTAAATATTGCATTATATGTGAAAGGACAGTACTGTTTGTAGAGGTGTTCTGCTAATGTGTTACTACCAGGTACTACAGTTAATTTTTCCTTATTCATGAAGTTCCAGAAATGCAAAGCGTAGGAGTCATTGAAAGATGGAAATTTATCCCAAACCTCATAATACTTTTTCCATTCGTCGCCAATGATAGGGTAAAAACGATGGGGATTGAACAAAGTAAAGTTTCCGCACATGGCATCTTCAGAACCAATAAATTTTGGTAAGTTACAGAACTTCTTTAAAATACGGGTAAAGAGAAGTGGGCCTTGCTGTCCCCATATTGTGCTATCATAATTTTTAACAAAGTCTTCCAAACATTTCTGAGTAAAATCATGATGAGGTGAAAACCCAAAAATACCATTGCTAGAGTATTGAGAAGATTCTGCAGCCAAGAAGTCCTTGACAGGAATGGTTTGTATTGATATGAAATCCGTATCCATATACATGCCACCATACTTCCTGATCAATGCTAGTCTGCAGGCATCAGAGCTGACATGGGTCCAGTATGACTGCTGTCGTGAATTAATCTGAAGGTAAAATGGATACATGAAAGTTTGTGCCAACATACAGTATGCAAATTTTTATTTTTGATGTGGTGTTAGTGATATACTGTGTGTTTACTAAATGGTAAGTCATATTCAACAGTGAACCTTAAAGCACCACTCCAGCGTTTTAGTTTTTTTCAGCACTGGAGTGGTGCTTATAATCTGAGATCTTCCACCATCTTCACCTAATATGGACGCCACTCCTGTCAATCTTGTGATCATAACGTCTCACTGGACAGAAGTAATGGTCACAAGCTCTCAATTTAAGACTATGAAGCCAAAATGAGGCTTTCAGAGATGTGCGTTGTTAAGTGACTTCCAGTTCGCTCCATCAGACACTGGAGACATCAGAAACTGCTGGAGACTGAAGGGAGAGGCAGCGATAGAAGGTGAAGATGGTGGCAGGTAGGTATAAGACCTTATATTAAAAGAAATGAAAAAAATCGAGTGGTGCTTTAAAATAAATGACAATTACAATGGCAATAATCTTTACACATTCCACTAGGTTCAAAGAAATTGTTTTCACAGATACTAAAAAAAAATCCTATATCGACAGACTGTCACATATTTTAATATGGGTTGGCAAAGCAGATACAGTGGGGCAAAAAAGTATTTAGTCAGTCAGCAATAGTGCAAGTTCCACCACTTAAAAAGATGAGAGGCGTCTGTAATTTACATCATAGGTAGACCTCAACTATGGGAGACAAACTGAGAAAAAAAAATCCAGAAAATCACATTGTCTGTTTTTTTTTCATTTTATTTGCATATTATGGTGGAAAATAAGTATTTGGTCAGAAACAAGCAATCAAGATTTCTGGCTCTCACAGACCTGTAACTTCTTCTTTAAGAGTCTCCTCTTTCCTCCACTCATTACCTGTAGTAATGGCACCTGTTTAAACTTGTTATCAGTATAAAAAGACACCTGTGCACACCCTCAAACAGTCTGACTCCAAACTCCACTATGGTGAAGACCAAAGAGCTGTCAAAGGACACCAGAAACAAAATTGTAGCCCTGCACCAGGCTGGGAAGACTGAATCTGCAAGAGCCAACCAGCTTGGAGTGAAGAAATCAACTGTGGGAGCAATAATTAGAAAATGGAAGACATACAAGACCACTGATAATCTCCCTCGATCTGGTGCGCCACGCAAAATCCCACCCCGTGGGGTCAGAATGATCACAAGAACGGTGAGCAAAAATCCCAGAACCACGCGGGGGGACCTAGTGAATGAACTGCAGAGTGCTGGGACCAATGTAACAAGGCCTACCATAAGTAACACACTACGCCACCATGGACTCAGATCCTGCAGTGCCTGACGTGTCCAACTGCTTAAGCCTGTACATGTCCGGGCCCGTCTGAAGTTTGCTAGAGAGCATTTGGATGATCCAGAGGGGTTTTGGGAGAATGTCCTATGGTCTGATGAAACCAAACTGGAACTGTTTGGTAGAAACACAACTTGTCGTGTTTGGAGGAAAAAGAATACTGAGTTGCATCCATCAAACACCATACCTACTGTAAAGCATGGTGGTGGAAACATCATGCTTTGGGGCTGTTTCTCTGCAAAGGGGCCAGGACGACTGATCCGGGTACATGAAAGAATGAATGGGGCCATGTATCGTGAGATTTTGAGTGCAAACCTCCTTCCATCAGCAAGGGCATTGAATATGAAACGTGGCTGGGTCTTTCAACATGACAATGATCCAAAGCACACCGCCAGGGCAACGAAGGAGTGGCTTCGTAAGAAGCATTTCAAGGTCCTGGAGTGGCCTAGCCAGTCTCCAGATCTTAACCCTATAGAAAACCTTTGGAGGGAGTTGAAAGTCCGTGTTGCCAAGCGAAAAGCCAAAAACATCACTGCTCTAGAGGAGATCTGCATGGAGGAATGAGCCAACATACCAACAACAGTGTGTGGCAACCTTGTGAAGACTTACAGAAAACGTTTGACCTCTGTTATTGCCAACAAAGGATATATCACAAAGTATTGAGATGAAATTTTGTTTCTGACCAAATACTTATTTTCCACCATAATATGCAAATAAAATGAAAAAAAAAACAGACAATGTGATTTTCTGGATTTTTTTTTCTCAGTTTGTCTCCCATAGTTGAGGTCTACCTATGATGTAAATTACAGACGCCTCTCATCTTTTTAAGTGGTGGAACTTGCACTATTGCTGACTGACTAAATACTTTTTTGCCCCACTGTAAGTGCAGTGAATATAAAATGTCTACACACCAGTAAAAATGCCTAGATTTTGTCATGTAAAAATGGCATACCAAGAAGGAAACTTTCAGAAATTTTCCATATTCAGTTTCACCCATAATCTGTACAAATCAGTTTAGAATCAAATTGAGATCATATTGAGGGCGGAAATAAAATAAACAACCTAAAATAATGTGAATGCACTAATGTGAACACCCGCTAACAAATGGAGATGTGGTTGTGTTTAGAATTAGCCTATCACATTTGAACTGTTAAATGTTAAATTGTTGCCTGCACACAGTGGTCATTGTTTACAGTGATTCTAATTAACCCCACATAAAGCTTAGGTATTCAAGATGAATTTTGCTGACATTTCCTTAGTTGCATCTTAGAGCAAAACCCATGATCCGTAAACAGTTTATAACACAGCAAAGGGATCTCATTGTTGATAGGTATCAGGCAGGAGAAGAGTAGAATTTTTTTTCCAAAGAATTACATATATCATGGAACACTGTGAATGCCGTCATCAAGAAATGGCTTAACTCCTTCCTGACCAGAGGTATTTTCTTTTTTTGCTTCCCTTATTCCCAGAGCCATAACCTTTTTATTTTTAGATCAATATAGCAATATGAAGGCTTGTTTTTTGCAAGACGAGTTGTACTTTTGAACATCACCATTGATTTTAACATATCGTGTACTGGAAAATGGTGAAAAAAATTCCAAGTGCGGTGAAATTACAAAAAAAGTGAAATTCCATAATTGATTTTGTGTTTGGCTTTTTTACCATATTCACTAAATGCTTAAACTGACCTGCCATTATGATTCTCCAGCTCATTATGAGTTTATAGACACCAAACATGTCTAAGTTCTTTTTTATCTAAGTGGTGGAAAAAAATTCCAAAGTTTGTTAAAGAAAAAAATAGAGCCAATTTTTATACCCATAGAATCTCTATTTTTCGTGATCGGGGGTTAGGTGAGAGCTTATTTTTTGTGCACCGATCTGACGTTTTTAAAGTTACTATTTTGGTGCAGATACGATCTTTTCCGGCCCATTGTTGCAATTTAATACAATGTCGTGGTGGCAAAAAAATGTAATTCTGGCGTTTTGACTTTTTCTTATGCTGTTTAGCGATTGGATTAATTCTTTTTTTAATATTAGTAGATCGGGCGATTCTGAACTTGGCAATACCAAGTATGTGTATGTTTTATTTTTTTATTTTTCATTTTGAAAGGGGCAAAAGGGAGTTATTTGAACTTTTATATTTTTTTATTTTTTAATATTTTCAAAACATTTTTTTACCTTTGATATGCTTCAATAGTCTTCATTGGAGACTAGAAGCTACCATAACTCGATCTGCTCTGCTACATGCAGGCGATGATCAGATCGCTTGAATATAGCAGAATTGCTCACTTGCCATGAGCACCGAACACCAGGCGGCGCTCACAGCAATCCAGTAGTGACAACCATAGAAGTTTCCTGGACGACCACTGGTTGTCATGCCAACCCATCGGCGACTCGCGGTCATATGACACAGGCGCCGATGGGTGTGATTTCCGGCACGCTTGCCGGAAGTGTGTATTAAATGCCACTGTCAGAATTTGACAGTGGCATTTAAGGGGTTAACAGCTGCGGGTGGATAGCAATTTAAACCACGGCTGTTAGAGGCACATGTCAGCTGTGGGCTCAGCACCAGAGCCAACATCAAATGGAAGGTGTCCTACATCAGCGTTCTTTTATGCCCGATGTTGAAAAGGGGTTAAATTTTGTACAACAGTAACATCACCAGGAGCAGTATGTTCCTTAAAATTTGATGAGAAGACAAGAAGCAAATTGGTTCAGGAAGCTATTAAAAGGCTTACAGCAACACAAAAGGTGCTGCAGGAATTTCTGACAAGTACTGGTTGTGTATTGCATGTGATAACAATTTCTCATATTCTTCATGTCTATCCTATGGGATATGGTGTCAAGATGAAAGGTTTTTCTTACAATGAAAACCATCAAATCCTGGCTGTATTTTAAAAAAAACAGCATAAAATCTACAAAAAGTATGTGGGGAAAAAGTTAAGGCCTGATGAGACTAAGGTTGAATATTTTGGCCATGATTCCAAAGGGTATGTTTAGCACAAAGCCCACACTGAACTGCACCAAAAGAACACCATACCTACAGTGAAGTATGTTAGAAGCACCATTATTCTTTGGGATTAATTTTCAGATGATGGAACTGGGACTTTAGTCAAGTGGAGGAAATTATTAACAATTACTATTAAAAGACATTTAGTGATGAGCGAGTATACTCTTTGCTCGGGTTTTCCTGAGCATGCTAGGGTGATCTCCGAGTATTTTGGCGTGCTCAGAGATTTAGTGTTTGTTGATGCAGCTGCATGATTTGTGGCTGCTAGACAGGCTGGACATATGTGAGGGTTGCCTGTTTGTTAGGAATTCGACACATGTATTCAGGTTCATGTATTCAGACACTGGCCTCACCCTGGCCTCACATCAAGGATAATATAAAAAATTGGAGTCCGACTCAACAGGACTGGATTTTTCTTTTCTTTTTATTTTTCAAACGAAAATATAGTGCGTACAAAACAAAATTTTCATGGTCGACATGACCAAATTGTTTCTATTATCCTTGATGTATTCAGGTTGTCTTGCAGCCTCAACTCATGCAGCTGTGTCGACAAAAACACTAAACTTCCAAGCAAGCCAAAATACTCGGAGATCTCCCAAGCATGCTCGGGAAAACCCGAGCAACGAGTATACTAAAGACAATGCTTTAATGGTTTAATGGGTATACATTAAAGGGTGCAAAGTGAGAAGAAAACATAACTATATATACAAAAATAATAATCCAAAAAGAGCACACAAAAAGGGGGGATTGTGGCAAAATAACCACTGCAATATCCTTGCAGGGCCTTAAATCATGAGCCCTACCTATCTGCTGAGGTTATGTCTGTGTTTCTTGTGATAGATTTTGTGTGCACTGCTAGTGTGTGCATTTGTGTTGCCTATTGGGCTCGTGATTTAGGGCCTTACAGGGATATTGTAGTGGTTATTTTACCAAATTCCTGCCTTTTTATGTACCTTTATTGGAGTGTTATTATTTTTTGTACACAGCTCAAAAAATAAAGGGAACACTTAAATTAAATAACACAATGTAACTCCAAGTCAATCACACTTCTGTGAAATCAACCTGTCCAGTTATAAAGCAATACCGATTGTGAATCAATAGCTCCTGCTGTTGTGCAAATGGAGCAGAAAACAGACAGAAGTGATAGGTAATTAGCAAGACACCCCCAATAAAGGGATGGTCCTACACAGACCATTTCTCTGTTCTCATCTTTTTTGGCTGTTGTTTTGTGACTTTTGCATTTTATCATTGCCCTCACCCCTGGAGGTACTGTACAGTAGCATATAGCAGTTTCTACAACCAATAAAAGTTGCTCAGGTAGTGCAGCTCATCCAGGATGGCACATCAATGTGAGCTGTGGCAAAAACGGTAACTGTGTCTGTCAGCACAGAGTACAGATTATGGTACAGATACCAGGAGAGAGGCAAGTAAACCAGGACATGTGGACTTAGCCATAGGAGGGCAACAACCCAGTAGCAGGACTGCAACCTCCTCCTTTGTGCAAGGAGGAGCAGTGCCAGAGTACTCAAAAATGGCCTCCAGCAGGCCGTTAACAACCATGTGTCTGCTCAAACTGTCAGAAACAGACTCCATGAGGGTGGTGAGGGCCCGACGTCCACAAGTGGGCATTGTGCTTACATCCCAACACCATGCAGGGTGATTGGCATTTGCCAGAGAACACCAACATTGGCAGATTCAACATTGGTGCCCTGTGCTCTTCACAAATAAGAGCAGCACATGTGACAGATGTGACAGAGACTGGAGAATGTTTGATATGTTGCCTGCAACATCCTCCATCATGACCGGTTGGCAATGATTCAGTAATGGTGTGGGGAGGCATTTCTTTGGAGGGCCACACAGCCCTCCATGTGCTAGCCAGAGGTAGCCTGTCATTTGGTACCAGGTTGAGATCGTCAAACTCATTGTGGACACATATTCAGGTGCAGTGGGCCCAGGGTTTCTTCTGATGCATGACAATTCTAGGCCTCATGTGGCCGAAGTATGTCAGCAGTTCCTGCATTGATGCTATAGACTGGCCTTCCCATTCTCCAGACCTGAATCCAATTGAGCACATCTGGGACATCATGTCTCGTTCCATCTACTAATGCCACATTGCACCACAGACTGTCCAGGTGTTGACTGATGCTTTAATGCAAGTCTGGGAGGAGATCCCTCAGGAGAACTTCAGCTGCCTCATCAGGTGCATGCCCAAGCATTGTAGGGGGTTCATACAGGCCACACACACTACTGAGCATCATTTCCTTGTTTTGAGGCATATCCACTGAAGTTGGACGTCTGTAATTTGATTTTCCTGTGTGATTTTGAGCATCATTCCAAATCCAGACCTCCATGGGATATTAATTTTTAATTACTTTGATCATTTTTATGTTTTATTGTTCTTAGTGCATTCTAGTATGCAATGAATAAAGATTTGCAACTTTAGTGTTTCATTCAGTGATATCTAAGATGTGGTATTTTAGTGTTTTTATTTTTTTCAGCAGTGCATATATAGTATATATTTTTTTCTTTCTTTTTTTTCCTCACTTAGCACCTATTAGTGCATACCCATTAAAGTATTTGTCTTTTAATAATAAGTGTTTATTCATGTGTTAGACTGACTTTTGAATGCCTTTATTCATTACAATTTGGTTAACCTGAATAATCTCTCTGTTTGACTGCAGACTTATGTATCCCTTCAGCACATGCCCTGTGCACTGCGGGGATTCACCACTTTTAGACAGGCGACCAGAGGGTATTTATGTAGTATACATACCCCCGGCCAGTGGGCGCGGCTTTGCTTCCATACACTAGACAGGTCACAGTCTCATCTCAAAAGTAGTGTAAGAAATGAGGACACACTCGCTGGCCGGGGGTATGTACAGTATACTGCATACATTAACTCTGGGTCCTGGTCTGAAACCGGCAAAGTGACTTATCTGCCTTGCCTGGACAACCCATTTATACATGCTTCCAAATTACCAAAAGATTGGCTTTGCTAGAAGATCAAAGGTTTAGAATGATCCAGCCAATAGCCAGACTTCAATTAAATTGAAAATCTATAGGTGACCTGAAGAGGGCACTATACCTAGGAGATGCTCTCACAAAATGACAGATTTGTAAGGAAGAATGGACAAAGATTGCTAATTCCAGATGTGCCATGTTGACCTACTCCTACCCAAAAAGACTGAATGTTGTCATAAATTTAAAGAGTACTTCATCTAATTTTTGGTTTATGGATGTGCATGTTTTGCAACTATATTATTTTGGTTCTTTATTTTTTGTTTTACACCCGAAAATATTTCAGATTGGTTTTTAATTAACTTGTACAGAATGTAGGTGACACTAAAGGGGAAAAAAGTTCTGAATTGATTCTTCTTCATATGAATTTTTACATGACAACAACCGTGCTTTTCAACAGGGGTGTACAGATTTTTCATATTGAGGGAACATCAGATATTTTTTAGATAAATAAAGTGCAAGAGTATATGTAGGTTATTGAGCCTAGTCTGTCTTTATGTACAGAGTCTACACCGACAGTCTAAATCAGTTAGGCAGCCAATTAAAAGAATTTCTATCTGTAGTGGCATGTCAATTAGCGATCACAACTGAACAGCAAACATTGTTAAAAACTATGGGAAACCAGAGATTAATTGATTTTTTGCCCTGAAACATACTCAGACTGCTTTAAGCCTAAGGCATGCTGAAGTGGGGTGCATGTAGACATCTTCAAGCAGTGCAATGACACCACTTCTTGGAACCACCTACATTGGGTGATGGACTGCGGAAGGACAGATGACGAACCCACACTCCCAAACTCACAAGGTACTATCATTGTGTAAAGGCATGTTGGGAATTATTATTGTGCTGAGGCACAATGGGGCACTTTTACTGTCAAGGGCATACTTACTATGGGGGCACAAAAGGGACTTGCTATTAATATATCAGTTAAAAGCTAAGGAGCTATTACATTTGTATAGAAGTGAGGAATAATATGGGGACTGCCTGGAAAATTATCTGCAAAATACAGTATGTGCATTTGTAAAATTATTCTGGAAAAAGTGTTGAGAGGAAAAAGTCTTCTAAACCTTCTAGACCAGATGGAGAATAAAAAGGAAAGTTAGTGACTACAGACAAAAATAGATGTTACCTGTAAATCAACTGCATCGTTTTTTGCACAATGTGAACTCTAGTTTTTAAATCAAAGGCCATGTATTTGCTTCAGATGACAGTCCTTGCACTTTATTAGGAACTTAAAGGAGTTGTCCAGGACTTTTATACTGATGACTTATCTATAGGGTTGGTAATTAATTTTTAATCAGTTGGTGTGCAGCACCTGGCACTATCAACAAATAAGATGTTCTTGGTGTTGATGGTGACCAGATGTGATCAGTTGCGCAGCTATGCATCTTCATCAACTGTAGTTGCCATGGTCAGGTACTGCACATCATCCCCTCTCTTTGAATTAGTAATAATCAATCATTTAAATGAACCCTTAGATGTATCATTCTAAAAAAATTGCATTTATTTTTTCTTTACAAATTTCTAAATAATTATGATGTACCGTATTTTGCGGATTATAAGACGAACTTTTCCCCCCTAAATTTTGGGGGAAAATTGGGGTGCGTCTTATAATGCATATATACCTTACCGGTACTGTTGCTGCAGGCCGCAGGCTGGGATGAGGGAGTGTTCAGCGTTGCTGCAGGTGCCCAGCGGAGCCAGGTCTCTGCCCACATTTTGTGATAAACCAGAGCCCTGGCAGTTCCATGGTTTCCTGTGCGGTGGACTCTGGGAAATGGCTGCCGGGGGTGGCGCATACGGAGTTGGAGATCTCAGCATTGAAATCTCATCTCTCGAGATCTTGGTGCTGAGATCTCCATCTGCGCATGCACCTCCCCCAGTGGCCATTTTCCTGGAGTCCACCGCACAGGAAACCATGGAATTGCCAGGTCTCTGGCTGCTCACAAAATGTCAGCAGAGCCCCGGCAGCGCCGGACACCCCCGTAGTACCGCTGGGCACTGGAGATAACTGCAGCACCGCCGGGCAGCACTGGAGACACGTGGCAGCAGCACTGGACACCACAGCAGCACAAGACACTTGCAGCGGCGTGCCACACATGAGAACACCCGCTCATCCCAGCCTGCGGCCTGCAGCATCACCCCACTCCTGCCTACTTTAGAAGTGACAGCAGTGACCCTGGGACCCCGCTTCATCGCAGCAACCACCCCCTTAAGCAATAAGATGCATGGATTATAAGAAGCACCAACATATTATTTAAAAAAAATTTGGGGCTCGTCTTATAATCTGGAGAGTCTTATAATCCGAAAAATATGGCCTGTGTGATCATCAATACTAAAGCGTGATTTATGAAAATAGCTTTTGATCCAAATTGACTAAAGAAACATTCTATGGACTGAACTGATTGCATTTTTCTGACTACTTTAAAAAGCTTAAAGATTTTTTTACATTTTTGGTAAAAGTAAAGATATTAACCATAGATATCTAGACATCTAATATATAGAAACCATGATTTTTTACCTTCACCCAAAAAAAAAAATTCCTGTTCAGCCTAATTTTTCTTTCTCTGTCTTTATATATTCCATTGTACATCACTGTCTGACCAGCTCCTTTACCCAAATTGATATTTGTTCTTGAATGGCAACTGTTTGGTGTTTCATTCTGCCTAAACCAGGAACTTAATCCGGTGTTACTGATTTTTATGTTTTCATAGGTTAACCCCTTTGCACCCCAAGGCAGTTTTTACCTTCATGACCAGGCTAAATGTTACAATTCTAAGTAGTGTCAAGTTATGAGGTAATAGCTCTGCAATGCTTCAACGGATCTCAATGATTCTGAGAATAATTTGTCATGACATATCGTACTTCATGATAGCGGTACAGTTAGTTCTTTATGACTTGCTTGTATTTGGAAAATATCTAAAGTTTGGAAAAAGATTTGAACATTTTGCAATTTTCATTTTTTTTTTAAATTTCTTATGCCCTTAAACCTTTAACGTCCAGAGATATTTTTGTTTTTGCATTTTCGTTTTTTGCTCCCCTTCTTCCCAGAGCCATAACTTTTTATTTTTTGGTAAAAATGGCATGTGAGGGCTTGCTTTTTGTGAGATGAGTTGTACTTTTCAATCATACCATATATCTTGAACTGTCCTCCCACCTCTCCTCCTGTTCCCTCTTTGACTGGTTACAATCAGGCTTCTGATCGCATCACTCAACTGAAACTGCCTAAACTAAAGTCACTAACGACTTACTAACCACAGTGAGCAAGCGACACTACTCTGTCCTCCCTCTCCTGGACCTGTCCTCTGACTTCGACACCGTAGACCATTTCCTCCTGCTACAGACTCTCTCATCTCTTGGCAACACAGACTTGGCCCTATCTTGGATCTCATCATACCTAACAGACCGAACATTTAGTGTCTCCCTCTTACACACATCACCTCCTCACCTTGCCCCCTGTCTGTCAGTGTTCCACAAGGCTTTGTCCTAGGACCCCTGCTATTCTCCATCTACACCTTTGGCTTGGGACAGCTCATAGAATCCCATGGTTTGCAGTACCACCTCTATGCCGATGACATGCAGATCTACCTATTTGGACCCAACCTCGCCTCCTTACTGACTGAAATCCCACAATGTCTGTCTGCTATCTCAGCCTTCTTCTCTGCTCGCTTTCTCAAACTGAACATGGACAAAACAGAATTCCTCAACTTTCCCCCATGTCACGCTACCCCTCCACCAGACCTATCCATCAATGTCAGTGGCCGCTCTTTCCCCAGTCCCGCATGCTCGGTGTCTTGGGGTGATCCTCGACTCTGCGCTCTCTTTCAAACCACATATCCAAGCCCTCGCCTCCTCCTGCCACCTCAAACTCAAAAATATTTCCCGGATCCGCTCATTCCTCAATCAAGAAACCACAAAAACACTAGTGCATGCTCTTATCATCTCCCACCTCGACTACTGCAACCTCCTACTCTCTGGCCTCCCCTCTAGCACTCTGGCTGCAACCTCCTACTCTCTGGCCTCCCCTCTAGCACTCTGGCTCTGCTCCAGTCCATCCTACACTCTGCTGCCTGACTAATCCACCTGTCTCCCCTCTATTCCCCAGCCTCCCCCCTATGCCAGGCCCTTCACTGGCTTCCTATTGCCCAGAGGCTCCAATTCAAACCCTAACCATGACATACAAAGCCATCCACAACCTGTCTCATCAATACATCTGTGACATGGTCTCTAGGTACCTACTCGCACGCAACCATCAATCATCTCAAGATCTCTCTCTCTACTCCTCCCTTATCTCTTCTTCCCACAACCGCATACAAGACTTCTCCCGTGCTACCCCCATACTCTGGAACTCTCTGCCGCAACACATCAGACTCTCACCATCAGAGGAAACCTTCAAGAAGAACCTGAAGACCCACCTGTTCCAACAAGCCAACAGCCTGCAATGATCCTCGATCTACTGAACCACCGAACGACCTGCTCTACCCTCTCCTACTGTATCCTCACCCATCCCTGTAGACTATGAGCCCTCGCGGGCAGGGTCACCTCTCCATATGTACTTGTGTGTCCCTTGTCTTACACATGTTTATTTCCCCTTTTCACATGTAAAGTGCCATGGAATAAATGGTGCTATATAAATGCATAATAATAATAATAATAATAATAATAATGATACCATTGGTTTTAACGTATCGTGTACTGGAAAAAGGGAAAAAAAATTCCAAGTGCGATGAAATTGCAAAAAAATGCAATCCCACAGTTGATTTTTTTTTTTTTACTATGTTCACTAAATGCTAAAACTAACCTGGCACTATGATTCACCAGGTCATTACAAGTTCATAGACACCAAACGTGTATAAGTTATTTTTTGATTAAGTGGTGAAAAATAATCCAAAATTGGTTAAAAAAAAATTGTGCCATTTTCCCATACCCATAGCATCTCCATTTTTTGTGATCTGGGGTTGGGTGAGGGCTTATTTTTGCATGTCAAGCTGACTTTTTTAATGATACTATTTTGGTGCAGATACTATCTTTTGATCTCTCTGTAACGATAATGTAAAATATCATGTATGACTTTTCCAGAACATTCCAGAATCTTCCATTCTCTAAACTTTCTAGAATGATGCATGACTGCCCAGAGACAAGTAACCCCCCTTCCCTTGTCACACATTGCAGCAGTTTGAATTTCCTCTGCCTGCAACTTCACACACACTCACTGTTACATGAGACTACAGCCACTCACTCATTCCTGACCCCCCCTCCTCATTGCAAGGAATGTTATTTAGCCAGGAGAGAAATTTTCTTTGTCTAAGCCCATGTGTGTGGGAAATATTAAAGAGGCCGTAACTCGGATCCAATCCATGACAGAAAAATGACAGATACATATTTATAACGTGCGCTGATAAAGCATCGCTACAGCACCTGTTGCTAAATTATAGCATTGACAGAACCAGAGAAGTGGATTTCTCCTGAACCGAGGGGAACAGACTGCCAGTGTTTGGAGTCAGCAGAAAGCTGATTTCAAGATAAGCTGGGTGATGTGTCTGCCAATATTCTGCTAGGTTCTCAAGCCACGTTATGATTATTGTAAGTTTTTTAGCCAGATTGTACCTCTGAAAGCTATGGGAGGGGGCCAAAAAACCTGCCCCTTTAATGATGTCACAAGCCCAGGGGTATAAGTCACTTTCAGACTGGACAGCCCCATTCTAGCCTGGGACACAGTTGCTCCAAGACCCCAATGCATGCTGACATCTGGCTCCTCCTACCAGCCTGGTTCTGCCTGAAATGCTCTAAATAACATGTGAGTTTTATTTAATCTCTTAACCCCCCTTTTTTGTATTCACATTGTACATATTTTAATTGTCTCACATTGTAAAATCTTTTTATATCTCTGTAAACACTTCCTACTTTTTGGAGTAAATATAAAATTTATTAGTTCCGTCACCTTGCTCTGAGACAAATTTACGTGCCTATAAGCTAATTATACTACTAATTTGGGTTGGCTTCGTACCCCTTTATTAATTTTAAATATTAATAGAGAAAATCAGATGCTGGTGGCAGCAAAGTGTGTTTTGGCTAGGTGGGTTAGCTGGCAGTGACTGAAGGGGTTTTATAAGCTGATTGTGTGGCTGCGGCCAAAGCATTTATAATTCCCTCACTGCAGTGTGGCTAATAGCCAATGCACAACAAGTAGCCCGTCCAGGCGACAAATTATCCTAGGTGCAGTTCTCTGAAGGACCTGAGGGTAAGGGGGCGTCAGAGAGCTGCGCGTTCCAAAGTGGAACTGAAACGTGGGATATACATAACCAAAATAAGCTCCCCTGCTGTAAATACTTAGGGCAAGACTAGCTTGCTGTTTTTCATCACATTGTGACAGTGGTGGGATAACTAAGATAAGCCCCCTTGTACATGCGATAGCCATGTGTAGCCAAAGATCATATCACCCCTGATTGTGGCATGCTCATTATTGCATTTTTATACAATGTTGCGGAGACCAATAAAATGTGATTATGGCATTTTAACTTTTTTTTCTCGTTACGCTGCTTAACGATCGGGTTAATTCTTTTTTTATCTTGATAGATAAGGCAATTCTGAACACGGCAATACCAAATATATGTATATTTGACTTTTTTTGTTGTTTTATTTTGAATGGGGTGAATGGAGGGTGATTTGAACTTTTTTATTTTTTTAATATTTTTAAAGACTTTTTATTTTTTGCATGCTTCAATAGTCTTAATCGGAGACTAGAAGCTGAAGTTGTCTGATTGGCTCTGCTACATATAGGCGAAGATCAGTTCGCCTGTATGTAGCAGAAATGCTCAGTAGCTATGAGTGCCGACCAAGAGGTGGCGCTCAAAGCAATCTGACTATGACAGCCATAGAGGTCTGCTAGTTGTCATGCCAACCCATTGGTGACCCACGATCAAGTGATGGGGTCACCGATGGGCTGGTTTAGTGACACGCTTCCGGTAAGCACGAGTTAAATGCTTCTGTTAGAAATTGACAGTGGCATTTAACTAGTTAATAGTCATTGGTGGATCGCAATTCTGTTGTGAACACATGTCATGTGGAGCCCGCACCAAACAGGGGGAGTCCAAGATCGGTGTACTATTATGCCTTATGTCAAAAATGGGTTAAACCAGAGAGTTATGTCACACAAAATAGTTAAGAAATAACAATTACCACATATCTACTTTACATCGGCATGCTTTTTAAACATAGTTTTACTATTTGAACGCATCACAGGGCTTAGAAAGGAAGGAGCACCTTTGACTTTATTAAAAGCAGAAAAGGCTGGAATCGAGAACAAACACTATGTCATCTTTGGAGAACCCCTGATGTGCTTAAACAGTGGTAATACACTACAAGTGAACCCATTTAGAAAACTACACCCCTCGGTGAATCAATGTAGATCTGTGGTGTGTACCTTGAACCTCTGGGTGTTTCATATTATAACCTAGAAAATAAAAAATCACACTTTTCTTATAAAAATGTACTTTTAGCACAAATTTTGCATTTACACAAGGATGACAGGAGTAAGTGCACTGTAAAATTTGTTGTGCAATTTCTCCTGAGTACGCTGTTATCCTATATGTGGAGGAAAACTACTGTATGGGCATACGGCGCTCGGCAATAGCACCATTGGAGTTTTTGTGTCTAAACAGTGTAAACCCCATTTTGGAAACTAGGCCCTTCAAAGAATGTATATTGATGTGTGGAGAGCACATTTAACCCCCAGGAGCTTCACAGACGTTTATATTGTAAAGTCGTGAAAATAAAAAAAATCACATTTTTACAGCAAAAATGTTTTTTAGCTCCAAATTTTGCATTTTCACAAGGGTAACAAGATACAATGTGCCAAACAATTTGTTGGAAATTTCTTCTGAGTACGCCAATACCCAATATGTGAAGGAAAACTACTGTTTTGGTGCATGGCCAAGCTTGGAAGGGAAGAAGTGCCATTTCACTTTTTACAGCAAATTATTGGAGTTTTTCAATGCAAAATTTGCTGGAATCATTAGCGGACACCATGTAGCATTTGGACTTCCCCTGATATGCCTAAACAGTGGAAATCCCCACATGTGACCCCATTTTAGAAACTGAACTCATCAACCAATGTATGCAGATGTGGGGTGAGCAACTTGAGTACACAGAGGCTTCACAGAAATTTATAACCATGAGCTGTAAAAATAAAAAAATCACATCTTTTCCTACAAAAATGTTCTTTTGTTACAAAATGCTTTTTTGCAAGGGTAACAAGAAATTTCACAATACAATTTGTTGTGCCAGTTCTCCTGAGTACATTGATACCCCATACGCAGGGACAACTACTGTTTGGGTGCATGTCTACTTTATATAACCACAGTGCTGGACCAAAATTAAAACAATAAAAAATGATCAAACAGGGATGGCTCAATATTATAAAAAGCCTTAATTGAAATCAATTGACAAAAGGATGATAAAAATAGTGCAAGTAAAAAGTGCCTATGCAGCACACCAACTCATTAAAATTAGTTATAAATATGTAGGGACTACAAAATAAATCATATAAATCATCAAATATAATCCAATATAATTAATATGTACATAAATAAATAATTACTGTACTAACAACATAATAATCATGAAAATATAAAAATATATAAATAAATTGTAAACAGCACAAAGGATCTAATGTATCATGATACCACAATAAAATATATATACATATAAATAAATCAATGTGCATGAATATATAGCCCCACTATGGAGTGTGATAAAGAGCCAACTGTGCTGAAGTTCATATAGGAATATATTACCTGTTGGTGGTATAGTGAAAATTCCCTGTGTGGTGATATTTTTTATTGTTTTAATTTGGGTCCAGCATTGTGGTTATATATAGTATAATTAACCGAATAGTCTGCCTTTCAATTATGGAGACACATTTGTGATGCCTGAACATTTAAGACCATATAATTTGGTGTATAATTTATTATTATTTTCTGTTTTTTTATATAATTTTTGTACATCTTAGTGTATTTATCAGGTGTGTCTTACTGTTACTAATTTATAACGTTACTCTGTTTTGCACAGGTTTTTTTCTCGCCACTTTGAACATGAATTTCAAAACTAGGGAATTGCCCTGGCAGGGACAAACTGATGAGGTTTTTGGCAATATCTGTACAGTAACCCCAGCTGTGGGTAGCTCAAAAATAGATACATTTTTCTAAAATAATAAAAACCCATATATTTAAAAGAACTCGCCTCTGGTGGACATAAGCATTTTTGGAGAATTATGTCCATAAACAATTAATACCAAGAGGCCTTAGGGTACGAGTTACACCCACAATTGTGATTGAAGATGAGGTATTCATTAATGAATGGGAGAAGTTTTGCAATGAGACATCTATAAAATTAATGGATCTACTAAGGCCTCTTTCACACATCAGGTTTTCGCCTTCAGGCGCGATCCGGCGCTTTTGACAGAAACCGGATCCGGCGAAATGCAATGCCGGATCCGGTTTCCCCCCCATTGACTTGCATTTGCGCCGGATCGCGCCGGATGGCCATGCGTTTCATCCGGTTTTCGCCGGATCCGGCAATGTGTCGCAATGTGTCGCGATCCGGCGTCTGGAAAAAACGTCTACTGTAACGTTTTTTGTCTCCGGCGAAAAAGCCGTACCCGCCGGATCCGGCGCGTCCGGCTTTTCCACACAATGAAAGCCTATGAGCGCCGCAATGCGCCGGATCCGGTTTTTTTGGTCTGAGCATGCTCAGTAGCTCTGCCCACAAGACATATATAAAAGCAAGACAGTGGGACCCACAGCCACACCCAACATGCCACCCAAGACAGCAACCAGGCGCAGGAAAACAGCAGACATCTGCAGCAGCAGCACCATCAGCACCACCCCAAATGGAGCAGCATGCTGAACGGGAGGGGAGTCCAGAAGCAGATGAGAGACGGTAATTATCAAATCCCCCATTCCTCCAAACTAGGGCCATGGAATATCAAGATATTCATTGGCCCTTTGTTTCTCTTTATTCAACAGCCGCCAAACAGATGCAGCAGCAGCAGCAGAAATGGCATCACTGGCAGCAGCAATACCCACAGCCATGGAGTCTGGCCATCAACAGGACAGCACATCTTCTTCTGGGAGCCCTCCCTCGCATCGTCAGCGTTTGACGGTAAGTTTTTATTTCCAAAATCCATCATCTCTGTAATATATGTCTATTCATTGCCTTTTATTTCAAAACAGGAATCACAAGATGAAGAGGAGCTCCCAGAAGAAGAAGGAAGGGGTGGACAGACACCTGGAGTGGGCTCACAATTGGTAAGTTTTTTGCATCAAACGCAGAAACACAACATCACACTACACACAACACATAGAAAACAATGTTCTGCAGACCACACACAGCAAACAAATGCCTACATCCAAAGACATAACATTTTTTGTTTTCTTCTCTAGTCTTCCCAATCTGGTGCTCGGCCAAGAGGTCCTCGCAGTGCCTCCCAGGGTCGTCGGCGACAGCAACGCGGCGGTCACCAGCGTGTAAGTATAAATATTTTTGCTTTGTTTTTTTGCAGTTTTTATTTCATTTCTTTTGTGGAGGCTAATTATGTTATTTTTGTCTTTTTCTTTAACAGCCTTCACAGCGTGCTCCCGACTCTGACGGTGAGGATGGAGGGATTGATGTGGACCGCCTCATCGATCTCGTCAGAGAAAGGGAGCCACTCTGGAATATGGCTGACCGCCGCCACGCTGACCTGATCATTACCCGACGACTCTGGGAGGAAATCTGTTCTCTCCTTGTGGGCCACTGGGAGGACCTCGAAGCTCGGGCCCAGATTAAAGAGCGTAAGTATATACAGCAACGGTTGCTTGATGTAACCAGTGTTTCCCGAACTACAGTCCTCGTGGTCCCCACGGATCATGTGTTCAGGATTTCTATTTACTATGGAAATCCTGAAAACATGACCCCTGGGGACCATGAGGACTGGAGTTTGTGAAACTCTGATGTTGTATACTAACCACTCCTTTCTCGTTTCAGGGAACAGAATTGTGAATCGGTGGCGGTCTGTGAGGGATCGTTTCAAGAAGGAGTTCAATAAAGAGATGCGGGCCCCGAGTGGATCTGGAGGACGCAGGAGCAAGTACAAGTATGCACAAGCCCTGTCGTTCCTCCGGGAAACAATGCTCACCAGAAGGTAAATATTACACACCACATGTGAAAAAAATGTTAGATGTAACTTTTTTTTTCCAGCCAGGGCCATACCATGTCAGTATTTTAATTGTTTTTTTTTCTCTTTATTCCACAGCACGGTGAGCAGCACTCGGGAGCCTGCACGATTGGACCCTTCTGAGGCGATCCCTGAGGAGACCGGCACCGAGGGACACTTCGACCGCCCCGGTACATCTGCACCTTCCCAGCCTTCCCACACATTCGACCCATCTGTCCCATCCACCAGCACAGGAGCATCGTGGCCGTCTACATTACATGAAGCTGCTGGTGAGGAGATCGCTTTCCCTTTACCCCACCCTTCTGCCCCTGCCGCCTCTAGTACACCTGCGGGTACTGGGCGGCAGCGGGAGAGGGGTCAGGAAAAGAGTTATGCGCAAGAGTTATTGCATCTGAATGCATCTTTCCAGAACTGTCTCAAAGTCTTGTCAGAGCAAATCTCCGCAGGCTTTCAGCAGATCAACTCCAGCATTCTGGAGGTGAAGACACTTCTGCAAACCATGCATTCAGAAGCAAGATCTTCGCCAAACCACACCTTTTTCAGGTCTGTTGTGGAGCGCATGGCAACACTATCTCCTACCCAGCAGATGCATGTAATGCATTCGTGCCACGGTGCTCTACAGCAGGTTACCTCCCAACCTCCACCTCCCACCACTGTAGTTCCTCCACCTGCACCCCCTCCAGCCACTTTCCATCCTCCCCCTCCTATTACATCTGCACCCCCTCCAGCCACTTTCCATCCTCCCCCTCCTATTACATCTGCACCCCCTCCAGCCACTTTCCATCCTCCCCCTCCTATTACATACCAGCAACCTCACCAGTACCAGCAACCTCCCCAGTACCAGTCATCTCCCCTCTTCCAGCAACCTGCCCCGTATCAAACTCCTTCCCCGTACCAAACTCCTTCCCCGTACCAAACTCCTTCCCCACACAACTTTCCATCAACATCATCTGCTCCTACAGTCCCTGCCCAACCCTCCACTCCACCGCCCACCACCTCTTCTGCCTCCCACATGTCCACCCATTCTGTAGCTTTTTCCACACCTTCACCTCTAACTGTTCCTTCCCCACCACGATCCCAGTCCTCTCTCCACACACCCAGTGTCGAAGTGTCCCGCAGCCCCTCCAGCAGTATTTCCACCCCACAGTACACAGATTTGTAATCTTTTTTTGTTGTTATAAAAATGCCCATTGGGTTTAAAACCTTTATTAAAAAAGTTTTTTGCACTTTAAAAACATAAAAAAAAAAAAAATTTAAATAAAAGTTAAATTATCGTTTCACAATGGTTGTCTGTCATTTCTTTCTGCGGCGAACTATGTTTAAAAAAAAGGTTAAATACAGGGTATTTAAAAGGTAAAAAGGTATTCAAAACCAGGTATATAACTGTGGGTAAATTTTAGCTTTTTGCCACAGTTGTGTTCCTGGTTGTGTTTGAAGCAAAGTATTTCACCTAAAAAGTTGTGTTTATTGTTGGTGATTTCCTAACAATGTACACAACTTTTGTTAAAAGGTGAAATACTTTGCATAAAACACAACCAGGTACACACCTGTGGCCTAAAGCTAAAAATAGTAAGACCATGACAAGATAGCCAACTTTGGTTGGCAAAGGTATATACTGTTGGTCCAGAAGGTACACAAGTTTAGGGCACAAATCTTTCACACTCTGTCATCCCAGTGTACTCTGCCTTGAGGTGACATAAAGTATAGTGGAAAATTGTCCCTGAAACCGTCACAGAACTTCTAGTGGTAATATTTCCAATGACAACATCCATCTTCGCCAGTAACTTGCTCTTCTCTCCAACCTGCACTTTCTTCTCTACAACCTGTCAAAGAAGGGCTGTAGGAACATGCTATATCTAGTTTTCCAGTAGCCAATCCCGTTCGGAAGGCCACAAGGGTCAATTTTAAAAACCGGATCCGGCGTAATCCGTCGAAAAACGGATAGAAAAACGGATAGAAAAACGGATGAACCGGATGAGACGGATCCGGTTTTGTCTGTCAAGAACAAGACGGATCCGGCAGAAAACCGGATCCGGCACTTCAGGTTTTACAAAACATTTGCCGGATCCGGCATTCCGGCACGACGCCGGATCGCGCCTGACGCCGAAAACCTGATGTGTGAAAGTAGCCTAATTGGTTTTAATATGAAATCAATAGCATCAATTGACAAAGCTTTGGAAGATATATATGCCAAGGCCAAAATTGACTTATCTTTGGAACAATTGAATCTTATGAATAGTAATTTGGACAAAGAGGTTGAAATTTTGGTGAAGGATGTTCAAGAGAAGCAATCTACCATGTTAAATAGAGACCAGTAATGACTTTGCTTTGGGCAGTGTTTATAATTGGAGGAGGCATCCCATCAAAGACTCTGGAAGGGATCGGAATCCATCTAATTTTTCTGATATTTTAGCTAGTGACACCTCTGTTGCCTCCTCTTCCGCTTCTGCATCATTAATTATTACACCAAAGCACAAAAGAGATCTACGCTTCGTTCTGAATTTCAGATATTCTCCGGAATCAACCAAGAATCAATTTAAGGCAATCAATTTAAGTACTCACATCTTTTCACCTGTTGAAATTGGCATATTGAACAAAGGACGGATGTTCTGTCCTACTTCAAATTTTGATAGCTTCATCACAATAAAAGATTTACATCTTTTTGCGAGGAAGCTAGTATTTAAAAGATTCTTTCATGATGGAGATCCCTTGAAATCTTTTCCAACAGAAACGGAACAGGAGGCGATAGCGGATTTAGAACAACTAGCAATTGAACAAAATACACCTATTGGAGGTAAGATTCCATCCACTATTAAGAAACGTTCCACTAAATTCCCTCCTCTGTCCATCTGTCCAACAATTGATGTTTTGACGTCAAAACCGTAAGTAAAGAAATTGAAAGGATTCCTACATTTCCTGGTAAGTATAATTTGAATCAGAAAGAGAAAAATGGTCTGAAAAGGCTTCCGGGGTTGCAGGATGTGATTTTTAAGCCAGCAGATAAGGGTGGGAATATAGTAGTCTGGCCAAAGACAATGTATGAGACAGAGGCATTTCGTCAATTAGATAATTCAAAATGTTATAAAAAATTGACATTCAATCCTCTGAGCAAATATCAAATTGAGTTGAATACAATCCTTCAGAATGCTAAGGAGAATGATGTAATTTCTAATGAATTGTTTCTGGCACTCCAAGTCAAAGAACCTACTATTCCCACGCTTTATCTGCTACCAAAAGTTCACAAAAATATGGAAGTTCCACCTGGTAGACCAATAATATCGGGTCGCAATAATTATTTGGATAGTGTAAATAAATATGTGGACTCGATCCTGCAACCCCTAGTTGTATCACTTCCATCCTATACCAAGGACACTAGTGAGCTTTTGAAAAAAGTCGACGGTATGTATATTGATTCCAACTCAATTCTTGTCACTTGTGACATTGAATCTTTATATACAAGCATTCGTTATGTTAATGGCGTGTCAGCAGTTAATTATTTTTTACGACACTCTACGTTATCACCTAGTTTTATCAAATTTATCATTGATCTTTTACAATTCACTTTGACGAACAATTTTTTCATTTTTAAGGGGTCCTTCTACCTACAGCTCCAGGGAACAGCTATAGGGGCTTCTTTTACACCCTCATACGCCAACCTGATCCTGGGCTGTGGGAGAGGGACCTCTTTTTGTCTGAACACTTGCCGTTAATGTAGCGCGTCCCTTTCTGGGCGAGCTACATTGACGATATTTTCTTTGTCTGGCATGATTCTTTGGAATCATTACAAATTTTCATGAATTTTCATAAGTTAAATTCCAACAATTTGAGCATACATTTGACATACCATCACCAATATGATACCGTCGATTTTTTGGATGTCAAAGTAAGGAGGGATGTGCACAACTGCCTTCAGACTGATTTATTTAGGAAATCAACTGCGGTTAATTCCTTATTACAACCTTCCTCCTCACATCCACCAGCTCTGATTCATTCAATTCCAATAGGCAAGTTTTTACGCCTACAGCGTATTTGTTCAGTTGATTTAGATTTTGAAAGGCAGGCGGAGGAACTAAGAACTAGGTTTATGGAAAGAGGATACAGCAGACGCTCAATTAAAAGAGCATTTAATAGAGCAAAACATACAACAAGACACAATGCTCTATATAATAATCAAGGTTACAAATCAAACAAATTTGTTCGATCTATTACCCAATATACTGGACAAGCTAATACATTACGAAATTGTCTGAAGAAATCTTAGCCAATTTTACAGGCTGACCCTATCCTTTCATAATATATCGGACCTGCCCCTTGTATTACTTTCAGAAGGTCACAAAATCTGAGAGATAGTTTAGTGAAGAGTCACTATATTGGAGAACATTGTACTACATTTTTTTCTGGATTTAAACCATCTTGGGGATGTAGATCTTGCGGACAATGTGTAGCTTGTCCGAATATTATTAGTGCACAGAGTTTCAGTAACTCAAATAATTCCCAGGTTTTTAAGATCAAACATTCCATTAATTGCTATCAAAAGCTGTCATGTATTATGCCACATGTCCTTGCTCCCTTATTTATGCGGGTCTGACCACTCGACAGTTAAAGGTCAGAGTATGAGAGCATGTACTTGGGATTATGGCAGCTAAAAAATCCAAGATATCTCCATGTTGAAAACGTTACCTAAACTTTTCAAACTATATCACAACTGTGATGCATCACTTTTAAAAGTGAGAGGGATTGATAAGATCAAATCCACGATAAGAGGAGGTAACATTAGCACATCCTTGGCTAAGCTTGAGACAAAGGATTTGGACACTAAATACTATGTCCCCATTTGGTCTCAATGAAAATGTATCCTTTGTCCCATTTTTATGACCGTTTGCTGGTTGTTTTGCGTTTAATGTGCACTTCTTTGATGTATTTTTATTCATTTTATTGATTTTATATAATTTATATTATAGTGATTATCAAGTCTTTTAATAGTGCATTAATGATAGCCATAAAATAAGATGAGTTCGTCATGAATAATTTTAATATGAAGCACTCAACATGAAGAGTGTATTGCGTGTTTGCAGATGGACTACTATATGAGTTATTTAACCGTGAATTTATTATTGGGGATTTATGTATGAGATATGTAACCCTGTCAATCCATGATATATATATTTTTGATGTGTATACAGTATTTATTTTTCTATTTCTATTTATTATTTAGTATTTTTTACTATTATTTTTTATTTTATTTTCTATTTATTATTTATTATTTTTTATTTTTTATACCATATTATTTATTTATTTTTATTTATTTATCATTAATTTATATTTATACTATATATTTTTTATATTTTGTATTTTTTTTTATATATATCCTGTAATTAATAAATTAAATATCTATATATGGTATGTGCACCACATCATTTAGGTTGAATTATTTATCATTATATGGTAATATATGTTTATTATATCACAGTTTTTTTTATTTATTATTTTTTATATATATATTATCATCAATATATAACATGTCTGGTGTATTACACAATTTAGTTTTTTATTTATATTTAATTATTTACACTTTTTTATTGTTTAGGTTGATAGGTTTATTGAAATACATATATTGATTATGCTTTTTCATATATTACTTATATAGTGTATTAGTTTGTTTTATTTATTTTTATATTTTATTTATTATTATCTATTAATTATTATTTATTATTTTTTATTCATTTTCATTAATTATCTCCTTTTAGTTTCATTATCTAATTATTCATTTCATTTTTATTATTTTTTCTAGTATTATTATTTTTATTTATCATTTCTTTATTTAATACTAGCTGAAGAGCCCGGCGCTGCCGGGCATAGTAAGTAACTGTGGTTAGTTATAGCAAATTATAATTATCCTCCATCCCATAGTCCCGTGCCCATATACCCATCATACATATCCACGATCCCATAGGCCCGTGCCCATATACCCATCACACATCCTCCATCCCATAGTCCCATGCCCATATACCCATCACACATCCTCCATCCCATAGTCCCATGCCCATATACCCATCATACATATTCGCCATCCCATAGTTGAGTGCCCATATACCCATCACACATCCTTCATCTCATAGTCCCATGCCCATATACCCATCATACATATCCTCCATCCAATAGTCCAGTGCCCATATACCCATCATACATATCCTCCATCCCATAGTCCAGTGCCCATATAACCATCACACATCCTCCATCCCATAGTCCCATGCCCATATACCCGTCATACATATCCTCCATCCCATAGTCCTGTGCCCATATACCCATCACACATCCTCCATCCCATAGTCAACCATTATGACATCATGAGGGGCGGGGCTTGAAACACACACACTTTTTCCCCATTATGTAGATAGGGGCAAAATTGTTTGGTGAATTGGAACGCGCGGGGTTAAAATTTCACCTCACAATATAGCCTAAGACACTCTTGGGGTCCAGACGTGTGACTGTGCCAAATTTTGTGGCGGTAGCTGCGACGGTGCGGATGCCAATCCCAGACATACACACATACATACATACAGCTTTATATATTAGATTTTTACACTTACACACTCTGTTCACTTTCTTGTATCAGTGTTATTTATCACTGTAATTTTATTATATTATAATAAATTTTCACGTATTTTTCTGGTTTTCACTTTTTTCATGGCACTTCATATATGGTGTTGTTGTAATTATGTTATTCACATGCATGCTTATAAATATTTTTTATTGTGTCTTATTTTTATATTTAGTCCCATATTTAACACTACTCTAATGTGGTCAGGTTGCGTGCGTGAACACTATTTGTGGCTATGGTCATACATTGCCTGCAGCAGCATACATCATGATCATACGTGTGCGCATGCACAGTTTTTGCTCCGGGAGCCATATGCGGTGGGTGTCTCTATGTGTATGATGCGCGGGGTCACCTTCCCTGATACGTCAGATTACATGACGCCACGTGACTGTGAGTTTCCGGGTTGCCCCTGCCGCGCATGCACCACCCATCGCCTGGTCATTATTCATCAGCTGATGTATCCATATTTAATTTGATTGATATTGGAAGTGCGTCACCCCCCTGATGAAGGACGCTGGTTCTGAAATGCACGTCGGGGAGTGCTTGACACCACCACATGGGGACTTTTCACTATACCACCAACAGTTATTATATTCCTATATGAACCTCAGCACAGTTGGCTCTTTATCACACTCCATAGAGGGGCTATATATTCATTCACATTGATTTATTATCTATCTATCTATCTATCTATCTATCTATCTATCCATCTATCTATATGTAATTTTGGTAGGCAAATTGTTTGTTTATATTTGCACCTTTTATGTATATAAATATATATTAGCACCTTGTATTTCACTGAATTATTTGCACTTTTTTAATTTTAGTTATAAATATTTTTAGCATACAACAAATCATGCCTATATATATATATATATATATATATATATATTGTGGTGTAGTAACCACTGAGTCTGCTCGGGGGCCCTGTGTGGAGGTCCCAGGAGAAAGGATGAATGGCAGAATACTGAATGGCTGTTATATATCTCAATGTGGGTGGCTTTGGGATGGAGACTTATGTGTTGATCAGCAGTGATACTGCTGAGGTGTTGCTTCAATGTAAGGGAGAAGTCTCCAGGTAACCAAAGAGATGGTCAGGCCTGGTTACCTACAAACCCACCCAGGGGGTGTGTTTAAAGCACTGTTGTAAAGAGTGTGTAAATGCCTGAAGGACCTGTGATGAGGTCAGAGTCATGTGACCAGGTGGGCGAGGCTATGATCCATATAATGTGGCCAGAGTAGGTCACAGGGGGTGAATGCTGGGACCTGGTTGGTCCAGTGTGGAAGGTCCCGTCTGGGTGAGATGGGGCTGCCTTCTGACAGCAAGTGAACGCTGGGTTAATGGCTGCACGTGCCTGAGAGTTCCCTGGAGGGATATGGACGTCTGCAGAGTGAATGAAGGAACCATGTGAAGACCCTGACGTGGGTGAGATAAATGAGGCTAGAAAGCCTCCTATGCATAACCTGTATGATCACAGGCTTAACAGAGGGAAGCTCTGTAATGGATGCTATGCTGGTGATATGAACTGTATGTTATTGGTCACGGTTTATGCTGCATAATAAACCACATGGACTGCTATGCTTTATGAAAACCCGTGCCGGATCTGGTTTTGTGGCGGCCAAGCGAGTGATCCCCTACTTAGATGACAGCGCTACCTCACAATATATATATATATATATATTTACATCAGTTTGGTTTATTTGATAAAATCTAGTGGTTTGATTGTGGTATCATGATACATTAGATCCTTTGTGCTGTCTACAATTTTTTTATATATTTTTTATATTTTCATGATTATTATATTGTTGGTACAGTAATTATTTATTTATGTTTACTTGCACTATTTTTATCATCCTTTTGCAAATTGATTTCAATAAAGGCTTTATATAATATTGAGCCATCCCTGTTTGATTATTTTTTTATTGTGTGTCTTACTGTTACTAATTTGTTTGGGTGCATGGCAGAGCTCGCAAGGGAAGGAGCACAATTTGACTTTTTCAATGCAAAATTGACTGGAATTCTTAGCAATATGTCAAGTTTGGAGACCCCGATGTACCTAAACGGTGAAAACCTTCCACAAGTGACCCCATTTTGGAAACTAGACCCCTTCTTTAATTTATCTAGTTGTGTTGTGAGCACTTTTAACCCCCTAGGTGCTTTACAGAAGGTTGTAATGTATAACTGTGAAATTGAAACAATGAATGTTTCCCATAAAAATGTTAGTTTTGCATCAAGGGCAATCGGAGCAAAATGGACCTTTAAATTTGTTGTGCAATTTCTCCTGAGCACACCGATACCCTAAATGTGGTTGTAAACTAATTTTGAAGCACAGTGCAAAGCTCAGAAGTGAAGAGGTGTCATTTTGGAGTTCAGATTTAGCTGGAATGATTTGAGGGTTCAATGGCACATTGGTAGAGCCACTATGTTGCCAGAACAGCAGAACCCTCTTTAAGTGAACCCATTTTACAAACTATACCCCTCAATGAGTTCACCTAGGGGTGAGGTGAGCATGTTGACACCACATGTGCCTCACAGACATTTATACCATTGAATGGTGAAGAAAGAGTAATTACATTTTTACCACAAAAAAATTTAAGCCCCAGATTTTACATTTTCACAAGTTGAAATAGGTAAAAATGGTATCAAGTTTGTCACACAAATTTTGCTGCATGTTTAGTGCCTCGCCACTAAGCCAAACTCGCTAGGAACGGAGCGCTAATTACCTCCTGGAGCGCAGATTTTCCTAGAATAGTTTGCAGACTCCATCTGCAGAGCCCCTAAATGCCAGAAGAGCATAATACTCCCTTCAAGTGACCCCATTTTGAATTTATACCCATTTGAGAATTTACAGTATCTACAGGTGTAGTGATGACTTGTCTCTATGGATATTTTTGAGAAACAAGCAGTAGTGATTGTATTTGAGTGAGAATTGTGAATCTGATATTGTAGTGCCCCGCATATTGTAGTGTATAGTACATTATGCCCAGCTTGTGCATCTGGAGACATGCACCCATAAATTAGGTGGGCTCTCTTCTCTACAGAAATGCCAAACATGTGTAGGTTAAAAGTGGTTTAGGCACATTGTGGAGCTCTGAAGTGATGGGAGAGATTGGATTTGGGAGTGCAGAATTTGTTGGATTTCTTTTGAGGGATGAGGAGCTATAGTGCTTTTCCAGATCCTTTGTACTACCAAAAACGTGGAATCACCCTATATTTCCATTACCAGAAAATGGACCTTTGCAGGGACTTCCTTTTCTTGTGAATTGAGTTGAAGCTTGGAATGTTTTGCCTATTTTTCTCCCCAAAATTTGGGGAACACCTTATGGTCCTGTGCGTCTCATAGTCCAGAAAATATGGTAGTCATTGAAAAGGGGTTGACAGAGTATTGAACAATCCATTTAAGATTTAATGTAGCCATAAGACTCAGAGGTTATACTATTTTAAATGACACCTTCAGAAGAGACATCTGTGTGCCTGGACAGCTTGCACATCCCCTGGCCAATCCTAGACAAATGAACTCTGCTTTATATTTGGTCATATTAATTACTAGTAAAATTTAGATATTGCTGCACGGTACCTTCTGATACCATGCGTGAAGTGGGGTGTCAGCAAACACTTCCTCGAACCTCAGTGGGAAGAAGTAAACGTTACTCAGGGATGAGAACACTTGGAAATGTCTCTTCACCGTTTCTATGTTGCTACTGTTTAATCCTTTCATGAAGAAGGCCACTGGTCGGTTCTTGTACACACGAGCTGCAGACTCTATAGCACATAAAACTAATGAAGGAGGCTGCATTCGATCTGTTGTTTCCAAAAATATGATGCCATCACCTTCTTTTAATACTTCAGATGGAGAAACAAAAACAATATTTAACCTTGTGCTTGGTGATGTATGCATTGTCTCCAGTAACATATTTTCCTGAACTCTTGATGCTTTAGTACTTAATATATTTGTGATATTTGACCATCCATGAATGGGACTGAAAATTTTATTCATAAACATAATTGATTCATTTAATATTTTTCTTCTTGATAAAGAGGACACATAAGGAAAGATGCTCTCCTTGTGGATGATTCAAAAAAAAAACCCGAGGGTTATCATCAGAAGAAGGAAGACTGCTATCTTCAATATTTTTAACATTGCTGAAGTAGATGTTTTCAGACTGCAAAACAAAAGATAATTAACAATGAAAGGTTCAAATGGAAATATTATATAACATAAGAAATGGTATAAAGGCAAAGTAAGCAAAACAAATGCTTTATCTAATCAGAGTAAAAATTAATCTAGAAATCTAATATGTCAGAAGGATTTGTTTATTGTGTAGGTAATGAGAAAAAAGTATTGGCTTCATCCTAATTCTTCCATATTTGCACGCTTTATATCTACTCAGCTTTCCTTGTCATATGTCAAACGAAATCGTCCGACTATAGGGAAAAGTCGGAGGCCGACTGAAACACGAAACCCAATGCAAGTCAATGGGGAAGCAAAGTTGGCAGGGAATGGAGGACAGGAAACACACCTACAGTGCCCATTTCAATGCCAAAAACATCAATTCTTATTACTGAAGCTTGTCAACCTTAATTTACTTCATAATAATAGTTACGCATTGAAAACTGGAGGTTATTTGGCTAAAGTTGTGGGGGGGTAGGGCAGGCTCCAGGTTTTCATGTGTCCTGGGCCAAAGAGTGTCAGTGCGCTCCTTTAACACATACCACAACTTATGATGCTCCGATACGCCACAGAAATATAGGTGTAGTACAATGACACATACTTCACTGCTTACATGACATGACTGATCTATTTTAAATTGTACAATAGCTCAAAAAAAGGACAGTATATTACTCCATACAGTATTATGGCCACCACATTGTGCGACATACAGAATAATGAGCCCCATATATTTCTCCATACAGAATGATTGGTAACATATAATGTTCCATAAAGTATATGATGAGCTCCACATTATGCTCCAGTATGTGATGGGCCTCATGGATGATGCTCCAGTGTATGATGGGCCCTAATAATGCTCCATATATAATGAGCTCCATTTCTAATTCTCCAGTGTATAATGGGCCACGTAAATTCTGCTCCAGGGTCTGATGTCCCCCATTAGGAATGCTACAGTATATGATTGGCCTCATGGATGATGCTCCAGTGTATGATGGGCCCAAATAATGCTCCATATATAATGGGCCCCATTTATAATGCTCCAGTGTATAATGTGCCCCATAGATGCTGCTCCAGTGTTTGATCTGCCACATTTATAATGCTCCAGTATATGATGGGCCTCATGGATGATGCTCCAGTGTATGATGGGCCCTAATAATGTTCTATATATAAGGGGCCCCATTTCTAATGCTCCAGTGTGTAATATGCCCCATAGATGCTGCTCCAGTGTCTGATCTGCCCCATTTATAATGTTCCATGGAGTAATCTGAAGTGTGTGCTGCTGCATCCTTCACTTTTGATGTGGGTGAAGGACACAAGGAAAGGGGTTGCTCCTGACCAGAATCCTGCACTGACGACTCAGTGCTTGGATTTTTTTAAACTTCAGAAGAGGAGGCGATAGAGCTGGAGGCTGTTTCAGCACTATAAGCCAAAAACAGTTCCTGAGGCTCCAGCTTTAAAAGCAGTCTACCTACTCCCAGAAAAGGGAGCCTTACAGGCCTTCCAGAGCTACACCATGACGCAGGCTCAAAACCTCCTGCCTTAGCTGCTATTGTGTTTTTGGCACTACCAGCAGATGCACCACCATCAGTAGCAGGTGGCCCCCCACACCCACATCCATGTCCTCTTCCACCATACTTCCTCATGTTTTGGAAAATGGACCCAAAATACCAACAGATATATGGTACTGTATTAGAAGCGTACAGCTCTATACAGTCTAGGGATAACAGTAAATCTCCGTATATATTTCATGAGTCATACACAGACGCTCACAGGCTCAGTATGGATTACACAATGAAATAAAAAGTTGAAAAATGGTACAGTATCACCAGATACACTGTATATATAATATAGTGTAAACATTATGAATCTCCGTATATATTTCAGGAGGCAGACACAAACGCTCTCAGGCCCAGTATGGATTACACAAGAATATGAAAAGCTGTAAATGGGTAATGTAACACAAGTGTACAGCTGTATACAGTGTTGGGGTAATCTTAAATCTCCAAATATATTTCCAGAGTAACAAACAGATGATCACAGGCTCATTATGGATTACACCAGAATCTAAATAGCAAAAAAGGTTACTGTATCAGAAGCGTACAGCTGTATACAGTGTTGGCCAAATTTGAAATCTCGGTATATATTTCCGGAGTCACCCTCAGATGCTCACTCAGTCTGGGTTTGACCATAATAAAAAATGTTTTAAAAAAGGTACTGGATAACAAGATAGCAAGTATATATATTATAGGGTACAATTGAAATCTCTGCATACATAGTCCCATAGTCACTCTCAGACGCTTACTCAGTATGGATTTGACCGTAATACTAAATGTCGAACAAAGGTACTGTATAACAAGATACAAGCTCTATCGAGTATAGGGTAAAAATTGGTATCTCCAATTCACCGTATATATAGAAGGCGTAAAACACACGCGCTCACTCACTATGGATGATACCGTAATACAAAATTTTGAACAAAGGTACTGTATCAGCACATACCAGGTATATCCAGTCTAGGGGTAATTGTAAATTTTTGTCTATACTTCCGGAGTGAAACACAGACACTCACAGGCACACTATGTATTACACCAGAATTTAAAAAGTAGAAAAAGGGAAAGGTATTCGAAGCGTACAACAGTATACAGTGTTGTGGTACTTTTAAATCTTTGTATATATTTTAATCTCAGTACGCCAGTCCAGACTCTCCGCTACTGGAAACTACATGGATACAAGTACAGACGGAAAGTCGAGTGTTAGCCGAAATTTGGGAATTACTCATCGCGGGAAAACCTCCAGGCAGATGTTGAAGAGGCGATGCAGACACTCAATTACTGTGTCTGTGGAGACAGCGAAAACGGTTCTTTGTGAAGAAAAGTTTGCTTTATCGCAGTAGCGTGGATCACATCACCGTTACTCGTCTCCATCAAATTGTGATCACAGGTAGAGATGTAGACATGGTCCTCACTGCCTATCATGATGTGTCTGGCCATTTTGGAGTGCAAAAGACAGAAGCCACAGGCCGTAGGCAATTCTACTGGATTGGCATGAGAGGAGACATTGAAAAATGGTGGCAGGAATGTCACACGTCTGTGACTATCACAACTGTGAAAGGTGATCATAAAGCACCACTGCATCTGCTTGTAAGTTGATGTCCATTACAATTGGTAGCCATTGATCATCTGAAGGTAGAGGCCAGCAGGACAGGGCATAGCTACATCTTAACCATCATCGATCAATACACCAAATTTCTAGTTGCCGTCCCTTTGAAGGATTTAACTGGCCAGACTACACAGCGGTGGAGCAGGGAGAGGTAAGTATTGCAACTTGCAAGTGCTGTGGCCATGACCAAGCAGGGGGGGCACATTCGTGGGCAACGGTACTGGCACAGGGTCCCTCATAGTACGCTGGTCATTCCCCTTTGACTATTGGGCCTCTAAAACGGACACCTGGCCTGAATTGGCACACTATGCCTTACAGGAGCTCTCTTGCCCTGCTTGCTCCTGTAAGGCAGAGTGTACCAATTCAGGCCAGGTGTCCAGTTTAGAGGTCCTATAGTCAAAGGGGAATGACCTGTGAGGGAGAACATTGATATGGGAGGAGAAGTAGTTTGTAACCATAGTTGACAACTGCTGTCTCTTGTAATCGATGCAGTATTAGCAGTAGTGTGAGCGGTACTTGAGGAATTACTCCACAACATGGTCATTAAACCCACATCTCCAATGCCACATTGGCTGTGTGCACCACGAACACCTCTTCCATTGTGCCCACTGTAGTACGGGCCAGATTGGGGGGTGGTCCACTGCTTACCGCGCACACAGAGACGAGACGGAGGCCGATTTTCGGGTACAACAGGTCCGAGTTTATTGGCCGTCCTCCTGACGACCGTAGCAATACACCGCAGCACCTTTACAGCTCTGCATATTCAGGCCCGGGTACCTGCTGTTAAATATTAATAATCCGTTAATTTCTTATAAGACTCAGTTCTGTACATTGCTTTAGCTTACACGACATAGGCTATTTTTAAGCTTGGCTCATGGTAGAAAGACAGCTCCATATGTGTAGAGACCACGTGCTTTAGGAGACGTATATAATTCATGGCTAACTGTAGAGGTCACGCTTCTTCCCTCACCATCATGAGAGACAGACACGAAGATGTCTTCTGTGCTGGGCCATGACATGACATAACAGCTGGTATGTTACTTTACTACGAAGAAGCCGAACTGAGAGACAGACGCCATTTGCCATGTGAGATCCCGGAGAGAAAGAAGAATACATGCTGCTTTGCTATGAACAATGGACAATATCTCTTTCACTTATTTTTATTCATCTGTTTTTCTGTAATAACCTTTCTTTGATGGAAGAATCCAAATAAACTACTATATTTTTATCTGGTAACTAGTCCTGAGTATTTTACAGGATATGCATTATTTTACATTGGAGAGCCAGCCAGATCTGCATTTTTGTACTTTTTTGCGAATTTCCCTCCACTTGCCCAAAAGGGGGATTGGACTTTGCTAACGTCAAATCATATGTGCAAGTTATCGGGAATTCCACTACTTACAAGAATCATACAGAACCTAGAAGTAAGAATTACCAGATAGATTGAGAAGTACTACAAGTGCCAAAAGTACCAGATGTAAGCCAGACATGTGAAGACAACAGGAACCCAGCGTTGTCCATCAAAGGAACAAGCTGAGACATTTCAAGGTAAGATAAAATGGATGTCATTAATTGTCTTGCTAAGCAGAGTAAATTGAAATTTAAGTCTGTAGACAATTCTAATTCAGAAGTTTTATGGTTAAGTTTATATGCCGAGTGTGAACTCGAGAATCAAAGGTTAGATTCTAAGTTTTTCAATAGAGAAAGAGAGAGATTAAAAAATATTCTACAGATGGTAGATATATTTCATAGATCTGTGTCAGAGAAATCCAAAAATGATTGTTGTGATGTTCTCGAGATTGGCTGTAAAGTTAGGGAGATTGACTGTAATCAAGTGTCTGTAGCAGCCATTGAAGGTGACCTTGCAGACGTGGAACAAGATGGAGAAGTAGGAGGAGACTTCAGAACTGACGTAGAGGACGTACAAGGGAAAGACGTACCACTAAAAATAGACGACTCACAGGCCCAAATCCGAAGTAACGTAAGGAAGAATTTGATAAAAATATGCGAAATAATTCCTGCATATGAAAACAAAATAGATGTTTGTAGAAACTCTGAGGTTTTTGAAAGTTGTGTTGATAAATTTGATTTATCTAACGAGGAGAAGAATCAGTTGTTCAAAATGTGGATCCCTGTAACCTTTTCCAGGAGGTTATCTTTAAAGTTATCTGGTGAAACACATGAGAATTTAACTGATGAGGACAGATTAAAAATTCTCATTTTTTGTTCATCAAATGAAAATCATCCAGATATTGATATTCTTCAAAAATTAAGGATTGGTCGGAAGGAATGTATTTTTACGTTTATGTCCATATATGAACGCTTGTATAGAACGGTCATGGAGAATGTCAAAACACCGTCCCTCATAAGGAGTTTTGTAAGCAAATTTTGGTTTTTAAATCCTGCATCTCGTGTTATTGCGTCACAAAAAGATTCTTTGTTTGAATGTGCGCAATCCCTTGATTTTGCCAGAAAACACGAGAATCGTGAAAGGAAAGTAAATTGTGCTAATTTTGTGAAGACAGTCAGAGTAAAATCTTATCAGAAGCCTGCATTAGCAAAACCTTCTAAAATGAGTTTTCCCCAAAACCAAATATATGAAGAACAAAGGAGATCACATGTTTGTTATAAGCCATATGGAATGATGCAAAGGAACACCGAAAAGACACAAATTGAATTAAGAAAAATGATGAGTTTTGATCTTCTTCCTGTAACAAAGATGGCCGAATTTGACAGACAGAAACAGGTGGTGAGTGACATCATGGCCTGTAAACTGAATACTCTGCTCCAAGAATCTATCAGCTTTAAAATGGCAAGAACCTTTCAGGATATTTTTTGCAGAGAAATAAGTATGGGTGTAGGAATTGGCTAGGAAAAAAGTAATATATATTGTGTAACAGTGTTATACAATTAGTGAGTTATATGTAATTATTTTATAGAGTATAATCCTGTAGTTTTATGGTTTGTGGATATATACATAGTCATACAGTATATAGAGAGTGTTTGTAGAAGTAGAACTAGTAGAACTGTATTTTTTAATTAAAATTAAAATCTACATCAGTAATAATATTTAAAATTATGAATATGATATTAACCTTATCTTTTATGTTTCCTTAGAATTTTCATTTCAAAGCAGGACTTAATCGGGAAAAATTCTCTTCCAAGGATTTATGCCTTTATTTACACAGGAAGTTGCAATAATTGCATGATATATATATATATCTAACCCTTAAAAGGAAATAACTAACTGCATTTAAAATATGTTCTGTATGTGTGCCTTCACTGCATGGTTCGAATGACTACCACAGCATGTGGAATTTGAACCTTGTTCTAATAATACAAGTATACCAGTATACTATGTCCCTGTTCCTTAGGGAAAGAATTTTTAAGGGGGTCTCAACTTTTGCAAACCAATGGAATTTTTTTCTAGGCCTAAATGTCAAGTATAGCTATACATATATTTATGTCATGTGTATTTGGGGAATATTCAAAGAAATATTAAGAGACTAAATTGAAATAGTTTAAAATGCATTGATAATTAGGATAATTTGGGTTAAAACACGTGTATTCATCACACCTTCGTATGTGAGGTATTTGGTTTAAATTTAATATGTGACACAGTCTGAGTGACAGTGACTGAGTGTATGAGCAGCTGCTGAGCGAGTGATGTGATAGGTTTGTAAGAGGCCTCAGGATTCTATAAGAAAGAAAAAAAAAAACCCCAAAAGCTTTTATCTTTAGGAAATTATTAGAATATTAGGATATATAATGAAATATTATCTACACAACATATATTTCTGTATTTCTATAGTAATTATTTCTTGATTTAGTTAATTGTGGATAAGTGCAATCGCACAACAAAATAGAAAATAGTTTAGGAAGAAAATCTATTCTTTCCTTATCAGCTTTAGCTCTTTTAAACAGGCACCAGCACAGAGCCTGGTATTCACCAGCTGCATCTGGGAATAGTGGACCTTCCTTCTCTGTCCAAGTGTGTTAATCTTAAACTACATTTAAATTAATTTTTCCAAAGGATAATTTTATGATATTCAAATTAATTTTGATGGTTACACATCTTCAGACAAATAATGGTATAAGCAAGTATAAATTCACATAATTTATACATTAATTATTTTTAATTTTGGTTTTGATAAATGAATTATTTCATGAAACAATATTTTTTGGTATTAAGGGGGAAAATATGTTTTTGATCCTGACTACATCATCACATTTGATTAATACCTCTTCGTCACACATTTTAATAGGAAAAAATATTAATAAGGTACAATGGTATAAGTATTGGGTATAATAATAAGTATTATAAAGAGTCATTTCTTTACAGTAAGAGGAATATTATATGCAAAGTTGCATAATTTGAATATTTTGGTAACACAAGTTTATGACAATTATGAAATAATCCAGATCATGGAAATATTAAGGGTGTATGTTACTGAAGACATAACTACTCTGCATCAACATAAAGGCCTTGTTTTTATTTTTATTTTTATTCTTATTTTTCATTATTTTTAATTCTTTCACCAATATTTAGTAAAGTAATATCTACTGAGAATATTGCTTCATTAAATATAGCAATGATATGGTTCTATTACTAAGGAAAATGTTTCACTTCTGAGTTATATGCAACAATTCTTTTATTCATTCATTCGCTCACTCATATATTCTTATTTTGGTTCATGGCTATACATTCCTACATATTATTAGTATAATAAATATATTCCTTATTAATAAAGATGATAACACTGGTTACATAAAACACAGTGACACCTATGGGTTGAAAAAGGTAATTACACCTATGACATAAAAAAATGTTCTATCACATGAAAAATACGGATAATAATGTATTATCACTTATTATTGGTTTATTATTTCAAATATTGAAATCCATATACAGTACAAATTCTGATAATAATTATATGGATATTACTGATTGCTATGGTACGCTGTGATATTATAGGATAGGAAAATTACCAGATTTGGTATAGAATAGAGAATGAAGACTTCAAGCAAGATACTGAAATTACGTTAATAAAGACTTTTCATATTAAAATTGATTCTTATCAGTTGCAAGAAGAAGAATGTCGCTATCCAGAAGTCCCAGAAGGTAACAAAGCTATGACTTCTGAGAAATGAACTGTGTTAATTACAAGTGCAGTATCCACCACTGACAGTCACAAGTGCAGTATCCACCACTGACAGTCACAAGTGCAGTATCCACCACTGACAGTCACGATTAAAGTGTCTAACCTGACAACCAGAGGACGATGCTCCTATGATGCTGAGATGAACTGTGTTATCACGTTCTTATCAAGTTCCAGAGGTTTTCAATCACCTGAAAAGCTTCGATGAAAGCTGGTGAACAATGAAGGTAATTAACCCTGACATATGTCCTGTGCATTAGGACAAGGACTGGTTATGGTGCTATGTTTAGCAAGGAAGAGTCATTTTAACCCTTGCTTTGCTGACCAAAGACGTCACACCTGTTCAAAGACCAGTGCCGATGGAGGATTCCAGAATATCCAAGGCGAGCCAATGTAAGCCCAGGTTTTTAAAGGTGACACTACACAGATATTAAAGCTGCATAGACTTTGTTTTCGTATTAACATTTGAATTTATGGACTTTGATTTGATACACAACACAATTTTTACAACATCTATATGCTATAAGAAAAACTGTGTTTTTAAAAGAACCAAGAAGACAGAAGACATCAAAATGAAGACCAGATGACATCAGATGATGATGACTGGACCTGAGATGCTTCAATTTAGACTTAGGGAAGTATAATTATACATATTTTATATGAATATTGTTCACGGCTTATCATAACATGAATTCACATCAATTATGTCATTGAGTACTTATAACGGTAATCTGATATTATTGATATTAAATTATTTTGTCAAAGAAGAAGAAAAGAAGAAAAAAAAAGATCTCATTATAGTTTGAGGGTTCCAATTAATGTCTGTCTCCCTCAAAAGGGGGAATTGTTAAATATTAATAATCCGTTAATTTCTTATAAGACTCAGTTCTGTACATTGCTTTAGCTTACACGACATAGGCTATTTTTAAGCTTGGCTCATGGTAGAAAGACAGCTCCATATGTGTAGAGACCACGTGCTTTAGGAGACGTATATAATTCATGGCTAACTGTAGAGGTCGCGCTTCTTCCCTCACCATCATGAGAGACAGACACGAAGATGTCTTCTGTGCTGGGCCATGACATGACATAACAGCTGGTATGTTACTTTACTACGAAGAAGCCGAACTGAGAGACAGACGCCATTTGCCATGTGAGATCCCGGAGAGAAAGAAGAATACATGCTGCTTTGCTATGAACAATGGACAATATCTCTTTCACTTATTTTTATTCACCTGTTTTTCTGTAATAACCTTTCTTTGATGGAAGAATCCAAATAAACTACTATATTTTTATCTGGTAACTAGTCCTGAGTATTTTACAGGATATGCATTATTTTACACCTGCACCTTCCTTCTGTTGTAGTGACGTTCCTCATGGCTCTTTCACTGGGGCTGCCCTAGGCCTATCTACCGCCAGCGCTTCACCAGTCCGAGGTCATCGTCAATTTGGTACCCCCGGGGCCTCGTCTGTTCTGCGGTTCTTCGTGTCGGGCCACCCCCCTGACTTCTTTTCACCTCAGTTCCCTGGTCGAGCTCTCATCTACTGTTCGTTCTCCTTCACTGTCTCTTCTCCTCCCGAGCTTCTCCCAGGACTGGAACCCTCTGGAACCTTCTCCTGTCCTATTTTTCCCCCTCCTCAGGAATTTACCTCCTGGGTTCCTATCTCCCCGGCCCCCATGGCTAAGCGTTTTCGTAGCCCTAAGCTGCTGTAAAAGTCCTGTTCTCATGCTCCCCCTGCCATCTTCTGGTCAAACTTAGGTACTGCACTCCTATTCCATTTTCCCCAGCTGTTTCCCTTCTACTATTACAAGCATCCATCTTCAGTGCACCAACCATCCCTTCTCTCCCTACAGAAAAGTCCGTCCGTCAGGTCACCTTCCCTACACTTCTCCTTCCTTTGTCTATTGTCATGCTCGACAATCATATTCCCTACCTTCGTCATCCTGAAGTTTTTCCACTGTCTGTTGTTGGACTGGCTGTTGGGCCGAACCCGCCATACGCTGGGGGCCGAACCAAACCGGGAGCACCATGCTCCGAGCAGCCTACCGCTACTCGCCGGCGCGAACGCCACATGACAACTTCTTTCAGGTTGGGCTAGGTCCACCTGGACTACTCTACGGCGTGTACCTCGCACTACTCTCCTCTCCTGTCACCCTTTACTGTCCGGAACGCCATGATCGAGGCCTTACGCCTACCAGGTCATAGTCCGCCTATGCTTCTGGGGTGTCCGTGGTATCGGGGACCTGACTGAAGGACCACTGTCTGGTTCACTACCTTCCTTCTCTTTGTCCTTCACTTTAAAAAGAGTCATGGTCGGCGTTTTCGTCATGCCTCGTACCAGGGACCTGTTGAACATTCTTATGCATATTACATATCAAACCAACTTTTGTATACCGTATACACGGTTAACCAGATTTTAATAATAGCATAAGTAACCCCTTTTTTCTACTTTTTTTTTTACTTTTTTTTAAACACAATTTTTCAAAAACAAAACGTGAGTACTCCCCCTTCCTTTAACATGAGCACTTTTCCGCAAGCATCCCCGCTGTATCAGGAGAAAACAACAAACAAAAAACATTTTTCCTCATCTTGGAAGTGAAACTGTCCTGTAGGCTGCACAACTGTGCACCGAAATCCCGACAGTCGAGGCCATCTCCTGATGGCCGATGTTCCGCCAATCAGCAGGGAACTCCACAGCCGTGAAGTCCCCAGGATGCTTGAAGTGTCTCTGTGGGTCCTTTTATGGGGGCTTGTAGCCTTCGGGATAGGCGACCACTGCTACAGCATAGTAGCCGTGGGGGCAGTGCTCCTTGTAGTAGGAGACCAGGTCTCCCTCCCGCAGAGCCCGGCCATGATGGATGGAGGTCACATTCAGGTATACCTCTTGGCCGGTTGCGAGGTCCCAAATGAAACCGCAGCCCTTCTCCATGTTTGTGTGTACGAGCCGCCCGGTGGACCGTGGAGCCGCCATGCCAGCCTCCCCTTTCTCTTGTAGCAGCCCCCAGATCTCCCGCTCTCTGGCCTTCTTTTGCTCAATGACCTCTGCAACCCAAGCGGAGGGTCCAGTGTAGGCCACAGAGTCCAGTGGGCGGGCCGCGGTCGGGGTCGAGAGCGGGGCAGAGGCGGCCGCAGATTCCGGCAGCCCAGCTGCAGGTGGGCCGGGCAACGGCCCTGAAGCTTCCTTCAGCGGCTGTTTCAGCGGGGCCTGAAGTCGCTCCTTTTCTCTGACCGGTGTCCGAGGTATTGTAGGTGGCTCCCAGGGGCAGGTCTCCCGGCGAGACTCAATCTCCTGGCGCCACCGCCTTTACAGGCATCCGAGACCAGGGCAGCTGCAGCGTCGCATTCCATCCGATGTTCAGTAGCTGAATGGCGCCAAACAGCCGCAGCAGGTCTCTCCACCTGGGCCACTCCCACTCTTGGGTGGGGAGGTGGTTTGCCTCTCCACTCATCTTCCAGGGTTCAGCATGAGGGGGCGGATTCGAAATAGCCCCAGATCATCCAGTACAGCTGCAAACGCCTGTGACTCTTCCTGACGCTGGTGTACCACAGCCATTTTGTCCAATTTTTGTACTGCCCCGGATCCTCTGATGACAGCCAATGATCCGGAACAAAGTCTCAAATTTGTAATCCACAAGTAAAGCAACTCGAGTCCTTTTGGGTTCTTCTGATGCAGGCTTGCCGCTGAAGTTGAAGTATTGGCGGTGACGATCCTGCCAACTACGCCAAATGTAGTACGGGCCAGATTGGGGGGTGGTCCACTGCTTACCACGCACAGACAACACAGAGACGAGACGGAGGCAGATTTTTGGGTACAAGTCTGAGTTTATTGGCCGTCCTCCTGACGACCGTAGCAATACACCGCAGCACCTTTACAGCTCTCCGTATTCAGGCACCTGCACCTTCCTTCTGTCGTAGTGACGTTCCTAGTGGCTCTTTCACTGGGGCTGCCCTAGGCCTATCTACCACCAGCGCTACCCGCGGGGCCTCGTCTGTACTTTGGTTCTTCATGTCGGGGCCACCCCCCTGACTTCTTTTCTCCTCAGTCCCCTAGTTGAGCTTTCCTCTACTGTTCATTCTCCATCACTGTCTCTTCTCCTCCTGAGCTTCTCCCAGGACTGGAACCCTCTGGAACCCTCTCCTGTCCTATTTATCTCCCTCCTTGGGAATTTCCCTCCTGGGTTCCTATCTCCCTGCACCCCATGACTAAGCATTTTCATAGCCCTAAGCTGCTGTAAAGTCCTGTTCTCACGCTCCCCCCTGCCATCTTGTGGTCAAACTTAGGTACTACACTCCTATTCCATTTTCCCTAGCTGTTTCCCTTCTACTATTACAAGCATCCATCTTCAGTACATCAACCATCCCTTTTCTGCCTACAGACAAGTCCGTCCATCAGGTCACCTTCCCTACACCACTACGGCTCATGGGAGAACCAGCACCACTACTGTATGCTGGGAAAGCCTCAAACAAATGGTTTACCAGAGTTGCATGTTTGTTAGCCAATATTATCTCTAGGTTCTCCTGTGGCATGATGTTGTGTAATTTGCCTTAGCAGCGTGGATTGAGGATGCTGGCCAGCCAGTAGTCGTCATCCTTCATCATTTTGGCAATGAGGGTGTCCCTTTTTAGAATCTGCAAGGCATAATCGCACATGTGGGCCAATGTTCCAGGTGTCAATAATGCACTGCCACTGCTGGGTGGAGGAGCACTTTTTGGCAAATCCACATCCCTACAGTCATGCACAAACACTGTACCTGACCTTGGAACACCAACATTTTCTCTTGCCCCCTGAGAAGCATCCTCCTGCCCAAAATAATCATCCCTCTCATCCTCCTCCTCTTCCTCTTCTTCCTCCACCTTGTCCAGGACAGTTCCCTGACCAGACAATGGCTGACTGTCAGCAAGGCTTCCCTCCTCCTCCTCCTGTTCCTCCACTGCTGCAGATGCCAGATCCTTAATGTGCGTCAAACTTTGCATGAGCAGACTCATAAGTGGGATGCTCATGCATATGATGGCGTCATCTGCGCTTACCAGCCTTGTGCATTCCTCAAAAAACTGAAGGACTTTACAGAGGTCTTTCAGCTTTGACCACTGCACACCCGACAATTCCATGTCTTCCCTCAAACTGCCTGCCCGTGTATCCTCCCACAAATGCATTACAGCCTGCTTCTGTTTGCACAGCCTCTCAACCATGTGCAGGGTGGAGTTCCACCTTGTTGCAACGTCTATGATTAGGCGGTGCTTGGGGAGGTGGAGAAATCGCTGCAGCTTCTGCATATGACTGGAGTGGAAGTTTGAGCGACGGATGTGCGAGCACAGTCTTCACACCTTAAGGAGCAGGGATGTTAACTCTGGATAATTATTAAAGAAGCACTGCACCACCAGGTTCAAAGTGTGAGCCAGGCAAGGTATGTGTGTGAGTTTTGCACGGGCTATGGCTGCCACAAAATTACGACCGTTATCACTTACTACCTTGCCTGGCTCAAGATGTAGACTGCCCAGCCATGACTCAGTTTGTCGCTGCAAGTAGTCGGCCAGTACCTCCACGATGTGTCTGTTGTTGCCCAAAAATATCATCTTTAACACAGCCTGCTGACGCTTACCACTAGCTGTTCGATAGTGGGACACCTCATGTGCAACACTGCCAGCTGCGGATGGAGTGCTCGTGCGACTGTGCTCTGTGGATGAGCTTTCGCTTATGGAGGAGGGTCGAAAGCCTACAGCCATCTGTTTCCTATACCGTGGGCTAGGCAGCACTGTTCCACTGCCGCTGTCCCCTGTGGAGCCTGCATCCACCACATTAACCCAGTGCGCAGTGATGGACACGTAACGGCACTGGCCATGCCTACTGGACCATGCATCTGTTGTGAGGTGCACCTTTCCATTCACTGATTGCTTGAGTGCATGGACAATGCGGTCTTTCACATGCAGGTGGAGGGCTGGGATGGCTTTTCGAGAAAATAAGTGCCGACTGGGTAGGTCATAGCGTGGGACAGTGTAGGCCATGAGCTCGCTGAAAGCTTCGCTTTCAACTAAACGGTAGGGCATCATCTCTAATGAGATTAGTTTGGTAATGTAGGCGTTCAAACACAGTGTACGCGGATGAGAGGATGAGTACTTTCTTGTCCTACTCAGAGTGTCTGGTAGGGTGAGCTGGACTGGGGAGCTGCATATGGGGGAAGTAGCAGTGGCCCGGACGAAGTGAGAGGGGGTTGGTGATGGTATTGGTGGTGATGGCCTAGATTCAGTGTTGTGTTGCAAAACCATTGTGATTCCCTGAGTGCTTTGGCCTTGCGATGACACCTCAACATTTATTGCTGGTGGTGTGCTTAATGGTGGCGGTGGTCTTACAGTGTGGGAAGTGATGGAACGTTGCTGGCTACCTTCAATCGGAGCAGGTGCACATGTGCTACCTGAGGTTTTGTAGTCCATCCACGCTTGCAAGTGCATGTTGATTAAATGTCTAAGCATGCAGCTGGTATTCAAATTTCTGAGTTGTTTACCTCGGCTAAAGGTCCTTACACACTTCTTACAGGTAACCTTTGCCTCATCAGTAGGATTTTGGACAAAGAAGTGCCACACTGCACTCTTCCTACTATGGTATACGCTTTCTGGCCTTGCACGCTGTGCTAAGTTGACTGTCTGGCCAAGCTGTCCTGTAACTCTTTTAGTATTTGGTCCACGTTTTTGGCCAGCTGCGGGCCTGCCAGATAACCGCTTCTGCTATGTCAATGCCTGCTGCGGATCCTTATCCTTATCTGAACTATTGCCAGCGCCACCCTCCTCCCCCAATGGATGCAAATCCGGGTCAAGAACTGGGTCATCCATCACCTCCTCTTCAAAGTCATCTGCACCTTCCTCTTTACCTTCCTCTGTGTCACCGTGTAAGGTGGTATAGTATGTGGGAAGGGGCACCTGAGTTTCATCAGGGATAGATTCTGGCTCAGTAGACTGCGAGGGCAATATAGTTCTGTGGGTCAATGTACCAGCAGAATCATCTAGCAGTGGCTGTTCATCAGTGAACTCCATGTCAGATTCATCTTGGACTATGGAATTCAGGATTTGACTGGATAACCCAGGCATGGTATGTGAAAAGAGCTCCATAGAGTAATCTGAAGTGTGGGCTGCCGCATCCTTAACTTTTGGTGGGGGTGAAGGACACAAGGAAAGGTGTTTTTCCTGACCAGAACCCTGCACTGATGACTCCGTGCTTGCAGGTTTTGAACGTTCAGAAGAGGAGGCAATAGAGCTGGTTGCTGTTTCGGCAATGTACGTCAAAACCTGTTCCTGATGCTCCGGCTTTAAAAGCGGTTTTCCTACTCCAAGAAAAGGGAACCTTACGGGCCTTCTTGGGCCAGATGATGATGCAGGCTCCACAGCTCCTTCCTTAGCTGCTATTGTGCTTTTGCCAGAACCAGCCGATGCACCACCACCATCAGTACCAGCTGCGCCCCCCCTGCTCACGTCCGCGGCCTCTTCCACCATACTTCCTCATGTTTGGGAAAATGTATCAAAAATACCAGCAGAGATGGTACTGTATGAGGAGCATTCAGCTGTGTAAGGTGTATTAAAAAAATTAAATCTACGTATATATTTTGTTAGTCACTGACGCTCTCCCAGTATGTATTTGACCGTAATCCAACAAGCAGATATACGGAACTTTATCAGAAGTGTACAGCTGTATACGTTTTTGTGTAACTAACAATCTCTGTATATGTATTTACGGAGTGTCACACACAGATGCTGACTCTGTATAGATGTGACTGTAATGTGAATGGCAGAAATACAATACTGTTTGAGAATCGGACAGCTCTATATGGTGTCTGTAAGGAAAATTGTCAGTCTCCGCCTATTTTTATACGGAGTGACACACGCTGTCTCTGTATAGTTTTGACCGTTATTAAACAGCAGATATACAAAACTGTTAGAAAAGCGGACAGCTCAAGAAGGTGTAGTTCTGGAAAAATGGAAAATCTCTTCGGTTTGTTTTTCCAGAGTCACACACAGATAGCTTGTATTTGTCTGTGATACCAGCCGGTACACAGTAGTGTGTGAGGAGCGTACACCATGTGAGGTAGCGCTGTCATTTAAGTATGGGATCACTCGCTTGGCAGCCACAAAATCAGATCTGGCACAGGTTTGCCATAAACTCAGAACGGTCCATGCGGTTTATTAAACATCATAAACCAAAGCAATATCATAAACTCCATAGATTTAGCATAGCGTCCATGACAGAGCTTCACTCTGTTAGCCATGTCCAATATGCAGGCTTTTCAGCCTCACAGTTTTATATCTAACCCTGTCAGGGTTCTCTCATGGCTGCATCTCCATACTGCAGACATTCATTCCCTCCAGGGAACTCTCAGACACTTTCAGCCATTAAACACAGCATCCACACGTGCTCTCTGGCAGGAAGCCCCTTCTCAGCGGGACCTTCCACTCTGGACCAACCAGGTCCCAGCATTCACCCCCATGTGACCTACCCTGGCCATATTATATGGTCCATAGCCACGCCCACGGGTCACATGACTCTGACCTCATCACAGGTCCTTCAAGCCTTTACACACTCTTTACAGTAGTGTTTTAAACACACCCCCTGGGTGGGTTTGTAGGTAACCAGGTCCGCCCATTTCTCTATTTACCTGGAGACTTCTCCCTTACACATTGAAACAACACCTCAGCAGTATCACTGCTGATCAACACATAAGTCTCCATCCCAAAGCCTCCCACTTTGAGATACATAATGGCCATTCAGTGTTCTGCCATTCATCCTTTCTCCTGGGACATCCACACAGCGCCAACTAGCGGACTCAGTGGTTACTACACCACATACCTCCCCCTCTGTTCAAACTTGTGGGGTTGAACACACAACATTACACCAGGGTCTCGCGACCGGGCACTCACTACACCTTGCCCCACAGGTCGAGAGAACCGTCTCCATATGTCATACGGCCTCGTTCCTACGTTAGACCTCCCACGCCTCCAGCGGTCAAAATATCGGTCATTGGCTTTGACCCTACAGTCACGGTCTGCCTGCGTCGTCAGACACTGATTAGTCACCATCTTTTCTCTATCTAAGCGTCTTTTAACAAATGGTACCCCACCACATCTAAGTTTACTTTTCAGTGCATTAACCTCTCAGTTCTTTGCATCTGCTGTCTCTGTAGCAACCTCCAGTTCACACTGTAATCTACGGTGCAACGTGTTGGTACGTTGAGCCTCTTTCTCTGCTTCTTCCACCTGGTGTTTCAACTGTTTCAGACGCACATCATTTCCCATTTGCCTTAGTACAACCTTCAGTTTTTTCTCCGTACAATGTACTTGTTTGCTAGCAGATTGTCGCACTTTAATTTCTGCATCAAGCTGTTCCTCCAGTAGTGCAACCTTTGCTTCTAAGTCCTTATTTTGGCGAACTAATTGCTGACGGGCATTCTCATTCTTCTGAGCCTTACTACGTTCTGTCTTCAGATCAGCATCCATCTGGTCAACCTGAAGTGTTATGATTGAGTCACCGAGGAGGAAAAAACAAAACACAAGCTCAGCCCAGAAAATCAGAGAGGTTGGAAACTAGCAGATTGCAGACGCCTAATCCTCTCACACAGCTAGCAGTAGCCATGGAGTGTTCCTACGGTGATCCTAGACACCTTGTCACAGCCGGAGATCTAAATAAGCCTTAAGAGAGAAAAGGGAAAATCTGACTGCCCCAGAGCAGACCCCAAAGCAATAGGCAGCCCCCAACATATAATGACGGTGAAGCAAGATGAAAACACTAACACAGATAGAAAGATAGGTTGAGGAAACGATGGGGCCCAAGCTAACTAAAAAGGACAAGACAGAAAAGCTGTTGTCTGCAATCCGAGAAAACCCTGCTAAAAATATTACCAACACAACTGATAAGCAAAAAGGACCCTGAAGTCACTAGACTTCAAACCCTATATCAGCACTCAGAATATTCTGGAAGCAGAGCAAAAGAGAACACTGATCAAGGAAAAAGAATCCAGCACACCCCCGGCCGTGGATGGCTGAACTCAAAAAACAAGGTAAACAAAACCAAAACTAATAAGTTCAATAGCAGAGCAAAAACTTATCTTTGGGAAGCAGGAATCAGACTGGTCTCCAAGAATCCAGCAGAGAAATCACCAGCGACTCAGAAGGGCGTCGGCTGCCTTATATCCAGTCTGAAGTTCCCGCTACCCAGTCACAATTCACCTGATCAGGTGTTTGCTTTCCTTCATTCAAATCAGCCTCACTACCTTCCTTCACCAGAAGAGGGAGATCCTCGGACACAAAAGGTGAATGAACAAATGAGCTCACAACAGTAGCTCCCCCTTGAGGAGGGGTCATCGAACCCTCATCCAAGCCACCAGGCCGATCAGGATGAGCCCGATGAAAAGCACACACCAATCTTTCGGCATGAATATCAGAGGCAGAGACCCAGGAATTATCCTCCTGACCATAACCCTTCCACTTAACCAAATACTGGAGTCTCTGTCTAGCCAGATGGGAATCCAGTATCTTCTCTACCTCATATTCCATGTTACCTTCAGCCAATACAGGGTCAGGAGGTGCCACCATAGGAACCACTGGTTCAACAAACCTCTTCAACAAGGACTTATGAAACACATTATAAATCTTAAATGTGACAGGAAGAGCCTACCAAAAAGAGACGAGATTAATAATCTCCAAAATGTTATATGGTCCAATAAATCTAGGTTTAAACTTTGGAGAGGCCACTTTCATAGAGATATTCTTTGATGACAACCAGACCATATCACCCACCTTAAACCGGGGACCAATGGTCCTATGCCGGTTAGAAAACCGCTGGGCCTTTTCCTGGGAAAGAGACAACTTATCCACCACTTGGTCCCAAATCTGCTGCATTCTTTCCACCACAGTGTCAACCCCTGGACAGGCAGAAGACTCCACCTGCCCTGAAGAAAATCGAGGATGAAACCCAAAATTACAGAAAAAGGGTGACATCAGGTGGCAGAACTAGCTCTATTATTTAAAGCAAATTCGGCCAAGGGTAAAAATGAGACCCAATCATCCTGATCAGCAGATATAAAACATCTCAAATAAGCCTCCAATGTCTGGTTTGTTCTCTCCGTCTGCCCATTGGTCTGAGGGTGAAATGCAGAGAAGGACAACTTAATTCCCAACTTGGAATAAAAGGTCCTCCAGAATCTAGAGACAAACTGAACTCCTCTGTCTGATACAATGTTCTCAGGAATCCCGTGCAAGCGAACCACCTGTTGCTAAAACAAGGGCACCAACTCTGAGGAAGATGGCAGCTTAGGGAGTGGTACAAGATGGACCATCTTAGAGAATCTATCACAAATCACCCAGATAACAGTCATCCTCTGAGAGACAGGCAGATCAGAAATAAAATCCATTGAAATATGGGTCCATGGCCTCCTGGGCACCGGCAAAGGCAACAACAACCCACTAGAACGAGAACAAGGCTTAGATCGGGAGCAAGTCCCACAGGACTGCACAAAATTTCTGACATCACGAGACAAGGCAGGCCACCAAAAAAACCGACTCACCAAATCTCTAGTACCAAAAATACCTGGATGACCAGCCAATGTGGAGCAATGAACTTCAGACATTACTCTCTTCCTCCACTGGTCAGGAACATACAATTTTCCAATGGGACAACGCTCAGGTTTGTCCTCCTGAAACTCTTCCAGAGCACGTCTCAAATCAGTTGAGATGGCAGAAAGAACCACCCCCTCACCTAAGATGGTAGCAGGCTTGGTCACAATAGGAGAATCGGCCAAAAAACTCCTAGAGAGGGCATCTGCCTTAACGTTCTTAGTGCCCGGAAGAAAGGAGACCACAAAATCAAAACGTGTGAAAAACAAGGCCCACCATAGTATCTTTTACAGTTTCTGACAAACCCTTTCGAAAGAGAGCTGCCAAGGCACCATCATTCCAAGTGGTGAGGACCGCCCACTTTTGGAATTTTTGACAGTACAGTTCTGCAGAATCTTGACCCTGGCTCAATGCCAACAGGGTCTTTCAGCTTGATCAATCGCATTAGGTTCATCATACAACAACCCCAAGGCCTGGAAAAATGCGTCCACATTAGTTAGAATAGGATCATCTGGTACTAAAAAATACGCCCAATCCTGGGGATCGCCGCGCAGTAAGGAGATGACAATTTTAACCTGCTGCGCAGAGCTCCCCGATGAGTTAGGCTTCAAGGCAAGAAATAATTTAGAATTATTCTTAAAATTCAAAAATTTAGACCGATCCCCAAAAAACACATCGGAGTGGGGATTTTTGGTTCAGCAACGTGTGAACGAGCAAGATAGGCGGAAATTCCTCGCACTTCAGCAGCAAGCTGCTCCACACGATCAGACAATTGCTTAAACTCCATCAGAAAAAAAAAATATTCCTCCTACGGCCTCAGAGAAAAAGAGAAAAAAATATACACAAAAAAAAAATTCTGACACTTTTTTTTTTCCTTTTTTTTTTTTAAACAATTCCTTCCTGCTTTTGTGTACCCTAGAATCTGCGGTATGGCTGGTGATTCTGTTATGATTGAGTCACCGAGGAGAAAAAAACAAAACACAAGCTCAGCCCAGAAAATCAGAGAGGTTGGAAACTAGCGGATTGCAGACCCCTAATCCTATCACACAACTAGCAGTAGTCGTGGAGTGTTCCTACGGTGATCCTAGACACCTCGTCACAGCTGGAGATCTAAATAAGCCTAAAGAGAGAAAAGGGAAAAACTGACTGCCCCAGAGCAGACCCCAAAGCAATAGGCAGCCCCCAACATATAATGACGGTGAAGCAAGATGAAAACACTAACACAGATAGAAAGATAGGTTGAGCAAATGATGGGGCCCCAGCTAACTAAAAAGGACAGGACAGAAAAGCTGCTGTCTGCAATCCGAGAAAACCCTGCTAAAAATATTACCAACACAACTGATAAGCAAAAAGGACCCTGAAGTCACTAGACTTCAAACCCTATATCAGCACTCAGAATATTCTGGAAGCATAGCAAAAGAGAACACTGATCAAGGAAAAAGAATCTAGCACACCCCCGGCCGGGGATGGCTGAACTCAAAAAACAAGGTAAATAAAACCAAAACTAATAAGTTCAATAGCAGAGCAAAAACTTATCTTTGGGAAGCAGGAATCAGACTGGTCTCCAAGAATCCAGCAGAGAAATCACCAGCGACTCAGAAGGGCGTCGGCTGCCTTATATCCAGTCTGAAGTTCCCGTTACCCAGTCACAATTCACCTGATCAGGTGTTTGGTTTCTTTCATCCAAATCAGCCTCACTACCTTCCTTCACCAGAAGAGGGAGATCCTCGGACACAAAAGATGAATGAACAGATGAGCTCACAACACTGAAGTGTGGCCTTTCTCAGCTTGTCATTGACTAATTCAACGTTGCCGTGTTCTTCCTCCACTTCTTCTTCAAGCAGAACAATGCGAGACTCTAACCGCCTCTTTTCTTCCAAAGCCAGAGCACCTTCACCTCTGTTGTTGGCAATCACATCAGCCAGTTTATCTTTTTCTTGCTGTGTTTGTCTTTTAGCACACTCTGCAGCAGCAAGCTCCATCTGCAAACGAATCACCTCTGCTTCCATATTTTTCAGTTTCTTTTTGTCTTCACACTGTTCCTCACTCAGGCCTGGCTGCTGTAAGTCTTCGTCCCACTTCTCCCGCAGAAGACCTCTTACAGTTTTTGTTAGTACTCCTACCTCTTCTCTTAGGGACTTATTCAGACCTTGCCACGATGCCAGGTGACCTTTGAGCTTGAAGACTTCTGTCTCTAGCTCATCCAGTCTGTGCTCCCTTTCTCTCTCAGAGCCACAGTCACCCCTAGAGTCTGAGTCACGCCGATCATCCGAGTCAACCCTCCAGTTACCTTCTGACCATGTGTCCACTCCAGTCACCTAATCTCCCAGCCCACCATGTGTCTTGTCCCGAGATGTCAGGTCCGTCAGTTGGACAGATGTACTTCTTTTCCCGGTCAGTTCTATCTCTGACCTGTCCACGTCAGGAGCCGTCACTGTCTCAGTGTCTGCTGGCCCCACAGACGAAATGTCTCCATCGTCTGACCATACGTCATCAAACAAAACAAAGTTCCGGCCCCTCTCCAAGGCATACACTAAGTCCCGTGGTATCCCACCCCCTTGGCAGACACCACCTTTGGTCCCCTCAAACATTACTCGGTCTACTGCATAGTTCACCGTGACCCCATGTTTACAGCGAACCCTGGCGTTTTTCTCAGTCAGAGATAAAACGAGCGGAGTTCCTGTCAGAGTCACCTGATTCTCTGCGTCCATTCTACCAGAGACTCCTTCCCGGTGCAGCATCATGGTACACACCTGTGGCCCATCATTATCCGGAAAATACATGCTGTACTCCTCAAAACTCATACAGACACACTGCGGTTCCACAGACATACCCACTGAGGCAACCAGTGCTGCCATTTCCTGAACCACCCCAATTTGGGTCACCGCCCCCTCCCGGGACTCCACTTCTTTTTGGGTTACCACCCCAATTTGAGCCACTGCCCCCTTCTGGGACTCCACTCCCTTTTGGGCTACAACCCCGATTTGGGCCACCGCCCCCTTTCGGGATTTCCCTATGTCCGTTATACCGGTCTTCTCAGACCACAGTTCACACCACACAGTTTGTCTCTTTTACGATACCACTTAAGTCTTTGTTGGCACCACCACAGCTCCTCCTGTCACCGATCACCAACACCACACCAGTTCCTTCTGGTGCTGCCACAGCTCCTGCTGCGCCGTCTTCATGGACAATCCACTGAAAGCCGCTTGTCCACTTCGTAACCCCGCCGAGTTACCAGAAGCCGCTTGTCCCCTTCGTAACCCCACCGAGTTACAGCAAGCAGCTTGTCACCTTCTTGACTCCCACTGAGCCACCGCAGGCTGGGTTGAGAAAAGAAGAAAAAAAACACACCACAGAAAAACTCACGTGTCCTTTCTGTGTGCTATTCAGGACGTTCCGTCTCCGCCTGAGACCATCCAACACACAAGGCGCACCGGGTGCTATTCAGGGAGCGGCCCTCCTCCCAGGGTTTCCCAACACACCGGCCTCACCAGGTCCAGGCGCTAGCGGGTGCTCTTCAGGACATCCGTCTCCGCCTGAGACTACCCAATACTCACTCCTCACAAGGTCCAAGGTCATACCACATGCTCCAGGGATCCGATTCTTCTCCCAGACCCTCCCAACACTGACCCTCCAGAACCTTGCTCACTGGACCCTCCAGGTACACAGTCAATCAATCAATCAATCAATCAAATTTATTATCACCAAGTACATATTACATATATACAAGGAATTCTTTGTGGCAAAGAGGCAACATAATATATAACAATAGATACAACAAGTAACATCTAACAAGACAGATACAGTATATAGTCTACACATGAAGATTTAATTGTTGAACAGAGAGTGGATAGAAGCTGTTCATATGGCGGTTGGTGCTGTATTTGGGGACTCTGAAGCGACGTCCTGAAGGGAGTAGTTGGAATGAGGAGTGTCCCGGGTGAGAGGGATCGGATGAAATTTTCAATGCGTGGGATCGAATACTCTTATCATAAAGATCCTGGATTTTAGGCAGGGGGGAACCTATAATTCTCTCTGCTGTTCTGAAAGTCCTATGTAAGCGGAGTTTGTCATGCGCAGTGGCTCCCCCATACCAGACTATCAGAGAGGAACAAATCACAGATCTGATGACAGCATTAAAGAATAAGATCAGCAGATTCTTAGACAAACCATATCTTTTCAGCTGACGCAGGAAGAACATCCTCTGTTGTGCTTTTCTTATAACAGCATCCACGTTTTTCCCCCATTTAAGATCATGAGAGATGATAACACCAAGGAATTTGGTCTCTGTGACCCTAAGAACCACTACGTCATGGATGTAGATTGGAAGTATCTCATGTTGATCTTTCCTAAAATCCACAACCATCTCAGCAGTTTTTTTAGTGTTGAGTACAAGATTATTGGCTTTACACCAGTCACATATTCTTTTCACCTCACTCCGATACAAGTCTTCAGCATTTCCCCTGATGAGACCAATCAGTGTCATATCATCGGCAAATTTCAAGATTTTTACTGAGTCTGCTGAAGAGATGCAATCATTCGTATAGAGAGAAAACAGTAACGGGGACAAAACACACCCCTGAGGTGCCCCGATGTTTGTGACCAAGGTGTCCGAAGTGAATGGTCCAACTTTTACACTCTGTATCCTGGCTGTCAGGAAGTTATAAATCCACAAGCATAAGTTGAGAGGGACTCCAAGAGCTACCATTTTCTTATGAAGTAAATTCGGATCAATGGTATTGAACGCTGAGCTAAAGTCCATGAAAAGAATCCGGACATATGAGTGCAGTTCATCTGTATGATCCAAAATGTACTTCAGTGCCAGATTGACAGTGTCGTTTGCCGAACGATTCTCCTTATAGGCAAACTGAAGCGGGTCCCATAGCTTCTGCGTGAATTTAATCAGGTGGGACATCATAATTCTTTCAAAGACTTTCATAGCTACAGATGTGAGTGCTACTGGTCTATAGTCGTTCAACTCAGAGGATCCCACTTTCTTGGGGACAGGGATAATTGTGGAACTTTTCCAACACTGAGGTACAACGCACTCTTTCAGTGACACATTGTATATATCTGTCAGTATAGGGGCAAGCTGGGTAGCACATACTTTCAGACACATTGGAGATACACCATCAGGGCCAGGTGCCTTTTTGACCTTAAGTCCCTTCAGGATGCGTATCACCTCTACCTCGGAGATCACTACTTGGGTGTTGCACAATGAATGATCTTTATATGAACAGACTAAGGAGCTTAAAGATGAATAGCCACTGTGTGTAGAGCTTGCCTCAAATCTGCAGTAGAATTCATTTAACTCTGCTGCCAGACTTCTGCTGGGGTTCACTATAGTGGGGTGGCTTTTATAATTGGTGACCTCTCTTAATCCTCTCCATGCAGATCTAGTATCTTTTGATGAGAACCTTTCCTCCAGAATCTTTGCATACTCGTGTTTGGCTAACTTGATCTCTTTAGATAGCGAGTTCCTAAGTTTCTTGAATTCAGCAATATCACCTGCTTTATAAGCCTCCTCTTTTCTCTTATGGATCAACCTGACTTTATTTGTAAACCACGGCTTGTTGATTCCACGAAAGTGGACAGATTTGGATGGAATAAACGTGTCTTCACAAAAACGTATATATGAGGACACTGCATCAACCCATTCATCCAGACCCGAGCATGTTTCCTGGAATACCTCCCAGTCCGTGCATTCAAAGCATACTTGTAGTTGCAATTTTGCCTCCTCAGACCATGTCTTCTTTGTATAAACTGTAGGTTTGGATGTTTTCAACCTTTGCCTGTAGGCTGGAATTACAGTAAATGAATTAGACAATGATCTGAAAAGCCCACTGCTTTTCCCACTGACCCAGGTCAGTACAACACGAACACCTGTCCGTTACCTGTGTCGGCCCCACAGGTCCTCGGATACCTCTTCTCCACAGAGGCACCCTATCAATCACCAGTCTCTTTCTCACTGACCCCGGTCAGTACAACACGGCTTTCATGACCGTCACCTGCTGGCCGTGCAGGTTCTCGGACCCCTCTACCACAGAGGTACCCTATAAGTCTCATTCTCCTGGGGGAACGGCCACACTGGGCTCACCGAGCCGGACAGTGCCTTACTCACTAGGCCGTCCCACGGTTCCAGAACCACAGCCGGGCAGTGGCTTCCCCAACCATCAGCTTAGCAACCGACTTTGCAGTCCTCTTCCGTTGCTCCCAGCAACAAGGCTACAACAATGCCCATAGCTTTCTCCACCAAATGTGAGGTAGCGCTGTCATTTAAGTAGGGGATCACTCGCTTGGCAGCCACAAAATCAGATCCAGCACAGGTTTGCCATAAACTCAGAACGGTCCATGCGGTTTATTAAACATTATAAACCAAAGCAATATCATAAACTCCATAGATTCAGCACAACGTCCATGACAGAGCTTCACTCTGTTAGCCATGTCCAATACGCAGGCTTTTCAGCCTCACAGTTATATCTCACCCTGTCAGGGTTCTCTCATGGCTGCTTCTCCATACTGCAGACATTCTTTCCCTCCAGGGATCTCTCAGGCACTTGCAGCCATTAAACACAGCGTCCACGCGTGCTGTCAGGCAGGAAGCCCCATCTCAGCGGGACCTTCCACACTGGACCAACCAGGTCTCAGCATTCCCCCCCCTGTGACCTACCCTGGCCACATTATATGGTCCATAGCCACGCCCACCGGGTCACATGACTCTGACCTAATCACAGGTCCTTTAAGCCTTTACACACTCTTTACAATAGTGCTTTAAACACACCCCCTGGGTGGGTTTGCAGGTAACCAGGTCCGCCCATCTCTCTAGTTGCCTGGAGACTTCTCTGTTGTGAGCTCATTTTTGGGTTTGCCTCAGGCTTCTGGTGAGGGTTATGGAGCTGGCTGTGCTGACAGAGGAGTAGTGAGTTCTCTATCTGGACTCCCTCTGTTGGTGAAGGGCGGTAATAAAGCTGATCTAAATGGCAGAGACCGGCCACCTGAGGAAGAGGACTGCGATTGGACATCAGGAGTTTCTGATTGGGTTTAAGGCAGCCAACTCACTAGTTTCTTGCTGGTGATTTTTCCTGACTGTGGCTCCTGGTTTCCAGTTTGGTTCCTGCCTCCCTAAAGCTAAGTTTTCTCTGCTATTGTTCATATGAGTTTTTGTCTGGTTTACTTAGTTTTTGTGTTCAGCCAGCCCTGGCTGGGACTGGGCTGAATCCCCATTTTGTTTCTGATCAGTTGATCTCTTTTACTCTGTCTTCAGAATATACCAGAGCGCAGATATAGTGATTTGAAGTCTAGCGACTTCAGGGCTTTTTTCTATCAGACGTGATGGACATTCTTTTTGGCAGGGTTTTTTGCGTGATTGCAGACAGCAGCTTTTCTTTCCTGTCCTTTCTAGTTAGCGAGGGCCCCATCGTTTGCTCAGCCTATCTTTCTACCTGTGTCTGTGTTTTCATCTTGTTTCACCGACAATACATGTTGGGGGCTGTCTATTGCTTTGGGGTCTGCTCTGGGGCAGTTTAGATTTTCCCTTTCTTTCTTTAGGCTTATTTAGCTCTCCGGCCGTGATGAGGCGTCTAGGACTACCGTAGGCATGCTCCACGGCTACTGCTAGTTGTTGTGGATAGGATCAGGGGTCTGCAATCCGCTAGTTACCAACCTCTCCGGTTTTCTGGGCTTAACTTGCTTTATGTTTTTTCATCCTCAGTGACTCATTCATAACACTTCTCCCTTACACATTGAAACAACAACTCAGCAGTATCACTGCTGATCAACACATAAGTCTCCATCCCAAAGCCACCCACTTTAAGATACATAATGGCCATTCAGTATTCTGCCATTCATCCTTTCTCCTGGGACATCCACACAGTGCCCCCTAGCGGACTCAGTGATTACTACACCACAACCGCTATACGGTGTCTGTATGGAAAATTGTCAATCTCCCTCTATTTTTATACGGAGTGACACACGCTGTCTCTGCATAGTTTTGACCGTCATCAAACAGCAGATATACGAAACTGTTTGAAAAGCGGACAGCTCTAAATGGTGTAGGTCTGGAAAAATGGAAAATCTCCTCAGCTTGTTTTTCCAGAGTTACACACAGATAGGTTGCATTTATCCGTGATACCAGATGGTACACGGTAGTGTGTGAGGAGCGTACACCGCTATACGGTGTGTGAAAAAATGAACACTTGGTAACTCACCAGAACAAAATAATAAAAGTTGGAGTGCTTTGAAAAAAGCAGTTTGAACAGCAGTGTGTGCACAGCAATGCAGCTATCAGGTAGCCTTAGGCCTCTTTCACACATCAGGTTTTCGCCGTCAGGCGCGATCCGGCGCTTTTGACAGAAACCGGATCCGGCGAAATGCAATGCCGGATCCGGTTTCCCCCCCATTGACTTGCATTTGCGCCGGATCGCGCCGGATGGCCATGCGTTTCATCCGGTTTTCGCCGGATCCGGCAATGTGTCTCAATCCGGCGTCTGGAAAAAACGGCTACTGTAACGTTTTTTGTCTCCGGCGAAAAAGTCGGACACGCCGGATCCGGCACGTCCGGCTTTTTCACACAATGAAAGCCTATGAGCGCCGCAATGCGCCTGATCCGGCGAAAGCCGGATCAGGCGGCCGGATCTGGTTTTTTGGTCTGAGCATGCTCAGTAGCTCTGCCCACAAGACATATATAAAAGCAAGACAGTGGGACCCACAGCCACACCCAACATGCCACCCAAGAAAGCAACCAAGCGCAGCAGGAGAAGGCAGGAGACCACTGCAGCACCATCAGCACCACCACCACCCCAAATGGAGCAGCAAATGGAACATGCTGAGGAGGGGAGGCCAGCAGCAGATGAGAGACGGTAATTATCAAATCCCCCATTCCTCCAAACTAGGGCTATTGAATATCAAGATATTCATTGGCCCTTTGTTTCTCTTTATTCAACAGCCGCCCAATAGATGCAGCAGCAGCAGCAGCAATGGCAGCAGCTGGAACACCACCCACAGCCATGGAGTCTGGCCATCAGGAAGACAGCACATCTTCTTCTGGGAGCCCTCCCTCGCATCGTCAGCGTTTGATGGTAAGTTTTTATTTCCAAAATCCATCATCTCTGTAATATATGTCTATTCATTGCCTTTTATTTCAAAACAGGATTCACAAGATGAAGAGGAGCTCCCAGAAGAAGAAGGAAGGGGTGGACAGACACTTGGAGTGGGCTCACAATTGGTAAGTTTTTTGCATCAAACGCAGAAACACAACATCACACTACACACAACACATAGAAAACAATGTTCTGCAGACCACACACAGCAAACAAATGCCTACATCCAAAGACATAACATTTTTTGTTTTCTTCTCTAGTCTTCCCAATCTGGTGCTCGGCCAAGAGGTCCTCGCAGTGCCTCCCAGGGTCGTCGGCGACAGCAACGCGGCGGTCACCAACGTGTAAGTATAAATATTTTTGCTTTGTTTTTTTGCACTTTTTATTTCATTTCTTTTGTGGAGGCTAATTATGTTATTTTTGTCTTTTTCTTTAACAGCCTTCACAGCGTGCTCCCGACTCTGACGGTGAGGATGGAGGACTCGATGTGGACCACCTCATCGATCTCGTCAGAGAAAGGGAGCCGCTCTGGAATATGGCTGACCACCGCCACGCTGACCTTATCGTTACCCGACGACTCTGGGAGGAAATCTGTTCGCTCCTTGTGGGCCGCTGGGAGGACCTCGATGTTCGGGCCCAGATTAAAGAGCGTAAGTATATACAGTACCGGTTGCTTGATGTAAACCAGTGTTTCCCGAACTCCAGTCCTCGTGGTCCCCACGGATCATGTGTTCAGGATTTCTATTTACTATGGAAATCCTGAAAACATGACCCCTGGGGACCATGAGGACTGGAGTTTGTGAAACACTGATGTTGTATACTAACCACTCCTTTCTCGTTTCAGGGAACAGAATTGTGAATCGGTGGCGGTCTGTGAGGGATCGTTTCAAGAAGGAGTTCAATAAAGAGATGCGGGCCCCGAGTGGATCTGGAGGACGCAGGAGCAAGTACAAGTACGCACAAGCCCTGTCGTTCCTCCGGGAAACAATGGTCACTAGAAGGTAAATATTACACACCACATGTGAAAAAAATGTAACTTTTTTTTTTCAGCCAGGGCCATACCATGTCAGTATTTTAATTGTTTTTTTTTCTCTTTATTCCACAGCACGGTGAGCAGCACTCGGGAGCCTGCACGATTGGACCCTTCTGAGGCGATCCCTGAGGAGACCGGCACCGAGGGACACTTCGACCGCCCCGGTACATCTGCACCTTCCCAGCCTTCCCACACATTCGACCCATCTGTCCCATCCACCAGCACAGGAGCATCGTGGCCGCCTACATTACATGAAGCTGCTGGTGAGGAGATCGCTTTCCCTTTACCCCACCCTTCTGCCCCTGCCACCTCTAGTACACCTGCGGGTACTGGGCGGCAGCGGCAGAGGGGTCAGGAAAAGAGTTATGCGCCAGAGTTCTTGCATCTGAATGCATCTTTCCAGGACTGTCTCAAAGTCTTGTCAGAGCAAATCTCCGCAGGCTTTCAGCAGATCAACTCCAGCATTCTGGAGGTGAAGACACTTCTGCAAACCATGCATTCAGAAGCAAGATCTTCGCCAAACCACACCTTTTTCAGGTCTGTTGTGGAGCGCATGGCAACACTATCTCCTACCCAGCAGATGCATGTAATGCATTCGTGCCACGGTGCTCTACAGCAGGTTACCTCCCAACCTCCACCTCCCACCACTGTAGTTCCTCCACCTGCACCCCCTCCAGCCACTTTCCATCCTCCCCCTCCTATTACATCTGCACCCCCTCCAGCCACTTTCCATCCTCCCCCTCCTATTACATCTGCACCCCCTCCAGCCACTTTCCATCCTCCCCCTCCTATTACAAACCAGCAACCTCACCAGTACCAGCAACCTTCCCAGTACCAGCAACCTCCCCAGTACCAGACATCTCCCCACTTCCAGCAACCTGCCCCGTACCAAACTCCTTCCCCGTACCAAACTCCTTCCCCATACAACTTTCCATCAACATCATCTGCTCCTACAGTCCCTGCCCAACCCTCCACTCCACCGCCCACCACCTCTTCTGCCTCCCACATGTCCACCCATTCTGTAGCTTTTTCCACACCATCACCTCTAACTGTTCCTTCCCCACCACGATCCCAGTCCTCTCTCCACACTCCCATTGTCGAAGTGTCCCGCAGCCCCTCCAGCAGTATTTCCACCCCACACTACACAGATTTATGATGTGTTTTGTAATAAAAATGCCCTGTTGGTTTCAAACCTTTATTAAAAAAGTTTTTTTAACTTTAAAAACAGTTTACAAAAAAAAAATATTTTAAATAAAAGTTAAATTATTGTTTAAACTGGTTGTCTGTCATTTCTTTCTGCGGCGAAATATGTTTAAAAAAAAGGTTAAATACAGGGTATTTAAAAGGTAAAAAGGTATTCAAAACCAGGTATATAACTGTGGGTAAATTTTAGCTTTTTGCCACAGTTGTGTTCCTGGTTGTGTTTGAAGCAAAGTATTTCACCTAAAAAGTTGTGTTTATTGTTGGTGATTTCCTAACAATGTACACAACTTTTGTTAAAAGGTGAAATACTTTGCATAAAACACAACCAGGTACACACCTGTGGCCTAAAGCTAAAAATAGTAAGACCATGACAAGATAGCCAACTTTGGTTGGCAAAGGTATATACTGTTGGTCCAGAAGGTACACAAGTTTTAGGGCACAAATCTTTCACACTCTGTCATCCTGCCAGTGTACTCTGCCTTGAAGTGACATAAAGTATAGTGCAATATTGTCCCTCATTACTGAAACCGTCACAGAACTTCTAGTGGTAATATTTCCAATGACAACATCCATCTTCGCCAGTAACTTGCTCTTCTCTCCAACCTGCACTTTCTCCTCTACAACCTGTCAAAGAAGGGCTGTAGGAACATGCTATATATAGTTTTCCAGTAGCCAATCCCGTTCGGAAGGCCACAAGGGTCAATTTTAAAAACCAGATCCGGTGTAATCCGTCGAAAAACTGATAGAAAAACGGATGAACCGGATGAGACGGATCCGGTTTTGTCTGTCAAGAACAAGACGGATCCGGCAGAAAACCGGATCCGGCACATCAGGTTTTACTAAACATTTGCCGGATCCGGCATTCCGGCACGACGCCGGATCGCGCCTGACGACGAAAACCTGATGTGTGAAAGTAGCCTTAAAAGGCAGCCTAATCACCACCAGCGCTGCTGCACACAACAAAAATCCTCCCCTTTCACTGCACACTAACTGTACAGTGAAAAGCGCTATCAGCAGAAGCAATTTTTTCTTCTTCTTCCCTGCCTAACGCTCTCCCTTATACAGAATCAGCAGCAGCACCTCTCCCTATTCTAAGATCGGCAGAAGTAAGATGGCGGTCGGCGGTCACGGCCTTTTATAGCCACTGTGACGCCACACAAAGCCAGCCAATCACTTCAATGCCCTTCTCTAAGATGGTGGGGGCCGCTGCCCATGTCATCGCGCTGCCCACAGTGTGCATCATCCATCATTGGCTGAGAAAAGGCACTGGAAGCATTATTTGAAACTTGACTTTGGTGCTCGGCTCGGCGACCTTATGGCCTACCTCACGCTATGGTCGGGTTTAGATCGGCGAAACCCGACTTTAGATAAAGTCGGTCATTTTTTAATTTGACCGACCCATTTCGCTCAACTCTAATCCCAAACCTCACCACAGACTTCATCCCAACCCTAACCCATGTCTTCAACCTATCATTAATAACTGGTGTTTTCCCATCAAGCTTTAAACATGCCTCAATTCCACCTATCTTCAAAAAGCCCTCTCTTAACCTATCCTCTGTATCGAGCTATTGCCCTATATCACTTCTCCCCTATGCCTCAAAACTACTGGAAAACACATCTGTATTGTACTGTCTGCCCACCTCTCTTCTTGCTCCCTCTTCGACAGCTTACAATCTTGCTTCTGGCCACACCACTTTACTGAAACTGCCCTAACTAAAGTCACCAATGACCTTTTAACCGCCAAGGCTAAGCAACACTACTCTGTTCTCCTCTTCTGGACCTGTCCTCTGCCTTTGACACTGTGGACCATTCCCTATTTCTACAGACCCTCTCATCTCTTGTCATCACAGACTTGGCCCTATCTTGGATCTCATCATATGTAACAGACTGGACATTCAGCGTCTCCCACTTGCGCACCACCTCCTCACCTCAGCCCCTATCTGCCAGAGTCCTGCAAGGTTCAGTCCTAGGGCCCCTGATCTCCATTTACACCTTCAGCCTCGGACAGCTCTTAGAATCTCACATCTTTCAGTATCACCTCTATGCTGAAGACACACAGGTCTACATTTCTGGACCAGATATGACCTCCCTACTAACCAGAATCCCACAATGTCTGTCAGCTATTTCATCCTTCTTCTCCGCAAGATTTCTAAAACTTAGTATGGACAAAACAGAATTCATCATCTTTCCCCGATCTCACTAGACCCCCCTAAAGGACCTATCCATTAAAGTAAATGGCTGCACACTCTCCTCAGCCCCGCAAGCTTGCTGCCTCAGGGTAATCCTTGACACTGATCTTTCTTGCAAACCACATATCCAACAAGATATTTCCACTTCCTGCCAACTTCAACTCAAAAATATTTCATGGATCCATACGTTCCTCAACCAAGAATCTGCAAAAACCCTAGTACATGCCCTCATCATCTCCTGCCTTGACTACTACTACTGTTACCTCCTGCACTGTGGCCTCACCTCTAAAACTCTCACACCCCTCCAATCTATTCTAAACTTTCGACTAATCCATCTGTCCCCCCCGCTATTCCCTGGCCTCTCCCCTCTGTCAATGCCTGTACTGTCTCCCCGTTACCCAAAGACTCCAGTTCAAAACCCTAACCATGGCATACAAAGCCATCCACAACCTATGTCCTCAATACATATGTGACCTCGTCTCCTGGTACTTACTTGCACGCAACCTACAATCCTCACAAGATCTCGTTCTACTCCACTCTTATCTCCTCTTCCCACAATCGCATATAAGATTTCTTCCACGAATCACCCCTACTCTGGAACTCTCTACTACAACACATCAGACTCTCGCCTACCATCGAAACCTTCAAAAAGAACCTGAAGACCTACCTCTTCCGACAAGCCTACAACCTGCAGCAACCACAGATCGACCAAGCCACTGCACGACCAGCTCTACTCTCGCCTACTGAATCCTCACCCATCTCTTGTAGATAGTGAGCCCTTGCAGTCAGGATCCTCTCTCCTCCTGCACTAGTGACTCGTGACTTGTATTGTTTAAGATTACTTTAGTTATTTTTATTATGTATATACCCCTTTTCACATTTAAAGCCTTATGGAATAAATGGAGCTATAATAATAAATAATAATAATAATCTTTACGTTGTCCTACATGTAAAAAATTAACCAGTTAGCAAAAATAAATTGACAATTGGGATCAATTTCATTAACCCCAACCCTGTTTCCTAACCATGATTTCTCCTAGACTTGTTGAATCTAGGCATCATTTAAAGAGGGCTTTCCACCAGTTTGATCATGTTAAATAGTCCACATCCTGGAATAATAGTTGCAGAGCTGAGTAAATATTTTTTTTATTTCTCATCACTAGAGTTGAGCGACTTTTGCTTTTTTAGGGTCGCGTTTCGTTTCGTGAAACCCGACTTTTCCAAAAGTCGGGTCGAGCAAGATCGTCCGATTATAGGGAAAAGTCGGGGTCGTCCCGAAACACGAAACCCAATGTAAGTCAATGGGGAATAAAAGTCGGCAGTGAGAGGAGGACAGGAAACACACCTACAGTGCCCATTTGAATGCCAAAAGCATCAATTCTTCTTACTTAAGCTTGTCAACATTAATTAACTTCATAATACAAGTTACGCACTGAAAAAAGGGGGTTATTTGGCTAAATTTGTGGGGGGGGAGGGCTGGCTGCAGGTTTTCATGTGCCCTGGGCGAAAGAGCGCCCCTTTAACACATACCACAACTCATCATGCTCCGATACGGCAGAGAAATAGCGGTATAGTACAATGAAAAATACCTCACTTTTTACATCTCATGACGAGGCCCATCTATTTCTCCATACAAAATCATTGGTCCCATATAATGTTTGAAACAGTATATGATGAGCTCCACATAATGCTACAGTATATGTTGGTCCCCATGGATGAAGCTCCACTGTCTTATGGGCCCAAATAATGTTCCAAACATAATGGGCCCCATTTCTACTGCTCTACTGTATAATGGGCCCTGTAAATGCTGCTCCAGTGTCTGATGTCCACCTTTGGAATGTTCCAGTGTATGGTGGGCCCCATCTATCATTCTCCAGAGTATAGTGCTCCCCAAAAATTGCTGTCCCAACATAGAAAACAATCAAATAAGTCTCCTCGCTAGGGAATCCCTGTACTTGTCTGGACAGGTGCTGTAGCTTGCTTAACAACTCGCCAGCAGTTCTCACGCCCAGTATGGATTGCACGTGATTGCACAAAGGTTAGAAAGGGTACCGTATCCCTGGATAACATGTATGGATAGCGTACACATTCAAAATATATGTCTATACAGCATGAGGCAGGCTCAGACGGTGTTAGGCCCAGTATGGATTGCACGTCATTGCACAAAGGTTAGAAGGGGTACCGTATCCCCGGATAACATGTATGGATAGCGTACACATTCAAAATATATGTCTATACAGCATGAGGCAGGCTCAGACGGTGTTAGGCCCAGTATGGATTGCACGTCATTGCACAAAGGTTAGAAGGGGTACCGTATCCCCGGATAACATGTATGGATAGCGTACACATTCAAAATATATGTCTATACAGCATGAGGCAGGCTCAGACGGTGTTAGGCCCAGTATGGATTGCACGTCATTGCACAAAGGTTAGAAGGGGTACCGTATCCCCGGATAACATGTATGGATAGCGTACACATTCAAAATATATGTCTATACAGCATGAGGCAGGTTCAGACGGTGTTAAGCCCAGTATGGATTGCACGTCATTGCACAAAGGTTAGAAGGGGTACCGTATCCCCGGATAACATGTATGGATAGCGTACACATTCAAAATATATGTCTATACAGCATGAGGCAGGCTCAGACGGTGTTAGGCCCAGTATGGATTGCACGTCATTGCACAAAGGTTAGAAGGGGTACCGTATCCCCGGATAACATGTATGGATAGCGTACACATTCAAAATATATGTCTATACAGCATGAGGCAGGCTCAGACGGTGTTAGGCCCAGTATGGATTGCACGTCATTGCACAAAGGTTAGAAGGGGTACCGTATCCCCGGATAACATGTATGGATAGCGCACACATTCAAAATATATGTCTATACAGCATGAGGCAGGCTCAGACGGTGTTAGGCCCAGTATGGATTGCACGTCATTGCACAAAGGTTAGAAGGGGTACCGTATCCCCGGATAACATGTATATATAGCGTACACATTCAAAATATATGTCTATACAGCATGAGGCAGGCTCAGACGGTGTTAGGCCCAGTATGGATTGCACGTCATTGCACAAAGGTTAGAAGGGGTACCGTATCCCCGGATAACATGTATGGATAGCGCACACATTCAAAATATATGTCTATACAGCATGAGGCAGGCTCAGACGGTGTTAGGCCCAGTATGGATTGCACGTCATTGCACAAAGGTTAGAAGGGGTACCGTATCCCCGGATAACATGTATAGATAGCGTACACATTCAAAATATATGTCTATACAGCATGAGGCAGGCTCAGACGGTGTTAGGCCCAGTATGGATTGCACGTCATTGCACAAAGGTTAGAAGGGGTACCGTATCCCCGGATAACATGTATGGATAGCGTACACATTCAAAATATATGTCTATACAGCATGAGGCAGGCTCAGACGGTGTTAGGCCCAGTATGGATTGCACGTCATTGCACAAAGGTTAGAAGGGGTACCGTATCCCCGGATAACATGTATGGATAGCGTACACATTCAAAATATATGTCTATACAGCATGAGGCAGGCTCAGACGGTGTTAGGCCCAGTATGGATTGCACATCATTGCACAAAGGTTAGAAGGGGTACCGTATCCCCGGATAACATGTATGGATAGCGTACACATTCAAAATATATGTCTATACAGCATGAGGCAGGCTCAGACGGTGTTAGGCCCAGTATGGATTGCACGTCATTGCACAAAGGTTAGAAGGGGTACCTTATCCCCGGATAACATGTATGGATAGCGTACACATTCAAAATATATGTCTATACAGCATGAGGCAGGCTCAGACGGTGTTAGGCCCAGTATGGATTGCACGTCATTGCACAAAGGTTAGAAGGGGTACCGCATCCCCGGATAACATGTATGGATAGCGTACACATTCAAAATATATGTCTATACAGCATGAGGCAGGCTCAGACAGTGTTAGGCCCAGTATGGATTGCACGTCATTGCACAAAGGTTAGAAAGGGTACCGTATCCACGGATAACATGTATGGATAGCGTACACATTCAAAATATATGTCTCAGGAGGCAGGCTCAGTATGGATTTGACGGCCCAGATTACACAGCGGAGGAGCAGGGAGAGGTAAAGATTGCAAATGCTGGGGCCCTGGCCAAGCAAGGGGGGCCCACTCGTGGGCGTCGGTACTGGCACTGGGCCCCTCATAGTACAGCGGTGTGTCTGACGGCGGGTGTGCACCACCACCGTCAGAGACACTTGATTGCACTATGAGGGACCCTGTGCCAGTGCCCGCGCCCAAGAGTCGGCCTACCCACCTGTCCAGGGCAACGGCACTCGCACGGTGTCGTGCGCTAGGTGGTGACCCCGGCCATGGGGAAGAGGCAGCACAGTTAGGGAGTTTTAGAAAGTGGCATATGTTGATGTTGGACATTCAACTGATGCAAAAGGCGAAATAGGTGAAGTACCAGGAAGAGGTGGACCAAAGCAAGCCATTTTTCTGTCACCCTATGTGTCATCAGGGGAAGGTGGGACAAAATCCTTGGAACCCCATGCGTGGTTCATTTTAATGAAGGTTAGATCATCCACATTTTGGGTTGACAGACGGGTCCTTTTTTCTGTCAGGATTGATCCAGCAGCACTGAAGATTCTTTCCGATAGCACACTTGCAGCTGGGCAAGCGAGCTCCTGTAAGGCATATTGGGCCAATTCAGGCCAGGTGTCCAGTTTAGCGGCCCAATAGTCAAAGGGGAATGACCTGTGTGAGAGAACATCGATATGGGAGGAAAAGTAGTTTGTAACCATAGTTGACAACTGCTGTCCTGTCACTTTCCATCGATGCAGTATTACCAGTTGTGTGATCGGTATTTGAAAAATCAGTCCACAACATTGTCATGAAACCCCTGTCTCCAATGCCACTTCTGCTGTGTGCACCACGAACACCTCTGCCAAGCTGCCCCCGGCCCGTACGGCTCGTGTGAGAACCATCACCGCTGCTGTGTGCTGGGAATGCCTCAAGCAACCGAGTTGCTTGTTTATTAGCCAATATTAGGTCAAGGTTCTCCTGTGGCATGATGTTTTGTAATTTGCCTTTATAGCGTGGATCCAGGATGCTGGCCAACCAGTAGTCGTCATCGTTCATCATTTTGGCAATGCGGGGGTCCCTTTTTAGGATCCGCAAGGCATAATCTGACATGTGGGCCAATGTTCCCGGTGTCAATGATGCACTGCGAGTGCTGGGTGGAGGAGCACTTTCTGGCAAATCCACATCCCTCCAGTCACGCACAAACCCTGTAGCAGACCTTGCCACGCCAACATTTTCACTTGCACCACGAGATGCATCCTCCTCCCCTAAGTAATCATCCCCATCATCCTCCTCCTCCTCCTCCTCTTCTTCCTCCACCTCGTCCAGGAGAGGTCCCTGAGCAGACAATGGCTGAATGTCATCAAGGATTCCCTCCTCCTCTTCCTCCTCATCAACATTGGCTGCAGACGCCTGCTCCTTAAGGTGCGTCAAAGTTTGCAAGAGCAGACGCATAAGTGGGATGCTCATGCTTAGGATGGCGTCGTCTGCGCTTACCAGCCGTGTGCATTCCTCAAAACACTGAAGGACTTTACAAAGGTCTTTCAGCTTCGACCACTACACGCCTGTCAACTCCATGTCTGCTCTCAAAGTGCCTGGCCGTGTATCCTCCCACAAATGCATTATGGCCTGCCTCTGCTCGCACAGCCGCTCCACCATGTGCAGGGTGGAGTTCCACCTTGTTGCAATGTCGATAATGAGGCGGTGGTTGGGAAGGTGGAGCAATCGCTGCAGCTTCTGCATACGAACGGAGTGTACAGGCGACCGGCGGATGTGCGCGCACAGTCTTCGCACCTTCTGGAGCAGGGCTGTTAACTCCGGATAATTTTTGAGGAAGCACTGCACCACCAGGTTCAAGGTGTGAGCCAAGCAAGGTATGTGGCTGAGTTTTGAAAGGGCTATGGCTGCCACAAAATTACGGCCGTTATCACTAACTACCTTGCCTGCCTCAAGGTGTACACTGCCCAGCCATGACTCAGTTTGTCGCTTCAAGTACTCGGCCAGCACCTCGGCGGTGTGTCTGTCGCCCAAACACATCATCTGCAACACAGCCTGCTGACGCTTTCCACTAGCTGCTCGATAGGGGGACACATCATGTGCAACAGAGGCAGCTGCAGATGGAGTGCTCGTACGACTGCGCTCTGTGGACGAGCTGTCGCTTCTGGAGGAGGAGGAGGAGGAGGAGGGTCGAACGCCTAGAGCCAACTGTTTCCTATACCGTGGGCTAGGCAGCACTGTCCCACCACCGCTGTCCCCTGTGGACCCTGCATCCACCACATTAACCCAGTGCGCAGTGATGGACACGTAACGGCCCTGGCCATGCCGACTGGACCATGCATCAGTTGTGAGGTGCACCTTTCCGCTCACTGACTGCTTGAGTGCATGGACAATGCGGTCTTTCACATGATGGTGGAGGGCTGGGATGGCTTTGCGAGAGAAGAAGTGGCGACTGGGTAGGTCATAGCGTGGTACTGCATAGGCCATGAGTTCGCGGAAAGCTGTGCTTTCCACCAACCGAAAGGGCATCATCTCAAACGAGATTAGTTTGGCAATGTGGGCGTTCAAACCCAGTGTACGCGGATGAGAGACTGAGTACTTTCTTGACCTACTCATAGTGTCTGGGAGGGTGAGCTGGACTTGAGAGCTGCATATGTTGGAAGTAGCGGTGGACAGGGCGGACTGAGAGAGGGTTGATGATGGTGATGGAGTTGGTGTTCTTTCTGATGGCCTAGAATCAGTCTTTCGTTGATATAACAGTGGGATTCCCTGACTGCTGTGGCCTTGCAACGAGACCTCAACATTTGCTGCTGTGCTAACCGGTGGGCTTACAGTGGGGGAAACAATGTAGCGTTGCTGACTACCTTCGTTGTGATCAGTTGCACATGTGGCACTTGAGGTTTCGTGTTGTGTCCACGCTTGCAAGTGCATGCTGGTTAAATGTCTAAGCATGCAACTGGTATTCAAATTTTTCAGATTTTTCCCTCGGCTAAATGTCTTTGCGCACTTCTTACAGATAACCTTGGCCTGATCATGAGGATTTTGTTCAAAAAAGTGCCACACTGCACTCTTCCTACTTTGGCAGACATTTTGCGGCCTAGCACGCTGTGATCTTTTGACCCTCTGGACAAGCTGTCCAGCAACTCTTTTGATGTTTGGAACCTGTCTTTGGAGTGCTCCGGGCCTGCCAGATAACAGCTGTTGCGATGTCGATGTCTGCTGTGGATGCTCCTCATCTGAGCTATTGGAAGCAGCACACTCTTCCCCCAATGGATGCCAATCTGGGTCAACAACTGGGTCATCCATCACCTCCTCTTCTATGTCATGTGCACCTTTCTCTGTGTCACCGTGTATGGTGGTATAGTGTGCGGGAAGGGGCACCTGAGTCTCATCAGGGTCAAAATCTGGCTCTGTACACTGCGAGGACAATGTAGTGCTCTGAGTGAATGTACCAGCAGAATCATCCATCAGCGGCTGTGCATCAGTGCACTCCATGTCAGATTCATCTTGGCCTGGGTAATTCACCATTTGACTTGATAATCCAGGCATGGTATGTGAAAACAGCTCCATGGAGTAATCAGTAGTATGGCCTGCGTCATCCTTCAATCTTAGTTGGGGTGAAGGATACAAGGAAAGTTGTGGTTCATGAACATGAGCCTCCAATGACGACTCAGTGCTTTTACTTTTTACAACTGAAGAAGAGGAGGCGATAGAGCTGGAGGCTGAGTCAGCAATGTAAGACAAAACTTTTTCCTGATGCTCTGCCTTTAAAAGCGGTTTGCCAACTCCTAGAAAACTAAGCCTTCGAGTCCTTATGTAGCCAGACGATGACGCAGGGTCAGCACCTCCTGCATTCGGTCCTATTTTGCTCTTGCCACTACCATCAGATCCACCACCAACACCATCATTACCAGCTGCCAACCCCCGCCCAATTCCACGGCCTCTTCCACCAGCCTTCCTCATTTTTGGTAGAAATGTAGACAAAATCCAACAAACTATATAGTAATGTAAAACAAGGTACAAGGTGTCTATAGGACAGGGGAGTTTTAGAATTTCTGCACACACTTGTGGACAGTGGACACTTGTGTATTGTGTGCGGCCCACTGATATCTGAGCGCTATGTGACACGCTCGATGGCACAGCTGCCTGTGACCAAAGTGACGAGAGGATAATGGAGATTTTGAATCTCTGCGTACACTTGTGGACAGTGGACACTTGTGGATTGTGTGCGGCCCACTGATATCTGAGCGCTATGTGACAGGCTCGATGGCACAGCTGCCTGTGACCAAAGTGACGAGAGGATAATGGAGATTTTGAATCTCTGCGTACACTTTTGGACACTGGACACTTGTGGATTGTGTGCGGCCCACTGATATCTGAGCGCTATGTGACACGCTCGATGGCACAGCTGCCTGTGACCAAAGTGACGAGAGGATAATGGAGATTTTGAATCTCTGCGTACACTTGTGGACAGTGGACACTTGTGGATTGTGTGCGGCCCACTGATATCTGAGCGCTATGTGACACGCTCGATGGCACAGCTGCCTGTGACCAAAGTGACGAGAGCATAATGGAGATTTTGAATCTCTGCTTACACTTTTGGCCACTGGATACTTGTGGATTGTGTGCGGCCCACTGATATCTGAGCGCTATGTGACACGCTCGATGGCACAGCTGCCTGTGACCAAAGTGACGAGAGGATAATGGAGATTTTGAATCTCTGCGTACACTTGTGGACAGTGGACACTTGTGGATTGTGTGCGGCCCACTGATATCTGAGCGCTATGTGACACGCTCGATGGCACAGCTGCCTGTGACCAAAGTGACGAGAGGATAATGGAGATTTTGAATCTCTGCGTACACTTTTGGACACTGGACACTTGTGGATTGTGTGCGGCCCACTGATATCTGAGCGCTATGTGACACGCTCGATGGCACAGCTGCCTGTGACCAAAGTGACGAGAGGATAATGGAGATTTTGAATCTCTGCGTACACTTGTGGACAGTGGACACTTGTGGATTGTGTGCGGCCCACTGATATCTGAGCGCTATGTGACACGCTCGATGGCACAGCTGCCTGTGACCAAAGTGACGAGAGGATAATGGAGATTTTGAATCTCTGCATACACTTTTGGACACTGGACACTTGTGGATTGTGTGCGGCCCACTGATATCTGAGCGCTATGTGACACGCTCGATGGCACAGCTGCCTGTGACCAAAGTGACGAGAGGATAATGGAGATTTTGAATCTCTGCGTACACTTTTGGACACTGGACACTTGTGGATTGTGTGCGGCCCACTGATATCTGAGCGCTATGTGACACGCTCGATGGCACAGCTGCCTGTGACCAAAGTGACGAGAGGATAATGGAGATTTTGAATCTCTGCGTACACTTGTGGACAGTGGACACTTGTGGATTGTGTGCGGCCCACTGATATCTGAGCGCTATGTGACACGCTCGATGGCACAGCTGCCTGTGACCAAAGTGACGAGAGGATAATGGAGATTTTGAATCTCTGCGTACACTTTTGGACACTGGACACTTGTGGATTGTGTGCGGCCCACTGATATCTGAGCGCTATGTGACACGCTCGATGGCACAGCTGCCTGTGACCAAAGTGACGAGAGGATAATGGAGATTTTGAATCTCTGCGTACACTTGTGGACAGTGGACACTTGTGGATTGTGTGCGGCCCTCTGATATCTGAGCGCTATGTGACACGCTCGATGGCACAGCTGCCTGTGACCAAAGTGACGAGAGGATAATGGAGATTTTGAATCTCTGCATACACTTTTGGACACTGGACACTTGTGGATTGTGTGCGGCCCACTGATATCTGAGCGCTATGTGACACGCTCGATGGCACAGCTGCCTGTGACCAAAGTGACGAGAGGATAATAAAGATTTTGAATCTCTGTGTACACTTGTGGACAGTGGACACTTGTGGATTGTGTGCGGCCCACTGATATCTGAGCGCTATGTGACACGCTCGATGGCACAGCTGCCTGTGACCAAAGTGACGAGAGGATAATGGAGATTTTGAATCTCTGCGTACACTTTTGGACACTGAACACTTGTGGATTGTGTGCGGCCCACTGATATCTGAGCGCTATGTGACACGCTCGATGGCACAGCTGCCTGTGACCAAAGTGACGAGAGGATAATGGAGATTTTGAATCTCTGTGTACACTTGTGGACAGTGGACACTTGTGGATTGTGTGCGGCCCACTGATATCTGAGCGCTATGTGACACGCTCGATGGCACAGCTGCCTGTGACCAAAGTGACGAGAGGATAATGGAGATTTTGAATCTCTGCGTACACTTTTGGACACTGAACACTTGTGGATTGTGTGCGGCCCACTGATATCTGAGCGCTATGTGACACGCTCGATGGCACAGCTGCCTGTGACCAAAGTGACGAGAGGATAATGGAGATTTTGAATCTCTGTGTACACTTGTGGACAGTGGACACTTGTGGATTGTGTGCGGCCCACTGATATCTGAGCGCTATGTGACACGCTCAATGGCACAGCTGCCTGTGACCAAAGTGACGAGAGGATAATGGAGATTTTGAATCTCTGCGTACACTTTTGGACACTGGACACTTGTGGATTGTGTGCGGCCCACTGATATCTGAGCGCTATGTGACACGCTCGATGGCACAGCTGCCTGTGACCAAAGTGACAAGAGGATAAGGGAGATTGGATTGCTTTTAAAAAAGCAGTTTGCGGAGCAGTGGGTAAACAGCAATGCCAGCGTGTCAGGAAGCCTTAAAAGGCAGCCCAGCAACCAACACCACTGATACACCACAATATAGCCTCCCCTTGCACTGCACACACAGTGACTTGTGTGTTGTGCAGGCCAAATCGCTAGCATCAGAAGCAGTTTTTTTGTCTTCTTCCCTGCCTAACGCTCTCCCTACAGAATCAGCAGCAACCTCTCCCTATACTAAGATCGGCAGAAGTAAGATGGCGGTCGGCGTGCACGCCCTTTTATACCCCCTGTGATGCCCACCAAAGCAAGCCAATCACTTGCATGCCCTTCTGAAAGATGGTGGTGACCCGTGCCTATGTCATCACGTTGCCCACAGTGTCCGTGATCCTGATTGGCTGAAAAAGAGCGCAAAACAAACTTTTGAAACGCGACTTTGGCACGTAAGTCGCCGACCTCGTGGCCGACCTCATCCTAGGGTCGGGTTTCGTTTCATGAAACCCGACTTTGCCAAAAGTCGGCGACTTTTGAATTTTTTCGACCCGTTTCGCTCAACTCTACTCATCACCATTGTGGAGATATTAGCATGTAAAGTTTAGATTCCAATTTATTTTGTATACAAGGGAATGATAGCTCAGATATGTCTCTGGGGGTGTGCTTTTTCTCCAACATGACATTGTCCAATCTTAAGCATTAGTCTTCATCAGGGTTAAAAATTGTAAAGGACAGGTAAGCTAAGAATATGCCTATTCTGTATGAAACATATGCAAATTGTCTCATCAGAAAGGAAGATGACTTGATCTCTAGCCCTCATTTCTCCCTTCTCACCAGATTTTCAGGAAACCCCCTCCTTCTAGATAGTCTCCTGGCTCTAGCTGCTGTGTGAAACCTGATACCACAGTTGGTCTGCAGAGCTTCAGGAAGGAAGATATAGCTGTGCTGGCTTCTCAGGCTCATTGGTCCCGAACACATCACACTTTATAAGGTTGGTATTAGAGTTGAGCGACTTTTGGTTTTTTAGGGTCGCGTTTCGTTTTGTGAAACTCGACTTTTCCAAAAGTCGGGTCGAGCAAGATCGTCCGATTATAGAGAAAAGTCGGGGTCGTCCCGAAACACGAAACCCAATGTAAGTCAAAGGGGAATAAAAGTCGGCAGTGAGAGGAGGACAGGAAACACCAACAGTGCCCATTTGAATGCCAAAAGCATCAATTCTTCTTACTTAAGCTTGTCAACCTTAATTAACTTCATAATACAAGTTACGCACTGAAAAATGGGGGTTATTTGGCTACAGTTGTGGGGGGGGGCTGGCTCCAGGTTTTCATGTGCCCTGGGCCAAAGAGCGCCCCTTTAACACATAATACCACAACTCATCATGCTCCGATACGGCAGAGAAATAGCGGTATAGTACAATGAAAAATACTTCATGACGAGGCCCATCTATTTTTCCATACAGAATCATTGGTCCCATATAATGTTTGAAACAGTATATGATGAGCTCCACATAATGCTACAGTATATGTTGGTCCCCATGGATGAAGCTCCACTGTCTTATGGGCCCAAATAATGCTCCAAACATAATGGGCCCCATTTCTAATGCTCTAGTGTATAATGGGCCCTGTAAATGCTGCTCCAGTGTCTGATGTCCACCTTTGGAATGTTCCAGTGTATGGTGGGCCCCATCTATCATTCTCCAGAGTATAGTGCTCCCCAAAAATTGCTGTCCCAACATTGAAAACAATCAAATAAGTCTCCTCGCTAGGGAATCCCTGTACTTGTCTGGACTCCTAGTCGTCCCCATCTTCCATCTCACTGCACAGTATTTCAACTTTGCAAGTGCTGTGATCCTGAGCAAGCAGGGGGGGCCCACTCGTTGGTGACGGCACTGGCACAGGGCCCCTGATAGTACGGTGGTGTGTCTGATGGCGGGTGGGCCGAACCTGCACTTTCTTCTGCAGCTTCCTCTTTGTCACCGTGTAAGATGGAACTGTATATGGGAAGGGTAACCTGAGTTTCATCAGGGTCAGATTCAGGCCGTGTAGCATGCGAGGGGAATGTATTGGTCTGGGTCAATGTACCAGCAGATTCATCGAGCAGTGGCTGGGCATCAGTACACTTGTGTCGCCCCCAGGAGTACGGTCGCCACAGTGGCATTACCTTCTTCCTAGGGAGTGTGATGTCATGCTTGGGAGCAACGAACGATCTCTCTAGCAGGTTAACTGATTGGGCGGCGTTATTCCCACGAGTCATGACCCTCCAAACAGCGTTCATGAAGGCAAAGTGTTTGTTTTACGTGGGCAGTATGGTTGCAAAGCTGAACCTTAAAGGAATGTCCAGAAGGGCACCACCAGGAGTGGAGCCTACGGTTAAATTCGACTCCACCTGGGAAACCTCAACCATGCCAGCTACAGAACAGATGCACACATTGCAAGCTTAATTCCGTTAACGAACGAGACTCCGTCATGCCCCGCGGTCCGAGTCCGGCTTACTAGAGGGACACGTGAGGCTCTGGCACATGAGATTGGCCAATAACTGGTGTGTCATGCCCTTACATGTCCGTGGCTGCATGTGCGCTACACTGAAAAGGCCAGCGTTTGTCGCTTACAGATGCAGATAACCCGCTGAACAACGTTAGTGATGGGGATCACTGATTACAATTATTACCCGCGAACAATGATTTCCCAGTAAGTGCAGGTCAACCGCAGTTCCAGAATTAGGCCTAACCGTCATTCCTGAGAAAATGAAAAACTTACGTGTGCAAACCACAGGTGCTGTAGCTTGCTTAACAGCTCGCCAGCCGTTCTCACGCCCAGTATGGATTACACGTGATTGCACAAAGGTGAGAAAGGGTACCGTATCCCCAGATAACATGTATGGATAGCGTACACATTCAAAATATATGTCTATTCATCAGGAGGCAGGCTCAGACAGTGTTAGGCCCAGTATGGATTGCACGTGATTGCACAAAGGTTAGAAAGGGTACCGTATCCCCAGATAACATGTATGGATAGCGTACACATTCAAAATATATGTCTATACATCAGGAGGCAGGCTCAGACGGTGTTAGGCCCAGTATGGATTGCACGTGATTGCACAAAGGTTAGAAAGGGTACCGTATCCCCAGATAACATGTATGGATAGCGTACACATTTAAAAATATATGTCTATACATCAGGAGGCAGGCTCAGACGGTGTTAGGCCCAGTATGGATGGCACGTGATTGCACAAAGGTTAGAAAGGGTACCGTATCCCCAGATAACATGTATGGATAGCGTACACATTCAAAATATATGTCTATACATCAGGAGGCAGGCTCAAACGGTGTCAGGCACAGTATGGATTTGACGGCCCAGACTACACAGCGGAGGAGCAGGGAGAGGTAAAGATTGCAAATGCTGGGGCCCTGCCCAAGCAAGGGGGGCCCACTCGTGGGCGTCGGTACTGGCACTGGGCCCCTCATATTACGGCGGTGTGTCTGACGGCGGGTGTACACTTGATTGCACTATGAGGGACCCTGTGCCAGTGCCCGCGCCCAAGAGTCGGCCTACCCACCTGTCCAGGGCAACGGCACTCGCACGGTGTCGTGCTCTACGTGGTGACCCCGGCCATGGGGGGGAGGCAGCACAGTTAGGGAGTTTTAGAAAGTGGCATATGTTGATGTTGGACAATCAGCTGATGCAAAAGGTGAAATAGGTCAAGTCCCAGGAAGAGGTGGACCAAAGCAAGCCATTTTTCTGTCACCCTATGTGTCATCAGGGGAAGGTGGGACAAAATCCTTGGAAACCCATGCGTGGTTCATTTTAATGAAGGTTAGATCATCCACATTTTGGGTTGACAGACGGGTCCTTTTTTCTGTCAGGATTGATCCAGCTGCACTGAAGACTGAGCAAGCGAGCTCCTGTAAGGCATATTGTGCCAATTCAGGCCAGGTGTCCAGTTTAGCGGCCCAATAGTCAAAGGGGAATGACCTGTGTGGGAGAACATCGATATGGGAGGAAAAGTAGTTTGTAACCATAGTTGACAACTGCTGTCTCCTGTCACTTTCCATCGATGCATTATTACCAGTTGTGTGAGCGGTACTTGAACAATCAGTCCACAACATTGTCATGAAACCGCTGTCTCCAATGCCACTTTTGCTGTGTGCACCACGAACACCTCTGCCAAGCTGACCCCGGCCTGTACGGCTCGTGTGAGAACCATCACCGCTGCTGTGTGCTGGGAATGCCTCAAGCAACCGATTTACCAGAGTTGCTTGTTTTTTTAGCCAATATTAGGTCAAGGTTCTCCTGTGGCATGATGTTTTGTAATTTGCCTTTATAGCGTGGATCCAGGATGCTGGCCAACCAGTAGTCGTCATCGTTCATCATTTTGGCAATGCGGGGGTCCCTTTTTAGGATCTGCAAGGCATAATCTGACATGTGGGCCAATGTTCCCGGTGTCAATGATGCACTGCGAGTGCTGGTTGGAGGAGCACTTTCTGGCAAATCCACATCCCTCCAGTCACGCACAAACCCTGTAGCAGACCTTGCCACGCCAACATTTTCACTTGCCCCACGAGATGCATCCTCCTCCCCTAAGTAATCATCCCCATCATCCTCCTCCTCCTCCTCCTCTTCTTCCTCCACCTCGTCCAGGAGAGGTCCCTGAGCAGACAATGGCTGAATGTCATCAAGGATTCCCTCCTCCTCTTCCTCCTCATCAACATTGGCTGCAGAATCCTGCTCCTTAAGGTGCGTCAAAGTTTGCATGAGCAGACGCATAAGTGGGATGCTCATGCTTAGGATGGCGTCGTCTGCGCTTACCAGCCGTGTGCATTCCTCAAAACACTGAAGGACTTTACAGAGGTCTTTCAGCTTCGACCACTGCACACCTGTCAACTCCATGTCTGCTCTCAAAGTGCCTGGCCGTGTATCCTCCCACAAATGCATTATGGCCTGCCTCTGCTCGCACAGCCGCTCCACCATGTGCAGGGTGGAGTTCCACCTTGTTGCAATGTTGATAATGAGGCGGTGGTTGGGAAGGTGGAGCAATCGCTGCAGCTTCTGCATACGAACGGAGTGTACAGGCGACCGGCGGATATGCGCGCACAGTCTTCGCACCTTCTGGAGCAGGGCTGTTAACTCCGGATAATTTTTGAGGAAGCACTGCACCACCAGGTTCAAGGTGTGAGCCAAGCAAGGTATGTGGCTGAGTTTTGAAAGGGCTATGGCTGCCACAAAATTACGGCCGTTGTCACTAACTACCTTGCCTGCCTCAAGATGTACACTGCCCAGCCATGACTCAGTTTGTCGCTTCAAGTACTCGGCCAGCACCTCGGCGGTGTGTCTGTCGCCCAAACACATCATCTGCAACACAGCCTGCTGACGCTTTCCACTAGCTGCTCGATAGGGGGACACCTCGTGTGCAACAGTGGCAGCTGCAGATGGAGTGCTCGTACGACTGCGCTCTGTGGACGAGCTTTCGCTTCTGGAGGAGGAGGAGGAGGAGGAGGGTCGAACGCCTACAGCCAACTGTTTCCTATACCGTGGGCTAGGCAGCACTGTCCCACCACCGCTGTCCCCTGTGGACCCTGCATCCACCACATTAACCCAGTGCGCAGTGATGGACACGTAACGGCCCTGGCCATGCCGACTGGACCATGCATCAGTTGTGAGGTGCACCTTTCCGCTCACTGACTGCTTGAGTGCATGGACAATGCTGTCTTTCACATGATGGTGGAGGGCTGGGATGGCTTTGCGAGAGAAGAAGTGGCGACTGGGTAGGTCATAGCGTGGTACTGCATAGGCCATGAGTTCGCGGAAAACTGCGCTTTCCACCAACCAAAAGGGCATAATCTCAAACGAGATTAGTTTGCCAATGTGGGCGTTCAAACCCAGTGTACGCGGATGAGAGACTGAGTACTTTCTTGACCTACTCATAGTGTCTGGGATGGTGAGCTGGACTTGAGAGCTGCATATGGTGGAAGTAGCGGTGGACAGGGCGGACTGAGAGAGGGTTGATGATGGTGATGGAGTTGGTGTTCTTTCTGATTGCCTAGAATCAGTCTTTCGTTGATATAACAGTGGGATTCCCTGACTGCTGTGGCCTTGCAACGACACCTCAACATTTGCTGCTGTGCTAACCGGTGGGCTTACAGTGGGGGAAACAATGTAGCGTTGCTGACTACCTTCGTTGTGATCAGTTGCACATGTGGCACTTGAGGTTTGGTGTTGTGTCCACGCTTGCAAGTGCATGGTGTTTAAATGTCTAAGCATGCAACTGGTATTCAAATTTTTCAGATTTTTCCCTCAGCTAAAGGTCTTTGCGCACTTCTTACAGATAACCTTGGCCTGATCATGAGGATTTTGTTCAAAAAAGTGCCACACTGCACTCTTCCTACTTTGGCAGACATTTTGCGGCCTAGCACGCTGTGATCTTTTGACCCTCTGGACAAGCTGTCCAGCAACTCTTTTGATTTTTGGAACCTGTCTTTGGAGTGCTCCGGGCCTGCCAGATAACAGCTGTTGCGATGTCGATGTCTGCTGTGGATGCTCCTCATCTGAGCTATTGGAAGCAGCACCCTCTTCCCCCAATGGATGCCAATCTGGGTCAACAACTGGGTCATCCATCACCTCCTCTTCAATGTCATGTGCACCTTCCTCTGTGTCACCGTGTATGGTGGTATAGTGTGCGGGAAGGGGCACCTGAGTCTCATCAGGGTCAGAATCTGGCTCTGTACACTGCGAGGACAATGTCGTGCTCTGAGTGAATGTACCAGCAGAATCATCCATCAGCGGCTGTGCATCAGTGCACTCCATGTCAGATTCATCTTGGCCTGGGTAATTCACCATTTGACTTGATAATCCAGGCATGGTATGTGAAAACAGCTCCATGGAGTAGTCAGTAGTATGGCCTGCGTCATCCTTCAATCTTGGTTGGGGTGAAGGACACAAGGAAAGGTGTGGTTCATGAACATGAGCCTCCAATGACGACTCAGTGCTTTTACTTTTTACAACTGAAGAAGAGGAGGCGATAGAGCTGGAGGCTGAGTCAGCAATGTAAGACAAAACTTTTTCCTGATGCTCTGGCTTTAAAAGCGGTTTGCCAACTCCTAGAAAACTAAGCCTTCGAAGCCTTATGGAGCCAGACGATGACGCAGGCTCAACACCTCCTGCATTCAGTCCTATTTTGCTCTTGCCACTACCATCAGATCCACCACTAACACCATCATTACCAGCTGCCAACCCCCGCCCAATTCCACGGCCTCTTCCACCAGCCTTCCTCATTTTTTGTAGAAATGTAGGCAAAATCCAACAAACTATATAGTAATGTAAAACAAGGTACAAGGTGTCTATAGGACAGGGGAGATTTTGAATTTCTGCTCACACTAGTGGACACTGGACACTTTTGGATTGTGTGAGGCCCACTGAATATCTGAGCGCTATGTCACAGGCTCGATAGCACAGCTGTGACCAAAGTGACTAGAGGATAAGTGAGATTTTGAATTTCTGCAGACACTAGTGGACACTGGACACTTTTGGATTGTGTGAGGCCCACTGAATATCTGAGCTCTATGTCACAGGCTCGATGGCACAGCTGTGACCAAAGTGACTAGAGGATAAGTGAGATTTTGAATTTCTGCAGACACTTGTGGACACTGGACACTTTTGGATTGTGTGAGGCCCACTGAATATCTGAGCGCTATGTCACAGGCTCGATGGCACAGCTGTGACCAAAGTGACTAGAGGATAAGTGAGATTTTGAATTTCTGCAGACACTTGTGGACAATGGACACTTTTGGATTGTGTGAGGCCCACTGAATATCTGAGCACTATGTCACAGGCTCGATGGCACAGCTGTGACCAAAGTGACTAGAGGATAAGTGAGATTTTGAATTTCTGCTCACACTAGTGGACACTGGACACTTTTGGATTGTGTGAGGCCCACTGAATATCTGAGCGCTATGTCACAGGCTCGATGGCACAGCTGTGAAAAAAAGTGACTAGAGAATAAGTGAGATTTTGAATTTCTGCAGACACTTGTGGACACTGGACACTTTTGGATTGTGTGAGGCCCACTGAATATCTGAGCGCTATATCACAGGCTCGATGGCACAGCTGTGACCAAAGTGACTAGAGGATAAGTGAGATTTTGAATTTCTGCAGACACTTGTGGACACTGGACACTTTTGGATTGTGTGAGGCCCACTGAATATCTGAGCGCTATGTCACAGGCTCGATGGCACAGCTGTGACCAAAGTGACTAGAGGATAAGTGAGATTTTGAATTTCTGCTCACACTAGTGGACACTGGACACTTTTGGATTGTGTGAGGCCCACTGAATATCACAGCGCTATGTCACAGGCAGAAATTGGCTAGTGTATCACAAACTACAAGGTGTATGTAGAATTGGGCAGAGTAGGAATCTCCCTAGAGTGCAGGTCTGTAAGAACGGAACATGTCCTCGACTTATTCTCACAGAGTGACACAGATAGCTTCACTGTGGCTGTGATAACAGCCGTTACACGGTACTGTGTGAGGAGCGTACACCGCTGTATGGTGTGAAAAAATGCACGCTCAGTACCTCAGCAGGACAAAAAAAAAAATTGGAATTGCTTTTAAAAAAGCAGTTTGCAGCTCAGTACCTCAGCAGGACAAAAAAAAAAATTGGGATTGCTTTTAAAAAAGCAGTTTGCAGAGCAGTGGGTAAACAGCAATGCAGCTGTCAGGAAGCCTTAGAAGGCAGCCCAACAACCAACACCACTGATACACCACAATATAGCCTCCCCTTGCACTGCACACACAGTGACAGGTGTACACACAGTGACAGGTGTGTTGTACAGGCACAATCGCTAGCAGCAGAAGCAGTTTTTTTTTCTTCTTCCCTGTCTAACACTCTCACTACAGAATCAGCAGCAACCTCTCCCTATGCTAAGATCGGCAGAAGTAAGATGGCGGTCGGTGTGCACGCCCTTTTATACCCCCTGTGACGCCCACCAAAGCAAGCCAATCACTTGCATGCCCTTCTGAAAGATGGTGGTGACCCGTGCCTATGTCATCACGTTGCCCACAGTGTCCGTGGATCCTGATTGGCTGAAAAAGAGCGCAAAACAAACTTTTGAAACGCGACTTTGGCGCGTAAGTCGCCGACCTCGTGGCCGACCTCATCCTTGGGTCGGGTTTCGTTTCATGAAACCCGACTTTGCCAAAAGTCGGCGACTTTAGAAATTTTTCGACCCGTTTCGCTTAACTCTAGTTGGTATGTAATGTTTTTAGTCATTACTATTGTTTATTTAGCTTGTTTTATGATTGGATAGAGAAAGGTTTGTGGATATTTCATTTAAATAAGGCAGATTTTCTTACAAATGAAAGTGTGCTTCTCAGGCATATTGTTCCCTAATGCATATTCTCTCTCTTGCTTCAGATTATCTTCTGAAATGGAGAAGAAAATGTATGATCTTTCAAAACCCCATCATGTTGAGGAAGTGGGAAACATGCTGTTAGATGATGATGATGATGATGATGATGATGATGCAGACCCCACAATGAATGAGGATTTTGAAGAAAGTGAGATTGATTCTCATGATGAGATGGAAGTCTGTGAACTAAATTCTGAAACAGAGCAAGATGGTGACAGTGATGAGGAGGAAGAAGATATAGAATCTTATTATATGGGAAAAGATAAAAAAAAAACAAATGGAACAAGAATCCACCCATAAAAAAACGTATAGAACCTCATAACATTATCACTCACCTTCCTGCAGTTATGGGAACAGCACGTAATGCAAAAAATGCAGCTGAATGCTGGAATACTTTTTTCACAGATGACAATCTGGACTCTATTGTCATATACACTAATCAATATATAGACAATATAAAGCACAAGTTCATCTGTGACAGAATCCTGAAGCCCACGGATTAAATCAAACTGCGTGTATTTTTTGGATTATTATACCTTGCAGGAGCTTATAGGGCAAATCGGCAAAGTTTGGAGGAACTTTGGGGTATAGAAAGTGATGGAATTGAAAAATTTAGCCTTGTTATGTCTCTAAAAAGATTCAAGATTATAATTCGCTGCCTTCGGCTTGATGACAGAACTACCCGAACCGAACGTAAAACATATGACCGGCTTGTTCCAATTCGCGATGTATTCCAAAAATTTGTGGAAAACTGTAAGATAAACTATCACCCTGGGGCAAATGTCACAATTGATGAAATGCTCCCTAGTTTTCGTGGCAGATGCACATTTCGTCAATACATACCATCAAAACCTAGCAAATACGGAATAAAAATGTATGCCCTTGTTGATGCCAGTAAGACCTACACATGCAACATTGAAATTTATGCTGGAAAACAGCCAGATGGTCCTTACTGTGTCAGCATCAAACCCACTAATGTTGTGAAAAGAATGTCTGAGCCCTTATTTGGATCAGGTCACAATATAACTGCTGATAATTGGTTTTCAAATTGTGATCTTATTGATTATCTAAAAACGCAGAAGCTTTCATATGTCGGAACTGTAAGAAAAGGTAAAAAAGAATTGCCGCCACAGCTTGTTACTGTGACAGGGAGAAAACAGTACAGCAGTATGTTTGCATTCCATGATGGAAAGGTTTTGGTTTCCTATGTACCACGTGAAGAAAAAAATGTACTTCTTCTCTCAACGCATCATAATGATGATGCCATCGACCCTAAATCTGAAGCACAACAAAAACCAGAGATTATTACATTTTATAATGAAACCAAAGGGGGTGTTGATACAGCTGATCAGATGTGCTCAACTTTCAGCGTCAGCAGAAACACCAAGCACTGGCCAATGGTCATATTTTTCGCTATGCTAAGTTTGGGTGGTATAAATTCACAAATCATTTACCTTGAAAACCAGCTTGAACCACTCCGTAGACGATTGTACCTGAAAAAATTGGCCCATGAACTAATGCTTGGAGAGCTACGCAGGAGAAGTATGAAAACCATCGGTATCCCCTCTGGCCTTCAAGTTAGGCTCAAAAGATTCCGCCCAGATATTGATGCTGAAAATCCAACACCTGTAGCACCTCCCAAAAGAAGGAGATGCACCACCTGCACCATGGAAAGCGGGAACAGAAGGCTTTCTAATTATGAATGTCTCAAATGTCATCATGCAATCTGCCTGACACATGCAAAAATGTATTGCAATTCTTGCTCTTTGCTTTGCAAATGTGTTTTTTCTGGGGAACGTTCAGGATCTAATTCAGATTAATTTTGTGTGTAATATTATTCTAGGTGCCTAGAAAATGTTTTTGTGCCAAAATTTTCTCTTTTTAATAACCGTTACTTGATATCATTGGGGGCTATTTGGTGCGAGTTTTGAAATTTGTGTATATCAAAGTTATTACTTTTATGTTGAGTAAATGGGTTTGTTTTGCACCTGATAATGTGTAGTCTCTTTTATTACATCCCTATGAAGGTCTCTGATCACTTTTAGATCACTGAAATTGAGAAAATTAGATATTTTAGGCATTTTTCTAGCCGGCGCTTGACAGGCACATTGTTCCATTACGAGTTAGTGTGAATATTGTTCCTGACAGAGGGCTAGCATCACCTATTAGAAATAGAAATCTTGAAAGTGACTAACAACTAATGCTGAGTAGGGATGGGCGAATCCTGAAATATTCGTAATCACTAGGCTGTAACCAGTCCGACTTGGAAACTCGCTATTCGTTGCAAGTCTAGCGAGTCCAATGTTAATGAATGGGGATGCAAGTTTTGCAGCGATTCCTGTGCTGGGGGATTCCTGTGCTGGGGAGGAGGAGAATGGGGATGCAGAGTTTCTTAGCGATTTTGTGTCAGCAGCTGGACACAAAATCGGTAAGAAACTAGGATTGCTTGTATTAAACTGTGAAAAAACTAGCTAGGAGTTCTCTCTCTCTCTCTCTCTCTCTGCAGCGATTCCTGTGCTGGGGAGGAGGAGAATGGGGATGCGAGTTTTGCAGCGATTCCTGTGCTGGAGGAGAGAGAGAGAGAGAGAGATCCTAGCTAGTTTTTTCACAGTTTAATACAAGCAATCCTAGTTTCTTAGCGATTTTGTGTCCAGCTGCTGACACAAAATCGCTAAGAAACTCTGCAAAAACTAGGATTGCCATTCATTTGCATTGGACTCGTTACTGTGCGAGTAATCGCTTTGAAACTCGCAGAGTAACGAGTCCCAATGAGTAGATTCGCCCATCCCTAATGATGAGCGAATATATTTGGCACTATTTGTTACTTGCACAAATAGCACGGTATTTGGGCTATTCGTTACCCGGCGAGTAATTTGCTATTCGCCTTGGTATATTTGAGTTACCAGCTCAGCATGTTTGGTGCTTTATTTGCAGTCAATAAACATGCTGGGCTTGCTTGCCAATCACAGTAATGCTGGCACCATCTTTGATGTGGCATTACTGTGATTGGCTGCCCGTACATCGGGTGTTTGTCACCCTGTCTTGTGCATGACAGCGCGTCCAACACCGCTTCTGATCGGCAGTGAAATCATCCCCACCAGTTAGAGAGCTGCAGTTCCAATGCTGTTAAAAGACAGGATGAGTACACAGCTGTGATCTTAGTTATAAAGTTCACCACCAGTCACTGGTGTCAGCTGATGGGACTACAGCTGCCATCAGCCAATGTCTGCTGTCGCTAATAACAGTGAGAGCAGGATTGACTGATGGGAGTATTAATCAGCCAGATTCTGTGCTGTAAAAAGAAAAAAAAATCCCTCATCTGTTCCCCTGCATTTTTGATAACCAACCAGGCAAAGTTCACAGCTGGGGGCTGCAACCCTCAGCTGTCAGCTTCAGAAAGGCTGGTAATCAGGAATAGAGTGGTCCCCATGCCGTATTTTTTAATTATTTAAATTAATAATTAAAAAAATAGCGTGGGATCCCCCCATTTTTGATAACCAGCCTTGTTAAAGCTGACAGCTGGTGGCTGGTATTCTCAGGCTGGTAAGGGGCCATTGATATTGCCCCCCAGCCTGAAAATAGTAGCCCGCAAGGTCACCACTTGTCACTGAGGCTGCTCTCGCAGCAGCTCATTAAACAGTGGTTCTCAGCCTGGACAATCACATCTTTGCACTGTTCAGGTTGAAAACTGTGTATCTCCCCAGACATGGATTAAAGCATAGGACATAATGACAGATAGGTGAGGGATATTCTTGCTTTATATTTTAGTTTCATTACAGGAGATGGAGGCTTCAGTGGAATTAGGCATTAGGTGAGTATGTTTTACTAATCCATTGCGGCATTTTTGCTATCATTTGCTGGGACAGTATTGTGCGAGTAGCTGACGCTAATAAGCTCAACAAACTTATCAATAAGGCAAGCGTGGCAGTTGGCCTCCATCTTGACTCTTTTGAGGAGGTAGTGGAAGATAGGATTCAGAAGAAGTTTAGGGCTATAATGAACAATAATACACAACCACTATACGAGCTGTTCTTCAAGCAGAAGAGCACATTCAGCAGCCGACTAATCCTACTTAGTTCCAAGAAGGAGAAATTCAGGAAATCATTTGTGCCTACTGCTATGGAGATATAAATCAATTTCCAAAGGGTGAAAGACGACAATGACCTATGGCTGGTGCACTAATAGCAAAGATCAGAGATTTAAGATTTAAGTACCTGCACTTACACAAATTTGTTTGTTACGTAATGTGGTTAGTCATGTGAAAGATCTGTGTCTAGGACTTACTTTATGTATTGCTGTTTGTAATGTTGTAATGTTTGGAATGCTGTTTAGAATGCTGCTGTAATACCATAATTTCCCTTGGGATCAATAAAGTTTATCGTATTGTATTATATAACTATTATTTTTAAAAAGTGTGTTTTGTTTTATTTCCAATAAAGGACGTTATTCTGGTTGTGTCTTTATTTACAATATAGACGCCTCTCCATTAATAAGCCTTGGGCTTGATGTCACTGGACAATACGAAGGTGACATCAACCCCACAAATATGAACCCAACTTGCAACCGCTAGAGGGCAAGTGGGAAGATCTGGGCAAAGCACCAGAATTGGTGTATCTAATACATGTGCCTTTTTTGGGCAGCTGCAAGCTGCTATGTTTAGGCTGAGGGGTCAATATCCATGGCCCTTTACCAGCCTTACAAAAACAGCCACCAGCTGTCTGCTTTAGCTAGGTTGATTGTCAAAAATGGGAGGGACCCAATGCCTTTTTTTTAAATTATTTATTTAAATAATTAAAAATTGCGGTGTGACGACCCCTCTATTCTTGATAACCAGCCTTACTAACACTGACAGCTGAGGGTTGCAGCCCCCTAGCTGTGAGTTCTGCCTGGCTGGTTATAGAAAATACAAGGGGACCCACAGCATTTTTTCATTTATTTATTATTTCTAGTGCAGGAGGCGGGTGAGGAATACTACCAACAGCTGTCACTGTTATTAGTGTCAGCAGGTGTAGGTTGATAGGCGTAATAGGAGTAATAGTCACGAAAGCCGGTGCCTGCTGTCATTGTTCTCACTTGAATACAGCTCTCATCATTCTATCTATCTATCCCATCTATTTCATAGTTTTTCTCATGCTCCTGATCTGTTTGTTGGGTACAGCAGAAAAAATATTTGGCTTTCCCATTGACTTGCATTGGATCCGTTATTGGGTACAAATGCACGGATATTAGAAAATATTTGTGCCAATTTTCCTGAATCCAAACATTTCACTATTTGCTCATCACTAAAAAATAACCCTTCAATGAGCATTGCAATATGACTCAGGATAAAACCAAAACAAGAATTTCAATTTGAAGACAGTAATTTTGGGTTGTTGCACCTTGTGCAAATTATGAGATCCGATTTGGCTAGGGGAGACTCTCTGGACTAGTTGTAAAGGGTTAAGCCATTCATACTCATCTGGGAAAATAAGTATGCAAATTTTCACATTTTCTCTTAAGAGAGGATGAGGACTTGAACTCTAGCACCACCTATAAAGTCTCCCCACTCTGACATGCCAGACTTGGCATGTCACTCTCCACAAAGAGAAAACTTACTCCTTAGACCCCAGTCCAGAAGCTCTCACCTCAGAGCCCAAAAGGAGCATGCATGGTTTTTAAGTCTCCTCACTCTGACATGCAATGCTTGACATGTCACTTTCCACCCTTTAGACCCCTGTGTGAGACATACAATTCACACACAGTTTTGCTCCTCATCGTCTCTGCTACATAGAGTACAGCACAACTATATGTCATAGAGATCTGGCTGTTCTGAAGGGATGGCAAGGAATGTAATGCTACATATTTCTTTCACATTGCTAGGGCATATTGTTTATTGTGAGTTATCTAAGCAAATTCAAAGAACATGCACTGTAACAAGTGGTGGTGTGCTGTAAGGGGCCCATATTATCTGCTCAACGATAAAAACTGTACAATGACATCATCTCCCCATCTGCATTATTCAGCAGGAGCTGGAAAAGACTGGATGATTGAATAAGTTATAAATTATGTGTACTGTATTTTTGGAGATTGGATCTTGATTCTGATTCCCTTATTTGAATTGTAAGCTAATTATCTCTAAATATGTTTTTTTCCAACTATTCTTTGGATTAACAAGGTAGGTGTCACTGGGTTACCACAACAGAGAGGAGCCAGAAGACAACAGCGTCTGATTGCTCCTACTGCTGCGCTGAGAAGTAGCACTTCTCCTTCATTTTAAAGGTGTTTATTTCTTTTAGCAGGGTTAATGGCCCATGTTGGAAACTCTTTGCTCTCAGCTGCGCTCAGTTAACCACTCCTATCCCCTTTATAATCTTGGTGCTGATTAAAATCCATGTTATAGCTAGCATTTATCATTTGCTGCATGGCTTGGGAGAAGAGGTGTTCATATGAGAAGGAGTTTTGGATGAATTATCTGTGAGTGTTGTGTGGTTTGTAAGTGTGCTAATTTCCTTCCCTCCTCTACTTTGTTTTTTTTCCCCATCCTCCACTCCCCAGTGCCTTCCTCTGTTATATTTGAGTGAATATTTTGTATGCCTTTTCAGTTTACCTTTGTTTGTGTAGCCTTGTTTATCTGGCTGATGTACTGCGATGCATGATAGCGTCCCTCTTCTCTGGGTGGGGAAAGATAACAGACAGATGGCTATCTCAAGAGATAAGGCAACAGTGGAGGCCCTGGCATCTTCATCTTCAGAAGTATCCCCGGGAAAAGGGTGAGCTAGTGGGCCCCCTAGTATTAGGGACAGGGAAAGAGTCCCTGGTCCATGGTCAATCGACAGCTAAGTCATGACATTAGGATAACAGGTTGGACTTTGCAGACTTTTCCAGATCTATTTTTCAACCTTATCAACTACAGCAGAGGTCCCCAACCTTTCTGGCTTTGAGAGCCACAGTCAGCTTTTAGTAAGGGTCTCGAGCAACATTTATCTCTGGGAGAAGTGTTATGAGCTCATTTTCTGCTCCACCAGCTGGGAGTTCTCCTTCCGTTCTCCCTCTGGTAGTGACAGGAGGTAGTGAGGTTAGTTCAATTGGTAATGGTCTGCCACCTGACGAGGAGTATAGTGATTGGATTTCTGGAGTTTCAGACTGGATATAAGACAGCCAACACCCTATCCTGTTGCTGGTGATTCAGTCTGTTTCTCAGATCTTGGACTTCAGCTCTGCTCCAGTCATCTCAAGTTAAGTTTGTTTTTTGCTAATGTTCACACTTGCTGTTGTTGGTCAACTCGGTTTTTGTGTGGTCAGCCAGCCCGGCTGGGCTGTGCTGAATTTCCACTCTTATTTATCTGTATTCGCCAATTTGCCTTTTTGTCCTTTATTAGATTGGCCTATTTTTGCTCTGTCTCAGAATATTCCGGAGTGCCGATATAGTGGGAGAGGTCTGGTGGCTTCAGGGTTGATTTTGTTATCAGAAGCGTTGAACATTATTTTTGGTAGGGTTTTTTGGCAGATTGCAGACAGTATCTTTCCTTTCCTATCCTTTCAAGTTAGTTAGTAAGCAGTCTGCATAGTTACCAACCTCTCTGGTTTTCTGAGACTTAGCGTGTGTTGCTTTTCTCTTCCTCGGTGACCCATTCATAACAAAGAAGATTACGAGTCACATCCAGCTCCTGCCCCACTTATATGACACCCAGAGCCCATTTTACCAGTATAATGACAGCCAAAGCTTTTCCACTAAAATCACACTCAGGCAGTATGCAAAGCTCCAGGGTTGCCTATCTAACCCCCATTCAGATCTCCTTTTCTGAGCATGGCTGCACACAAATGTCCCCATCTAGACATCTGCTCTAAATAGCTGTTTGCTACACCTGGTGCTAATGCATCAAGCTGACAGTCAGCCGTGAGCTGCACATCATGGGCCTGTGACCCACATGTGGCTCTTGAGCTACAGATTGGGGACCCCTGAACTAGAGTTTGCAACTATGTTCTGACATACTCATTTTAGATAGAAAAGAATATGGTACTGCTGCAGAGGGTATTGTGAAATAGCAATGCTATGAAGTCTATGCTCCATGTGGCACTGTTTCATTCCATGTGAACTGTATATGTGACTTTTATTTATTGGGTCACCATATATGGCACTATTATTTTTTGCAAGGACAGTGCGTGGCAACGAATGCAACATGTTGCAATTTATTTTGTTCGCCGCATCATCAAAATGATGCATGTGGACGCATCCGCATACATCCGCATGGCGTACAGAATGTTAAAGATAGGTACACAGGCCACATGAAGACATAGGCAGAGTTGACCGGAGGAGGTGCAGCAGTGGGCGGAGCAGATCTGAGGAATGCAAATGTGAACCTAGCCTAACTCATGCTTTCTTGAAATTCAGCTCATGGACAACTGTCCTGACAATTTCCTTAGTAGAATTCAGAATTCGTTGTTCCATCAATACTGACAAATAGAGTTGAGCGAAACGGGTCGAAAAATTTCAAAAGTCGCCGACTTTTGGCAAAGTCGGGTTTCATGAAACGAAACCCGACCCTAGGATGAGGTCGGCCACGAGGTCGGCGACTTACGCGCCAAAGTCGCGTTTCAAAAGTTTGTTTTGCGCTCTTTTTCAGCCAATCAGGATCCACGGACACTGTGGGCAACGTGATGACATAGGCAGGGGTCACCACCATCTTTCAGAAGGGCATGCAAGTGATTGGCTTGCTTTGGTGGGCATCACAGGGGTTATAAAAGGGCGTGCACGCCGACCGCCATCTTACTTCTGCCGATCTTAGCATAGGGAGAGGTTGCTGCTGCTGATTCTTTAGGGAGAGCGTGAGGCAGAGAAGAAGAAAAAAAAACTGCTTCTGCTGCTAGCGATTTTGCCTGTACAACACACCAGTCACTGTATGTGCAGTGCAAGGGGAGGCTATATTGTGGTGGATCAGCGGTGTTGGTTGTTAGGCTGCCTTCTAAGGCTTCCTGACAGCTGCATTGCTGTTTACCCACTGCTCTGCAAACTGCTTTTTTAAAAGTAATCCCAATTTTTTTTTTTTTGTCCTGCTGAGGTACTGAGCGTGCATTTTTTCACACCATACAGCGGTGTACGCTCCTCACACAGTACTGTGTAACGGCTGTTATCACAGCCACAGTGAAGCTATCTGTGTGTCACTCTGTGAGAATAAGTCGAGGACATGTTCCGTTCTTACAGACCTGCACCTACTAGTTTTGTCTAGCTTTCAAACAGTTAAATATATTTGCAGTTTGATCACATTCAAAACTATAGAGAGACAGCGTGTGTCAGTCCGTATACTTAAAAAACACGGAGCTTGACAATTTTAGTGTCCACTAGTGTGTGCAGAAATTCAAAATCTCCCTTATCCTGTAGTCACTTTTTTCACACCTGTGCCATCGAGGCTGTGACATAGCGCTCTGATATCAGTGGGCCTCACGCAATCCAAAAGTGTCCAGTGTCCACTAGTGTGCAGAAATTCAAAATCTCCCTTATCCTGTAGTCACTTTTTTCACACCTGTGCCATCGAGCCTGTGACATAGCGCTGTGATATTCAGTGGGCCTCACACAATCCATAAGTGTCCAGTGTCCACAAGTGTGTGCATAAATTCAAAATCTCCCCTGTCCTATAGACACCTTGTACCTTGTTTTACATTACTATATAGTTTGTTGGATTTTGTCTACATTTCTACAAAAAATGAGGAAGGCTGGTGGAAGAGGCCGTGGAATTGGGCGGGGGTTGGCAGCTGGTAATGATGATGTTGGTGGTGGATCTGATGGTAGTGGAAAGAGCAAAATAGGACCGAATGCAGGAGGTGTTGAGCCTGCGTCATCGTCTGGCTCCATAAGGCTTCGAAGGCTTAGTTTTCTAGGAGTTGGCAAACCGCTTTTAAAGCCAGAGCATCAGGAAAAAGTTTTGTCTTACATTGCTGACTCAGCCTCCAGCTCTATCGCCTCCTCTTCTTCAGTTGTAAAAAGTAAAAGCACTGAGTCGTCATTGGAGGCTCATGTTCATGAACCACACCTTTCCTTGTGTCCTTCACCCCAGCCAAGATTGAAGGATGACGCAGGCCATACTACTGATTACTCCATGGAGCTGTTTTCACATACCATGCCTGGATTATCAAGTGAAATGGTGAATTACCCAGGCCAAGATGAATCTGACATGAAGTGCACTGATGCACAGCCGCTGATAGATGATTCTGCTTTTACATTCACTCAGAGCACTACATTGTCCTCGCAGTGTACAGAGCCAGATTCTTACCCTGATGTGACTCAGGTGCCCCTTGACGCACACTATACCACCATACACGGTGACACAGAGGAAGGTGCACATGACATTGAAGAGGAGGTGATGGATGACCCAGTTGTTGACCCAGATTGGCATCCATTGGGGGAAGAGGGTGCTGCTTCCAATAGCTCAGATGAGGAGCATCCACAGCAGACATCGACATCGCAACAGCTGTTATCTGGCAGGCCCGGAGCACTCCAAAGACAGGTTCCAAAAATCAAAAGAGTTGCTGGACAGCTTGTCCAGAGGGTCAAAAGATCACAGCGTGCTAGGCCGCAAAATGTCTGCCAAAGTAGGAAGAGTGCAGTGTGGCACTTTTTTGAACAAAATCCTCATGATCAGGCCAAGGTTCTCTGTAAGAAGTACGCAAAGACCTTTAGCCGAGGGAAAAATCTGAAAAATTTGAATACCAGTTGCATGCTTAGACATTTAACCACCATGCACTTGCAAGCGTGGACACAACACCAAACCTCAAGTGCCACATGTGCAACTGATCACAACGAAGGTAGTCAGCAACGCTACATTGTTTCCCCCACTGTAAGCCCACCGGTTAGCACAGGAGCAAATGTTGAGGTGTCATTGCAAGGCCACAGCAGTCAGGGAATCCCACTGTTATATCAATGAAATACTGAATCTAGGCCATCAGAAAAAACACCAACTCCATCACCATCATCAACCCTCTCTCAGTCCGCCCTGTCCACCGCTACTTCCACCATATGCAGCTCTCAAGTCCAGCTCACCCTCCCAGACACTATGAGTAGGTCAAGAAAGTACTCAGTCTCTCATTCGCGTACACTGGGTTTGAGCGCCCACATTGCCAAACTAATCTCGTTTGAGATGATGCCCTATCGGTTGGTGCAAAGCGCAGCTTTACGCGAACTCATGGCCTATGCAGTACCACGCTATGACCTACCCAGTCGCCACTTCATCTCTCGCAAAGCCATCCCAGCCCTCCACCATCATGTAAAAGACCGCATTGTCCATGCACTCAAGCAGTCAGTGAGTGGAAAGGTGCACCTCACAACTGATGCATGGTCCAGTCGGCATGGCCAGGGCCGTTACGTGTCCATCACTGCGCACTGGGTTAATGTGGTGGATGCAGGGTCCACAGGGGACAGCGGTGGTGGGACAGTGCTGCCTAGCCCACGGTATAAGAAACAGTTGGCTGTAGGCGTTCGACCCTCCTCCTCCTCCTCCAGAAGCGAAAGCTCGTCCACAGAGCGCAGTCGTACGAGCACTCCATCTGCAGCTGCCACTGTTGCACACGAGGTGTCCCCCTATCGAGCAGCTAGTGGAAAGCGTCAGCAGGCTGTGTTGCAGATGATGTGTTTGGGCGACAGACACACCGCCGAGGTGCTGGCCGAGTACTTGAAGCGACAAACTGAGTCATGGCTGGGCAGTGTACATCTTGAGGCAGGCAAGGTAGTTAGTGATAACGGCCGTAATTTTGTGGCAGCCATAGCCCTTTCAAAACTCAGCCACATACCTTGCTTGGCTCACACCTTGAACCTGGTGGTGCAGTGCTTCCTCAAAAATTATCCGGAGTTAACAGCCCTGCTCCAGAAGGTGCGAAGACTGTGCGCGCATATCCGCCGGTCGCCTGTACACTCCGTTCGTATGCAGAAGCTGCAGCGATTGCTCCACCTTCCCAACCACCGCCTCATTATCGACATTGCAACAAGGTGGAACTCCACCCTGCACATGGTGGAGCGGCTGTGCGAGCAGAGGCAGGCCATAATGCATTTGTGGGAGGATGCACATCCAGGCACTTTGAGAGCAGACATGGAGTTGACAGGTGTGCAGTGGTCGAAGCTGAAAGACCTCTGTAAAGTCCTTCAGTGTTTTGAGGAATGCACACGGCTGGTAAGCGCAGACGACGCCATCCTAAGCATGAGCATCCCACTTATGTGTCTGCTCATGCAAACTTTGATGCACCTTAAGAAGCAGGCGTCTGCAGCCAATGTTGATGAGGAGGAAGAGGAGGAGGGAATCCTTGATGACATTCAGCCATTGTCTGCTCAGGGACATCTCCTGGACGAGGTGGAGGAAGAAGAGGAGGAGGAGGATGATGATGGGGATGATTACTTAGGGGAGGAGGATGCATCTCGTGGGGCAAGTGAAAATGTTGGCGTGGCAAGGTCTGGTACAGGGTTTGTGCGTGACTGGAGGGATGTGGATTTGCCAGAAAGTGCTCCTCCAACGAGCACTCGCAGTGCATCATTGACACTGGGAACATTGGCCCACATGTCAGATTATGCCCTGCAGATCCTAAAAAGGGACCCCCGCATTGCCAAAATGATGAACGATGATGACTACTGTTTGGCCAGCATCCTGGATCCACGCTATAAAGGCAAATTACAAAACATCATGCCACAGGAGAACCTTGACCTAATATTGGCTAATAAACAAGCAACTCTGGTAAATCGGTTGCTTGAGGCATTCCCAGCACACAGCAGCGGTGATGGTTCTCACACGAGCCGTACGGGCCGGGGGCAGCTTGGCAGAGGTGTTCATGGTGCACACAGCAGAATTGGCGTTGGAGACAGGGGTTTCATGACAATGTTGTGGACTGATTTTTCAAGTACCGCTCACACAACTGGTAATATTGCATCGATGGAAAGTGACAGGAGACAGCAGTTGTCAACTATGGTTACAAACTACTTTTCCTCCCATATCGATGTTCTCCCACACAGGTCATTCCCCTTTAACTATTGGGCCACTAAACTGGACACCTGGCCTGAACTGGCACAATATGCCTTACAGGAGCTCGCTTGCCCAGCTGCAAGTGTGCTATCGGAAAGAGTCTTCAGTGCAGCTGGATCAATCCTGACAGAAAAAAGGACCCGTCTGTCAACCCAAAATGTGGATGATCTAACCTTCATTAAAATGAACCATGCATGGGTTTCCAAGGATTTTGTCCCACCTTCCCCTGATGACACATAGGGTGACAGAAAAATGACTTGCTTTGGTCCACCTCTTCCTGGGACTTGACCTTTTTCGCCTTTTGCATCAGCTGAATGTCCAACATCAACATATGCCACTTTCTAAAACTCCCTAACTGTGCTGCCTCCCCCCCCCCATGGCCGGGGTCACCACCTAGCGCACGACACCGTGCGAGTGCCGTTGCCCTGGACAGGTGGGTAGGCCGACTCTTGGGCGCGGGCACTGGCACAGGGTCCCTCATAGTGCAATCAAGTGTCTCTGACGGTGGTGGTGCACACCCGCCATCAGACACACCGCCGTACTATGAGGGGCCCAGTGCCAGTACCAACGCCCACGAGTGGGCCCCCCTTACTTGGGCAGGGCCCCAGCATTTGCATTCTTTACCTCTCCCTGCTCCTCCGCTGTGTAGTCTGGGCCGTCAAATCCATACTGTGCCTGACACCGTCTGAGCCTGCCTCCTGATGTATAGACATATATTTTGAATGTGTACACTATCCATACATGTTATCCGGGGATACGGCACCCTTTCTCACCTTTGTGCAATCACGTGCAATCCATACTGGGCCTAACACCATCTGAGTCTGCCTCCTTATGTATAGACATATATTTTGAATGTGTACGCTATCCATACATGTTATCCGGGGATACGGTACCCTTTTTCACCTTTGTGCAATCACGTGCAAGCCATACTGGGCCTAACACCGTCTGAGCCTGCCTCCTGATGTATAGACATATATTTTGAATGTGTACGCTATCCATACATGTTATCTGGGGATACGGTACCCTTTCTCACCTTTGTGCAATCACGTGCAATCCATACTGGGCCTAACACCATCTGAGCCTGCCTCCTGATGTATAGACATATATTTTGAATGTGTACGCTATCCATACATGTTATCCGGGGATACGGTACCCTTTCTCACCTTCGTGCAATCACGTGCAAGCCATACTGGGCCTAACACCGTCTGAGCCTGCCTCCTGATGTATAGACATATATTTTGAATGTGTACGCTATCCATACATGTTATCCGGTGATACGGCACCCTTTCTCACCTTTGTGCAATCACGTGCAAGCCATACTGTGCCTGACACCGTCTGAGCCTGCCTCCTGATGTATAGACATATATTTTGAATGTGTACGCTATCCATACATGTTATCCGGGGATACGGTACCCTTTCTCACCTTTGTGCAATCACGTGCAATCCATACTGGGCCTAACACCGTCTGAGCCTGCCTCCTGATGTATAGACATATATTTTGAATGTGTACGCTATCCATACATGTTATCCGGGGATACGGTACCCTTTCACACCTTTGTGCAATCACGTGCAAGCCATACTGGGCCTAACACCGTCTGAGCCTGCCTCCTGATGTATAGACATATATTTTGAATGTGTACGCTATCCATACATGTTATCCGGGGATACGGTACCCTTTCACACCTTTGTGCAATCACGTGCAAGCCATACTGGGCCTAACACCGTCTGAGCCTGCCTCCTGATGTATAGACATATATTTTGAATGTGTACGCTATCCATACATGTTATCCGGGGATACGGTACCCTTTCTCACCTTTGTGCAGTCACGTGTAATCCATACTGGGCGTGAGAAAGGCTGGCGAGCTGTAAAGCAAGCTACAGCACCTGTGGTTTGCACACGTAAGTTTTTCATTTTTTCAGGAATGACGGTTAGGCCTAATTCCGGAACTGCGGTCGACCTGCACTTACTGGGAAATCATCGTTCGCGGGTAATAATTGTAATCAGTGATCCCCATCACTAACGTTGTTCAGCGGGTTATCTGCACCTGTAAGCGACAAACGCTGGCCTTTTCAGTGTAACGCACATGCAGCCACGGACATGTAAGGGCATGGCACACCAGTTATTGGCCAATCTCATGTGCCAGAGCCTCACGTGTCCCTCTAGTAAGCCGGACTCGGACCGCGGGGCATGACGGAGTCTCGTTTGTTAACGGAATTAAGCTTGCAATGTGTGCATCTGTTCTGTAGCTGGCATGGTTGAGGTTTCCCAGGTGGAGTCGAATTTAACCGTAGGCTCCACTCCTGGTGGTGCCCTTCTGGACATTCCTTTAAGGTTCAGCTTTGCAACCATACTGCCCACGTAAAACAAACACTTTGACTTCATGAACGCTGTTTGGAGGGTCATGACTCGTGGGAATAACGCCGCCCAATCAGTTAACCTGCTAGAGAGATCCTTCGTTGCTCCCAAGCATGACATCACACTCCCTAGGAGGAAGGTAATGCCACTGTGGCGACCGTACTCCTGGGGGCGACACAAGTGCACTGATGCCCAGCCACTGCTCTATGAATCTGCTGGTACATTGACCCAGACCACTACATTCCCCTCGCACGCTACACGGCCTGAATCTGACCCTGATGAAACTCATGAAAGGCCTCTTTCACACATCAGGTTTTCGCCGTCAGGCGCGATCCGGCGCTTTTTACAGAAACCGGATCTGGCGAAATGCAATGCCGGATCCAGTTTCCCCCCCATTGACTTGCATTTGCGCCGGATCGCGCCGGATGGCCATGCGTTTCATCCGGTTATCGCCGGATCCGGCAATGTGTCGCGATCCGGCGTCTGGAAAAAACGGTGACTGTAACGTTTTTTGTCTCCGGCGAAAAAGCCGGACACGCCGGATCCGGCGCGTCCGGCTTTTTCACACAATGAAAGCCTATGAGCGCCGCAATGCGCCGGATCCGGTTTTTTGGTCTGAGCATGCTCAGTAGCTCTGCCCACAAGACATATATAAAAGCAAGACAGTGGGACCCACAGCCACACCCAACATGCCACCCAAGACAGCAACCAGGCGCAGGAGAAGGCAGGAGACCACTGCAGCACCATCCGCACCACCACCACCCCAAATGGAGCAGCAAATAGAACATGCTGAGGAGGGGAGGCCAGCAGCAGATGAGAGACGGTAATTATCAAATAACCCATTCCTCCAAACTAGGGCTATTGAATATCAAGATATTCATTGGCCCTTTGTTTCTCTTTATTCAACAGCCGCCCAATAGATGCAGCAGCAGCAGCAGCAGCAATGGCAGCAGCTGGAACACCACCCACAGGCATGGAGTGTGGCCACCAGGAAGACAGCACATCATCTTCTGGGAGCCCTCCCTCGCATCGTCAGCGTTTGACGGTAAGTTTTTATTTCCAAAATCCATCTTCTCTGTAATATATGTCTATTCATTGCCTTTTATTTCAAAACAGGAATCACAAGATGAAGAGGAGCTCCCAGAAGAAGAAGGAAGGGGTGGACAGACACCTGGAGTGGGCTCACAATTGGTAAGTTTTTTGCATCAAACGCAGAAACACAACATCACACTACACACAACACATAGAAAACAATGTTCTGCAGACCACACACAGCAAACAAATGCCTACATCCAAAGACATAACATTTTTTGTTTTCTTCTCTAGTCTTCCCAATCTGGTGCTTGGCCAAGAGGTCCTCGCAGTGCCTCCCAGGGTCGTCGGCGACAGCAACGCGGCGGTCACTAGCGTGTAAGTATAAATATTTTTGCTTTGTTTTTTTGCACTTTTTATTTCATTTCTTTTGTGGAGGCTAATTATGTTATTTTTGTCTTTTTCTTTAACAGCCTTCACAGCGTGCTCCCGACTCTGACGGTGAGGATGGAGGGATTGATGTGGACCGCCTCATCGATCTCGTCAGAGAAAGGGAGCCGCTCTGGAATATAGCTGACCGCTGCCACGCTGACCTGATCGTTACCCGACGACTCTGGGAGGAAATCTGTTCGCTCCTTGTTGGCCGCTGGGAGGACCTCGAAGCTCGGGCCCAGATTAAAGAGCGTAAGTATATACAGTACCGGTTGCTTGATGTAAACCAGTGTTTCCCGAACTCCAGTCCTCGTGGTCCCCACGGATCATGTGTTCAGGATTTCTATTTACTATAGAAATCCTGAAAACATGACCCCTGGGGACCATGAGGACTGGAGTTTGTGAAACACTGATGTTGTATACTAACCACTCCTTTCTCGTTTCAGGGAACAGAATTGTGAATCGGTGGCGGTCTGTGAGAGATCGTTTCAAGAAGGAGTTCAATAAAGAGATGCGGGCCCCGAGTGGATCTGGAGGACGCAGGAGCAAGTACAAGTACGCAGAAGCCCTGTCGTTCCTCCGGGAAACAATGGTCACCAGAAGGTAAATATTACACACCACATGTGAAAAAAAATGTTATATGTAAATTTTTTTTTCAGCCAGGGCCATACCATGTCAGTATTTTAATTGTTTTTTTTTCTCTTTATTCCACAGCACGGTGAGCAGCACTCGGGAGCCGGCACGATTGGACCCTTCTGAGGCGATCCCTGAGGAGACCGGCACCGAGGGACACTTCGACCGCCCCGGTACATCTGCACCTTCCCAGCCTTCCCACACATTCGACCCATCTGTCCCATCCACCAGCACAGGAGCATCGTGGCCGCCTACATTACATGAAGCTGCTGGTGAGGAGATCGCTTTCCCTTTACCCCACCCTTCTGCCCCTGCCACCTCTAGTACACCTGCGGGTACTGGGCGGCAGCGGCAGAGGGGTCAGGAAAAGACTTATGCGCCAGAGTTCTTGCATCTGAATGCATCTTTCCAGAACTGTCTAAAAGTCTTGTCAGAGCAAATCTCCGCAGGCTATCAGCAGATCAACTCCAGCATTCTGGAGGTGAAGACACTTCTGCAAACCATGCATTCAGAAGCAAGATCTTCGCCAAACCACACCTTTTTCAGGTCTGTTGTGGAGCGCATGGAAACGCTCTCTCCTGCCCAGCAGATGCATGTAATGCATTCATGCCACGCTGCTCTCCAGCAAGTTACCTCCCAACCTCCTCCTCCTCCCACCACAGTAGTTCCTCCACCTGCACCCCCTCCAGCCACTTTCCATCCTCCCCCTCCTATTACATCTACACCCCCTCCAGCCACTTTCCATCCTCCCCCTCCTATTACATCTACACTCCCTCCAGCCACTTTCCATCCTCCCACTCCTATTACATACCATCCACCTCCAGCCACTTTCCATCCTCCCCCTCCTATTACATACCATCCACCTCCCCAGCACCATCCACCTCCCCAGCACCATCCACCTCCCCAGCACCATCCACCTCCCCAGCACCAGCAACCTCCCCAGCACCAGCAACCTCACCAGTACCAGCAACCTCCACAGTACCTGCAAACTCCCCAGTACCAGCAACCTCCCCAGTACCAGACATCTCCCCACTTCCAGCAACCTGCCCCGTACCAGACATCTCCCCACTTCCAGCAACCTGCCCCGTACCAGACATCTCCCCACTTCCAGCAACCTGCCCCGTACCAGACATCTCCCCACTTCCAGCAACCTGCCCCGTACCAGACATCTCCCCACTTCCAGCAACCTGCCCCGTACCAAACTCCTTCCCCATACAACTTGCCATCAACATCATCTGCTCCTACAGTCCCTGCCCAACCCTCCACTCCACCACCCACCACCTCTTCTGCTTCCCACATGTCCACACATTCTGTAGTTTTTTCCACACCTTCACCTCTAACTGTTCCTTCCCCACCACGATCCCAGTCCTCTCTCCACACTCCCAGTGTCGAAGTGTCCCGCAGCCCCTACAGCAGTATTTCCACCACACACTACACAGAATTATAATGTGTGTATTTAAATAAAAATGACCAGTTTTATGGTTTCAGTTTTATAGTTTCAAAGTTTTATTAAACAAGTTTATTAAAATTTTAAAAAAGTTTACTAAAAAAAACATTTTTCAATAAAAGTTAAATTATTTTACACTGGTTGTCTGTCATTTCTTTCTGCGGCGAAAAAGATTAAACACAGGGTATTTAAAAGGTGAAATGGTATTCAAAACTAGGTATATAACTGTGGGTAAATTTTAGCTTTTTGCCACAGTTGTGTTCCTGGTTGTGTTTGAAGCAAAGTATTTCACCTAAAAAGTTGTGTTTATTGTTGGTGATTTCCTAACAATGTACACAACTTTTGTTAAAAGGTGAAATACTTTGCATAAAACACAACCAGGTACACACCTGTGGCCTAAAGCTAAAAATAGAGACCATGACAAGATAGTCAACTTTGGTTGGCAAAGGTATATACTGTTGGTACAGAAGGTACACAAGTTTGGTTAGGGCACAAATCTTTCACACTCTGTCATCCTGCCAGTGTACTCTGCCTTGAGGTGACATAAAGTATAGTGCAAAATTGTCCCTCATTACTGAAACCGTCACAGAACTTCTAGTGGTAATGTCATGGTAATCTTGCAAGGTGGTTTCTTCAGAGGTGTCCTCAATGGAAATGGGTTCCTTGCAGATAACAAAATTGTGGAGTACCACGCACGCTTTGATCACCTCGTCCACAGTTTCTGTCTTGAGGTTGATCGCAGTCAATAGGACCCGCCATTTGGCTGTCAGAATACCAAAGGTACATTCAACCATTCTTCTTGCTCTTGTGAGGCGGTAATTAAAAATGCGTTTTGGTCTTGTCAATCCTCTGCTAGAGTACGGTTTCAAAAGGTGTTCTGACAGCTGGAAGGCTTCATCCCCTACACAGACAAATGGCATAGGTGGACCAGATGTTTGCGGCAGCGGTCTAGGTGGTGGGAACTGGAAGGTGTTTCCATACAGTTTACGCCCCATGGCAGACAGTTTGAAAACTTGAGAGTCATTGGAGCGGCCATAGGCCCCAATATCAACAGCAATAAATTTGTATTCCGCGTCAGCGATGGCCATGAGGACAATTGAAAAATATTTCTTGTAATTGAAATATTCCGATCCCGATCCAGCTGGCTTTACAATGCGGATATGTTTCCCGTCCACAGCGCCCAAGCAGTTTGGAAACTGACATATCTGTTGAAACTTGTCAGCAATTTCAATCCACCTCTCTGTTGTGGGCTCTGGTAAAAACTCTTCAGCTAAGGAGTCCCACAGTGCACGGCATGTGTACTTCACAATTCCAGATATGGTGGAAATCCCGAGTCTGTACTGGAAATGCAGTGACGAAAGGGATTCTCCAGTTGCAAGAAATCTGTGGGGAATTAAAAAACAATAAATTAGTTTTAAATCACAGCATTACATACCAAAACTGACCTATAACACTTGGAGATACAAATTACCACCAACAAGATTGCAGTGAAAGTGTGCTCTGATGCGATCATATCCAATAAATGTGGCTTACCTTAAAGTCACCATCAGACGCTCTGCGGGTGAAACAGAGAAGCGGCAATAGGTGTCCGCTTTTCTTATGAGGTGTGCAATGCGCTCCACCAAGTAATCAAAATTCTCCATTTTCATCCTAACATATCCAAAAAATGTATCCGGGTTTCGTCGAAGGTCCATGCATAGTATAGAATAGACCCCACGCGTCATTCTCTTGGCTGTGATGGGGTGGATCCACAAACGTCATCTACGATGCCTGATGCGCTGCTGTCTCGCTCTCTCCTTCTCCAGAACAATCACCCTCAAACGATTTGCCTCCGCTGTAAAATCCGCCAAATTCTTCAAAATATTTCCAATGACAACATCCATCTTCGCCAGTAACTTGCTCTTCTCTCCAACCTGCACTTTCTCCTCTACAACCTGTCAAAGAAGGGCTGTAGGAACATGCTATATATAGTTTTCCAGTAGCCAATCCCGTTCGGAAGGCCACAAGGGTCAATTTTAAAAACCGGATCCGGCGTAATCCGTCGAAAAACGGATAGAAAAACGGATGAACCGGATGAGACGGATCCGGTTTTGCCTGTCCAGAAAAAGACGGATCCGCCAGAAAACCGGATCCGTCACATCCGGTTTTACGAAACATTTGCCGGATCCGGCGTTCCGGCACGACGCCGGATCGCGCCTGACGCCGAAAACCTGATGTGTGAAAGTAGCCTTACCCTTCCCATATACAGTTCCATCTTACACGGTGACAAAGAGGAAGCTGCAGATGAAAGTGCAGGTTCGGCCCACCCGCCATCAGACACACCACCGTACTATTAGGGGCCCTGTGCCAGTGCCGTCGCCAACGAGTGGGCCCCCCCTGCTTGCTCAGGATCACAGCACTTGCAAGGTTGAAATACTGTGCAGTGAGATGGAAGATGGGGACGACGAGGAGTCCAGACTAGTACAGGGATTCCCTAGCGAGGAGACTTATTTGATTGTTTTCAATGTTGGGACAGCAATTTTTGGGGAGCACTATACTCTGGAGAATGATAGATGGGGCCCACCATACACTGGAACATTCCAAAGGTGGACATCAGACACTGGAGCAGCATTTACAGGGCCCATTATACACTAGAGCATTAGAAATGGGGCCCATTATGTTTGGAGCATTATTTGGGCCCATAAGACAGTGGAGCTTCATCCATGGGGAGCAACATATACTGTAGCATTATGTGGAGCTCATCATATACTGTTTCAAACATTATATGGGACCAATGATTCTGTATGGATAAATAGATGGGCCTTGTCATGAGATGTAAAAAGTGAAGTATTTTTCATTGTACCATACCGCTATTTCTCTGACGTATCGGAGCATGATGAGTTGTGGTATGTGTTAAAGGGGCGCTCTTTCGCCCAGGGCACATGAAAACCTGGAGCCAGCCCTACCCCCCCACAACTTTAGCCAAATAACTCCCATTTTTCAGTGCGTAACTTGTATTATGAAGTTAATTAAGGTTGACAAGCTTAAGTAAGAAGAATTGATGCTTTTGGCATTCAAATGGGCACTGTAGGTGTGTTTCCTGTCCTCCTCTCACTGCCGACTTTTATTCCCCATTGACTTACATTGGGTTTCGTGTTTCGGGACGACCCCGACTTTTCCCTATAATCGGCCGATCTTGCTCGACCCGACTTTTGGAAAAGTCGGGTTTCACGAAACGAAACTCGACCCTAAAAAACCAAAAGTCGCTCAACTCTACTAACAAACCCTCCTTGCCCAGATTTAGCAAGACAGACTAAGCCATTATATTATGACTAGTGTTGAGCATTCCGATACCGCAAGTATCGGGTATCGGCCGATATTAGCTGTATCGGAATTCCGATACTTTGTCCCGATACTTTTTTCATATCGAATACCGGAATCGGAAGTTCCCATAATGCTAGGAGCCCGCTCGATTTGATTCAGCCAATGGGGATCCTCAGAAGTGTGGGCACATCCTGTTAGGCATGTAGGCATGTTAACTACTGGCATGGCTGTGATTGGCTGCTGAAATGATGTCATGATGCACTATAAAAAGCGCTGCAGCCGCCATTTCTGGTCACTCTGCTGTGAATTCAGTTAGGGACAGGCTGCTGTTGATGACTGTGAGGGACAGTTAGAAATAGCGATTCCACAAAACATATAGTGCTTAACCCAGGCTACATAAACCACCACTGTAGCTTGCTTTTCCCTAGCAGCGCTGTTTTCACAGCTGTCTGCAAGGGCTGTGTGAGTGCAGACCCACGCTGTGTAGTGTGTCCTGCAGGCACGTCTGCTTGTAGGATGCCCAGCGTGTGTCTCTGCCTCATACACATTTTTCTTTTATTGCTGCTTTTTTTTTCTCCTGTATAGTGTGCTTCCATACGTATCCATATACGTTGGTTGCAAACACTAAAGGAGTGGACAGCGGAGCCTTTCAGCAGCCTTTCAGTGCTATAGCCCATTTCTCTGCACTGTTTTTGGCTGTCTGATAGGTCTCTCTGTGTGTGAGTGCAGCTCACGTTGCAGTGTGTTCTACAGCCACCGCTAGCTGTAGTCCGCTCAGCGTGCGTCACTGCCTCATACATAGTCCTTTTTTTGCAGCTAATTTAGCCAGATTTTTGCTCCTATATTAGTGTGCTTCCATTGTCATTGGTTGGTTGCAAACACTATATAGGATTAGATAGAGGAGCCTTTTTGTTGGCTTGTGCCCTTCAGGGCCAGCCAGGCTAGTATCACCCTATTTTTTGGAGCCTCATCAATTGCATTGTAGGTTAGCTTCCTGCATTGTAATCGCTCCAAAAAGTTTGTGATACTATAGCTTTCAAACTTTGGTCACATCCTTTCCTTCCGCCCCCCCCCAAAAAAAAAAGAAATAAAGTTCACCAAACACTCCATTTTACAGTTGTCTAGGCCACATTAGATCATATTAAAGTGTAGTACACACTCTTAGCCAAATTAGTGTTTCTTATACTGGTTAGCAGGTGTTCAGGAATAAGAACACTAAGCCACCCCTTTTTTACTTTTCTGCCTATCTTTATCAGTCTACCAAGATGAAGAAGGCAGAGAGTAAGGCACGTGGTCGTGGCCGTGGAGTTTCAGCAGGGAGAGGACGGGGCGATTCAGCAGGGAGAGGACGTGGGGATTCGGTGTCTGCTGCGGCCACCAGTGACCCGGCATCCCCCACTTTTACCAGGCAACAGTCCTTCATGCGCAGCTTTGTAGGACCTTGCCGTACCCCACTGCTGCGTGACGAACAAATTGAAGCCGTTGTCGGATGGATGGCAGCTAACGCATCCACTTCAATGACTTCCGCATCCTCCCAAGGCCAGAGTACTGAAGAGCAACCATCTGTCTCTTCACCACCTGCCAAATTGCCCAGGCAGTCTGAGAGCCCTGGACAGGAGCCATCTCAATCTTTACTTCTGTTCTCAGAATCTGTTGGCTTGGAAAGAGGTGGCCAGCCAAGCAGCATTCTAGAGCGTGAAGAAGAGGGAGTATGCAGTGATGCGCAACTGCTTTGTCCCTCTGAATCTGAAGAGGCTGGTGGGCCAGTGCCTATGGTCAGCACACCTCAGTGCTCATCTGATGATGATGAGACTCAGTTGCCAATTTCTGGTGCGCACGGTGCTGGCGAGACAACCCAGGACCAGCCGGTGCTTGAAGAGGGGAGTGGAGATGATGAGGTCCTTGACCCATCATGGCGTCAGCCACAGGAAGGTGGTGGGAGCAGCTCTGAGGTAGAGATTCCCCGAACGGCCAAAAGAGGAGGGAGAGGGCGGGGGTAGACTTGGTTGCCTGTAGCCTCCACTTTGGCACCCGTGAGGAGCAATCCTCTTCCAAAACACAAAACAGGCGCTCCCAGGACTTGCAGTGCGTGGTCTTTTTTTGACACAGTTGCAGATGACATTTGCTTTGTCAAATGCAAGCTGTGTCATCAGAAAGTGAAACGAGGGAAAAATGTGACCAACCTCAATACCACAAATATGTGGAAACATGTGCGTACCAAGCACGAGGTGGAGTTACACAGACACACTGAAGATGTAGGCCAACCTTCAGCAAAACCTACCACCTCTTCAGCTCGTGTTGGGGCCTCTTCCTCCAGCTCACACACAGCTGGTTCGGCTTCCTCACTGGAACGCCATGGAAGAACCACTGCCACTGTTGTCCAGAGACCCAGTGAAATTCCACCCACTGAACCACGTTCGCAGTCATCAGCACACTCCCAGGCCACTCACCAGCAATCGTTAGCACAGGCATGGTAGAAAAAGCGGCCATACTCGGCAAACCATCCCCGAGCACTGGCTCTGAATGCCGGCATTGCCAAACTACTGGCCCTTGAGATGCTGTCATTCAGGCTGGTGGAGACTGACACCTTCCGGAACTTTATGTCATTGGCAGTTCCACAATACAATGTGCCCAGCCGCTTTTATTTCAGCAGGCACGCTGTCCCTGCCCTGCAAAAGCATGTGGAGGGAAAAATTAAAAATGCGCTACTAAATGCCGTCAGTAGCAAGGTCCACCTGAAAACCGATGCGTGGACCAGTAGCCATGGACAGGGACGATACCTTTCCCTCACTGCCCATTGGGTCAATGTTGTGGAGCCGGGTACAGATCTGGAGAGTGGCTCTGTACGTATTCTGCCAACTCCAAGGATTGCAGGAATGCAGTCTATACATATTGAGTCCTCCTCCTACTCTAGTTCCTCAGAATCAGCACTGCGTGAGCCTGTTAGGCCAGATATGAGCACAGGTGTGGCCAAACGTCAACAGGCCGTCCTTAAATTAATTTCTTTGGGGAATTGGAGCCACACAGCACAGGAGCTCTGGAATGCCATCAAGCAGGAGAGCGATGTGTGGTTTGTGCCAGCGAATCTCCAGCCAGGTTTGGTAGTGAGTGACAATGGCCGAAATCTAGTGGCAGCTCTGGGCCTAGGCAACCTCACTCACATACCATGTCTGGCACACGTGCTCAATTTGGTCGTGCAGAGCTTTCTGAGGGACTATCCGGATCTTGATGCACTGCTGCACAAGGTTCGCCTAGAGTGTGCTCACTTGCGGCATTCCAGCATGGCAAGATCGCGCATTGCATCTCTGCAACGCCGATTCCACCTGCCAGAACATCGCATCATATGTGACCTCTCCACCAGGTGGAATTCAACGTTACATATGTTGGAGCGGTTGTGTGAGCAGCAGGCAGCAGTAATGGAGTACCAGCTGCATCAGGCGCAAACAAGTCGCACTGTGCGCCGGACACACTTCACCACCACTGAGTGGGCCACTATGAGGGACATCTGCCAAGTTTTGCGTGCCTTCGATGACTCCACGCGGATGGCCAGTGCAGATGATGCACTAATCAGCATGACTGTCCCCCTCATCTGTCTGCTTCAAAAAACCTTACAAGCACTAAGTGAGGAGGTTTTTGAAGAGGTTGAGGATGAGCAGTCAGAAATGCCATCTGCTTCTGGCAAGTCTGCGCAACGTGCTTCCACCAAAGGCCCAGGCAGGGGACACTTAGTGAGGAGGATGACGAGGAGTCAATGGAGGAGGAGGAACACATCTCTCCAGAGGAGGGAGGTACACAAGGCTCTAGTAGTCAGTGTGTACAGCGAGGGTGGGGTGATGCTGAGCAGGCAGAGATGCTGCCTCAAGCTGGGGACAGCGTTTCCGGTCCAGTTGGCAGTCTGCAGCACATGGTTGATTTCATGCTGCAGTGCTTGTTAAATGACCGCCGCATCGCCAACATTCTCCACACGGCTGATTATTGGGTGTACACCCTCCTAGATCCTCGCTACCGGGACAACTTACAAAGCCTCATACCACAGTTGAACCGGGAGCGAAAAATGCGGGAGTACCAAGAAACACTTGTGCAGGCCATCATGTTCTCCATTCCCCCCACAAGTGTTGCTGGTAGTGCTTTTCAAAGCAGCCATGTGGGTAGAGGCAGTGGAGGAAGCTCTGCACAAAGAGGTAGCAGAGGCAGTGCCGCAGGACAAGGCAAGGCCAGTATGGCCCAAATGTGGAAAAGTTTTGTGGGACCGCCACAAACGGCTACACCATCACAGATGGCTCCAGTCAGCAGGAGGCAACGTTTCCGTCAGATGGTGACAGACTACTTGTCCTGCCCTGCTAGTGGTCTCCCAGACGGCTCTTCCCCGTTCAAGTATTGGGTCTCTAAGCTGGATACATGGCCAGAGCTTAGCCAGTATGCATTGGAGGTGCTGGCTTGCCCTGCTGCCAGTGTATTATCGGAACGTGTCTTTAGTGCTGCAGATGGTGTGGTAACAGACCGTCGCACGTGACTATCCGCCGATAATGTTGACCGGCTTACTTTTGTGAAAATGAACAAGGCCTGGATCTCACCTGAATTTGCCAGTCCTCTTCCAGAATAAATAATTGGCTGGCAACAGGATCCAGGTCTCCTGTTGTGTTCATGTTTCTATGACCTGAACTTTATTTCCTGGGCTACAGCAACGCCCGTTGTTGCTCAGAAGTGCTGTCCGCACAGACAAAACACTCGCTCATGTGTAAGTGGGGTTCGGTAACGTCAGCTGATCCCCTGCTGTGTGTATGGCAAAGTGTCCTGCTCCCTCCACAGTCAAACAACCTCAGATTTACACCTGGCTCCAAGTAGGCCTCGGCCTACTACCTGATTTTCCCTGGGCTCCGACACCGCCAGTTGGTGCTCAGAAGTGCTGTGCGCACAGACAAAACACTCGCTCATGTGTAAGTGGGGTTCGGTAACGTCAGCTGATCCCCTGCTGTGTGTACGGCAAACTCTCCTGCTGCCTACAACTTCTGACTACCTCTAATTTAATATGTTCTCTGATTTGCCCTCTGTCTCCACTCTGTTTTGAGTATTTCCTCCGGCCTACAACACCGCCTGTTTCTGCTCTCAAGTGCCGTCTGCACAATCCACACTTGTTCCTGTGTTACCTGGGTCCTGTAACATCTGCTCATCTCCAGAGGTGAGCACGGCAATGTCTCCTGCTTTGTCTACATTCCCACTACTTGTAGTGGAAATGTGGACAGAGCAGGAGACATTGCCTGACTCACCTCTAGGGAGAAGCTGCTGTTACAGAACCCCAGTAACACAGGAACAAGTGTGGGTTGTGCAGACGGCATTTCAGAGCAGCAACTGGCGTGGTTGGAAGCCAGAGGAAATACTCGAAACAGAATGAAGACAGAGGCCTAATTGGAGTACGTTGACAGTTAGTAGTAGTCTAGAAACAATCTCAAACTGCCACCAAGTAGGCCTCGGCCTACTACCTGATTTTGCCTGGGCTACAGCAACGCCCGTTGTTGCTCAGAAGTGCTGTCCGCACAGACAAAACACTCGCTCATGTGTAAGTGGGGTTCGGTAACGTCAGCTGATCCCCTGCTGTGTGTATGGCAAAGTGTCCTGCTCCCTCCACAGTCAAACAACCTCAGATTTACACCTGCTCCAAGTAGGCCTCGGCCTACTACCTGATTTTCCCTGGGTTCCGACACCGCCAGTTGGTGCTCAGAAGTGCTGTGCGCACAGACAAAACACTCGCTCATGTGTAAGTGGGGTTCGGTAACGTCAGCTGATCCACTGCTGTGTGTACGGCAAACTCTCCTGCTGCCTACAACTTCTGACTACCTCTGATTTAATATGTTCTCTGATTTGCCCTCTGTCTCCACTCTGTTTTGAGTATTTCCTCCGGCCTACAACACCACCTGTATCTGCTCTCAAGTGCCGTCTGCACAATCCACACTTGTTCCTGTGTTACCTGGGTCCTGTAACATCTGCTCATCTCCAGAGGTGAGCACGGCAATGTCTCCTGCTTTGTCTACATTCCCACTACTTGTAGTGGAAATGTGGACAGAGCAGGAGACATTGCCTGACTCACCTCTAGGGAGAAGCTGCTGTTACAGAACCCCAGTAACACAGGAACAAGTGTGGGTTGTGCAGACGGCATTTCAGAGCAGCAACTGGCGTGGTTGGAAGCCAGAGGAAATACTCGAAACAGAGTGAAGACAGAGGCCTAATTGGAGTACGTTGACAGTTAGTAGTAGTCTAGAAACAATCGCAAACTGCCACCAAGTAGGCCTCGGCCTACTACCTGTTTTTCCCTGGGCTACAGCAATGCCCGTTGTTGCTCAGAAGTGCTGTCCGCAAAGACAAAACACTCGCTCATGTGTAAGTGGGGTTCGGTAACGTCAGCTGATCCCCTGCTGTGTGTATGGCAAAGTGTCCTGCTCCCTCCACAGTCAAACAACCTCAGATTTACACCTGGCTCCAAGTAGGCCTCAGCCTACTACCTGATTTTCCCTGGGCTCCGACACCGCCAGTTGGTGCTCAGAAGTGCTGTGCGCACAGACAAAACATTCGCTCATGTGTAAGTGGGGTTCGGTAACGTCAGCTGATCCCCTGCTGTGTGTACGGCAAACTCTCCTGCTGCCTACAACTTCTGACTACCTCTGATTTAATATGTTCTCTGATTTGCCCTCTGTCTCCACTCTGTTTTGAGTATTTCCTCCGGCCTACAACACCGCCTGTTTCTGCTCTCAAGTGCCGTCTGCACAATCCACACTTGTTCCTGTGTTACCTAGGTCCTGTAACATCTGCTCATCTCCAGAGGTGAGCACGGCAATGTCTCCTGCTTTGTCTACATTCCCACTACTTGTAGTGGAAATGTGGACAGAGCAGGAGACATTGCCTGACTCACCTCTAGGGAGAAGCTGCTGTTACAGAACCCCAGTAACACAGGAACAAGTGTGGGTTGTGCAGACGGCATTTCAGAGCAGCAACTGGCGTGGTTGGAAGCCAGAGGAAATACTCGAAACAGAGTGAAGACAGAGGCCTTATTGGAGTACGTTGACAGTTAGTAGTAGTCTAGAAACAATCGCAAACTGCCACCAAGTAGGCCTCGGCCTACTACCTGATTTTCCCTGGGCTACAGCAACGCCCGTTGTTGCTCAGAAGTGCTGTCCGCACAGACAAAACACTCGCTCATGTGTAAGTGGGGTTCGGTAACGTCAGCTGATCCCCTGCTGTGTGTATGGCAAAGTGTCCTGCTCCCTCCACAGTCAAACAACCTCAGATTTACACCTGGCTGCTAGTAGGCCTCGGCCTGCGCCCTGATTGTCCCTGGGCTCCAACAACGCCAGTTGGTGCTCGGAAGTGCTGTCCACACAGAAAAACACACTCGTTCATGTGAAAGTGGGGTTCGGTAACGTCAGCTGATCCCCTGCTGTGTGGAGGGCAAAGTGTCCTGCTCCCTCCAAAGTCAAACAACGTCTTATCTTAAACTGCCTCCAAGTAGGCCTCAGCCTACAAAATGACTATCCCTGGGCTCCAACATCGCCAGTTGGTGCTCGGAAGTGCTGTCCACACAGAAAAACACACTCGTTCATGTGAAAGTGGGGTTCGGTAACGTCAGCTGATCCCCTGCTGTGTGGAGGGCAAACTGCTGCTGCCTCCAAATTGTAACTACTTCAGATTTAAACATTCTCTGATTTGACCTCTGTCTCCACTCTGTCTCTAGTATTTCCCCTGACCTCCAACACCGCCAGTTCCTGCTCACAGTTGCCGTCCACGCATTCCACACGTGTTCCTGTGTTACTGGGGTTCTGTAACGTCAGCAGATCCCCCAATATGTGTCCGCCACTGTTTCCTGCGCTGTCCACCTTCCCACTGCAAGTGGTGGGAATGTGGACAGAGCAGGAGACAGTGGCAGACACACATCAGGGGATCTGCTGACATTACAGAACCCCAGTAACCCAGGAACACGTGTGGATTGGGCAGACGGCTGCTGTACGCATAAACTGGCGGTGTTGGTGGTCACGTGAAATCCTGGAAACAGAGTGGAGACAGATGCCTAATTGGAGCACGTTGACAGTCTGTTGTAGCCTACAAACAATCAAAAACTGCCACCAAGTAGGCCTCGGCCTGCACCCTGGTTCTCCCTGGGCTCCAACAACTCTAGTTGGTGCTCGGAAGTGCTGTCCACACAGAAAAAAACACTTGTTCATGTGAAAGTGGGGGTCGGTAACGTCGGCTGATCCCCTGCTGTGTGGAGGGCAAAGTGTCCTGCTCCCTCCAAAGTCAAAATACCTCAGCTTTACACCTGGCTCCTAGTAGGCTTCGGCCTGCACCATGATTGTCCCTGGGTTCCAACAACGCTAGTTGGCGCTCGGAAGTGCTGTCCACACAGAAAAACACACTCGTTCATGTGAAAGTGGGGGTCAGTAACGTCAGCTGATCCCCTGCTGTGTGGAGGGCAAAGTGTCCTGCTCCCTCCAAAGTCAAACAACGTCTTATCTTAAACTGCCTCCAAATAGGCCTCAGCCTACAAAATGACTATCCCTGGGCTCCAACATCGTCAGTTGTTGCTCGGAAGTGCTGTCCACACAGAAAAACACACTCGTTCATGTGAAAGTGGGGTTCGGTAACGTCAGCTGATCCCCTGCTGTGTGGAGGGCAAACTGCTGCTGCCTCCAAATTGTAACGACTTCAGATTTAAACATACTCTGATTTGGCCTCTGTCTCCACTCTGTCTCTAGTATTTCCCCTGACCTCCAACACCGCCAGTTCCTGCTCACAGTTGCCGTCCACGCATTCCACACGTGTTCCTGTGTTACTGGGGTTCTGTAACGTCAGCAGATCCCCCAATATGTGTCCGCCACTGTCTCCTGCGCTGTCCACCTTCCCACTGCAAGCGGTGGGAAGGTGGACAGAGCAGGAGACAGTGGCAGACACACATCAGGGGATCTGCTGACATTACAGAACCCCAGTAACCCAGGAACACGTGTGGATTGGGCAGACGGCTGCTGTACGCATAAACTGGCGGTGTTGGTGGTCACGTGAAATCCTGGAAACAGAGTGGAGACAGATGCCTAATTGGAGCACGTTGACAGTCTGTTGTAGCCTACAAACAATCAAAAACTGCCACCAAGTAGGCCTCGGCCTGCACCCTGGTTCTCCCTGGGCTCCAACAACTCTAGTTGGTGCTCGGAAGTGCTGTCCACACAGAAAAAAACACTTGTTCATGTGAAAGTGGGTGTCAATAACGTCAGCTGATCCCCTGCTGTGTGGAGGGCAAACTGCTGCTGCCTCCAAATTCAAACAACGTCTGATCTTAAACTGCCTCCAAGTAGGCCTCAGCCTACAAAATGACTATCCCTGGGCTCCAACATCATCAGTTGTTGCTCGGAAGTGCTGTCCACACAGAAAAGCACACTTGTTCATGTGAAAGTGGGGGTCGGTAACGTCGGCTGATCCCCTGCTGTGTGTATGGCAAAGTGTCCTGCTCCCTCCAAAGTCAAAATACCTCAGCTTTACACCTGGCTCCTAGTAGGCCTTGGCCTGCACCATGATTGTCCCTGGGCTCCAACCATGCTAGTTGGTGCTTGTAAGTGCTGTCCACACAGAAAAACACACTCGTTCATGTGAAAGTGGGGTTCAGTAACGTCAGCTGATCCCCTGCTGTGTGGAGGGCAAACTGCTGCTGCCTCCAAATTCAAAATACCACAGCTTTACACCAGGCTCCTAGTAGGCCTCGGCCTGCACCCTGATTGTCCCTGGGCTCCAACAACGCCAGTTGGTGCTCGGAAGTGCTGTCCACACAGAAAAACACACTCGTTCATGTGAAAGTGGGGTTCGGTAACGTCGGCTGATCCCCTGCTGTGTGTATGGCAAAGTGTCCTGCTCCCTCCAAAGTCAAAATACCTCAGCTGTACACCTGGCTCCTAGTAGGCCTCGGCCTGCACCATGATTGTCCCTGTGCTCCAACAACGCTAGTTGGTGCTCGGAAGTGCTGTCCACACAGAAAAACACACTCGTTCATGTGAAAGTGGAGTTTGGTAATGTCAGCTGATCCCCTGCTGTGTGGAGGGCAAACTGCTGCTGCCTCCAAATTCAAAATAACACAGCTTTACACCTGGCTCCTAGTAGGCCTCGGCCTGCACCCTGATTGTCCCTGGGCTCCAACAATGCTAGTTGGTGCTTGGAAGTGCTGTCCACACAGAAAAACACACTCGTTCATGTGAAAGTGGGGTTCGGTAACGTCAGCTGATCCCCTGCTGTGTGGAGGGCAAACTGCTGCTGCCTCCAAATTCAAAATACCACAGCTTTACACCAGGCTCCTAGTAGGCCTCGGCCTGCACCCTGGTTGTCCCTGGGCTCCAACAACGCTAGTTGGTGCTCGGAAGTGCTGTCCACACAGAAAAACACACTCGTTCATGTGAAAGTGGGGTTCGGTAACGTCGGCTGATCCCCTGCTGTGTGGAGGGCAAAGTGTCCTGCTCCCTCCAAAGTCAAAATACCTCAGCTTTACACCGGGCTCCTAGTAGGCCTCGGCCTGCACCATGATTGTCCCTGTGCTCCAACAACGCTAGTTGGTGCTCGGAAGTGCTGTCCACACAGAAAAACACACTCGTTCATGTGAAAGTGGAGTTTGGTAATGTCAGCTGATCCCCTGCTGTGTGGAGGGCAAACTGCTGCTGCCTCCAAATTCAAAATAACACAGCTTTACACCTGGCTCCTAGTAGGCCTCGGCCTGCACCCTGATTGTCCCTGGGCTCCAACAACGCTAGTTGGTGCTTGGAAGTGCTGTCCACACAGAAAAACACACTCGTTCATGTGAAAGTGGGGATCGGTAACGTCAGCTGATCCCCTGCTGTGTGGAGGGCAAACTGCTGCTGCCTTCAAATTGTAACTACTTCAGATTTAAACATTCTCTGATTTTGCCTCTGTCTCCACTCTGTCTCTAGTATTTCCCCTGACCTCCAACACCGCCAGTTCCTGCTCACAGTTGCCGTCCACGCATTCCACACTTGTTCCTGTGTTCCTGGTGTTCTGTAACGTGAGCTGATCCCCCAATGTGTGTCCGGCACTGTCTCCTGCGCTGTCCACCTTCCCACTGCAAGTGGTGGGAATGTGGACAGAGCAGGTGACATTGGCAGACAAACATCAGGGGATCTGCTGACATTACAGAACACCAGTAACACTGGAACACGTGTGGATTGGGCAGACGGCTACTGTATGCATAAACTGGCGGTGTTTGTGGTCACTTGAAATCCTGGAAACAGAGTGGAGACAGATGCCTAATTGGAGCACGTTGACAGTCTGTTGTAGCCTACAAACAATCTAAAACTACCACCAAGTAGGCCTCGGCCTACACCATGATTGTCCCTGGGCTCCAACAACGCCAGTTGGTGCTCGGCAGTGTCTTTGGCACGGGTACTCCCTGTTTTCAGCACGCCTGCTGTTTCCGGGTAGTGTCAAGGTCACTATGCCACCCATCCGTTGTCCTGTCGTCTTGCGGCCGGGTTAGCCGACTCTACGGTGCCTGCAGTTTAGGTGACTCCTATGTGGGCTGCGGGAACTGGCACTGAAGGCTGGATCCGTAGTGCCAATGGGACATGGACCCCCTGTAGGACTGTGGGTTTCGGTAACTGCGGCCGGCTTGCGGCCTGGCTACTTTGCTTTGAATGGGTACCTTCTGCTGCCCACCCGGGTTCCAGCACTGTCTGCTGGTTCTCGCCAGAGCCTTTGGCCTAGGTGCCTCCATCTCGGTATCCGAAGTCCAGCACCATCAGCTGGTCCTTGGTAGTGCTTTTTAGCACAGGTACCTTCTGCCTAGTAACCGTGGTCCAGCACCGTCAGCTGTTCCTCGGTAGTGCCATTGGCTCATGTAGCTTTTGCTACCCATCTGGGTTCCAGCACCGTCAGCTGGTTCTCGGCAGTGTCTTTGGCACGGGTACTCCCTGTTGCCCAGCCTGTTTTCAGCACGCCTGCTGTTTCTGGGTAGTGTCAAGGTCACTATGCCACCAATGCGTTGTCCTGTCGTCTTGCGGCCGGGTTAGCCGACTCTACGGTGCCTGCAGTTTAGGTGACTCCTATGTGGGCTGTGGGAACTAGCACTGAAGGCTGGATCCGTAGTGCCAATGGGACATGGACCCCCTGTAGGACTGTGGGTTTCGGTAACTGCGGCCGGCTTGCGGCCTGGCTACTTTGCTTTGAATGGGTACCTTCTGCTACCCACCCGGGTTCCAGCACTGTCTGCTTGTTCTCGCCAGAGCCTTTGGCCTAGGTGCCTCCATCTCGGTATCCGAAGTCCAGCACCGTCAGCTGGTCCTTGGTAGTGCTTTTTAGCACAGGTACCTTCTGCCTAGTAACCGTGGTCCAGCACCGTCAGCTGTTCCTCGGTAGTGCCATTGGCTCTTGTAGCTTTTGCTACCCATCTGGGTTCCAGCACCGTCAGTTCTCGGCAGTGTCTTTGGCACGGGTACTCCCTGTTGCCCAGCCTGTTTTCAGCACGCCTGCTGTTTCCGGGTAGTGTCAAGGTCACTATGCCACCCATCCGTTGTCCTGTCGTCTTGCAGCCGGGTTGGCCAACTCTACGGTGCCTGCAGTTTAGGTGACTCCTATGTGGGCTGCGGGAACTGGCACTGAAGGCTGGATCCGTAGTGCCAATGGGACATGGACCCCCTGTAGGACTGTGGGTTTTGGCCTAGGTGCCTCCATCTCGGTATCCGAAGTCCAGCACCGTCAGCTGGTCCTTGGTAGTGCTTTTTAGCACAGGTACCTTCTGCTTTGTAACCGTGGTCCAGCACAGTCAGTTGGTCCTCAGTAGTGCCATTGGCTCTTGTTCCTTCTGCTACCCATCCGGGTGCCAGCACTGTCTGCTGGTTCTCGCCACAGCCTTTGGCCTAGGTGCCTCCATCTCGGTATCCAAGGTCCAGCACCGTCAGCTGGTCCTTGGTAGTGCTTTTTAGCACAGGTACCTTCTGCTTAGTAACCGTGGTCCAGCACCGTCAGTTGGTCCTCGGTAGTGCCATTGGCTCTTGTTCCTTCTGCTACCCATCCGGGTGCCAGCACCTTCTGCTGGTTCTCGCCACAGCCTTTGGCCTAGGTGCCTCCATCTCGGTATCCGAGGTCCAGCACCGTCAGCTGGTCCTTGGTAGTGCTTTTTAGCACAGGTACCTTCTGCTTAGTAACCGTGGTCCAGCACCATCAGTTGGTCCTCGGTAGTGCCATTGGCTCTTGTTCCATCTGCTACCCATCCGGGTGCCAGCACTGTCTGCTGGTTCTCGCCAGTTTCTCAGCCTTCTTGTACCTTCTGCTACATTTCCAAGATCAAGCTTTTTGAAATTGTCTTTGTTAATCCTTATTGATCTCCATGACGACGACCCTGATGACGACGACCCTGAAGACCACACCAAAGAAGACCAGAAATATGACCCTAAATAATAAGACCAAGAGGACAAAGAACATGAAGACAACCACCAAGATACAGAACAAAAGACAGAAGAACAAGAAGCAGAAGAAGCAAAAGCAGAAGAACAGAAAGCAGAAGAACATTAAGCATAAGACTAAAAATCAGCATAGAAGAAATCAAAATTATAAGCAGAAGAAGACTAAGCAGTAAATGGGGGTGAGTCCGTTCCTCCTCGTGGTGCCCCTGGAAAATGCCTGCTGCTGCAGGCCAAACTGAACGCGGACAAATCCTGTTGTAAATCTTTAGTGACAGGCAGAACGTAAGGTGTAATCTTATAACTTTTATAGATAAGTACTACAGGAATGCCTGTCACCATAAGAAAATGAAGACAAAGAAGAATAGGAAGAAGATGAAGAAATAGCATATTAAAATTGATAATAGCTGAATAAGAAGAATATGAAGAATGGAAAAAAAAATTAATGGGAAGAAGATGAAGAAGAAGAAGATGAATAAGGTGAAGAAAAAGTTGATGAAAAAAATGCTACTGCTGCGGATCATGAAGGAGAAAGTGTGGGAGAAGTACAAAAGAACGTGAAGAGCATGGAAGTTGTGAAACATACATATCTGACAAAATATAAAAAAGGTTAACATAGTCAATATCTTTTTAACTCCGAACGTACTGAAAAAAAAAATTGGAATTAATGCTATGCCATGTGATTTGAATAAACCACTATGCTTTTAATGTCTCCTCCACCTCCCACAATACATTCTACATGATTCTTATTTGTTTTCAATTATGTAGAATTAGCCAACAAGGAAATAAAGGGCTTTTTTTAATTCCGATACCGGAAGTCCCATTGACTTGAATGGGACTTCCGGTATCGGAATCGGCGATACCCGATATTTTTTTCGTATCGGGCGATACCATCCGATACGATATTTTTGGGTATCGAACGGTATCGCTCAACACTAATTATGACTAGAGTTGAGTGAATATTTCAATATTTGGCTTGGCTCACGATCTCCGAATTTGCAATATTCGTTTGTTTAATTGCCAAATATAGCTGAACATACACAGCACAAAAGCCAGTGTTTCCCACGCTGTGTCGGTAGATTGTTACCGCTGTTAGAACCCTGTGGGGTCACGCTGTCAGCAGAGTTGAGCGATACCAGCCGATACTTGAAAATATCGGATCGGAATGGATCGGCCGATCTTAAAAAAAAGTATCGGTATCGCCGATTCCGATACCGGGAACCAATGCAAGTCAATGGGGCCAAAATATCGGAATTAAAAAAAACCCTTTCTTTCTTTGTAGGTTAATTCTACATGAAGAAAAACAACTAAGAATAATGTAGAATGTATTGTGGGAGGTGGAGGAGGCATTAAAGCCATAGAGGTTTAGCCCAATCAAATGGAATAGCAGGAATTAAATTTTTTTTTAAAGACGTTAGGAGTTACAAAGATATTGACTATGTTAGCCTCATTTATATTTTGCCAGACATGTATGTCTTCTTCTTCTTTCTTCTTCTTTCTTATTCTTCTTCCTTTTTTTACCTTCTTCTTCTTCTTCCTTTTTTTACATTCTTCTTCTTCTTCTTCTTCTTCTTCTTCTTCTTCTTCTTCTTCCTTTTTTTACATTCTTCTACTTCCTTTTTTTACATTCTTCTACTTATTCTTCTTATTCAACAATTATATTATTCTACATATTCAACTTCTTCATCTTCTTCCTATTCTTCTTCATCATATTCTTGTTTGTGTCAGGCATTCCTGTAGTTGTTATCTAGAAAAGTTAGAAGTTTACACCTTCTGTTCTGCCTGTCACAAAAGATTTACAACAGGATTTGTCCGCGTTCAGTTTGGCCTGCAGCAGCAGGCCTTTTCCAGGGGCACCACGAGGAGGAACGGACTCACCCCCATACACTGCTTAGTCTTCTTCTGCTTATAAATAAGATAATATCATTTGCTCTGAGTATTAGTCTTATGCTTAATGTTCTTCTGCTTTGTTTTTTTATGCTTCTTTGTCTTCTCTCTCTTGTTGTTCTGCATCTTGGTGGTTGTCTTCCTGTTCTTTGTCCTCTTGAACCAGCTGACGGTACTGGCACCCGGAGGGGCAGCAGAAGGAACAAGAGCCAATGGCACTACCGAGGACCAGCTGACGGTGCTGGAACCCGGTTACTAAGCAGGAGGTACCTGTGCTACAAAGCACTACCAAGGACCAGCAGGCGTTGCCGGAACTCGGATACCGAGATGGAGGCACCTAGGCCAAAGGCTCTGACGAGAACCAGCTGACGGTGCTGGAACCCGGAGGGGTAGCAGAAGTTACCCCTGAAAAGCAAAGTTGGCATGCCGCAAGCTGGCCGCAGTTACCGAATCACACAGTCCTACAGGGGGTGCTTGTCCTACTGGCACTACGGAACAAGCCTTTCTTACCAGAACCCGCAGTCCACATAGGAAGCACCTAAACTGCTGGCACCCTAGCCTCGGCTAACCCAACCGCAACACGACATGGCAACTTGGGGTGGCAAACTGACATTGACACTTCCCGGAAACAGCAGGCAGGGCTGGAACCAAGCTGGGCAGGAGGGAGTACCCGTGCCAAAGTCAGTTATGAGCAGCAACTGGCGATGTTGGAGCCCAGGGACAAGCACTTAGCAGGCTGAGGCCTGATGTGCTGTCAATTGGGAGGCAGCAGGACAGATTGCCATCAAAACAGCAGGGGAACAGCTGACGTTACTGAACCCCACAAACACAGGAGCCAGTGTTTTACTCTGTGAAGACGGCACTTCCGAGCAACAACTGGCTGTGTTGAAGCCCAGGGACAAGCACGGAGCAGGCTGAGGCTGCATTGAAGAAATTTTAAGATCGGTTGTAGACTTCTACTAATTTTAACCAAGCTCCACTTAGGCCTGTGGCTTCACTGATTTTCGTATTTCCCCTGTCCTCCAACCCCACCAGTTACAGCTCCGAAGTGGCGTCTGCACAATCCACACTTGTTCCTGTGTAACAGGTGTTCAGTCTGGTCAGTTAATCCCCTGATGTGTGTCCGGCAATGTCGCCTGCCCTGTCCACATTCCCATAACTAGTTATGGGAATGTGGACAGAGCAGGCGACATTGCCGGACACACATCAGGGGATTAACTGACCGGACTGAACACCTGGAACACAGGAACAAGTGTGGATTGTGCAGACGCCACTTCGGAGCTGTAACTGGCGGGGTTGGAGGACAGGGGAAATACGAAAATCAGTGAAGCCACAGGCCTAAGTGGAGCACGGTTAAAAATCAGTAGTAGTAGGACTGTGTAGGCAGCAGGAGACTCGCCATCTCCACAGCAGGGGAACAGCTGGCAGTGCTGAACCCCACTAACACTTGAACGAATGTGTTTGGCTCTGTGGAGATGACACTTCTGAACATCAACTGACGCTGTTGGAGCCCAGGATTAGGCGAGGAGCAGGCTGGGGCCTGTTGCTTTTGGCAGGTGAAGGCAGCAGGAGACTTGCCATCTCCACAGCAGGGGAACAGCTGGCAGTGCTGAACCCCACTAACACTCGAACGAATGTGTTTGGCTCTGTGGAGACGACACTTCTGAACACCAACTGACGCTGTTGGAGCCCAGGACTAGGCGAAGAGCAGGCTGGGGCCTGTTGCTTTTGGCAGGTGAAGGCAGCAGGAGACTTGCCATCTCCACAGCAGGGGAACAGCTGGCAGTGCTGAACCCCACTAACACTCGAACGAATGTGTTTGGCTCTGTGGAGACGACACTTCTGAACACCAACTGACGCTGTTGGAGCCCAGGATTAGGCGTGGAGCAGGCTGGGGCCTACTGGATTTTGGCAGGTGAAGGCAGCAGGAGACTTGCCATCTCCACAGCAGGGGAACAGCTGGCAGTGCTGAACCCCACTAACACTCGAACGAATGTGTTTGGCTCTGTGGAGACGACACTTCTGAACACCAACTGACGCTGTTGGAGCCCAGGATTAGGCGTGGAGCAGGCTGGGGCCTACTGGATTTTAGCAGGTGAAGGCAGCAGGAGACTTGCCATCTCCACAGCAGGGGAACAGCTGGCAGTGCTGAACCCCACTAACACTTGAACGAATGTGTTTGGCTCTGTGGAGACAACACTTCTGAACACCAACTGACGCTGTTGGAGCCCAGGATTAGGCGTGGAGCAGGCTGGGGCCTACTGGATTTTGGCAGGTGAAGGCAGCAGGAGACTTGCCATCTCCACAGCAGGGGAACAGCTGGCAGTGCTGAACCCCACTAACACTTGAACGAATGTGTTTGGCTCTGTGGAGACAACACTTCTGAACACCAACTGACACTGTTGGAGCCCAGGATTACGCATGCCGCATGCAGAGGCCAATGGGCAGCGGTTTTTATGGAGGTTGTTGACTACTACTGATTCTAACCATGCTCCACTTAGGCCTCTGGCTCCACTGTCTCTACTATTTACCCTGGCCTCCAAGCCCATCAGCTACATCTCTGAAGTGGCGTCAGCACAATCTACACTTGTTCCTGTGTTACTGGTGCTCAGTCCCGTCAGTTGATCCCCTGATGTTTGTCCGGCAAGTTCGCCAGCTCTGTCCTCATTCCCACTACTGGTTATGGGAATGTGGACAGAGCAGGAGACCTTGCCGGACACACATCAGGGGATAAACTGATGGGACTGAGCCACAGGAACACAGGAACAAGTGTAGATTGTGCTGACGCCACTTCAGAGATGTAGATGGCGGGGTTGGAGGTCAGGGGAAATAGTAGAGACAGTGGAGCCAGAGACCTAAGTTGGGCACGGTTAAAAATCAGTAGTGGTTTGAATGTTGATGGAGCTGGTGACTTTGCCGTCCACACAGCAGGGGATCAGCTGGCGTTACTGAGCCCCACTAACACAGGAGCTAGTGTGTTTCTCTGTGCAGACGACACATCTGAGCGACAACTGGCTGTGTTGAAGCACAGGGATTATAGTTCAGGTGGTAGAAAAATGAACACACCAGCAGACCTGGATACAGTTGCCAACCACTAATTTAGTCTGTAAGAGGAATGGCAAAGTCTTTGGAGATCCAGGCCTTGTTCATTTTCAGAAAAGTCAGCCGGTCAACATTATCGGAAGATAGTCACGTGCGACGGTCTGTTAGTACACCACCTGCGGCACTAAAGACACGTTCCGATAATACACTGACAGCAGGGCAAGCCAGCACCTCCAATGCATACTGGCTAAGCTCTGGCCATGTATCCAGCTTAGAGACCCAAAACTTGAAGGGGGAAGAGCCATCTGGGAGTACAGTGACAGGGCAAGACATGTAGTCTGACACCATCTGACGGAAGCGTTGCCTCCTGCTGACTCGAGGCGTCGCTGATGGTGTAGACAATTGTGGTGGACACACAAAACTTTGCCACATTTGGGCCATAGTGGTCTTGCCTTGTGCTGCGGCGCTGCCTCTGCTCCCTCTTTGTGCAGAGTTTCCTCCACTGCCTCGACGCACAGAGCTGCTTTGTAAAGCACTAGCAACAATGCTGTCGGGTGGAATGGAAAACATTATGGACTGCACCAGTGACTCTTCGTACTCCCGCAGTTTACGCTCCCGGTTCAACGTTGGTATGAGCCTTTGTACGCTGTCCCGGTAGCGAGGATCTAGGAGGGTGTACACCCAATAATCAGCCAAGACGAGAATGTGGGCGATGCGGCGGTCGTTTCTCAGGCACTGCAGCATGAAATCAACCATGTGCTGCAGACTCCCAACTGCCAAAGAACCGCTGTCCCCAGTTTGAGGCGTGACCTCGGCCTGCTCTGCATCACCCCACCCTCGCTGTACATACTGAGTAGAGGTTTGTGTACCTCCCTCCTCTGGAGAGATGTCTTCCTCCTCCATCGACTCCTCCTCATCCTCCTCACAAAGTGTCCCCTGCCTAGGCCTTTGTGAGGAAACACGTAGCGCAGACTGTCCAGAAGCAGATGGCATTTGGGACTCCTCGTCTTCCACCTCTTCCGAAACCTCATCCCTTAGTGCTTGCAGTGTTTGTTGAAGCAGGCAGATAAGGGGGACAGTCATGCTGACTAGTGCATCATCTGCACTCGCCATCCGCGTGGATTCATCGAAGGCACGCAAAACGAGGCAGATGTCCTTCATAGAGGCCCACTCAATGGTGCTGAAGTGTGAACGGAGCACAGTGCGACTTGTTTGCGCCTGATGCAGCTGGTACACCATGACTGCTGCCTGCTGCTCACACAACCGCTCCAACATATGTAACGTTGAATTCCACCGGGTGGGTAGGTCACATATGATGTGATGTTCCGGAAGGCCAAATCGTCGCTGCAGAGCAGCGAGGCGCGATCTTGCCGTGCTGGAACGCCGCAAGTGAGCGCACTCTATGCGGACCTTGTGCAACAGTGCATCAAGATCCGGATAGTCCCTCAGAAAGCTCTGCACGACCAAGTTAAGCACATGTGCCAGACATGGGATGTGTGTGAGGTTGCCTAGGCCAAGAGCTGCCACCAGATTTCGGCCATTGTCACACACTACCAAGCCCGGCTGGAGATTCGCTGGCCCAAACCACACATCGCTCTCCAGCTTGATAGCATTCCAGAGCTCCTGCGCTGTGTGGCTTCAATTCCCCAAAGAAATTAATTTGAGTACAGCCTGTTGACGTTTGGCCACGGCTGTGCTCATATCGGTCGTAACAGGCTCCTGCTCTGCTGTTTCTGAGGAACTTGAGTAGGAGGAGGAGTCTATGTGTACAGACTGGAGTCCTGCAATCCGTGGCGTTGGAAGAACACGTACAGCGCCACTCTCCAGATCTGTACCCGGCTCCACAACATTGACCCAGTGGGCAGTGAGGGAAAGGTATCGTCCCTGTCCATGGTTACTGGTCCACGCATCGGTGGTCAGGTGGACCTTGCTACTAACGGCGTTTAGTAGCGCATGTTTTATTTTGCCCTCAACATGTTTCTGCAGGGCAGGGACGGCTCGCCTGCTGAAATAAAAGCGGCTGGGCACGTTGTATTGGGGGACTGCCAATGCCATTAAGTCCCGGAAGGTGTCAGTGTCCACCAGCCTGAATGACAGCATTTCAACTGCCAGAAGTTTGGCAATGCCAGCATTCAGAGACTGTGCTCGGGGATGGTTTGCCGAGTAAGGGCGCCTTTTATCCCATGCCTGTGCTACCGATGGCTGTGATGGATGGGAACGTGCTGCTATGGGTGGAATCTGACAGGGTCTCCGGACAACAGTGGCAGAGGTTCTTCCTTGGCGATCCTGTGAGGAAGCCGAACCAGCAGTGCGTGAGCTGGAGGAAGAGGCCCCAACACGAACTGAAGAGGTGGTAGGTGGTGCTGTACGTTGGCCTACGTCTTCAGGGTGTCTCTGCAACTCCAACTCGTGCTTGGTGAGCACATGTTTCCACATATTTGTGATATTGAGGTTGCTGACATTTCTCCCTCTTTTGACTCTCTGATGACACAGCTTGCATTTGACAAAGCAAATGTCATCTGCAACTGTGTCAAAAAAGGACCACGCACTGCAACTCTTGGGAGCGCCCGTTTTGCCTTTGGAATGAGGAATGCTCCTAACGGGTGCTGAAGTGGAGGGTACAGGCAACCAAGTCTTCCCCCTCCCTCTGCCTCCTGTTTTGGCCGGTAGGGGAATCTCTTCCTCCGAGCTGCTCCCACCACCTTCCTGTTCCTCACGCCATGATGTGTCAAGGACCTCATCATCTTCCCTCCCCTCTTCAAACAGCTGCTTCTCCGGGGTTGTCTCGCCAGCACCGTACGCACCAGAAAGTGGCAACTGAGTCTCGTCATCATCTGATGCGTACTGAGGTGTGCTGACCATAGGCACTGGCCCACTCGCTTCTTCAGATTCAGAGGGACAAAGAAGTTGCGCATCACTGCATACTCCCTCTTCTTCACATTCAGGAATGCTGCTTGGCTGGCCCCCTCTTTCCAAGCCAACAGATTCCGAGAACATAAGTAGAGACTGTGATGGCTCCTGTCCATGTCTCTCTGACGGCCTGGGCACTTTGGCAGGTGGTGAAGAGACAGATGGTTGCTCTTCGGTGCTCTGGCCCTGAGAGGATGTGGAAGTAATTGAAGTCGATGCGTTAGCTGCCATCCATCCGATAACGGCTTCAATTTGTTCCTCCCGCAGCAGTGGGGTACGTTGAGGTCCTACAAAGCTGCGCATAAAGGACTGTTGCCTGCTAAAACTGGGGGATGCTGATCCACTGGTGCCCGCAGCAGGCCCAGAATCCCCACGTCCTCTACCTGCAGAATCCCCACGTCCTCTCCCTGCAGAATCCCCACGTCCTCTCCCTGCTGAAACGCCCACGCCCACGCGCCTTACTCCCTGCCTTCTTCATCTTGCCAGACTGCTTAAGATAGGCAGAAAAGTACAAAGGGGGGCCTTAGTGTGCTTATTCCTGAACAGCTGGTTACAGGTACAAGAAACACAAATTTTATGAAGTGTGTGTGTGTGGACTACACTTTAATAGGAGCTGATGTGGCCTACACAAGTTCCAAATGTAGTGTTTGGTGAACTTTTTTTGTGGTTTCTTTGTTGGAAACAAACTCAAAGTATGTGAACAAAGAATTGAAACTGATAGTATCACCAACTTTTTGGAGCTATTACAATGCAGGCAGGTAACCTACAATGCAAAAGATGAGGCTCCAAAAAAATTGGGTAATACTAATCTGGCTGCGCCGGCAGGGCACAAGCCAGAAAAAAAGGCTCCTCTATCTACTCCTATATAGTGTTTGCAACCAACCAATGTTGATGGATATGGATGGATGCACACTAATAGGAGAAGAAAAAATGAGCTGCACTCAAAGACAAATATGTGTGAGGCAGTGACGCACGTTGAGCGTCCTACAACCAGACGTAGCTGCAGGACACTCTACTCTGCGTGAGCTGCACTCACACACAGTCAGAGACCTCTCAGACAGCCGTGAACAGTGCAGCTAAGTGGGCACTGGCACTGACAAGCTGCAGAAAGGCTCCGCTGTGTACTCCTATATAGTGTTTGCAACCACCGTAGATGGAGACGGATTGATGCACACTAATAGAAGAAAAAATGAGCTGCAATAAAAGAAAAATGTGTGAGGCAGTGACACGCTGAGCGTCCTACAACCAGACGTAGCTGCAGGACACACTACTCAGCGTGAGCTGCACTCACACACAGTCAGAGACCTCTCAGACAGCCGTGAACAGTGCAGCAAAGTGGACACTAGCACTGAAAGGCTGCAGAAAGGCTCCGCTGTCTACTACTAGTGTTTGCAACCAACGTATATGGATACGGATGGAAGCACACTAGATTGAAATTATGTAAAAAATGCAGCTCAAAAATTAAAAGATGTATGAGGCAGCAGTGATCACACTGGGTGGCCTACAGCCTGACGTGGCTGCAGGACCCACTCCACAGCGTGAGCTGCACTCACACAGCCCTTGCAGACAGCTGTGAACACTGCTGCTAGGGCAAAGAAGGCTACAGTGGTGGTTTATGTAGCCTGGGTAAAGCACTAGAAGTTTGGTGGAATCGCTATTTCTAACTGTCCCTCACAGTCTTCTACAGCAGCCTGTCCCTAACTGAATTCACAGCAGAGTGAACCAGAAATGGCGGCTGCGGTGGGTTTTATAGTGCATCATGACATCATTTCGGCAGCCAATCACAGCCATGCCAATAGTTAACATGCCTACATGCCTAACAGGATGTGCCCACACTTCGGAGGATTCCCATTGGCTTAATCAAAGCAAGCAGGCTCATAGCATGATGGGAACTTCCGATTCCGATTCCGGAATCCGATATGACAAAAGTATCGGAAGTCAGTATCGGAATTCCGATACCGCTAATATCGGCCGATACCCGATACTTGCGGTATCGGAATGCTCAACACTAGCTGTCAGATGACGGCGTGACCCCGCAAAAATGCAGTGATCCACGTTAAAAGACTTGAAGTCAGCAGGCACCAGCTGATAAGAGACTACTACTCCTCCCATCAGGCTATGTCTGTTGTTACTGTTAACAGTGATAGCAGGAACCAATGATGGGAGAAATAGTCTCTCCTCTGAAGGCGCCTGTACTCAATGTAAAAAAATAAAAGTAAATTAATTACAGTAAGGCCCGTCATTATGGTCATGAAAGTGCAGATTAAAATGAATCATTGGATAAAATAAAGAATCAGTTATAGAATCCAACAAATATACATGAGATTTCTGATAAGAAATGGAAGGATCTTACAAAGCAGGGGCGGACACTGACAGCTTGGGACCCCTGTGCAAGAAATGTGTCTGGGCGCCCCTCCTTTATGGTGAAAAAGCTATATACTGTATATGGCAAAAATTAAGAGACCACTGCAAAATTTTCAGCTTGTCTGATTTTTCGCTTTATAGGTATATTTTTGAGTAAAATGTAAATTGCTGTTTTATTCTATAAACTACTGACAACATGTCTCCGAGTTTCCAAGCAATACATTTTGTATTTATTTTCAGAAAATGAGAAATGGTCAAAATAACAAAAAAATGCAGTGCTTGCAGACCTCAAATAATGCTAAGAAAACAAGTTCATAATCATTTAGAAACAACAATACTAATGTTTTAACTCAGGAAGAGTTCAGAAATCAATATTTTGTGGAATAACCATGAATTTTAATCACAGCTTTCATGCGTCTTGGCATGCTTTCCACCAGTCTTTCACATTGCTTTTGGGTGACCTTATGCCACTCCTGGTACAAAAATGTAAGTAGCTCTTCTTTGTTTGATCGCTTGTGACTATCCATCTTCCTCTTGATTACATTCCAGAGGTTTTCAATGGGGTTCAGGTCTGGAGATTGGGATGGCCATGACAGGGATTTGATGTGGTGGTCCTTCATCCACACATTGATTGACCTAGCTGTGTGGCATGGCGCATTGTCCTGCTGGAAAAGCCAGTCCTCGGAGTTGGGGAACATTGCCTGAGCAGAAGGAATCAATTGTTTTTCCAGGATAACCTTGTATGCTGCTTGATTCATACGTCCTTTCCAAAGATTAACCTGCCCAATTCCAGCCTTGCTGAAGCATCCCCAGATCATCACCAATCCTCAACCAAATTTTACAGTGGGTGCAAGAAGTAAATACTTACAGTTGTGGCCAAAAGTATTGACACCCCTGCAATTCTGTCAGGTAATACTCAGTTTCTTCCTGAAAATGATTGCAAACACAAATTCTTTGGTATTATCTTCATTTAATTTGTCTTAAATGAAAAAAACACAAAAAGAATTGTCCTAAAGCCAAATTGGATAAAATTCCACACCAAACATAAAAAAGAGGGTGGACAAAAGTATTGGCACTGTTAGAAAAATCATGTGATGCTTCTCTAATTTGTGTAATTAACAGCACCTGTAACTTACCTGTGGCACCTAACAGGTGTTGGCAATAACTAAATCACACTTGCAGCCAGTTGACAAGGATTAAAGTTGACTCAACCTCTGTCCTGTGTCCTTGTGTGTGCCACATTGAGCATGGAGAAAAGAAAGAAGACCAAAGAACTGTCTGAGGACTTGAGAAACCAAATTGTGAGGAAGCATGAGCAATCTCAAGGCTACAAGTCCATCTCCAAAGACCTGAATGTTCCTGTGTCTACCGTGCGCAGTGTCATCAAGAAGTTTAAAGCCAATGGCACTGTGGCTAACCTCCCTAGATGTGGACGGAAAAGAAAAATTGACAAGAGATTTCAACGCAAGATTGTGCGGATGTTAGATAAAGAACCTCGACTAACATCCAAACAAGTTCAAGCTGCCCTGCAGTCTGAGGGTACAACAGTGTCAACCCGTACTATCCGTCGGCGTCTGAATGAAAAGGGATTGTATGGTAGGAGACCCAGGAAGACCCCACTTCTTACCCCGAGACATAAAAAAGCCAGGCTGGAGTTTGCCAAAACTTACCTGAAAAAGCCTAAAATGTTTTGGAAGAATGTTCTCTGGTCAGATGAGACAAAAGTAGAGCTTTTTGGGCAAAGGCATCAACATAGAGTTTACTGGAGAAAAAAAGAGGCATTCAAAGAAAAGAACATGGTCCCTACTGTCAAACATGGCGGAGGTTCCCTGATGTTTTGGGGTTGCTTTGCTGCCTCTGGCACTGGACTGCTTGACCGTGTGCATGGCATTATGAACTCTGAAGACTACCAACAAATTTTGCAGCATAATGTAGGGCCCAGTGTGAGAAAGTTGGGTCTCCCTCAGAGGTCATGGGTCTTCCAGTAGGACAATGACCCAAAACACATTTCAAAAAGCACTAGAAAATGGTTTGAGAGAAAGCACTGGAGACTTCTAAGGTGGCCAGCAATGAGTACAGACCTGAATCCCATAGAACACCTGTGGAGAGATCTAAAAATGGCATTTTGGAGAAGGCACCCTTCAACTATCAGGGACCTGGAGCAGTTCGCCAAAGAAGAATGGTCTAAAATTCCAGCAGAGCATTGTAAGAAACTCATTGATGGTTACCGGAAGCGGTTGGTCGCAGTTATTTTGGCTAAAGGTTGTGCAACCAAGTATTAGGCTGAGGGTGCCAATACTTTTGTCTGGCCCATTTTTGAAGTTTTGTGTGAAATGATCAATGTTTTGCTTTTTGCTTCATTCTCTTCTCAGTCCTAGGACCCCTACTCTTCTCCATCTACACCTTCGGCCTGGGACAGCTCATAGAATCCCATGGCTTGCAGTATCACCTCTATGACACGCAGATCTACCTATCTGGACCTGACCTCACCTCCTTACTGACCAAAATCCTACAATGTCTGTCTGCTATTTCAGCCTTCTTTTCTGCTCGCTTTCTCAAACTGAACATGGACAAAATAGAATCCATCATCTTTCCCCCATCTCACTCTACCCCTCCACCAGACCTATCCATCAATGTCCATGGCTGCTCACATTCCCCAGTCCCGCACGCTCAGTGTCTTGGGGTGATCCTCAACTCTGCCCTCTCTTTCAAACCACATATCCAAGCCCTTGCCTCCTCCTGCCTCCTCAAACTCAAAAATATTTCTTGGATCCGCGCATTTCTCAACCATGGAACCACAAAAACACTAGTGCACGCCCTTATCATCTCCTGCCTCGACTACTGCAACCTCCTACTCTCTGGTTTCCCCTCCAGCACTCTGGCACCACTCCAGTCCATCCTACACTCTGCTGCCCGACTAATCCACCTGTCTCCCCACTATTCCCCAGCCTCCCCCCTATGCCAGGCCCTTCACTGGCTTCCTATTGTCCAGAGGCTCCAGTTCAAAACCCTAACCATGACATACGAAGCCATCCACAACCTGTCTCCTCCATACATCTGTGACATGGTCTCCTGGTAACCAACCCGCACGCAACCTTCGATCCCCTCAAGACCTCCTTCTCTACTCCCCCCGCATTGCTTCTTCCCACAACCGCATAAAAGAGTTCTCCCATGCTTCCCCCATACTCTGGAACTCTCTACTGCAACACATCAGACTCTCACCAACAACAGAAACTTTCAAGAAGAACCTGAAGACCCATCTGTTCCGACAAGCCTACAGCTCACAATGATCCTCGGTCTATTGAACCACCGCACAACCAGCTCTACCCTCTCCAAGTGTATACTCACCCATCCCTGTAGACAGTGAGCCCTCGAGGGCAGGGTCCTCTCTCTCCTTCTGTACTTATCTGTGTCTTGTATGGCTCATGTTAGTTGTACTTGTCTATATTTTCCCTTTTCACATGTAAAGCACCATGGAATAAATGGCGCTATATAAATGTATAATAATAAAATAATAATGACTCCTTTGGCATGGTTAAAAGTTATTTTTTCATTTCTATTACTCTTGGGATGTTACTAGCACTTGTTTTGCCACCCAGCTTGTCCTATTGCAGGAAGATTGTGAACACCACAGCAGGGGTTTTTTTATACTTTCCTTTGTTAAATAAAATTTGGTTCAGATGATGATCACCTAATCAGAAGCACATTAAGTAGAATGAGGTGTACTCTGGTTGGAATTCAACTGACACTGGAATTGGAGTGGCTGTCAGACATGAAAAGAAGCTGATTTTTGTAAGACTGTGGAGTGGTCTCTTAAATTTTTGTCAGAGCTGTATATATATATATATATATATATATATATACACATATATATATACACTCACTGGCCACTTTATTAGGTACACCTGTCCAACTGTGTGTTAAGACTTAATTTCTAATCAGCCAATCACATGGCGGCAACTCAGTGCATTTAGGCATGTAGACATGGTCAAGACAATCTCCTGCAGTTCAAACCGAGCATCAGTATGGGGAAGAAAGGTGATTTGAGTGCCTTTGAACGTGGCATGATTGTTGGTGCCAGAAGGGCTGGTCTGAGTATTTCAGAAACTGCTGATCTACTGGGATTTTCACGCACAACCATCTCTAGGGTTTACAGAGAATGGTCCGAAAAAGAAAAAAAATCCAGTGAGCGGCAGTTCTGTGGCCGGAAATGCCTTGTTGATGCCAGAGGTCAGAGGAGAATGGGCAGACTGGTTCGAGCTGATAGAAAGGCAACAGTGACTCAAATTGCCACCCGTTACAACCAAGGTAGGCAGAAGAGCATCTCTGAACGCACAGTGCGTCGAACTTTGAGGCAGATGGGCTACAGCAGCAGAAGACCACACTGGGTACCACTCCTCTCAGCTAAGAACAGGAAACTGAGGCTACAATTTGCACAAGCTCATCGAAATTGGCCAGTAGAAGATTGGAAAAACGTTGCCTGGTCTGATGAGTCTCGATTTCTGCTGCGACATTCGGATGGTAGGGTCAGAATTTGGCGTAAACAACATGAAAGCATGGATCCATCCTGCCTTGTATCAACGGTTCAGGCTGGTGGTGGTGGTGTCATGGTGTGGGGAATTTTTTCTTGGCACTCTTTGGGCCCCTTGGTACCAATTGAGCATCGTTGCAACGCCACAGCCTACCTGAGTATTGTTGCTGACCATGTCCATCCCTTTATGACCACAATGTACCCAACATCTGATGGCTACTTTCAGCAGGATAATGCGCCATGTCATAAAGCTCGAATCATCTCAGATTGGTTTCTTGAACATGACAATGAGTTCACTGTACTCAAATGGCCTCCCCAGTCACCAGATCTCAATCCAATAGAGCATCTTTGGGATGTGGTGGAACGGGAGATTCGCATCAGGGATGTGCAGCCGACAAATCTGCGCCAACTGTGTGATGCCATCATGTCAATATGGTCCAAAATCTCTGAGGAATGCTTCCAGCACCTTGTTGAATCTCTGCCACGAAGAATTGAGGCAGTTCTGAAGGCAAAAGGTGGTCCAACCCGTTACTAGCATGGTGTACCTAATAAAGTGGCCAGTGAGTGTATATATATATATATATATATATATATATAGCCACATACGCATACATGTACTGTATATATATTACATTTTTTCATTTATTATGTAACGTATATACTTGCGTATAAGCTGAGATTTTCAGCCCATTGTTTTTGGGCTGAAAGTCCCCCTCTCGGCTTATATGCGAGTCATATACCAGGGGGTCGGTGTGGGAGGGGGGCGTGGGTTTCAGGTCATACTTACCCCCTCCTGGCGTGGTCTCTGCAGCCCCCCTGCTTTTCCCGGTCTCAGGCTCCTTCCTTCAGTGATCACATGGTACCGCTCATTGAAGTCATGAATATGCGCATATTTATGACTTTAATGAGCGGTACCACATGACCGCTGAAGGAAGGAGCCTGAGACCGGGAGAAGAGGGGCTGAAGAGACTGTGCCAGGAGGGGGTAAGTATAAGCTGTATTCACCTGTCCCGGGTCCATCGCTGCACGCTGCTCTGTCCTCTCCACATCCTCTGTCTGTGATGTTCAGGTCAGAGGGCGCGGTGACATAGTGCACTCCGCGCCCTCTGCCTGACCATCACTGACAGGACGTGGAGGAGAGGACAGAGCGACGTGCAGCCATGGAGCGCGGATCAGTAAATATCAGAACCTGTCACTGCATGCTTAGGACACTGACACCGGGCCCCCAGCGACGAGACGTATGTCATTATTTTTATTTGCAGCGGCAGCAGCAAATTATGGAGCAGCAATATATGGGTACATAACTACGGAGCAGCATTATATGGGGCATAAACTATGGAGCAGCATATGGGGGCATAATTATGGAGCAGCATATGGGGGCATAATTATGATGCAGTATATTGGGGCATAATCTATGGAGCAGCATATGGGGGCATAATCTATGGAGCAGCATATGGGGGCATAATCTATGGAGCAGCATATAGGGGCATAAACTATGGAGCATCTTATGGGGGCATAATCTATGGAGCATCTTATGGGGCCATAACCTTTATGGGGCAGCATATAGCACATTATTAACCTTTGTGCAGCATTATATGGGATGCATTTTGTATGGAGCATCTTATGGGGCCATCTTGGACAGCATAGAGCAATATATGGGGATCCTGATTCAATATGGATATTCAAAAACGTTTAAACTACTGATGTCTCAGCTAATTTTACTTTTATTGGTATCTATTTTTATTTTTGAAATTTACCAGTGGCTGCTACATTTTCCACCCTAGGCTTATACATGAGTTAATAAGTTTTCCCAGTTATTTGTGGCAAATTTAGGTGGGTCGGCTTATACACGAGTATAAACAACAAAGAAGACAGAGCATAGGGCTATACTAAATGATTATAATAGGCTTAAAAATTTAAACCAAAAAAGTATAAGAAGTATTTAGGATCATAAGCCCAAATGCTAATCAGTATAGGACACACTGAAAATGTATACAAAAAAGCAAAAGAAAAAAAAAAAAGGGGTCCTTCTACCTGCAGCTCCAGGGGACCGCCATGGGAGCAGCCTTTGCGCCCACCTATGCTGGTCTATTCCTGGGGCTGTGGGAGAGGGACCTCTTTCTGTCAGATGAAGATGGGTCAATGTGCCGCGTCCCTTTTTGGACGCGGTACATTGATGATATTTTCTTCATCTGGCAGGGCACTTCCGTTGACCTTGCGCAGCTTGTCTCCAATTTAAACAACAATGATCGCAATATTAGACTTACATTTACATGTAATGCTGATGAGTTGGACTTTCTGGACGTTACTGTGAGGAGGGACCCCTCTGGGGTGTTACAGACGGACATATTCAGAAAGACTACCGCAACAAATTCCTTACTCCATGCTACGTCTGCACATCCGGAGCATGTCATTAAGGCAGTGCCCATTGGGCAGTTCTTACGTTTGCGCCGTATTTGCTCAACGGACGAAATGTTTGTCCATCGTGCAGACGAGCTTTGTCAGCGTTTTCTTGAGCGTGGATATAGCCGTCGATCCATCAAAAAAGCATTCAATTGGGCCAAGTATGCTACAAGACAGGATCTACTATATAAACCAGGGTTATCTAGTACGTCTAAAGGAAACCAAACCATGAGGTTTATTACTACCTTTAGTTCTGAATCGGAGGCTGCTCGCACTGCCCTTGGTAAAGCTTGGCCAATTCTTCGTATTGACCCTGTTATTAAAAAATTCACAACAGAGAGACCATCCATGGCGTTCCGAAGGGCTAAAAATCTTAGGGATCATTTGGTTATGAGTCACTACTCTGGAGGCCCTAAACCTACATTCTTGGATGGATTTGTCCCCAGGGTGGGTTGTCTTCCATGTGGCCACTGTGTAGCCTGCCCCAACTTGTGCGTTGTACTGACTTTAACAACTCCAGTGGTGATCAGGTCTTCACTATTAGGCAACGCATTACATGTACGACTAGATATGTCGTATATCATGCTACGTGCCCCTGTGGCCTTATTTATGTAGGCCTTACTACACGTCAATTTAAAGTAAGAAATCGGGAGCACGTGTTGGGGATACAGGCGGCACTTGGCCACGTGGATGACTCCACCCTGAGGACGATCCCCAGACATTTCAAAGAACGCCATAATTGTGATTCCACCCTATTCAAAATTCGGGGTATTGAGGCTCTGAAGATCGATATTCGGGGTGGGGGTCTCTCTAAAAGACTGAGTCAATTAGAGGCCAAATGGATATGGAAATTAAATACTATCCACCCTAATGGTCTCAATGAATGCCTCTCATTTGCCCCATTCTTATGAACATTGCATATCCCTTTGTTTCTTGTAGTGACATATATTGTGTCGTTGGTTTTAATTCTGTTTTTAATTTAGGTTCTATGCTTGGCATCTTCATGACCGTGTTGTGTTTGGTCCATCCTTTTGGTACATCTGATGAACAGTTCTTCTGATGAATATGACATCTTCGTGTGCAATAGATGAAGATGGAGTTCTTTTCGTCGTTATTATTATCTGTTATTTTTTTATTTTATTTTTTTGGACTCTGTATGGGTAGTTCATTCCCAATTTGCCCTAATGGGGATTTATATAATGTACTAATGGTGAGATATTTATGGGTGATATTGCATTATATGTTGCATTTGAATCAATGCCTTATATGCTATTTATGATTGCTACTATGCTATGTGATATTTTCCCATTATGGGTATGGCATATTTAGACCTTGTAATCCTTCTTGCATTCCCATATATACATTTAGTGTACTTATGTATTTCACCGGTTGTAAATATGTTCTGCCTATATAACTGGTAGTATTAACATCTGCATCCTTGCGGCTGTGGTATTTTTCATTTTTTGTTCATATTCTTTTTATTATATTACTTTCACCTATTTGTGGATGTCTGTTAGCAGTTTCGCTCCATTTTTGTCTTTTTACTGCCTATTTCATCAATATAGCTTGCCCATGATGTTGCCTCTTTCCAAGATGGCGGCGGTCTGTTTTGATCGCGTCTGCGCATGCGCGGGTGACGCGCCCCTCGCTCCACCCACATCCACCCGTGGTCTGGCGTCTGACATCACGGGGCCCCGTGCATTGTCGGCGCCAGCCCGGGAGTGATGGGAGATTGGAGGTTGGGGGTCGGGCGCTTCCCCCCTGATTGGCGCTTACTTTGATTTGGACCTCTATTTAAAGCACACTCGGCATCCATTCTGACACACCCCCTGAGGAAGGAAGCTCTTTTGCTTCCGAAACGTACGTTGGGTTTCTACAGCATTAGGTGTCCTGTGTCCGCTGTTACGGTATGTGCAATATATTTGAATTCTGATTATTTAACTCTACATTGGGTCGCTGATCTCTTGGGGATGGTTCCCCTTATGATATATTGACTGGTCGGCACCCTATTTTACTTTGTACTATTTGCACATATGTGAGGATACTGATCACCTTGGTGCTCATTCTATGTCACTCCTGTTATGCCATTTTGCCATATTTTACCTGTGTGTCTAAATAAAGATCTGTGATGTTTATATCTACTTTGGATGTCTATGCACTGTTTTTTCTTTTGCTTTTTTATACACGAGTATGTACGGTATATTGCCATCTCTTATTACACAGTGCTCTCTCTTGTTATGTAAAGCTCTGTCCCTTACACATTGGATTATATAGAGCCCTGTCTTTATCACATACTGTCCTGTCTTGTTAGACATATAATTCAGTCATGGCTGATGTACCACGAGAAAGCTTCTTTTCTAATGGAGGAGCTGATGGACTGGTCATCTGGTCACATCAGCAGTCATTTTATATCTAACAAGAAAGGGGACTATGTAATAAAAGAGGGAGCCATGAATAACAAAAATAACAAGAATGCACTAAGTAAGAGACAGCACTGTACATAGCAGCATAGAAAGCTATAATGAGGGAAGGCACCATATATGGTAAGTAATATGGGACGGTGTTATACATAATATAAGAGGGAATTATGTAACTAATGATGGCGCTATACATAATAAGTGAGTACACTATATACTAAGGTAATGTGCTATACATAATAAGTGAGTACACTCTATATTAAAGTACTGTGTTATACATAATAAGTGAGTACACTATATACTAAGGGATTGTGTTATACTTAATAAGTGAGTACATTATGTGTAAGTGAGTACATTATATACTAAGTGACTGTGCTATACATAATAAGTGAGTACACTATATACTAAGGGACTGTGCTATAAGTGAGCACACTATATGCTAAGGGGCTTTGCTATAAATAATAAGGCTACATTCCTGAGATGCAATGAGCATGTCCTATGCTGATCCTAAAAATCGGATCAGAACAAAACATTCTCTGATCCCTGATTTTCATGTATGTGTGAATGGACCTATCAAACTCTACAAGTTCGTGTGCCATCCGGTAAAAAAATCTGAAAGCACACGGACATTTCACAAAAATGTGAGAATGTAGACTAAGGGATTTTACAGCTAACATTATCACTCCACGTCATACAGTGCAGATACAGAATAATATTTACATCCAGTCACTTAATGTTGATGTCTAACCTAATTAGAGCCTTTTTTCTCCTGTTTCTTCCCCATCTGGTCAGGCCTTCATGTCGACAACACCAAGCCACAACTCGTCTTGTCATGATGATCATCACAGCACTGTAAATAACAAGGTCACATGCATGATACACAAACTTGTGTCTCCCCCCTGAATACAGATATGTTCCCCACCATTAAAAATATAAAGTGATAAGCAGTGCTGTGCTCCGCATTAAATATAATCTCTGCTGCCCAATGATATAAATTATTCCGTCTCTGACTGCTCAATTAAATGTAAGGCTATGTGCACATGGAAAATATGCCAGGGATACAGTATGTGCAAAGTGAATGAGATGTCTGACGTCTCATGCACTCGTTGCTTATTTTATCTTTGCAGATTTGCAGCAAATTCAAATCTGTATAATGTCAATTCTTGCAGCGTATTTCACCCGTACTAATGGCGGAAAATGCATAGCAAAAGCATGGCAAAAACATGGGCAAAAAATAAATGTGTTTTATGTAGCGCCCTTCCTGCCAACACAGTAGGATATGAATTCTCCCTTGGAATTCCTGAACGTGTGCACATAGCCTTAGCCCCTGTCCTGTGTCCCTCCAATCAGTATAATTCCTTGATAGCATCATAATGAATATGTGGGTGGAAGAAGATGCCATCAGGTACTGAGCATGCTCCGCCACCTCCTAATACATGTCCCTGACAGCATCTTCTCTCACCTTTCAATTCATTATAAAGTGTCTTATTCACCTTACCTTCTCCTCTCCTCCATAAATTTTAATTCCTCGATAGCATCATAATGAACTGAGAGATGGGGGAGGATGCTATCAGGGGCTTAGCACCCTCCTCCACAACTCAATTCATTTCATATCCATATCTAATGTCCTGCTACATACCCCTACTCCTTTTAATTAGTCCATTATAAGTCTCCCTTACTCCCATCTCAAATCCCCAAATCCATCATTGTCCTCACCATCTCCCCCATTTTTGCCCTTTCTACTACCTCAATCATTGTCCTCTGCATCACTTCAATCATTGTTCTCCCCCACGCCTCCATCATTGCCCTCTCCAACACCCCAAACATTGTCCTCTCCTACCACTTCCATGATTTTCCTCTCCCCCACACCATCATTGTTCTCCCCCACCCCCCATTGTTGTCCTTACGCCACCTCCATCATTGCCTTTTCCCCCACCACCCCATCATTGCTCTTTATGCCATCTCAATCATTACCTTCTCCCCTAACACCCCCATCATTGCCCTTTCTACCACCTCCATTTGCCCTTTCTACCACCTCCATCATTGCCTTCTCCCCACCACTCTCATAATTGTCTTTTCCACTACCTACATCATTACCTTCTCCCCCAACCCCCATCATTGCCCTTTTCACCACTTTCATTATTGCCTTCTCCCCCACCTCAATCATTGTTCTCCCCACCACCTCCATCATTGCCCTATCCAACACCCCAATCATTGTTCTACTCCACAACTCCCATCATCATCTTCTCCCTCGCCCCATCATTGTTCTCCCCCACCACCTCATCATTGTTTTTTCCACCACCTCCACCATTGCCTACTCCTCCACCACCCCCATCATTTTCATTTTCCAACACCTACATCATTGCTTTCTCCCCATCACCTCATCACTGCCCATTCAACCACCTCCATCATTGCCTTCTCCCCCACCACCCCATCATTGCACTCTCCATTTCCTCTGCACCACCCCAATAATTTCTGTCTCAAACACCCAAATCTTTGTTCTCCACCACCATTCCCATAAGTGTCCTTCCCACCACCCCATAATTGCCCTTTCCACCACCTTCATCATTGCCTTCTCCCCATCACCTCAATCATTGCTCTTTCCACCAGCACCACCATCAGAGTCCTTTCTACCACCCCCATCACTGCCCATTCAACCACCTCCATAATTGCCTCCTCAGCCACCACCCCATCATTGCCTTCTCCACAACCTAAACACACACACACCACCGCTCACCTCCACACACACACACGGACACACAGAGCACCACTCACCTATCTGCACGCTACCTGGCAGCTGCAGCGCACACACACATATACACACACACTCACAGAGCACCACTCACCTCTCCACATGTTCCCCGCAGCCGCAGAATCTTTATCACTGGCAGCTTCCTTTCTCTGATGTTATCCATCCGCGTGACTGTGACAGGAATCACAGCCAGGAAGCAGGACGGATCCCTGCAGCTCTGCTCCACTAACATTTTCTCCTGTAGGCAGCAGAGCTGCAAGCATCACTACCTGCCTGCCGCACATGAGGACAATCTGGCCAGGGGCCCCCTGGAGCCTCGAGGCCAGATAAACAGACCAGATAGCCCTCAGTGTTAGCTGCCCTGCACCGGCTGCACATGCGGTATGTATGCCCCTGGTAAAAAGCACCTAATTCTGTAGTGTATGTGGCCTGTGAAGTACTGGAGTATTTGCTTTGATGATTTTGATTAGAAATGTAATTGCAAACACCATTTGACTTCTTAAGTAGACCTTCTCCCTATTTTGTTTTCACTGTGGAAGGGGTTAAGCAGCCAGCATTAGATGCTTCTTTATTCCAATTGTGCAACTCAATCATTAGCTGACTTCATTTGATAATCTTGCTGCACAGCCCCTGTTCATTTGCAGTCTCAATAAGACAAATATCATATACAATGGGGAAAATAAGTATTTGATAAACTAACAATTTTGCAAGTTTTCCCACCCACAAAGAATGAAGAGGGCTGTAATTTTTTATCATAGGTACACTTCAACTGTGAGAGACAACCTAAAAAATAAAAAACAGAAATCACATTATATGATTTTTGAATAATTAAATAGCATTACATTGCATGAAAAAAGTATTTTATCACCTACCAAAGAGCAACAATTCTGGCTCCCACAGACCTGTTAGGTTTTCTTTAAGGAGCCCTCCTACTCTATACTCATTACCTGTATTAACTGCACCTGTTTGAACTCATTACCTGTATCAAAAACACCTGACCACACACTTAATTAATCACAGTCCATCCTCTCCACCACAGCCAAGAACAAAGCGCTGTCTGAGGACACCAGGAACAAAACTGTAGACTGGCACAAGGCTGGAATGGGCTATAGGACAATAGGCAAGCAGCTTGGTGAGAAGGCAACAACTGTTGTCACAGTTATTAGAAAATGGAAGAAACACAAGATGATTGATTGTCAATCTTCCTTGGTCTGGGGTTTCATGCAAAATGTCACCTCGTGGACTAAGGATGATTCTGAGATAGGTCAGGAATCAGCCCAAAACCACATCGTAGGACCTGGTCAACAACCTTTGGAGAGCTGGGACCATAGTTTTAAAGATTCCAGTTAGTAACACACTATGCCGTCATGTACAGTGGCGGATTATAATGAGGTCAATTTGGGCAGTTGCCCCGGGCCCAGTGGGGTTAAGGGGCCCACAGCCCAGGCCAGTAAATTGCCTCATTATAATCCGCCACCGCGCAGGGCCGGATTATAGTCAGGGCAGGCGGGGCTTCAGCCCCGGGGCCCCCACCACAAGAGCTTCTAAGGGGGCCCCCACCACATTCCTGCTGGCTGCTGCAATGGCACTCTATCTTCTCCCCAACTAAAAGTGAGTGACCGTGGGGGCGGCATTATGTGCTCTGCTACCAGCAGCATCTACAAGTAGCGTGAACGCTGATGCTGCTGGTAGCGTGCAAAGGCTTGTGATGAGATCACAGGAGGTAAGGTGTCAGGGCCCCCGATCATGAGACCCCTGTCTCCTCCCCTCCTGTGACCTCATCACAGGTCCTGTGCGCACAGCACAGAGCACTGAGAGCAGCCATGTATGTGGAGTGTGGCTCTGCGGGTGGAGGTCGGTGCTGGAGGCCCCATTATTCTCTATGTGGAGTGCGGCTCTGCGGGTGGAGGTCGGTGCTGGAGGCTCCATTATTCTCTATGTGGAGTGCGGCTCTGCGGGTGGAGGTCGGTGCTGGAGGCCCCATTATTCTCTATGTGGAGTGCGGCTCTGCGGGTGGAGGTCGGTGCTGGAGGCCCCATTATTCTCTATGTGGAGTGCGGCTCTGCGGGTGGAGGTCGGTGCTGGAGGCTCCATTATTCTCTATGTGGAGTGCGGCTCTGCGGGTGGAGGTCGGTGCTGGAGGCTCCATTATTCTCTATGTGGAGTGCGGCTCTGCGGGTGGAGGTCGGTGCTGGAGGCTCCATTATTCTCTATGTGGAGTGTGGCTCTGCGGGTGGAGGTCGGTGCTGGAGGCCCCATTATTCTCTATGTGGAGTGCGGCTCTGCGGGTGGAGGTCGGTGCTGGAGGCTCCATTATTCTCTATGTGGAGTGTGGCTCTGCGGGTGGAGGTCGGTGCTGGAGGCTCCATTATTCTCTATGTGGAGTGTGGCTCTGCGGGTGGAGGTCGGTGCTGGAGGCTCCATTATCCTCTATGTGGAGTGTGGCTCTGCGGGTGGAGGTCGGTGCCGGAGGCTCCATTATTCTCTGTGTAGTGCGGCTCTGCGGGTGGAGGTCGGTGCTGGAGGCTCCATTATTCTCTATGTGGAGTGCGGCTCTGCGGGTGGAGGTCAGTGCTGGAGGCCCCATTATTCTCTATGTGGAGTGCGGCTCTGCGGGTGGAGGTCGGTGCTGGAGGCCCCATTATTCTCTATGTGGAGTGCGGGGGGAGGTCGGTGCTGGAGACTCCATTATTCTCTATGTGGAGTGCGGCTCTGCGGGTGGAGGTCGGTGCTGGAGGCCCCATTATTCTCTATGTGGAGTGCGGAGGGAGGTCGGTGCTGGAGGCTCCATTATTCTCTATGTGTAGTGTGGCTCTGCGGGTGGAGGTCAGTGCTGGAGGCCCCATTATTCTCTATGTGGAGTGCGGCTCTGCAAGTGGAGGTCGGTGCTGGAGGCCCCATTATTCTCTGTGGAGTGTTGCTCTGCGGGTGGATGTCAGTGCTGGAGGCTACATTATTCTCTATGTGGAGTACGGCTCTGCGGGTGGAGGTCGGTGCTGGAGGCTCCATTATTCCCTATGTGGAGTGCGGCTCTGCGGGTGGAGGTCAGTGCTGGAGGCCCCATTATTCTCTATGTGGAGTGCGGCTCTGCGGGTGGAGGTCGGTGCTGGAGGCTCCATTATTCCCTATGTGGAGTGCGGCTCTGCGGGTGGAGGTCGGTGCTGGAGGCTCCATTATTCTCTATGTGGAGTGTGGCTCTGCGGGTGGAGGTCGGTGCTGCAGGCTCCATTATTCTCTATGTGGAGTGTGGCTCTGCGGGTGGAGGTCGGTGCTGGAGGCTCCATTATTCTCTATGTGGAGTGTGGCTCTGCGGGTGGAGGTCAGTGCTGGAGGCCCCATTATTCTCTATGTGGAGTGTGGCTCTGCGGGTGGAGGTCGGTGCTGGAGGTTCCATTATTCTCTATGTGGAGTGCGGCTCTGCGGGTGGAGGTCGGTGCTGGAGGCTCCATTATTCTCTATGTGGAGTGCGGCTCTGCTGGTGGAGGTCGGTGCTGGAGGCTCCATTATTCTCTATGTGGAGTGCGGCTCTGCGGGTGGAGGTAGGTGCTGGAGGCCCCATTATTCTCTATGTGGAGTGTGGCTCTGCGGGTGGAGGTCGGTGCTGGAGGCTCCATTATTCTCTATGTGGAGTGTGGCTCTGCGGGTGGAGGTTGGTGCTGCAGGCTCCATTATTCTCTATGTGGAGTGTGGCTCTGCGGGTGGAGGTCGGTGCTGGAGGCTCCATTATTCTCTATGTGGAGTGTGGCTCTGCGGGTGGAGGTCGGTGCTGGAGGCTCCATTATTCTCTATGTGGAGTGCGGCTCTGCGGGAGGAGGTCGGTGCCGGAGGCTCCATTATTCTCTGTGTAGTGCGGCTCTGCGGGTGGAGGTCGGTGCTGGAGGCTCCATTATTCTCTATGTGGAGTGCGGCTCTGCGGGTGGAGGTCAGTGCTGGAGGCCCCATTATTCTCTATGTGGAGTGCGGCTCTGCGGGTGGAGGTCGGTGCTGGAGGCCCCATTATTCTCTATGTGGAGTGCGGGGGGAGGTCGGTGCTGGAGACTCCATTATTCTCTATGTGGAGTGCGGCTCTGCGGGTGGAGGTCGGTGCTGGAGGCCCCATTATTCTCTATGTGGAGTGCGGAGGAAGGTCGGTGCTGGAGGCTCCATTATTCTCTATGTGGAGTGCGGCTCTGCGGGTGGAGGTCGGTGCTGGAGGCTCCATTATTCTCTATGTGGAGTGCGGCTCTGCTGGTGGAGGTCGGTGCTGGAGGCTCCATTATTCTCTATGTGGAGTGCGGCTCTGCGGGTGGAGGTAGGTGCTGGAGGCCCCATTATTCTCTATGTGGAGTGTGGCTCTGCGGGTGGAGGTCGGTGCTGGAGGCTCCATTATTCTATATGTGGAGTGTGGCTCTGCGGGTGGAGGTCGGTGCTGGAGGCTCCATTATTCTCTATGTGGAGTGTGGCTCTGCGGGTGGAGGTCGGTGCTGGAGGCTCCATTATTCTCTATGTGGAGTGTGGCTCTGCGGGTGGAGGTCGGTGCTGGAGGCTCCATTATTCTCTATGTGGAGTGTGGCTCTGCGGGTGGAGGTCGGTGCTGGAGGCTCCATTATTCTCTATGTGGAGTGTGCCTCTGCGGGTGGAGGTCGGTGCTGGAGGCTCCATTATTCTCTATGTGGAGTGTGGCTCTGCGGGTGGAGGTCAGTGCTGGAGGCCCCATTATTCTCTATGTGGAGTGTGCCTCTGCGGGTGGAGGTCGGTGCTGGAGGTTCCATTATTCTCTATGTGGAGTGCGGCTCTGCGGGTGGAGGTCGGTGCTGGAGGCTCCATTATTCTCTATGTGGAGTGCGGCTCTGCTAGTGGAGGTCGGTGCTGGAGGCTCCATTATTCTCTATGTGGAGTGCGGCTCTGCGGGTGGAGGTAGGTGCTGGAGGCCCCATTATTCTCTATGTGGAGTGTGGCTCTGCGGGTGGAGGTCGGTGTTGGAGGCTCCATTATTCTCTATGTGGAGTGTGGCTCTGCGGGTGGAGGTCGGTGCTGCAGGCTCCATTATTCTCTATGTGGAGTGTGGCTCTGCGGGTGGAGGTCGGTGCTGGAGGCTCCATTATTCTCTATGTGGAGTGTGGCTCTGCGGGTGGAGGTCAGTGCTGGAGGCCCCATTATTCTCTATGTGGATTGTGGCTCTGCGGGTGGAGGTCGGTGCTGGAGGCTCCATTATTCTCTATGTGGAGTGTGGCTCTGCGGGTGGAGGTCGGTGCTGGAGGCTCCATTATTCTCTATGTGGAGTGTGGCTCTGCGGGTGGAGGTTGGTGCTGGAGGCTCCATTATCCTCTATGTGGAGTGCGGCTCTGCGGGAGGAGGTCGGTGCCGGAGGCTCCATTATTCTCTGTGTAGTGCGGCTCTGCGGGTGGAGGTCGGTGCTGGAGGCTCCATTATTCTCTATGTGGAGTGCGGCTCTGCGGGTGGAGGTCAGTGCTGGAGGCCCCATTATTCTCTATGTGGAGTGCGGCTCTGCGGGTGGAGGTCGGTGCTGGAGGCCCCATTATTCTCTATGTGGAGTGCGGGGGGAGGTCGGTGCTGGAGACTCCATTATTCTCTATGTGGAGTGCGGCTCTGCGGGTGGAGGTCGGTGCTGGAGGCCCCATTATTCTCTATGTGGAGTGCGGAGGGAGGTCGGTGCTGGAGGCTCCATTATTCTCTATGTGTAGTGTGGCTCTGCGGGTGGAGGTCAGTGCTGGAGGCCCCATTATTCTCTATGTGGAGTGCGGCTCTGCGGGTGGAGGTCGGTGCTGGAGGCCCCATTATTCTCTGTGGAGTGTTGCTCTGCGGGTGGAGGTCAGTGCTGGAGGCTCCATTATTCTCTATGTGGAGTGTGGCTCTGCGGGTGGAGGTCGGTGCTGGAGGCTCCATTATTCCCTATGTGGAGTGCGGCTCTGCGGGTGGAGGTCAGTGCTGGAGGCCCCATTATTCTCTATGTGGAGTGCAGCTCTGCGGGTGGAGGTCGGTGCTGGAGGCCCCATTATTCTCTATGTAGAGTGTGGCTCTGCGGGTGGAGGTAGGTGCTGGAGGCCCCATTATTCTCTATGTGGAGTGTGGCTCTGCGGGTGGAGGTCAGTGCTGGAGGCTCCATTATTCCCTATGTGGAGTGCGGCTCTGCGGGTGGAGGTCGGTGCTGGAGGCTCCATTATTCTCTATGTGGAGTGCGGCTCTGCGGGTGGAGGTCGGTGCTGGAGGCCCCATTATTCTCTATGTAGAGTGTGGCTCTGCGGGTGGAGGTCGGTGCTGGAGGCCCCATTATTCTCTATGTAGAGTGTGGCTCTACGATTCGTGACCCCCGTCACGTGACGAGGGGGGCCCACAGAGTCTGAAATGCCCCGGGCCCTGGCTACCCTTAATCCACCCCTGGTCATGTATATAATTACTGCACAGCACACAAGGTCCCCCTGCTCAAGCCAGCACATATCCAGGCCCGTTTTGAAGTTCGCCAATGACCAGCTTTATGATGCAGAGGAGTTATTGGAGAAGGACAGGTAGTCAGTTGAGACCAAAAGAGAACTTTTGAATTTCAACTCCACTCACCATGTTTGGATCAGGAAGGATGGGTACAACCCCAAGAACATGGTCCCAACCTTGAAGCATGGTGGTGGGAACATCATACTTTAGGGGTGCTTTTTGGCAAAGTGAACAGGCCAATTGCACAATATTGAAGAGAAGATGGATGTGGTCGTCTATCTTGAGATTTTGGCCAACAACTTCTTCCCTCAGTAAGAACATTGATACTTGGTTGTAACTGGGTCTTTCAGCATGACGACCTAAAACACGCAGCAAGGGCACATAAGGAGTGGCTTCATAAGAAACATTTCAAGGTCCTGGAGTTGTCTAGTCAGTCTGCAGACCTAAAACCAATAGAAAATCTTTAGAGGGAGCTGAGAGCGCCCCAAAACCTGAAAAATCTTTAGAATATCTGTACGGAGGAGTGGGACAAAATTCTCGCAGTGTGTGCAAACTTGGTAATGTACAGGAAACATCTGACCTCTGTAATTGCAAATAAAAGTTTCTGTACCAAATATTAAATTCCGTTTTTCTATTGTATCATATATTTATTTCATGCAATAAAATGCTAATTTATTATGTAAAAATCATTCAATGTGATTTTGTGGATTTTTTTTTTAGATTCTGTATATCAAAGTTGAAATATAGCTATGATAAAAATTAGAGACCTTTCAATTCTTTGCAGGTGGAAAAACTTGTAAAATCAACAGTGTATCAAATAATTATTTTCCTCACTGTAACATACCATGACTGGTATCAGCCCGATCAACAACATTTTGTCATTTAACCCCTTAACCACCACACATACAGTATGTCTTTTGACGGTGGCAGTTAAGGGTACTTATTCTTCAGAGCCGCTTTTTAATTGCGCTGAGAAAAAAGTGAATAGCGCTCCCCAGCATCAGAAATTCTCCAGGGTCTCGATTACCGGGGATAGCTGAAACCCCAGAGAACATGACTCAGGTCAGTTTTTACTGACCAGTGTTGCGATCACCGTTATTCATGAAATAACGGTGACCCCCCAAAAAAACAAAAAACTCAGATTTCCCATTTAATTTCTCTCTCCTCTGATATGATCTAGCACATCAGAGGAGAGAAAATTGAGGTCCCCAAGTACCTCCAGTGTCCTTGGAAACTCCTGTATCCCTGGTCCTGTCCCCCAGCCATTGGCATCTTTTGGGAAGAAAATGGCGGGCGCATGACTTTGTGCACCTGCCGAGAAATTCCAGCCGGCACCCGGCAACAATAGAAATTTTTTCCTATTGGTTCATTTTGATCACTGTGATAGACCCTATCACAATGATCAAAATAAAAAATAGTAAATCAACTCACCCCTTAACACCCCCTTAATTGGGTAAAAATAATCAAATAAAAATGTAATTATTTCCATTTTTCCATTCGTGTTAGGGTTGGAGCTAGAGCTAGGGTTGGGACTAGGGATAGGGAGTGGTTAGAGTTGGGCTAGGGTTAGGGGTGGGCTAGAGCTAGGGTTGGGGTTGGGCTAGTGTTAGGTTTGGGGCTAGGGTTAGGGCTAGGTTTACGGTTAGGGTTGTAGTTAGGATTATGGTTGTGGATATGGTTGGGATTATGGTTAGGATTGGGATTAGGATTAGGGGCATGCTAGGGTTAGAGATGTGGTTAGGGTTATGGTTAGGGTTGGGAGTAGGGTTAGGGGTGTGTTGAGGCTAGGGTTGGAGTTAGAATTGGGGAGTTCCACTGTTTAGAAACATCAGGGGGTCTCCAAACATGACCCGGCATCCACCATTGATTCCAATCAATTTTGTGATCAAAAAGTCAAGTGGTGCTCCCTCCCTTCGGAGCCCTGCCATGCATCCAAACAGTGGCTTTTCCCCACAAACTGGGTATCGGCGTACTCAGGAGAAATTGCAAAACAAATTATGTGGTCCATTTTCTCCTGATACCCTTAAAAAATTAAAAAAATTGGCGCCAAAGTACATTGCTTTAGTTTTCGGGAAGCACCTGAAGGGTTAATAAACTTCTTGGAGTGCAGTTTTTACAATGGTGTCACTTTTGGGTGTTTTCTGTTATATTGACCCCCCAAACTCACTTCAAATGTGAGCTAGTCCCTAAAAAAATGATTTTGTAAATTTTGTTGAAAAAATGAGAAATTGCTGGTCAACTTTTAACCCTAATAACGTCCTAACAAAAAAAAAATGATGGTTCAAATATTGTGCCGATGTTAAGTAGACATGTAGGAAATGTTATTTTTTAACTATTTTGTGTGAAACCAGTCTCTGATTTAAGGGTACAAAAATTAGAATTTTGAAAACTCCAAAATTTTCAAAATTTTTGCTATATTTCCGCTTTTTTTCATAAATAAAAACAAGTTATATTTAAGAAGTTTTACCACTAACATGAAGGACGATATGTCATGAAAACACAATCTAAGTACCAGTGGGATATGTTGAAGAGTTCCATAGCTATAACTATCATTAAGTGATAGTATTCAGAAGTATAAAATTGGCTTGGTCATTAAATACCAAAATTAGCTCTGTCACTAAGGGGTTAATTGACAAATTTTATATGACCCAGTGAATAATTTTGACTCCTTATCAGATTCTTGGCATGCTTTCAAAACATTACATATACAATCATAATAACCTGAACATAAATACATAAGCCAGAATATATCAATGTGTACAATAATGAGTATGACATATTATCAATCAATGTGATCATATCTACTCACAGGTGTCTTCTGTTCCTATTTTCTTTCTTTTCTCTTCTGTTTCTTGCTGGATTCTTTCTTTGTTGAAATTTTAGTCACTAACAATTATGTAGTCTGTATGGAATAGTCTTATGCCTGACACTGTGTCCCCACTGTCCCACTAACAGGTGTGGTGTATGGGATGTACACAGGAGGACAGGTTTTCTGAGTCGTAATGATAAGTTACCTGTGCATTCTATCAATATATCTACATGCAGAGGAGGAGAGCCAGTCACAGCAGCAGAGATGATGTAAGGAGAGCAAGCCACAGCAGCAGAGAGGATATCAGCCAGTGAATAGAACATTGCAGATGTGGCTGACTCTCTAGTTGGCACATGAGAGCAAGTGTGCAACTTTCCATATGCTTGGGCACAGCCAGTTTCTTCAGCAATGACCATTTATGGCTTACCCTCCTTGGGGAGTGTGTCAATGACTACCTTCTGGACATTTGCCTGACACTGGCCACTAAATGTGAGTTTGTCGTCCACCCATACACCCAGGTCTTTTTCAGTAACAGTTTTGCCCAGTGTTTACAAATAAGCACATAATTACACATCTTGTTTGTTCTACCCAAGAGCATGACCTTCAATTTATCCCCATTAAAGCTCATTTGCCATTTTTCAGCCCAAGCTTCTAGTTTACATAAATCCTCCTGTAATATAAAATTGTTCTCCTCTGTATTGATTACCCTGTAGAGTTTAGTGTCATCTGCAAATATTGAAATTCTACTCTCTATGCCCACTGCAGGGTCATTAATAAATATGTTAAAAAGAAGCGGGCCCAATACTGACCCCTGTGGTACCCCACTGCTAACCGTGACCCAGTCCGAATGTGCTCCATTAATAACCATTAGAGATGAGCGACTTTGCCTTTTTTTGGGTTGAGTTGGGTTTCATGAAACCTGACTTTCTTAAAAGTCGGGTCGAACGAAATCGGCCAACTATATGGAAAAGTCGGGGTCCGACTGAAACACAGAACCCAATGCAAGTCAATAGGGAAGTAAAGTCGGCAGGGAGTGGAGGACAGTAAACTTACCTACAGTGCCCATTTCAATGCCAACAACATCAACTCTTATTACTAAAGCATGTAAACCTTAATTTACTTTATAATAATAGTTAAGCATTGAAAACTGGGGGTTATTTGGCTAAAGTTGTGGGGTGGTAGGGCTGGCGCCAGGTTTTTGTGTGCCCTGGGCCAAAGAGTGTCAGTGCGCCCTTTTAACACATACCACAATTCATAATGCTCCGATACGGCACAGAAATATAGGTATAGTACAATGACAAATACTTCACTGCTTACACGACATGACTGATATCTATTTTAAATTCTACAACAGCTCAAAAAACAGACAGTATATTACTCCATACAGTATTAAGGCCACCACCTAGTGTGCCATACAGAATAACGAGCCCCATATATTTCTCCATACAGAATAATTAGTCCCATATAATGTTCCATATAATGTTCCATACAGTATATGATGAGCTCCACATAATGTTACAGTATATGATGTGCTCCATGGATGATGCTCCAGTGTGTTATGGGCCCAAATAATGCTCCATATATAAAGGGCCCCATTTCTAATGCTCCAGTGTATAATGGGCCCCATAGATGCTGCTCCAGTGTCTGATCTTCCCCATTAAAAATGCTCCAGTATATGATGGGCCTCATGGATGATGCTCCAGTGTATGATGGGCCCAAATAATGCTCCATATATAATGAGCCCCATTTCTAATGCTCCAGTGTATAATGGGCCCTGTAAATGCCCTCATAGTACGACGGTATGTCTGACGGTGAGTGGGCCCTCCCACCGGCAGAGACACTTTATTGTACTATGAGAGGCCCTGTGCCAGTGCCGTCACTCAAGGATGGGGCCACACACCTATTCAGGGCAACAGCACTTGCCCGGGTGCGCCAGGTGGTGACCCCGGTCCTGGGGGGGCAGCCAAGTTAGGGAGGTTTAAAAATTGGCATATGTTCATGTGTAGGCTGGACTTTCAGCAGCTGCAAATGGAAGAATTGGAAAAGTCAGTGGAAGAGGAGGACAAAAATGAGCCTTTATTCTGGCAAACTGTGTGTTATCAGGGGAAGGTGGGACAAAATCCTTTGAACCCCATGCATGGTTCATTTTAATGAAGGTTAGATCATCAACATTTTGGGTCGACAGACGGGTCCTTTTTTCTGTCAGGATTGATCCAGCAGCACTGAAGACTCTTTCAGAGAGCACACTACCAGCAGGGCAAGCGAGCTTCTGTAAGGCATATTGTGCCAATTCAGGCCATGTGTCCAGTTTAGAGGCCCAATAATCAAAGGGGAATGACCTGTGAGAGAGAACCTCGATAAGGGAGGAGAAGTAGTTTGTAACTATAGTTGACAACTGCTGTCTCCTGTCACTTGCAATCGATTCTGTATTAGCTGTCGTGTGCGCGGTACTTGAGAAATCAGACCACAACATGGTCAGGAAACCCCTGTCTCCAACGCCAGTTCGGCTGTGTGCACCATGAACACCTCTACCATTTTGCCCACTGCGGCTCGTGGGACAACCAGCTCCGCTGCTGTGTGCTGGGAATGCCTCAAACAAACGGTTTACCAGAGTTGCTTGTTTGTTAGCCAATATCAGCTCTAGGTTCTCCTGTGGCATGATGCTGTGTAATTTGCCTTTATAGTGTGGATCAAGGATGCTGGCCAACCAGCAGTTGTCATCCCTCATCATTTTGGCAATGCGGGGGTCCCTTTTTAGGATCCGCAAGGCATAATCACACATGTGGGTGAATGTTCCAGGTGTCAATGCTGCACTGCCAGAGGTGGGTGGAGGAGCACTTTCTGGCAAACCAACATCCCTCCAGTCACACACAAACCCTGTACCTGACCTTGGCACGCCCACATTTTCTCTTGCCCTCTGAGAAGCATCCTCCTCCCCAAAATACTCATCCCCCTTATCCTCCTCCTCATCTTCCTCTTCTTCCTCCACCTCGTCCATGACATTTACCTGACCAGACAATGGCTGACTGTCATCAAAGCTTCCCTCCTCCTCCTCCTCCTCCTCCTGTTGCTCCTCAGCTGCAGATGCCTCATCCTTAATGTGCATCAAAGTTTGCATGAGCAGAAGCATAAGTGGTATGCTCATGCTTATGAAAGCGTCGTCTGCGCTTACCAGTCATGTGCATTCCTCAAAACACTGAAGGACTTTACAGAGGTCTTTCAACTTTGACCACCGCACACACGACAACTCCATGTCTGCCCTCAAACTGCCTGCCCGTGTATCCTACCACAAATGCATTACAGCCTGCCTCTGTTCACACAGCCTCTCAACCATGTACATGGTGGAGTTCCATCTTGTAGCAATGTCTATGATTAGGCGGTGCTTGGGGAGGTGGAGTGATCGCTGTAGCTTCCGCATACAACTGGAGTGTATGGGCGAGCGATGGATGTGCAAGCACAGTCTTCGCACCTTATGAAGCAGGGCTTTTAACTCCAGATAATTATTTAGGAAGCACTGCACCACCAGGTTCAAGGTGTGAGCCCAGCCATGACTCAGTTTGTCGATGCAAGTAGTTGGCCAGTACCTCCGCGGTGTGTCTGCTGTCACCCAAAGACATCATTTTTAAAACAGCCTGCTGCCGCTTACCACTAGCTGTTCGATAGTGGGACACCTCATGTGCAACACTTACAGATGTGGATGGAGTGCTCGTGCGACTGCGCTCTGTCGACGAGCTTTCGCTCCTGGAAGAGGAGGAGGGGCGAACGCCTACAGCCAACTGTTTCCTATACCTTGGGCTAGGCAGCACTGTTCTACCGCCGCTGTTCCCTGTGGAGCCTGCATCCACCACATTAACCCAGTGCGCAGTGATGGACACATAATGGCCCTGGCCTTGCCTACTGGACCATGCATCAGTTGTGAGGTGCACCTTTCCACTCACTGATTGCTTGAATGCATGGACAATGTGGTCTTTCACATGAAGGTGGAGGGCAGGGATGGCTTTTAGAGAAAAGAAGTGCCAACTGGGTAGGTCATAGCGTGGGACAGCGTAGGCCATGAGCTCTCGGATAGCTTCGCTTTCAACCAAAGGGAAGGGCATCATCTCTAATGAAATTAGTTTGGCAATGTAGGCGTTCAAAGCCAGTGTATGCGGATGAGAGGATGTGTGTTTTCTTCTCCTACTGAAAGTGTCTGGTATGGTGAGCTGGACTTGAGAGCTGCATATGGGGAAACTAGCATTGGACATGATGGACTGAGAAGGGGTTGGTGATGGTGAGGGTGTTGATGGCCTAGATTCAGTGTTTCCTCGTGGAAATATTGTAATTCCCTGACTGCTTTCGCCTAGCAACGACACCTCAACATTTCTGGATGGTGGTGTGCTTAGCGGTGGCCTTACAGTGGGGGAAGCGATAGAGCGTTGCCGGCTAACTTCAGTCGGAGCAGGTGCACATGTGCTACCTGAGCTTTTGTAGTCCGTCCAAGCTTGCAAGTGCATGTTGGTTAAATGTCTAAGCATGCAACTGGTATTCAAATTTTGCAGATTTTTCCCTCTGCTAAAGGTCCTTTGGCACTTCTTACAGATTATCTTTGCGTCATCAGTAGGATTTTGTTCAAAAAAGTGCCACACTGCACTCTTCCTACTTTGGTACAAATTTTCAGGGCTTGCACTCTGTGCTAATTTGACTGTCTGGCCAAGCTGTCCTACAACTCTCTTAGTTTTCTTACCAAGTTTTTTGACAGCTATGGGCCTGTCGGATAACCGCTGCTGCGATGATGATGCCTGCTGCGGATCCTTCTCCTGTTCTGACCTATTGTCACCGGCACCCTCTTCCCCCAAAGGATGCCAATCCGGGTCAACAACTGGGTCATCCATGACCTCGTCTTCAATGTCATCTGCACCTTCCTCTGTACCTTCCTCTGTGTGGTATAGTATGCAGGAAGGGGCACCTGAGATTCATCAGGGTCTGATTCGGGCTCAGTAGACTGCGAGGGCAATGTAGTGCTGTGGGTGAATGTACCAGCAGAATCATCTAGCAGTGGCTGTGCATCATGTTAGATTCATCTTGAACTGGGGAATTCAGGATTTGACTTGATAACCCAGGAATGGTACAGTATGTGAAAAGAGCTCCATGGAGTAATCTGAAGTGTGTGCTGCGGCATCCTTCACTTTTGGTGTGGGTGAAGGACACAAGGAAAGGTGTTTTTCCTGACCAGAGGCCTGCACTGACGATTCTGTGCTTGCAGTTTTTGTAACTTCAGAAGAGGAGGCAATAGAGCTGGAGGCTGTTTTGGCAAAGAAAGCCAAAACCTGTTCCTGATGCTCTGGCTTTAAAAGCAGTTTACCTACTCCCAGAAAGGGGAATGTTAAAGACCTTCTTGTGCCAGACGATGACGCAGGTTTAACACCTCCTGCCTTAGGTGCTATTGTGCTTTTGCCTCTTCCACCATACTTCCTCATGTTTGGGAAAATGTACCAAAAATACCAGCAGAGAAATTGTACTGTATGAGGAGCGTACAGCTTTGTAAGGTGTATGTAAAAAGTGAAATCTCCGTATATATTTTGTCACAGACGCTCACCCAGTATGTATTTCACCATAATCCAACAAGCAGATATACAGTACTGTATCAGAAGTGTACAGCTGTATACATTGTTGGTGAAACTGTCAATCTCCATATATGTATTTACGGAGTGTCACACACGCTGACTCTGTGTAGATGTGACCGTAATAAGAACACCAGATATCCGATACTGTTTGAGACTCTGACAGCTCAATACGGAGTATGGAGAAATGGAAATGTCCATATATGTATTTACGGAGTGTCACACACACACACTGACTCTGTGTAGATGTGACCATAATAAGAACACCAGATATACAATACTGCTTGAGAATCGGACAGCTCAATGCGGTGTATGGAGACATGGCAATGTCTGTATATGTATTTACGGAGTGTCTCACACACACGCTGACTCTGTGTAGATGTGACCGCAATAAGAACACCAGATATCTGATACTGTTTGAGAATCGGACAGCTTAATATGGTATATGGAGAAAAGGAAACGTCCGTATATGTATTTACGGAGTGACACACACACACGCTGACTCTGTGTAGATGTGACTGTAATAAGAACAGCAGATATTCCTCTCTGATAGATATTCCAGATTGTTCCTCTCTGATAGTCTGGTATGGGGGAGCCACTGCGCATGACAAACTCCGCTTACAAAGGACTTTCAGAACAGCAGAGAGAATTATAGGTTCCCCCCTGCCTAAAATCCAGGATCTTTATGATAAGAGTATTCGATCCCACGCATTGAAAATTTCATCCGATCCCTCTCACCTGGGACACTCCTCATTCCAACTACTCCCTTCAGGACGTCGCTTCAGAGTCCCCAAATGCAGCACCAACCGCCATATGAACAGCTTCTATCCACTCTCTGTTCAACAATTAAATCATCATGTGTAGACTATATACTGTATCTGTCTTGTTAGATGTTACTTGTTTTATCTGTTGTTATATATTATGTTGCCTCTTTGCCACAAAGAATTCGTTGTATATATGTAATATGTACTTGGCGATAATAAATTTGATTTGATTGATTTGATTTGAGATATCGGATACTGTTTGAGAATTGGACACCTCTATACGGTGTATCTATGGAACAATGTTTCACACACATATAGCATGTATTTGTCCATGATACCAGCCGGTACATGGTAGTGTGTGAGGAGCATACACCTCTATACAGTGTGTGCCAAAATTTACTCTCAGTAACTACTGTGCAGAAAAAAAGGAATAAAAGTATTTTTGCTTGTGCAAACAGCAATGCAGCTATCAAGTACATATATGATAATGCCCAGTATCAGAGAACGAGACAAGGCGGTGACCATGGTCCAAAAACGCCTTGTGCATGGATTACCACTCCATATGCTGATCTTAAAAAGGAGAAAACGGAGTAACGGATACAAAATATATGCAAAAGTATAAATTTTATTAATACTCACATCAAGTGCTGACAAGTATACAAGTTGACTAAAATAGGGGGGATAAGCCCCAATGATACAACAATCAGGACAGACAAGGACAGGGTAAATAAAATGATACCAGTGCTCGAAATCTACATGGCACAACGTTCAGTCAGCCCATGGGCATTGCACATAACAGACATGTGTCTAATGGTAAAATATAGTCAAATATGGCATACTCAATTAAATGTGTATTGTACATAGTTGTACATGTCTAGAGCGCCAAAAAAAAAAAAAAAAAAAAAAAAAAAACATCCAGAGGGGTCAATGTGCAAGTCCAATGGACACTGAACATAAATGAATCAATGACATGTGGAAGGATTCTTACATAGTAAATAACATACACTCACTGGCCACTTTATTAGGTACACCTGTCCAACTGTGTGTTAAGACTTAATTTCTAATCAGCCAATCACATGGCGGCAACTCAGTGCATTTAGGCATGTAGACATGGTCAAGACAATCTCCTGCAGTTCAAACCGAGCATCAGTATGGGGAAGAAAGGTGATTTGAGTGCCTTTGAACGTGGCATGATTGTTGGTGCCAGAAGGGCTGGTCTGAGAATTTCAGAAACTGCTGATCTACTGGGATTTCCCCTATCCCCATTGTTCTCATTGTTCTCATTTTATGTATCAACCTTTTGTGTAGCACCGTATCAAAAGCTTTTGAAAAGTCCATGTACACCACATCCACTGCATTCCTTTGGTCCAGTCCAGAACTTACCTCTTCATAAAAGCTTATCAGATTAGCCTGACAGGAATGGTCCCTTGTAAAGCCATGTTGATATTGGGTCATGTGGTAATTCTTCTTCAGATACTCCAGTATAGTATCTCTTAGAAAACCCTCCATGATTTTACCCACAGTTGAGGTTAAACTTACCGGCCTATAATTTCCAAGTTCAATTTTGGTCCCCTTTTTGAATATTGGCAGCATATTTGCCATACGCCAGTCCTGTGGTACAGACCCTGTTATTATGGAATCTTTGGAGGAGAGGATGTTGAGGAGAAGGTGAACAAGGAGAAGTAGTCAACACTGTTCTTTTTGTGTTTTGTTTTTTTATTTTATTTTAAATATAGGGAGGCCACAAAACATTGGAAATTACAAAAAAAGCAAAACAAATAGCGGTGGAGTATAACAATGGCTGGGTGCTTCGGGAATACCTCTTTCGTCAGACAAAGGTACTGAAAAGTCCTTTTGGATCCATGCCTTGTTCATTTTAATGAATGAGAGCTAGCCCATATTGGCTGTGGACAGTAAGATGTGCCTGTCTTTGATTGTGTGGCCTGCCATGCTAAACAAATGTTCCAACAGTATACTTGCCACAGGGCAGGTCAACACTTCCAAGAAGCAAAAGGCAAGCTTAGGCCTTATGTCCAATTGGAGATGCAGAATTCAATTGGGGCAGACCCATCACCCAATAAGTGGAGATGTGTGGACACATACTCTTTAACCATGTTGTTGAATTGCTGCCTCCTGCTAATACTCTAATATGGACCATATCACATGATATTGCTGTATGTTGTGGAGTGCTGAAGGTTTTCCACATTTCGGCCATGCTATTCCTCCCTTCCGTGTTGGTGCCTGTGCCTCAGCTGCATTGGTGACTTCATCATCCTCCTCTGCCTTGTTCTTCCACTGAGCCCCCGCTGTCAGATGAGAAAGACATCTGTAGTGCATCTACCAGCATGAGCCATTTTCTGATTCAACGCCAGTGACATAAGTGAGGATGGTATGTTGTCCTTGTAGCGGGGATCCAGCAAGGTGACCACCTAAATCCAGTAACCATTCCTCATAGAACATGGTTTGTAGACCGGTCACCATTCTGGTTGCTCTTCTCTGAACTTGCTTCAGTTTGTTGATGTCTTTTTTAAAATGTGGTGCCCAAAATTGGACACAGCATTCCAAATGAGGTCTGACCAAAGAGGAGTAGAGGACAATAATGACTTCACATGATCTAGACTGTATGTTTCTCTTAATACATCCCAGAATTGCATTTGCATTTTTTGCTGCTGCATCACGCTGTTGACTCATGTTCAGTTTATGATCTATTAGTATACCAAAGTCTTTTTCACATGTGCTGTTGCTTAGCCCTATTCCTCCCATTCTGTATATGCTTTTTCATTTTTATTGCCCACATGTATTGCTTTGCATTTTTCCTTGTTAAAAACCATTCTATTAGTTGCTGCCCACTGCAAATGTAAGTCAATTGGAAATCTGAGCATTTTTCCAGCAGACCAGACAAAGCGGTCTTGGGGGCAGTAAAATGTTTTAATGGATGGGAAAAGTGCTGAATGGAAGGACAACAGCATGGAGAAGACCCCTGGAAGCATCTGTGACTCCCAGTTAGCTGAGAACAACAATGTGACACTTTTACTCCACTTTAAGGACTAACAAAAAGACATTCCAAATCAAAGACAAATTGCATTTTACACAAAAAAAATTAAGAAACATTTTTGCTGTATAATGACTTGTATATAATGAAAAATTTAAAAAAATGAAAAAAAATTATTTAAGTAAGCAAAAACTGATTTTTTTTAATTAAAAATTGGAAATTTCAGTGTACCGTATTTTCCGGCATATAAAACTACTGGGCATATGCAGTAAGACGACCCCCAACTTTTCTAGTTAAAATATAAAATCTTCTTAAAAGTCGGGAGTCTTCTTAAACGCCGGGTGTCATCTTCTAGGGCGGGTGCGGACCAATCTGCAAATGGTGGGGGGAGTGGTCCCGATGAAGAAGGGAGGGGGTCTCTCACAGTGAAGATGTAAGTGGAGTAAACCCCCTATTACCTCAATGATGGCAGCGGTGCTCTCTGCGGGTCTCTGTGCTGGGGGCTGGCGGCGGCGGCTCCTCTTTCAGCAGCATGGGGGCTCTGTGCTGGGGGGCAGCAGCAGCTCTTTGTGCAGCATCAGGGCTGCGCCGGCATCTCCTCAAAGCCCGGAGGTCCCGTCAGCTCCATTGCTGCAATGCGGTGGCCTCCGGGAAAATGGCTGCTGAGGGCGGTGCATGCTCAGATTAAGATCTCGTCTCCCGAGATCTCGGGTTGAGATTGGAATCTGAGGATGCACCGCCCCCAGCGGCCATTTTTCCAGGGGCCACCGCATCGCAGCAATAGAGCTGCCAGTGCCTCTGGGCTTTGAGGAGATGGCGGCCGAGCTCCGGCGCTGAACATAGAGCAACTGCTGCCGCCCCCAAGCACAAAGCCCCCACACTGCTGAAAGAGCCGCCGCTGCTCCCGGCACAGAGACCCCACGCTGCTGAAAGAGGAGCCTCTGCCACTGCCGCCTCCCCCCAACACAGAGACCCACAGAGAGCACTGCTGCCATCAATGAGGTAATAGGGGGATTACTCCACTTACACCTTCACTATAATACGCCCCCTCCGTTTGTCATCGGGACCACTCCCCCCCACTATATGATGATTGGTCCACACCTGCCCTATAAGATGACAACCGGCGTATAAGACGACCTCTGACTTTTAAGAAGATTTTCAGGGGTTAAAAGGTCATCTTATATGCCAGAAAATACTGTAATTTATAAAGTAAGCAAGAACTGCCCAAAATTAGTCACTCAGATACACACTCTTGAAGGTACCAATTGTATTGCCTCATTCAAATATTGTGAACAAAGTATAGCTGTGGTATTCCCACACTCATAAAGACTTTGAAGTGCAAAAAGGAAAAAATTATTAGTAAGGCCCCTAGAAGGCTACAACTGGTGGGTCTCATTCAAATTAAAATATTAAAAACACTTTATGTGCTGCTATCTTCGATGGTGTGTAAAAATTGGGTCAAAGCCAGGCTTTGTTCATTGATTTCAGAGTGAGCCTGTCAACATTTTTTGTTATGAACCCCTGTGACAATAAAAACTTGCTCAGACAAGGTGTTAGTGGCAGGGCAGCACAACACCTCCAAGTCATAGAGAAACAGGTCATGCCTGGTGTCCAGCTTTGAGACTCAATAGCTGAAGGTCTCAGAGGAATTAAGGAGTACGCTGATTTGGTCGGTCAGGTATTGCTTGATCATCTTTTAAAACTTTTCCTTGCATGTAAAAAATACCTGGTCATGAGGGCATGGACGCTGGAAGGGTGTCATGAAATTGGCCCAGGTCTTTGACAGTATACCCCTTCCTCTGCCATACAAGGTGTGTGTCTCCCTCATCTCTCCTCCTTGGTTTGTTAAGGTTGTTTGCCCTCTGCCTCTAGAATTGTCTGAGGGGAATTTTTTTTACATGGTTTCCACAATGGTCTCCTGGCATAACACCATTTTAGAAGACCTCTCCACTTCAGGAAAAAGAGTTGCAAAGTTCTCCTTGTATCATGGCAGGGTTAACAACCAGTACTCTTCTTTGGCCAAGATGAATGTGATGTGATGCGAGAGTCAAGGGAAAGGCAGCGATACATTAAGTCTGCCATTTGTGCCAAGGTCCCTACAGCCAACACTTTCTTGTTTCTACCAAGATAACTACTCTCCATCTTCTCTTCCTCGACTATTTCTGCCTCCTCATTTCCCTCCTCAGACAATCAACTTGGGAGAGATGGGGCGAAGCTTTTGTGAGTTCTAACCTCTTTTGCACTCAGCCAGCTCTTGGTACTTCTCCTCTTCGTCAGCCTCAACTTCTTTATTGTTGCCCAATCAGCACTGAGCAAATAAGACGAGATATGGCTAGACAGCATCTCTCTTTCTCATGTCTTCCTTTGTCTCCACCTGGTCTGCATGCAAAGCTTCATGTTTAATTGCCAGCAGTAACTATTTAAGTAGACACAGGAGTGGGATCGTTGTGCTGACTATGCTTCATCAATAACAAAAGTGGGGTTTGGGCACCGAGAAACGATGGTTTGGCTGCCGTCATGAGTTGGCATAAATCCTCTGAGTCTACCAGGTTAAGTGTCAACATTTCCACAGCAAGTAGCCTGTAAATGTGCTCATTTAGCTTTTGGGCCAGTGGGTGAGTGGCTGGGAACTTTTTTTTATTCCTAGGCCGGGAGTAAGCACAGCTGATCGCTGTGCTGGGACAAAGATTTTGAAGTACCTAATTGTGGTGCGTCAGAAACTGTAAGGACAGGTGGAGGGCTGAGACGTTTCTGCCCCAGTCTCATGGACAAGGGATTGGGAAGCATGTAGCACAGGGGAAGAGGTATTGGTAACATAGTAACATAGTTAGTAAGGCCGAAAAAAGACATTAGTCCATCCAGTTCAGCCTATAAAATTCTGTCAGAATAAATCCCCAGATCTACGTCCTTCTAAAGAACCTAACAATAACTGTAAGATACAATATTGTTACGCTCCAGGAAGACATCCAGGCCTCTCTTGAAACCTTCGACTGAGTTCACCATCACCACCTCCTCAGGCAGGGAATTCCAGATTCTCACTGCCTTAACTGTAAAGAAACCTCTTCTATGTTGGTGGAAAAACCTTTTCTCCTCCAGACGCAGAGAATGCCCCCTTGTGACCATCTCCTTCCTTGGTATAAACAGATCCTCGGAGAGATATTTGTATTGTCCCCTTATATACTTATACATGGTTATTATATCGCCCCTCAATCGTCTTTTTTCTAGACTAAATAATCATAATTTTGCTAATCTCTCTCGGTATTGTAGTTCCCCCATCCCCTTTATTAATTTTGTTGCCTTCCTTTGTACTCGCTCTAGTTCTATTAAAGTATATCCTTCCTGAGCACCGGTTCCCAAAACTGTACACAGTACTCCATGTGCGGTCTAACCAGAGATTTGTACAGAGGCAGTATAATGCTCTCATCATGTGTATCCAGACCTCTTTTAATGCACCCCATGAACCTGTTTGCCTTTGCAGCCGCTGCCTGGCACTGGCTGCTCCAGGTAAGTTTATCATTAACTAAGATCCCCAAGTCCTTCTCCATGTCAGATTTACCCAGTGGTTTACCGTTCAGTGTGTAATGGTGATATTGATTCCTTCTTCCCATGTGTATAACCTTACATTTATCATTGTTAAACTGCATCTGCCACCTTTCGGCCCAAGTTCCCAACTTATCCAGATCCATCTGTAGCAGAATACTATCTTCTCTTGTATTGACTGCTTTACATAGTTTTATGTCATCTGCAAATATCGATATTTTACTGTGCAAACCTTCTACAAAATCGTTAATAAATATGTTGAAGAGAATAGGTCCCAACACCGACCCCTGCGGTACCCCACTGGTCACAGTGACCCAGTTAGAGAATATACCATTTATAACCACCCTCTGCTTTCTATCACTAAGCCAGTTACTTACCCATTTACACACATTTTCCCCCAGACCCAGCATTCTCATTTTGTGTACCAACCTCTTGTTTGGCACGGTATCAAACGCTTTGGAAAAATCAAGATATACCACATTCAATGACTCAACTTGGTCCAGTCTATAGCTTACCTCTTCATAAAAACTGATCAGATTGGTTTGACAGGAGCGATTCCTCATAAACCCATGCTGATATGGTGTTAAACAGTTATTCTCATTAAGATAATCCAGAATAGCATCCCTCAGAAACCGTTCAAATATTTTACCAACAATAGAGGTTAGACTTACTGACCTATAATTTCCAGGTTCACTTTTAGAGCCCTTTTTGAATATTGGTGTGACTAACTAGCACCAATCGTGGACCCAGGTGTTCAGTCCACCAAGTCTAGTGCTTATATTATATGTACCTGATCGTGCTGGTGGTGGTTAGGTTCTTAGTGGTCAGATCCCTGCTGATCTTAGCATGGCACAGGTTGCAAATGGCCATTTTGTTTGTCTCAGAACTCTCGGTGCTCTGCAGACCAGTTGCCCGCCTTCTCCCTCTAATCAACAAACTGCCTCTTCCTGTCTGTTTTGCTACTGCCAATCACACCCCCTAAGCACTGCTGGCCTCTCTCTGTATTCCAGCTTCGCAGGTTAGTTGGTGACTTTGTCATCCACCACTTTCATCTTCCACCCCCTCACCCTTCTCCTGAGTTTGCAATTTTACAACAATAAGACATAGCGGAAACTGTGTCTTATCATCATCTTCCTCTTTAGCTAAAAGTTTATGTTCCCCATCTTCATCATCTTGTGGCCTTGGCTGCTCTAAATTTTGTGCATTACTAAACAGCATGTCCTCTTGCCTTTTCTTGAAGCATGCATATTGAGTGAGAGGCCACATTCAAGAAATATTGTTGTAAAGATCTCCTTGGAGTGGGCCACTTTGGGGTCACTAGTCTCCTGGGCTTGCTTCAACATGGTTGGAGGAAGGAGAATCAGGGTGAGGATTAAGTGATCCAGACTGTAGGCTGGTGATACTTGACTTTGGCGAAGACTGGGTGGCGCTACCAAGCCTGCTGGAAGCATTATCTGCTATCCAACCTTCCACCTGTTCTCACTGCTCTGGCTTCAGAAGTCATGTACCATGTCTCCCTGCATAGAGGGACAGGAAACTGTGTGTCATGAATGGGTGTGTTTGTTGTGCTCAAGCAACAGGCGTGGCAAGACGTACCCCATGTTCCCAGCATCTGTCATCATCAACACTTCCACTTCTCCGTCCCTTACCGCACACTTTACGCAATTTGTAATTTTAAGGTCTCTTGAAACCGAGTTTATTTTTAATAAAGCAAAAAAATTGGTCACCTGTAGCAGTCAAAGAGATTTTTGGTAGTTTTATACCACCATAATGTAACAGAAAAGAACACACTAGTGTATGAATAACAATCAAACTGAATCCAGAAAAATGTTTCAATGCTTTTTTAGAGTGTTTTATGCCACAGAAATGTACTATAAAGCACGTGATCAGTGGGAAATAAAACCCAACTTTTTAACCCCTTCATGACCGGAGATTTTTTTCGGTTTTGCATTTCCATTTTTCGCTTCCCTTCTTTCCAGAGCCATAACATTTTTAGTTTTCCATCAATATGGCCATGTGAGGGCTCATTTTTTTGCGGGATGAGTTGTACTTTTGAACGACATCATTGGTTTTAGCATGTCGCGTAACAGAAAATGGGAAAAAAATTCCAAGTGTGGTGAAATTGCAAAAAAAGTGCAATCCCTCACTTGTTTTTTGCTTGGATTTTTTGCTGTGTTCACTAAATGCTAAAACTGACCTGTCATTATAATTCTCCAGGTCATTATGAGTTCATAGACATTAAACATGTCTAGGTTCTTTTTTATCTAAGTGGTGAAATTTTTTTTCCAAATTTGCTTAAAAAAAATTGTATCATTTTCCGAGACCCGTAGCACTCCATTTTTAGTGATCTCGGGTTGCATGAGAGTTTGTTTTTTGAGTGCCGAGCTGATGTTTTTCATGATACCATTTTGGTACAGAAACAATCTTTTGATTGCCGATTATTGCATTTTAATGCAATGTCGTGGCATCCAAAAAAACATAATTCTGACGCTTTGATTTTTTCCCCACTATGCCGGTTACTGTTTCAAATTAATTCTTTTTTTATTGATAGATTGGGCAATTTTGATTGCGGCAATACCAAACATTTCTATGTTTAATTTTATTTTTATTGTTTTATTTTGAATGGGGCGAAAGGGGGGTGATTTTGAACTTTTATGTTTTTTTATTTTTTTCATATTTTTAAAGACAATTTTTTTTACTTTTGGCATTCTTCAGTAGCCTCCATGGGAGGCTAGAAGCTGCCACAACTTGATCATCTCTGCTACATAGAGGCAATGCTCAGATCGCCACTATGTAGCAGAAGTACTGCATTGCTATGAGTGTTGACCAGAGGGTGGCGCTCACAGCAATCCGGCATCAACAACCTTAGAGGTCTCAAGGAGACCTCTGGTTGTCATCCCAACACACTGGTGACCCTCGATCATGTGACAGGGGTCACCGGTGTGCTCATTTCTTGCCAGATGTCCGGAAGTGCTTGTTAAATGCCACTGTCAGAGTTGGACAGCGGCATTTAGCTAGTTAATAGTCGCTTGTGGCTATTGCAGGCACATGTCAGCTGTTCAAAACAACTGACATGTTCCGAATTTGAGGTGGGCTCACCGCCGGAGCCCACATCAAAGCAGGGGATACTGCCATCGGGCGTACTATTCTGTCCGATGGCAGTAAGGGGTTAAATATATCACAAAAAATGTACCCCAGACCACATAATACTGCATGGCAGAGAAATTTAAGTCTGCAAAATTTTCAATGCTTTTTCAGCTTTATTGATCACAGAAATGTACCCCAGACCATGGAATAGTGTATGGGTGAGAAATGTAATCCAGCAAATTTTTTTTTACAATTTTTTGGAGTGTTAAATATCACAGAAGTTTACCCCAGACCACGGAATACTTTATAGGTGAGAAATGTGCTCCAGCCAATTTTTTAAAATTGGCTTGTAGTTTTAGATATCTCAGAAATGTACCCCAGACCACAGAGTAGTGTATGGGTGAGAAATGTAAAATAGCAAATTTGTTAATGCTTTTTTTGAGTGTGAAATATCACGGATACATACCACAAACCACAGAATACTGTATGGCTGAGAAAATTAACTCTGAAAAACTTTTTAACATTTTTTCAATTTTATAGATCACAGAAATGTACCCCAGACCATGCAGTACTTTATACCTAAGAAACTTAAACTTGCAAACATTTTTAACCCTTTTTTCAGTTTGATAGATCACAGAAATGTACCCCAAACCATGTAATAGTATATGGGTGAGAAATGCAATCCAGCTATTTTTTATTTTTTTGGAGTGTTATACATTGCAGAAATGAACCCTAGACCATGGAAAAGTGTATGCATGAGAAATGTAATCCATCAAATTTTTTAATGCTTTTCGGTAGAGTAAAATATCACAGAACTGTACTTCAGACCAAGGAATAGTGTGTGGTTGAGAAATGTAATCCATCAAAATTTTTTTAATGCTTTTTTTTGAGTGTTAGCCATAACAGAAATGCACCCAAGACCCTTGAATACTGTGTGGCTGAGAAATTTAACCCTGCAAAGATTTTTATTGCATTTTTTCAGTTTTTTTAAATCACAAAAATGTACTCGATACCACAGAATAATGTATGAATGAGAAAGTTAACCCTTCCAAACTTTAAATGGTTTTCTGTAGTATTAAACTTCTCAGAAATGTTGTAAGTATGTTTCAATTAAGATTTTCATGTAAAGGAATTCATTCTGAGTATCTGTGTTTTCATGCAATGTGAAAATGGGGTTAGTAATGGGGACGTCTTATTGAGGCCTCTCCATTACTAACCTCAGGGCTTGATGTCACCTGACAATACAAAGGTGACATCATCCCCCAACTATCACCCTACTTGTCACCTCTACTGGGCAAGTGGGAAGAGCGAGGCTAAGTGTCAGAATTGATGCATTTTAGAGATGCATATTTTCTGGAATGGCTGAGAGCTGATCTTTTTAGCCTGAGGGAGGGACATTATCCATGTCCCATTAGTAGGCTATTAATATCAGCCCACAGCTGTCTGCATAGTCTTTGCTGGTTATTAATTATAGGGGGACCCTCTGTTTTTTTTGGGTCCCCTATTTTAATAGCCAGTAATAAGTATACAGTTGGGAGCTGAAATTAATAGCCTGGGAAGCTCCATGGTTATTACCCCCTTCCCTTGCCATAATGATAGTAATAATAATAATCATAATAATCATCAGCCCCAGCTGTCAGCTTTCCCTCTGCTGGTTACCAAAACTTACTTGGAATCCCACGCCATTTTTAAAAAAAAACATATTTTATTAATTAAATACTGTACATGCACAGTAAACTGCACACACCCTGTACTAATTGTATTTGTCACTGAAATCTGTATATCTACCTATTCTATTTGTCACTGAAATCTGTATATCTACCTATTCTATTTGTATGTACTGTGTGTAATCCATCTCTTCTATCCTGTCTGCTCCTGCTGTGATTTTACACTAAGCGGCTGCTGAATTGCCGGCTTTTCATCTTTCTATCTATGTAATATACATGCATATATATATATATATATATATATATATATATCTATATGTGTGTGTGTGTCACTGGCATCTATATATCTACAGCATGTATTCTATGTGTATACTGTATATCTATTCTATCAATTCTATTCTAACCTGTCATGCAGTGATTTTACTGTACGGGGAACATGAATTGCCGGATTTTATTCTATCTATCTAAAATTTACTTTAAAAAACTTTAGTGGCAACACAATTATTTTCCAGCACTTTTTATGCTGTACTGCAATGGGTTTTTTTCTCCAGAACATAATGTTTCTCATTTAAACATGCTTCTACTTTTCAGGGCCTCTTCTTTTTCGCTTCCATCATTGTACACATTCTCGTCAGCCATTTCACTCCAGGTCAAGACTTTTCTGCATCAAATAATCCATTAATGTCCCTTGGGCAGCGCTCATTGTCTAATCCATAGCCTTGAGTTAGACTTAAGAAGAGAATGCACGTGATGGGGGAAGGGGAAAAATAAAAGGTGGGTATTCACTGGTGGCTTGACAAGAGATAAATAATACATTTTTAACTGTTTCGCTAACCCTCGATAATTCAGCAAAATGAAACCAGCTGCGAATTGCAAAAAAATCTCATACTGGAAAATCCATTTGTTTATAAAATTTGAGAATTCAATTATATTCAAATGCATTCGGTTATGTTCATTCATTTGTTTCATAAAGTTCTCTTTGTCTACGACTCTCTATCCCCAGCATAATCTCAAGAGCAACATCGGTGTGACATTTTCTCGCGAAGGTCATTTTTTTTCCTCATGTCACTACTGTCGAAGGCTTCATGGTGCAGAACAAGAAGGCAATGGGGGCTGGAATGAAGGTCTACCCTATTTGACCTGAGTCCTGCTTTTACCTTGGATGCATTGATTGCCAGAGATTGGCCTGGAGATATTGACAACACCATGAAGAGGACTTTGAAAGGAAATGTCACATGATCCAATTCATTGGATTATAGAGTGAAGTGCATAATGTATGGTAGCTTTTCCTATTTAATATTCATTGCAGGCACATTAACAGATTGATATTACATTGATTTGGTCGCAGAACCAGTAGTTCAGCCATTTCTCTAAAGTGTTCAAGGAGGTTTTTTTGACCTGAAAATTCTCGGAATTTGACTCCTTTTGAGAATTTCTGCAATGTAATTGGCTGGGAACTGCAAAGGGAGCAGCCACTAGTGAATCTTCATGATTTGCATGCCAAAGTGTATTCAGTGCATTCATTTCTGTTACATCAATATTAACAGAAATAAACAAGTGAAATAGATCACTCTGTTTGTAGAGACTCTATAGAATATATGAGCTTCACTTTTTGTATTGATGAACTGAAATAAATTAATTTTTTGATGATATCCTAATTTTGTGAAAATCACCTGTACTAGATGCTGAATAAATCAAGACATAATGAAAATTCAGCTTTCTTTAATTTTAGTATTTGCATATCATTAACATATCTATCGATCTTGTAATTTTCATAATTCCACGACTTGGTGTTGTCGATACAGGCAATATCGAGGAGTGCATGAATTTGAGTCTGTCTGTTAGTCTCTGTATACTCCTGCTTGTGGGCAATATTGTGTTTTAAAGGTCATCACACAGGGATGTTGCTGTTTTTTTTTTCTTGGGGGAGGGGTTGCCAAGACCGGGTCATCAGATTGAATCTTTCCCTGCCGATACTGCCTTGAACATATGGCCATGATCAGAGTAGTACAGTAAATGCAGGTCTCACTTGCAAAACCGCACAGTGCAAAAGTCATTCATAAACTTCATCTAGTGCAACAGTAATATTTCACAGCTATTATAAATAAATGCTGTAACAAAAGCACAAAAAGTGAGCAAGGGTGTCAGATTCCTGTTGGAGAAACCCAACAGAAGAGAGAACAGTCCACAGGGCGTCCATACAGCTTAAAACACAACTTATATGCCTATCTACAATTTCATTGATGGTGGGAAACAAAGTCCGTATTTGCTAAACCCTGTTTTTAGTGAAAAAGATCTAATTTTTAGTTTGTACTTTGAACAAAAATGGTTTCCTCACTATTCCTCATTGGAGGTATATGGAATAATGTACGTATTTGCCTCAGAACCATGAATACAGACTTTTTTTTTCCTCAAGGTGTCAAAAAATTTGCACCTGGGACAATACACAGACACTTTTATTTGTTGGTAAAAATGGACTCCTTATTTGCTAATGAGGAGGTGATGAGTTATCAGAATGTGCTGCCGTCATGTATCCTGGGAGAAGTTGCTACAGAGGCGGACATACCATTGATGAAATATTTGCAGCGTAACAGGTAAAGGATCTTACTTTCACCTCCAAAGCAGGTGGAATTGTGCATTATGGAGAGTTATTGGACTGCAAAGGACCCATATATTGTTCTTGCACAGGGGCCCTCTTCTGTCTGTGTCAGCTCCAGAGTCACAGTATATAAATGATATATGCATTTTCTAGTAACTAAAATAATTCTATAGATGTCACACTTCCATTCACAGTGGTTCATACCAACATATTGCATGTTTCTGTACATTTTCCAAGGACAAGGGGCAGAAAATTGATGTTCAGTTAAGGTGTTAGATGTACAGTATGTTTGATAGCTCTACTGCCCACATGTACAGGAGCTCCAGGCAGGGCTGCCACTAGGAATTTCAGGGCCCCATACTGGCAAAATTTTCGGGGTCCCCTTGAGACTCCGCCCAGGCTCCATCTAAGCCCCTCCTCCACCCCTCGATCTGTCCACAGTCCCACCACTCTCTCTTGGAAGAACTCCACTTCTCACCAGTCACACATTAACAGTTCCCATCACCAGATCACATATATAGCCGGCAGCTTTTGTTTTGGCCAAAAGATTGTAAGCCGCCACCATAACACGATAGACACTTTTGGACGAGCTCTACTCTACTGTAACCTATTAAATATTTGTTAAAATATGCAATACAATTTAGATATATTTTTATTTATTTTTCAATTTTTAAAATGATCAATAACATCACATCCAAAGGGACAAATACCACCGCACCATGTCCAGACACCATATTACCACCACATAGTGACCTATAATACCACATACAAGGAACAAATACAGCCACACCATGACCAGACCACATATTACCACCATAGTGACCAAATAATATCACATATAAGGAACAAATACCACAACCCCATGACCAGACCACATATTACCACAACATTAACCGAATAATATCACATGCAAGGAGCAAATACCACCGCACCATGACCAGACCACATATTAACACCAAAAAGTGACCAAATAATAGCAGATACAAGGGACAAATACCACAGCACCATGACCAGACCACATATTACCACCACATGGTGACTGAATACTACAATACTGATCAGTAATAAAAAAAACACAATACTATCACCATAAGTGCCATTATACAAAGGAGATCTGTACTTAGTAAGCAGTGTCTGTGTACAGGTAATACAGTGATCAATGACATTATAGACAGGAGCTCTGTATATAATGTACAAGTTATACAGTGATCACTGGTGACATTATACACAGGACCTCTGTATATAGTATACAGTGTATAGTGTAAGTGTACAGGTAACACACTGACTCACCAGTGATGTTTCTAGGTGAAGTCCTTCATCTTTGCTTTATATCTTTCATCCAGCACAGACCTCCATCACTTCTTCCAGCTAGGACTTGTCTCTGCAGGAAATAACACAGTTATCTAGAGCTCCACTTGCAGAACACATTACTTATTTTTTTCCCAACATCTACGTTACACCACACGAAGAAAAAAGGCGACATAGTATCACTCTACACAGTAACAGGACCGCCCCCCATTTAAAACAGTATACTCAAAAAATAAAATAAATACATCACTGCAGTAATAATATCCCCTAATTAGCCCCTGTGGTAATAATATCCCCCATCCTGGCCCCGTGTGTCTCATTCCTGGCTTCAGCCATATGTTCTCCCATCCCGCCCTCATGAGTATCCATTCTGCTCCATATGATCTCCCCATCCTGCCACATCTGTCTCCATCATATCCATCCTGCCCTATGATCCTGCATGATCTGTTTCTAACCCTGCCCCATCTGTCTCCAATCCTGCCCCCTGTGTCTCCAATCATGCCCTCATGTCTTTCATCCCGCCCCCTGTGTCTCCAATCATGCCCCCAGTGTCTCCATTCCTGCCCCCTGTGTCTCCAATCATGCCCTCATGTCTTTCATCCCGCCCCGTGTCTCCAATCATGCCCCCTGTGTCTAAAATCCTGCCCCCTGTGCTTCCAATCATGCCCTCATGTCTTTCATCCCGCCCCCTGTGTCTCCAATCATGCCCCCAGTATCTCCAATCCTGCCCCCTGTGTCTCCAATCATGCCCTCATGTCTTTCATCCAGACCCCTGTGTCTCCAATCATGCCCCCTGTGTCTCCAATTCTGCCCCAGTGTCTGCAATCCTGCCCTGTGCCTCCAATCATGCCCCAACTCTTCAATCATGCCCTGTATCTCCATTCTGCCCCCTGTGTCTCCAATCATGCCCCCCAGTGCCTCCAAACCTCCAATCCTACCCCATGTCTCCAATCATGTCCCCTGTGTCTCCATTCATCCCCGTGTTTCCAATCCTGCCCCATCTGTTTCCAATCCTGCCCCCAGTGTCTCCAATCATGCCCCCAGTGTCTCCAATCATATCCCCATTGTCACGTTTCCGCCAGACTTAGGGCCTGCTGTTCCGGTCGTGGCCTCTAGGAGGCGCCGGACCGCCACTTTATCGTCAGACTCAGGGACGGCTGTTCCTGCCTCGGCCACTGGACAGGGCCGTGGTTCTGTCACGTCAGGCTCAGAGCCTACTGTCCCGGCTTTAGCCTCTAGGAGGCGCCGGTCTGTCACGTCGCCGTTAAATTCTGGGTCTGCTGCTCCTGTCGCAGTCACTAGGAGGCGCCATGGCTCGCCCGGGAGTTATGGTGCTGACAGAGTAAGGGCACCTGCGCAGGCATCTGGTGGACGCAGGCTCCACCCCTCTGTCAGTCATCAAGAGGTTACTGCATCTCCATCTGGCCTGGTACTGGGGGCGGTACTGATGACATCATCAGTCCAGGAACCTATGAGGGGTGACCTGATCCCTGAAATACCTTGGGACTGGTCTTGCAAGCCGCCGGATATATTCTTGGTTCCCCTGTGTGTTACTGTGTGAATTGCTTTCTGACTGACTGACTTTGGCCTGGACTTCTGACTCTCCTTCTGCCTAACGATTCTGTACCTCTGCGACTCTCCTGGTTTATGACTTTCGGCCTGAATCTGACTCTGCTTCTGCCTAACGATTCTGTACCTCTGCTACTCTCCTGGTTTATGACTCTCGGCCTGAATCTGACTCTGCTTCTGCCTAACGATTCTGTACCTCTGCTACTCTCCTGGTTTATGACTCTCGGTCTGAATCTGGCTCTGCTTCTGTCTACCGTTTTTGTACCATTGCTGCCCGACTGGTTTAGACTCGCATATCTCCACGTTTGTGTCCTGTATTGGAACACCTTTCTGGCGACCGTCCTGCTCTGGTCACTGCTCCTATTCAGACAGCGCCTCCTGGGCTCTGCTATAAATCCAGATCCCTGTATAGGGGTAAAGGGTATCAGTGTTTCTCGGGGTGTTGCCTGGCTGCAGCCCAGACCCGCAGGCGGACGTCACATTATATCCGGCCATATAAAAAAAAACTGCTTCTTGTGTATATATCCAGCATATACAAAAGCAGTCTCCCTGAACTTTTTTTTTCTCTCCCTTCTTCTGACTGAGCTGATTTCTGGCCTAAACACCTGGTTCAGTGCACAGCCTGAAGGAGCACTTTCATCTTCCTGCACCAGTATGCTGCAGTCTGGAGCCTTCAGAGAGAGAGCTGAGCGTCAGAGATCCATACTACTGAGACATCGGCCTCTGGGCAACTCTGGCTATGGTTGCCCAGGGGCACAGGTATTGCCCGCAGATGCGGCTAAAGTTTTATTGCCTATTGCCCTTTCTTTTGGTCAGAAATCTCAGTGTGTGAACGCATATGTGGATTGTGGATCTGAAGGGAATTTTATGGATTCTTTGGTTGCTAAAAGTCTCGGTGTACCCCTATTAAGACTTAATGCCCCTATTAAAACTACGGCTATTAATGGCACATCTATTGTCCAGGAGGGGGTTAAATTTGTTACTGACAAAATCACTATGTCGGTGGGAGCATTGCATACCGAGGTTATGTCATTTTTTGTGATGGATAATTTGTCTGCTGCAGTCATTTTGGGGATGCCATGGCTACGCCAGCATAATCCAGTCATCGACTGGCACCTAGGCGATGTTATACGCTGGAGTTCACACTGTCAGGAAAACTGCATGTCGCTAACAGTAAACCAAGTTAAAGTTAAACCCCTCCACATACCGTTTGCCTTCAGAGATTTTGAGGATGTCTTTTCTATTGCAAAATCTGAAAAGCTACCCCCTCACAGAAAGTATGATTGCCCTATAGATCTGATTCCAGATGCCCATCTCCCAAAAGGGAGAATATTTAATCTCTCAGGTCCAGAGTGTCAGGCTATGAACGAGTACATAGCTGATAGCTTAAAAAAGGGGTTTATTAGACCGTCCATTTCACCAGTTGGAGCTGGCTTCTTCTTTGTAGAAAAGAAAGATGGTGGTCTCAGACCCTGCATTGACTACCGGGAATTGAATGCAATCACTGTAAAGAACCAGTACCCGCTTCCACTCATCCCTGATCTTTTTAATCAGCTAATGGGAGCCCGTTGGTTTACTAAACTGGACCTCCGGGGGGCATACAATCTAGTCCGCATAAGAGACGGGGATGAGTGGAAAACAGCCTTTAATACCCCTCTTGGCCACTTCGAGTACCTGGTAATGCCCTTCGGACTCAGTAACGCACCTGCCGTGTTCCAGCACTTTGTAAATGACATTTTCAGGGACATTTGTGGGGTGTATGTCGTCGTGTATTTAGATGACATTTTGATTTATTCTGCTGACCCTGTGACACATGCTCAGCACGTTCGCTCTGTACTGCAGAGACTGCGAGAACACTCCCTGTTTGCTAAACTGGAGAAATGTGTTTTTTTTGCGGAGGAGGTACAATTTTTAGGATATGTGGTTTCAAGCACAGGCTTCCGTATGGATCCTGCCAAGATCCAACCTATTAAAACTTGGGTGCAACCCAAGTCGCTAAAAGCGCTGCAGCGATTTTTAGGGTTTGCAAATTATTACCGAAAATTCATCAGGGGTTTCTCCGAAATTGCTAAATCACTCACGGATTTGACCCGAAAAGGGGCAGACGTGACCAATTGGAACCCTGAGGCAATTCAGGCTTTTGCTACGTTAAAAGAGTGCTTTGTAGCCAACCCAGTTTTGGTTCAGCCTGATCTGGACCGCCCGTTTATTGTAGAGGTGGACGCCTCTGAGGTCGGAGTTGGAGCAGTGCTGTCGCAAGGCACTGCATCACTCACTCAGCTTCGCCCATGTGCCTTTTTCTCCCGCAAATTCTCTGCCACTGAGAAGAATTACGATATAGGTAATCGGGAGTTATTGGCAATCAAATGGGCCTTCGAGGAATGGCGCCACTTCCTCGAAGGCGCCAAACATAAGATCACTGTGATTACAGATCACAAGAATCTGACTTACCTGGAGTCAGCTAAAAGATTAAATCCTAGACAAGCGAGGTGGGCCTTGTTCTTCTCTAGGTTTGATTTCTTAATAACCTTTCGTCCTGGTACCAAAAATATGAGGGCTGATGCTCTCTCTCGAAGTTTCTGCCCCTCACAGGCTGAGGACTCGGAGCCAGTTCCAATAATGGCCAATGGTATTGTTGTGTCGGCTGTGTCTCTGGACCTTCTGGAGGAGATCCGTAGGTCCCCAGAACCAGCCCCTGACTCGACGCCCCCCCAGAAATTGTTTGTTCCAGCGCCGTTTCGCCTACAAGTTCTGAAGGAGTCGCACGACTCCATCCTGGCAGGCCATCCTGGGGTCAATAATACCGCCAGGCTTGTGACTAGGAGTTTTTGGTGGCCAACGGTAGTTAAGGACTGCAAGGATTATGTACTAGCTTGTGAAATCTGTGCTCGCGCCAAGTCCCCTCACAATCGGCCTGCCGGCTGGCTCCAGTCCTTGCCCGCTCCAGAGAGTCCATGGACCCACATCTCCATGGACTTCATTACTGACCTACCACCCTCAGAGGGGAAGACATGTATCTGGGTGGTGGTGGACAGGTTCAGTAAGCAATGTCATTTCGTTCCCCTCTCTGGATTACCTAATTCAGAAACTCTGAGTAAGTTGTTTATTGTTCATGTAATAAGGCTGCATGGCGCTCCAGAGAATATCGTGTCCGACCGAGGTACCCAGTTTGTTTCCAAATTCTGGAGAGCATTCTGCAAACGTATTGGTATTGAATTATCCTTCTCCTCCGCTTACCACCCTGAGACCAATGGTCAAACGGAGCGTACCAACCAGGCTCTAGAGCAATATCTTCGCTGCTATGTCTCGGAACATCAGTCTGATTGGGCGGAACATCTCCCATTAGCTGAGTTCGCTCTAAATAACCAGTACCAGGAATCTATCAAAACCACCCCGTTCTTCTGCAATCATGGTTTGCACCCACGTTTTGGTTCATTTTCGGCCAAGATGTCGGAGCTTCCAGGAGTAGAGAATTCCATACGTCACTTAAGGACAATCTGGTCGGAGGTGAACACAAACTTGAAAGGGTCCCAGGTCAGGCAGGCTTCGGCCGCAAATAAACGGAGGTCCATGGGGCCGCACCTAGGAGTTGGGGACAAAGTTTGGCTGTCTACCAGAAACATTAAGCTTAAGGTGCCATCTGCCAAACTGGGGCCCAGGTTTATTGGTCCCTACGAGATATTAGAAGTAATTAACCCGGTAGCCTTTCGTTTAAGGCTCCCTCAGTCTTTTAAAATTCCTAATGTTTTCCACAAATCCCTTCTCAAGGTGTACCGCTCCCCAATTCATCCCGTCCAGTCCCCTCCTCCTCCAGTTTTGGTCAAGGGTGCCTTGGAGTACGAAGTCCAGGGCATCCTTGATTCCCGTTTAGTGAGAAAGTCTGTGCAATATTTAGTTCATTGGAAAGGCTATGGCCCAGAGGAGAGATCCTGGGTCCCCGCTAGTGACATTCATGCCAAGGGGTTGATTAGAAGGTTTCACCTCCTTCACCCTGATAAACCGGGTTTTGAGGGTCCGGAGGCCCCTCTTGGAGGGGGGGTACTGTCACGTTTCCGCCAGACTTAGGGCCTGCTGTTCCGGTCGCGGCCTCTAGGAGGCGCCGGACCGCCACTTTATCGTCAGACTCAGGGACGGCTGTTCCTGCCTCGGCCACTGGACAGGGCCGTGGTTCTGTCACGTCAGGCTCAGAGCCTACTGTCCCGGCTTTAGCCTCTAGGAGGCGCCGGTCTGTCACGTCGCCGTTAAATTCTGGGTCTGCTGCTCCTGTCGCGGTCACTAGGAGGCGCCATGGCTCGCCCGGGAGTTATGGTGCTGACAGAGTAAGGGCACCTGCGCAGGCATCTGGTGGACGCAGGCTCCACCCCTCTGTCAGTCATCAAGAGGTTACTGCATCTCCATCTGGCCTGGTACTGGGGGCGGTACTGATGACATCATCAGTCCAGGAACCTATGAGGGGTGACCTGATCCCTGAAATACCTTGGGACTGGTCTTGCAAGCCGCCGGATATATTCTTGGTTCCCCTGTGTGTTACTGTGTGAATTGCTTTCTGACTGACTGACTTTGGCCTGGACTTCTGACTCTCCTTCTGCCTAACGATTCTGTACCTCTGCGACTCTCCTGGTTTATGACTTTCGGCCTGAATCTGACTCTGCTTCTGCCTAACGATTCTGTACCTCTGCTACTCTCCTGGTTTATGACTCTCGGCCTGAATCTGACTCTGCTTCTGCCTAACGATTCTGTACCTCTGCTACTCTCCTGGTTTATGACTCTCGGCCTGAATCTGACTCTGCTTCTGTCTACCGTTTTTGTACCATTGCTGCCCGACTGGTTTAGACTCGCATATCTCCACGTTTGTGTCCTGTATTGGAACACCTTTCTGGCGACCGTCCTGCTCTGGTCACTGCTCCTATTCAGACAGCGCCTCCTGGGCTCTGCTATAAATCCAGATCCCTGTATAGGGGTAAAGGGTATCAGTGTTTCTCGGGGTGTTGCCTGGCTGCAGCCCAGACCCGCAGGCGGACGTCACACCCATGTCTTTCATCCTGCCCCCGTGTCTCAAATCATGCCCCAAATCTCCTTTCTGCCTCATATCTCCATTCTGCCCCCTGTATCTCCAATGATGCCCTGTATCTCCATTCTGCCCCTGTGTCTCCCATTATGCCATCTATCTCCATTCTGCCCCCTGTGTCTGCAATCATGCCCCCTGTGTCTCCAATCCTGCCCCATGTCTCCATTCTAACCCGTGTCTCCAATCATGCCCCCATGACTTTCATCCTGCCCTGTTGTGAGTTCATTTTCCCCTTCATTACTGAGGCCCGAGGAACTCCCTCTTCAGGTAAGGAAAGGTAGTGAGCCTGATTATCAAACACCTGAGGCTGATGATGATGACTGGCTGAGTGGAGTTACTGACTGGATATAAGGCTGCCGACGCCCTTCTGCCCTGCGGGTGATTTCTCTGTGGGATCCTTGGAGACCAGTCTGAATTCCTGCTCCTCTAAAGCTAAGTTTGCTGCTCGGCCTTTTGCATTGGTGCTTTGACTTTGTTTTGCTTTGTTTTTCTGGATTTCTGCCATTCCCTGCTGGGGTGTGCTGAATTCCTTTAGCTCTGTCTTCTGAAAATACCTGAGTGCTGATTTAGTTTTTGAAGCCTAGCTGCTTCAGGGCCTTTTTCATATCAGCTTGTTGGCTTATGTCTTTGATAGGGTTTTGGCAGATTGCAGACAGCAGCCTTCCTGTCCTTTCCTATCTAGGTAGTTTTGGGTCCCGTCTTTGCTCAGTCTATCTTTCTGTCTGTGTTAGTGTTTTCATCTTGCTTCACCGTCATTATATGTTGGGGGCTGCCTATTGCTTTGGGGTCTGCTCTGTGGCAGTTTAGATTTCCCCTTTCTTTCTTTAGGCCTATTTAATTCTCCAGGCTGTGATCGAGGGTTCTAGGGCATCGTAGGAACCCCCCACGGCTACTGCTAGTTGTGTTGATAGGTTAGGGGTCTGCAATCTGATAGTTGCCAACTTCTCTGGTTTTCTGGACTTAGCTTGTATTTCTGTTTTTGCCTCCTACGGTGACTCATTCATAACACTGCCCTCTGTGTCTCCAATCATGCCCCATGTCTCCATTCTGCCACCTGTGTCTCCAATCATGCCCCATGTGTCTCCAATCATGCCTCCAGTGTCTGCAATCCTGCCCCCAGTGTCTGAAATCCTGCCCCCTTGTCTTTCATCCTGCCCTGTGTCTCCATTCTGCCCCCTGTATCTCTAATCCTGTCCCCGCGCCTCCAATCCTGCCTCTTGTGCCTCCAATCACACCCCCTGTGCCAATAATCATGCCCCCTGTGTCTCCATTCTGCCTCTTGTGCCTCCAATAATGCTCCCTGTATCTCTAATCCTGCCCCGTCTCCAATCCTGCCTGTCTCCATCCTGCCCCCCGTGTCTCCAATCTGCCCATGTGCCTCCAATCTGCCCTGGCAGGATGGAGACACATGGTCCATGTGTCTCCAACTTGCCGGGGAAACATTAGCAGCTTTCAATAATGAAATAAAATTAAAAAAAAATTCTTCTTACCTGGCCGCGCTGCTGCGGCGAAGATGCAGCTGCTGCTGTGTGAGCTGAAGGACCTGTGGTGATGTCGTCATCATCATGTGAGCTGGTGTAGATGGTTGACCCAGCTAAGGGGAAGGAATTTTTTCCCTATGGAGAAAATTGACTTCTACTCTGTGGGTTTTTTGCCTACCCCAGGATCAACAATGCAGAAAAGCTGTACTAAAAATAGGCTGAACTAGATGGACATAAGGTCTTCCTTCAGCCTTCAAAACTATGTTACCCACACTCCAAAGACATACAGATAGCAAATTTCGATTGTGAGTCCCAATGGTGATAGTGGCAGTAATGTGTGTAAATGTCTGTAAAGCGAATGTTGAATTATTGGCGCTGTATAAGTGGTAAAAAAAAATTGAAATTGATGGTCAGCCACACTCAGATGACACAAATATCAGTTTCATAGATTACTATTGTCAGAAAAATCTAAGAATAGTAACACAGGTAGTTGACTCAATGAGAGTGGAGGACTGCCAGTCTCGAAGGCCTACTGCTACAGGCAACACACACAAAGTAGACTCAACTAGGAGTCTACATATTTCCAAATATGTATTGGCAGACACCAACAAAATGACATCAATTTCACCACAGTAAAAATAGTATAACAGAGACAGACAAATCTTCCACCCACTACAGCCAACCCAGCAGATGGACACCCAACCAGGATTGTTCACATTTCCAAAAATTAGCGTCAGACACCAACAAAGTGGCATTCATTTCACCACAGTAGAAATAGTATAATAGGGACCGACAGGTCTTCCTCTACACCTAACTCAGCAGATGGAGAGTTGGACACCCAATGAGGAGTGCTCACATTTCAAACAATTAGTGGCAGACACCACCAAATTGGCATCAATTTTCACGAGAGTAAAAATAGTATAATGGGGAGCGACATCTCTTCCTCTACAGCCAACCCAGGAGATGTACACCCAACCACGAGAGCACACATTTCCCAAAATTAGTTGGAGTCACCAACAAAGTGGTATCAATTTCAAGAGAGTAGAAATAGTATAATAGAGACCAACGCATCTTCCACTACAGCTAACACGGCAAATGGACACTCAATCAGGAGTGTAAACATTTCCAAAAATTAGTAGCAGGCACCAATAAAGTGGCATTAATTCATAATCCTAATCCCCCTCCTGTCATGACCTCGCTTTTTCCCAGTCGTGTTGCTCAGATAGTGTGCTATGAGCACAGTATTACCAACTAAAAATTAGATTTTTGTACTTTGCACCACCTCTGTACAGCTGAATTTCAGTGGCACTAAATGAGAAGGTGAAATATGGTGTGCTGAATCTAGGCAGTCACAGAAAAAAAAAAATTCTATGTGGATGAGGCCTGTATGACAAAGAATATGTGCTATAAACAATTTCAAAGTGAGATGTCCCCTACTGTATGACATTAGTAACAGAAGAATTTTTGGGGGCCTATCAATAAGGCCTGTATAAGATTGAATAGATGCAACAAACAATTTCAATGTCACCTATCCCCTACTGTATGATGTTAGTTATAGAATAGTTTTTTTGGCCTGTCAATAAAGCCTGTATAAGATTAAGTAAATGCTTCAAACAATTTAAAATTGACATGTCCCCTACTGTGTGACGTTAGTAACAGAAGAATTTTTTTGGACCTGTCGATAAGGCCTGTATAAGATTGAGTGAATGCTCCAAACAATTTAAAACTGACATGTCCACTACTGTGTGACGTTAGTAACAGAAGAATTTTTTTGGACCTGTCGATAAGGCCTGTATAAGATTGATTAGATGTTCCAAATAATTTGAAGTCACATGTCCCCTACTGTATGACGTTAATAACAGAAGAATTTTTGAGGGCCCGTCGATAAGGCCTGTATGATTGAGTAGATATTCCAAACAATTTCAGTCACTTGTGCCCTAATGTATGACGTTAGTAGCAGAATATTTTTTTAGGCCTGTCAATAAGGCCTGTATAAGATTGATTAGATGTTCCAAATAATTTTGAAGTCACATGTCCCCTATTGAATAACCTTAGTGACAGAAAAATTTTTGAGGGCCCGTCGATAAGGCTTGCATGACACTGACAACATGCTCCAAACAATTTAAAAGTGACATGTTCCCTACTGTATGACGTTAGTAACAGAAGAATTATTTTGGGCCTGTCGATGAAGCCTGTATAAGATTGAGTAGATGCTCCAAACAATTTAAAAGTCACATGTCCCCTACTGTATGACATTAGTAACTGAAGAATTTTTTTGGGCCTATTTATAAGACCTGTATAAGATTGATTAGATGTTCCAAATAATTTGAAGTCACATGTCCCCTACTGTATGACGTTAATAACAGAAGAATTTTTGAGGGCCCGTCGATAAGGCCTGTATGACACTGACAACATGCTCCAAACAATAACACCAATTACCAGAGAGCGTTTGATGCTAATCAGGAGATAGGTGTAACAGATGCGCATCTCCCGGCTCCCATATGTTCCTTGTCTTGCCCCCATATACCCATCCTGGATCCCCCATATATCCATCCTGGCATCCCCCATATAGCCATCCTGGCTATATGGTGGACACTCAACCAAGAGTGTGTACATTTCCAAAAATTAGTGCCAGACAAAAATAAAGTGTCATAAATTTCACCACCTACCCCATTTAGACCTCGAACACCGAGCCTAATCCCCGTTCCAACACGGCCTTGCTTTTTCACAGTCATGTTGCTCACATAGTGTGCTATGAGCACAGTATTAGCAACTAAAAATTAGATTTTTTACTCTGCACCACTTCGGCATAGCTAAATTTCACTGGCACTTTATGAGAAGGTGAAATTTGACTTGCTGAATCAAGTTAGTCACAGCAAAACAACATTTTTATGTGTGGATGAGGCCTGTATGACAAAAAAGTTAAAACTGAGAACTCCTCTACTCTACGACTTTACTAACAGAAGAATATTTTTGGCCTGTCGATAAGGCCTGTATAAGATTGAGTGGATGCTCAAAACAATTAAAAAGTGACATGTCCCCTACTGTCTGACGTTAGTAATAGAAGAATTTTTTGGGTGTGAATGGAAGCATATAACAGAACCAGTATCAGGGCAGCTATGGGAAGTACAAGATCCAGGATCCAGACTACAGCTATTATTCATCTACCCAACACCAGAGTTTGATGCTTGTCAAAAGATAGGTGTAACTGATGCATGTCTCACGCTAGGTATAAAATATGCCCATGAGAAATTGGATGCCAAAGAAGCACATAATCTAGAAGATAGGCTCAAAACAATTTCAAACTCAAATCTCGCCTGCTATATCAAGTTTGGAAAAAAAATAAATAAATTTGAATGTGCGATAGCTCTGCATACAGAACAATTTCAATGCCACTAATTGAAAAGGTTGGATATGGTGGGCTGTATCACATTTATCAACAGAAAAAAGTAAATATTTTAATGTGCTTGAGGTCTGCAGAGAGCTTCGTATCACTGCCACAAAATGACAATGTACGATACGGCGGGCTGTATCACATTCGGCAGCAGAAAAAAATACAACCTTTTTTAATGCATGTTAGGTCTGCAGACAGGTTCATAACATTGCCACAACATGTGAATGTGGGATACGGCGGGCTGTATCTCATTCAGCAAAAGAAAATATTCTATTTTTTAATGCATGTTAGGTCTGCAGACAGGTTCATATCACCACAGCAATAAATGACAATGTAGGATATGGCGGGCTTTTTCACATTTAGCTATTGAAAAAATATTTTTAGAATGCTATACTTGTGCATGGAGCACAATAGAAGCAGTGCACAACACACTTGTAGGACATGTGCCCTGCTGGCTTTCTCTGTGGACCTCAGTAATGCCCCCCCCCAAAAAAAAAAAAAAATCAGAAGGTAAATTTTACAGCCACACCAGACACTATCTAGCTACACTATCTGACTTATATACAACCGCCTAACTAACTAGCTAAAATCTTGCTGTTAAGAGTGGCAGCGTCAGGAGCAGTCACTCTGTGTTGTTACAGTGTCAAAATGGAGCTAAAACAAGGTGTTCGCTATTTATATGGAGAGGGACATGTGATTTCAGCAGCCAATGACACGAGCTGTTGTGTCAGGAAATTGTTGGTGATTGCTGCGCCCTGATTAGCTAGCCGCAATGTGCACACATAAAGTTAGGGAAAAAAATGACTGCTGCGCTCTGCTTACAAGAACGCTGCGTCTCTGAACTCTGCACACCCCCTCCCCTCAAACACATGCCAAATGCTCATGATACACCACCATTATCATTGTTAAAGTGCTGAAAATATTTTTGTGGCAACGCAGATATTCTCCAACACGTTTATCGAATGTTACCGATTGTTACCGATTTTATAAAATTTTGCTCAAGTTTCCTATCACAAATCCGAATGTGTCATATTTGTGCCGAATTTATGTTTGGCGATCATTTTCCGAACAAATTCGCTCATCACCAGTAAGGATGACACTGTGTCCCTGTAGAGGGGAATCCTGCAGGGTGGCCACCCAGTAATCAAAAGTGGTAACAATCTGAGCAACTCGACGGTCGTTGTGCAGGCACAGAAGCATACATTTGCTCATGTATGCCAAGCTACCCAGAGACAACGACAAGCTGTTGCCAGTGGAAGGTGTATGATCTGTGTCCTCTGTATCCCCCCAGCCACACTCCAGTGAGATACTTTGAATGCCACCCTGCTGAGAACACAGTTCTCCCTTCTCCTCCTCTTCATCCTCCAAAACTGTCCCATGGCTGAATAGTTGTGTACATGGCGGCTGTTGGTATAAGAATTAACTCTCTGAGCCATGTGTGGATGACTGGCCTTGTAACGTTGTGAATTGCCCCTGTTCCTCCAAGTCCTCTTCCTCAAATATCATTGCTTGAAGAATTTTTTCAAGGAGGCATAGAAGAGATATAGTAACACTGATGAAGACATCATCCAGGGGCTTAACTACAATATGTGCAGGGGTTGTAATCGCACCCGGGCCCCAAAGCGTAGAGGGCCCAAAAAAGATCCTTTGGCCTATATAAAAAGAACATTGATATTAAAAACTTGCACTAGTTGGGGGTTAAATTGGAGCTTTTGAATTGGGACCCATAAACGTTATCAGCGCAGGCCATTGTTATTGAGTACTCGAAGCAATGCAGCATTGCACACACATCCCACATGGAGGCCCACTCGTTGGTCATGATAGTGGTGTTGTTCCTCACATAAGCTCACCTGTGCATTCTGCAACTGAAATGCCACTATCGCCTGCTGCTGCTCATACAGACTCTCAAGCATATGCAAGGTGGAGTTTCACTTTGTGAGTACATAATTTATGAGGTGGTGAGCTAGAAGCAACACTGCAGCACAGACAGGCAAGCAGCAGCAGGATGAGAATGCCGAAAACGTACAAAAAAAGCACAAACTTTCTCTGACATCTCGGGGTCATTTTTAAAGAGTCCCTGTACCACCAAGTTCAGCACATGCTCCAGGAAAAAGGTGTATGTCAAATCGACTAAGTTCAGAGAAGCTCCTAGATTTTGCCCATTATCGCACACCACCAAGCCGGGATTAAGATTCAGTGGCAAAAACCACTCATCAGTCTGTTGTTTAATCTCCGTCCTCCTTCAGGTTGTGGGATTTCCCCCCCCCCACAGAGATGAGTTTCAGGACAACCTGCTGTCCATTCTCCTTGATTGTACTTAAATTGGTCTTACAGGTAGGAGATATACAGTGGCATGTAAAAGTTTGGGCACCCTGGTCAAAATTGCTGCTATTGTGAACATTTAAGCAAGTTGAAGATTAAATGATCACTAAAAGGCCTAAATTTAAAGATGACCATTTCATTTATATTTTAGGCAAAAATATATATACAATGTCATTTTGTCATTTGGCGTTTGTCTGTGGCGTTACTGAACCCCACAGACACAGGAGCGAGTGTTTCTATCTGTGCGGACGGCACTTCCAAGCTACAACTGGCTGTGTTGAAGCCCAGGATCAATGCTCCGAGCAGGCTGAGGCCTACTTGGAGCAAGTGGAAAATAACATGTAGTGTGATGTTGGAGGCAGCAGGAGACTTTGCCATCCGCACAGCAGGGGAACAGCTGGCGTTACTGAACCCCACTAACACAGGAGCTAGTGTGTGTTTCTCTGTTAAGACGGCACTTCTGAACAACAACTGGCATTGTTGGAGCCCAGGATGAGGCATGGAGTTGGCTGAGGCCAACTTGCAGCACGTTTTATAGAGGTTGTAGACTACTACTGATTGTAACCGTGCTCCACTTAGGCCTCTGGCTCCACTGTCTCTAGTATTTCCCCTGGCCTCCAACCCCGCCAGCGACAGCTCTGAAGTGGCGTCAGCACAATCCACACTTGTTCCTGTGTTACTTGGCCTCAGTCCCGTCAGTTGATCCCCCGATGTGTGTCCGGCAAGGTCTCCTGCTCTGTCCTCATTCACACTACTAGTAATGGGAGTATGGACAGAGCAGGAGACCTTTTACGGACACACATCAGGGGATCAACTGACGTGACTGAGGCCAAGTAACACAGGAACAAGTGTGGATTGTGCAGACGCCACTTCGGAGCTGTCACTGGCGGGGTTGGAGGCCAGGGGAAATACTAGAGACAGTGGAGCCAGAGGCCTAAGTGGAGCAGGGTTAAAAATCAGTAGTAGTTTGAATGTGGATGGAGTAGGAGACTTTGCCATCCACACAGCAGGGGAGCAGCTGGCATTACTGAACCCCACTAACACAGGAGCGAGTGTTTATATCTGTGCGGATGACACTTCCAGGCTTCAACTGGCTGTGTTGTAGCCCAGGATCAATGCTCCGAGCAGACTGAGGCCTACTTGGAGCGAGGAGAAAAAGCATTGTAGTGTGAGTTTGGAGGCAGCTGGAGACTTTGCCGTCCACACAGCAGGGGAACAGCTGGTGTTACTGAACCCCACTAACACCTGAGCGAGTGTTTATATCTGTGCGGATGGCACTTCCAGGCTACAACAGGCTGTGTTGTAGCTCAGGATCAATGCTCCGAGCAGGCTGAGGCCTACTTCGAGTGAGGAGAAAAAGCGTTGTAGTGTGAGTTTGGAGGCAGCTGGAGACTTTGCCGTCCACACAGCAGGGGAACAGCTGGTGTTAGTGAACCCCACTAACACCTGAGCGAGTGTTTATATCTGTGCGGATGGCACTTCCAGGCTACAACAGGCTGTGTTGTAGCTCAGGATCAATGCTCCGAGCAGGCTGAGGCCTACTTCGAGTGAGGAGAAAAAGCGTTGTAGTGTGAGTTTGGAGGCAGCTGGAGACTTTGCCGTCCACACAGCAGGGGAACAGCTGGCGTTACTGAACCCCACTAACACAGGAGCGAGTGTTTATATCTGTGCGGACGGCACTTCCAGGCTGCAACAGGCTGTGTTGTAGCCCAGGATCAATTCTCTGAGCAGGCTGAGGCCTACTTAGAGCGAGGAGAAAAAGCGTTGTAGTTAGTGTTGAGCATTCCGATACCGCAAGTATCGGGTATCGGCCGATACTTGCTGTATCGGAATTCCGATACCGACTTCCGATATTTTTTCAATATCGGAATTCGGCATCGGAATCGGAAGTTCAGTTGATTGACGGCCTGACGTCATCATGATGCGCGGTGTGTGCGCATCATGATGCGCCGTCATTTCGGGCCTTCCGGGGGTCTCTGCCGGCCTGCCGGGGGGCTGTGCCGGCCTGCCGGGGGGCTGTGTGGACTGCCCGGGGTCTCTGCCGGCCTGCCGGGGGGCTGTGCCGGCCTGCCGGTGGTCTGTGCACCCTGTGGGGGTCTGTACCGGCCTGCCGGGGGGCTGTGCTGATGTCCGGGGGTCTGTGCAAGCATCGTCCGATGGGACTACAAGTCCCATCGGGCGATGCCTGCTACCATGACAGTGATTGACACATTAGCCAATGATGGGACAGTAGTAGTCCCATCATCCGGCTAATGTGTTAAATGTTAAAAAAAAAAAAAAAAAAAATACTACATACATACTACATGCATGCTACATACATGCTACATACATACTACATATATACTACATACATACTACATACATGCTACATACATACTACATGCATGCTACATACATACTACATGCTACATACATACTACATGCATGCTACATACATACTACATATATACTACATACATACTACATACATGCTACATACATACTGCATGCTACATACATACTGCATGCTACATACATACTACATACATACTACATACATACTACATGCATGCTACATACATACTACATATATACTACATGCATGCTACATACATACTACATGCTACATACATACTACATATATACTACATACATACTACATACATGCTACATACATACTGCATGCTACATACATACTACATACATACTACATACATACTACATGCATGCTACATACATACTACATGCATGCTACATACATACTACATGCATGCTACATGCATGCTACATACATACTACATGCTACATACATACCACATACATACTACATACATACTACATACTACATATATACTACATGCATGCTACATACATACTACATGCTACATACATACCACATACATACTACATACTACATATATACTACATGCATGCTACATACATACTACATGCTACATACATACCACATACATACTACATACATACTACATGCTACATACATACTACATATATACTACATGCATGCTACATACATACTACATGCTACATACATACCACATACATACTACATACATGCTACATATATACTACATGCATGCTACATACATACTACATATATACTACATGCATGCTACATACATACTACATGCTACATGCATGCTACATACATACTACATACATACTACATGCTACATACATACCACATATATACTACATACATACAATACATTCATACAATACATACATAGACATACAGTACATATAACATAGAGTAACATACTTACCAATACTTGTCACATTGTTCCCCGAAGCCATTGTCTTTCCGGAATAAATATTAACATAACAAACCACAAAAATACTCACCCACGATCCGAAGCAGTCCACGAGTGTGTCCCACGACGATCTTGGGTAGAGAACTGCAGCATCAGATGATGCTGCCGTTCTCTACGGGCTGCAGGAATCCAATGACGGAAGGTAGGTATCCTTCCGCACTGTATTCCTCCGCCACTTAAAAAAAAAAAAGTCCCTAGTCTCACTTTATGCCATTGCTGCGTGGGAATTTCCCACACAGCAATGGCATAAAGTGAGACTAGGGACTTTTTTTTTTTTTAAGTGGCGGAGGAATACAGTGCGGAAGGATACCTACCTTCCGTCATTGGATTCCTGCAGCCCGTAGAGAACGGCAGCATCATCTGATGCTGCCGTTCTCTACCCAAGATCGTCGTGGGACACACTCGTGGACTGCTTCGGATCGTGGGTGAGTATTTTTGTGGTTTGTTATGTTAATATTTATTCCGGAAAGACAATGGCTTCGGGGAACAATGTGACAAGTATTGGTAAGTATGTTACTCTATGTTATATGTACTGTATGTCTATGTATGTATTGTATGAATGTATTGTATGTATGTAGTATATATGTGGTATGTATGTAGCATGTAGTATGTATGTAGTATGTATGTAGCATGCATGTAGCATGCAGTATGTATGTAGCATGCATGTAGTATATATGTAGTATGTATGTAGCATGTAGTATGTATGTAGCATGCATGTAGTATATATGTAGTATGTATGTAGCATGTAGTATGTATGTAGCATGCATGTAGTATATATGTAGTATGTATGTAGCATGTAGTATGTATGTAGCATGCATGTAGTATGTATGTAGCATGCATGTAGTATGTATATGGTATGTATGTAGCATGTAGTATGTATGTAGCATGCATGTAGTATATATGTGTTATGTATGTGGTATGTATGTAGCATGCATGTAGTATGTATGTAGTATGTATGTAGTATATATGTAGTATGTATGTAGCATGTAGTATGTATGTAGTATGTATGTAGCATGCATGTAGCATGCAGTATGTATGTAGCATGCATGTAGTATATATGTAGTATGTATGTAGCATGTAGTATGTAGCATGCATGTAGTATATATGTAGTATGTAGCATGTAGTATGTATGTAGCATGCATGTAGTATATATGTGTTATGTATGTAGCATGTAGCATGCATGTAGCATGCATGTAGTATGTATGTAGTATATATGTGGTATGTATGTAGCATGCAGTATGTATGTAGCATGCATGTAGTATATATGTAGTATGTATGTTGCATGTAGTATGAATGTAGCATGTATGTAGTATGTAGTATGAATGTAGCATGTATGTAGTATGCATGTTGTATGTATGTAGCATGTAATTTTTTTTTTTTTTTTACATTTAACACATTAGCCGGATGATGGGACTACTACTGTCCCATCATTGGCTAATGTGTCAATCACTGTCATGGTAGCAGGCATCGCCCGATGGGACTTGTAGTCCCATCGGACGATGCCTGCACAGACCCCCGGAGCCTGCACAGACCACCGGCAGGCCGGCACAGCCCCCCGGCAGGCCGGCACAGCCCCCCGGCAGGCCGGCACAGCCCCCCGGCAGGCCGGCACAGCCCCCCGGAGCCTGCACAGCCCCCCGGCAGGCCGGCACAGCCCCCCGGCAGGCCGGCACAGCCCCCCGGAGCCTGCACAGACCACCGGCAGGCCGGCACAGACCACCGGAGCCTGCACAGACCCCCTGGCAGGCCGGCACAGCCCCCCGAAAGGCCCGTACAGACCCCAGAGAGGCTGTACAAGGGCAGGAAAGGGTTTTTCTTATTCCGATACCGGAAGTCCCATAGACTTGAATGGGACTTCCGGTATCGGAATCGGCGATACCGATACTTTTTTTAAAGATCGGCCGATACCATCCGATACGATACTTTGAAGTATCGGACGGTATCGCTCAACTCTAGTTGTAGTGTGAGTTTGGAGTCAGCTGGAGACTTTGCCGTCCACACAGCAGGGGAACAGCTGGCGTTACTGAACCCCACAGACACAGGAGCGACTGTTTATATCTGTGCGGACGGCACTTCCAGGCTACAACTGGCTGTGTTGTAGCCCAGGATGAAGCATGCAGCAGGTGGAGGACAACTTGCAGTTGGTTTTATAGAGGTTGTAGACTACTACTGATTGTCACCGTGCTCCACTATGGCCTCCGGCTCCACTGTCTCTAGTATTTCCCCTGGCCAACAACCCCGCCAGTTACAGCTCTGAAGTGGCGTCTGCACAATCCACTCTTGTTCCTGTGTAACTGTGACTCAGTCCCATCTGTTGATCCCCTGATGTGTGTCTGGCAAGCTCTCCTGCTCAGTCCTCATTCACACTACTAGTAATGTGAATGTGGACAGAGCAGGAGACCTTGCCGGACACACATCAGGGGATCAACTGACGAGACTGAGCCACAGTAACTCAGGAACAAGTGTGGATTGTGCAGACGCCACTTCACAGCTGTAACTGGCGTGGTTGTTGGCCAGGGGAAATACTAGAAACAGTGGAGCCAGAGGCCTAAGTTGACCAAAGTTACAAATCTGAAGTAGTTTGCATGTGGGTGGAGCAGGAGACATTGCCGTCTACACAGCATGGGAACAGCTGGCATTACTGAACCCCACAGACACAGTAGCGAGTGTGTTTTTCTCTGTGAAGACGGCACTTCTGAACACCAACTGGCGTTGTTGGAGCCCAGGATGAGGCATGGAGCAGGCTGAGCCCTGATGGTGTTGGCATGTGGAGGCAGCAGGAGACTTTGCCGTCTACACAGCAGGGGAACAGCTGGCATTACTGAACCCCACAGACACAGGAGCGAGTGTGTATTTCTCTGTGAAGACAGCACTTCTGAACACCAACTGGCATTGTTGTAGCCCAGGATGAGGCATGGAGCAGGCTGAGGCCTGATGGTGTTGGCATGTGGAGGCAGCAGGAGACTTTGCCGTCTACACAGCAGGGGAACAGCTGGCATTACTGAACCCCACTGACACAGTAGCGAGTGTGTTTTTCTCTGTGTAGACCACACTTCTGAACACCAACTGGCATTGTTGGAGCCCAGGATGAGGCATGGAGCAGGCTGAGGCCTGATGGTGTTGGCATGTGGAGGCAGCAGGAGACTTTGCCGTCTACACAGCAGGGGAACAGCTGGCATTACTGAACCCCACTGACACAGTAGCGAGTGTGTATTTCTCTGTGAAGACCGCACTTCTGAACACCAACTGGCGTTGTTGGAGCCCAGGATGAGGCATGGAGCAGGCTGAGGCCTGATGGTGTTGGCATGTGGAGGCAGCAGGAGACTTTGCCGTCTACACAGCAGGGGAACAGGTGGCATTACTGAACCCCACAGACACAGGAGTGAGTGTGTTTTTCTCTGTGAAGACGGCACTTCTCAACATCAACTGACGTTGTTGGAGCCCAGGATGAGGCATGGAGCTGGCTGAGGCCAACTTGCAGCACGTTTTTTAGAGGTAGTAGACTACAACTGATTGTAACCGTGCTCCACTATGGCCTCCGGCACCACTGTCTCTAGTATTTCCCCTGGCCTCCTACCCCGCCAGTGACAGCTTTGAAGTGGCGTCAGCACAATCCACACTTGTTCCTGTGTAACTGTGGCTCAGTCCCGTCTGTTGATCCCCTGATGTGTGTCCGGCAAGGTCTCCTGCTCTGTCCTCATTCACACTACTAGTAATGGGAATGTGGACAGAGCAGGAGACCTTGCCGGACACACATCAGGGGATCAACTGACGTGACTGAGGCCAAGTAACACTGGAACAAGTGTGGATTATGCAGACGCCACTTAAGAGCTGTCATTGGCGGGGTTGGAGGCCAGGGGAAATACTAGAGACAGTGGAGCCAGAGGCCTAAGTGGAGCAGGGTTAAAAATCAGTAGTAGTTTGAATGTAGATGGAGCAGGAGACTTTGCCGTCCACACAGCATGGGAGCAGCTGGCCTTACTGAACCCCACTAACACAGGAGCTAGTGTTTTTCTCTGTGCAGACGACACATCTGAGCGACAACTGGCTGTGTTGAAGCCCAGGGATAGTTCAGGTGGTAGAAACATGAACACAAAAGGAGACCTGGATACAGTTGCCAACCAATTATTTAGTCGGAAAGAGGACTGGCAAATTCTGGGGAGATCCAGGCCTTGTTCATTTTCAGAAAAGTAAGCCGGTCGACGTTATCGGAAGAAAGTCGCGTGCGACGGTCTGTTAGTACACCACCTGCGGCACTAAAGACGCATTCCGATAATACACTGGCAGCAGGGCAAGCCAGCACCTCCAATGCATACTGGCTAAGCTCTGGCCATGTATCCAGATTAGAGACCCAAAACTTGAAGGGGAAGAGCCATCTGGGAGTACACTCACAGGGCAAGACATGTAGTCTGTCACCATCTGACGAAAACGTTGCCTTCTGCTGACTGGAGCCGTCAGTGATGTTGTAGACAATTGTGGCGGACACACAAAACTTTGCCACATTTGGGCCATAGTGGTCTTGCCTTGTGCTGAGGCTCTGCCTCTGCTTCCTCTTTGTGCCGAGTTTCCTCCACTGGCTCGACGCACAGAGGTGCTTTGTAAAGCACTAGCACCACTCCTGTCGGGTGGAATGGAAAACATGATGGACTGCACCAGTGTGTCTTGGTACTCCCGCAGTTTACGCTCCCGGTTCAACATTGGTATGAGGGTTTGCAAGTTGTTCCGGTAGCGAGGATCTAGGAGGGTGTACACCCAATAATCAGCCGTGTAGAGAATGTGGGCGATGCGCCGGTCGTTTCGCAGGCACTGCAGCATGAAGTCAACCATGTGCTGCAGACTCCGAACTGCCAAAGAACCGCTGTCCCCTGCTTGAGGCGTGATCTCTGCCTGCTCTGCATCACCCCACCCTCGCTGTACATACTGACTAGAGCTTTGTGTACCTCCCTCCTGTGGAGAGATGTCTTCCTCCTCCATCGAATCCTCCTCATCCTCCTCACAAAGTGTCCCCTGCCTAGGCCTTTGTGAGGAAGCACGTAGCGCAGACTGTCCAGAAGCAAATGGCATTTGGGACTCCTCATCCTCCACCTCTTCCAAAACCTCATACCTTAGTGCTTGCAGTGTTTTTTGAAGCATGCAGATAAGGGGGACAGTCATGCTGACTAGTGCATCATCTGCACTCGCCATCGCGTGGAATCATCGAAGGCACGCAAAACGAAGCAGATGTCCTTCATAGAGGCCCACTCAGTGGTGCTGAAGTGTGACCGGCGCACATTGCGACTTGTTTGCACCTGATGCAGCTGGTACTCCATGACTGCTGCCTGCTGCTCACACAACCGCTCCAACATATGTAATGTTGAATTCCACCTGGTGGGTAGGTCACATATGATGCGATGTTCCGGAAGGCGTAATCGGCGCTGCAGAGCAGCAAGGCGCGATCTTGCCGTGCTGGAACGACGCAAATGAGCACACTCTATGCGGACCTTGTGCAGCAGTGCATCAAGATCCGGATAGTCCCTCAGAAAGCTTTGCACGACCAAGTTGAGCACATGTGCCAGACATGGGTTGTGAGTGAGGTTGCCTAGGCCAAGAGCTGCCACCAGATTTCGGCCATTGTCACACACTACCAAGCCCGGCTGGAGATTCGCTGGCACAAACCACACTTCGCTCTCCTGCTTGATGGCATTCCAGAGCTCCTGCGCTGTGTGGCTTCGATTCCCCAATGAAGTTAATTTCAGTACGGCCTGTTGACGTTTGGCCACGGCTGTGCTCATATCGGTCGTAACAGGCTCCTGCTGCGCTGTTTCAGAGGAACTGGAGTAGGAGGAGGAATCAATATGTACAGACTGGATTCCTGCAATCCGTGGAGTTGGCAGAATACGTAGAGCGCCACTCTCCAGATCTGTACCCGGCTCCACAACATTGACCCAATGGGCAGTGAGGGAAAGGTATCGTCCCTGCCCATGGTTACTGGTCCACGCATCAGTGGTAAGGTGGACCTTGCTACTGACGGCGTTTAGTAGCGCATGTTTTATGTTTGCCTCCACATGTTTCTGCAGGGCAGGGATGGCTCGCCTGCTGAAATAAAAGCGGCTGGGCACCGTGTATTGTGGGACTGCCAATGCCATGAAGTCCCAGAAGGTGTCAGTCTCCACCAGCCTGAATGACAGCATTTCAAGGGTCAGTAGTTTGGCAATGCCAGCATTCAGAGCCTGTGCTCGGGGATGGTTTGCCGAGTATGGCCACCTTTTCTCCCATGCCTGTGCTACCGATAGCTGCCGAGTGGCCTGGGAGTGTGAGGATGACTTTGAACGTGGTGCTGTGGGTGGAATGTCACAGGGTCTCCGGACAACAGTGCCAGAGGTTCTTCCTTGGCGATCCTGTGAGGAAGCCGAACCAGCTGTGTGGGAGCTTGAGGAAGAGGCCCCAACACGAGCTGAAGAGGTGGTAGGTGGTGCTGTACGTTGGCCTACGTCTTCAGTGTGTCTGTGTAACTCCAGCTCGTGCTTGGTCCGCACATGTTTCCACATATTAGTGGTATTGAGGTTGCTGACATTTTTCCCTCTTTTGACTCTCTGATGACACAGCTTGCATTTGACAAAGCAAATGTCATTTGCAACTGTGTCAAAAAAGGACCACGCACTGCAAGTCTTGGTAGCGCCAGTTTTGCCTTTTGAAAGTGGAATGCTCCTAACGGGTGCCGAAGTGGAGGCTACAGGCAACCAAGTCTGCCCCCTCCCTCTCCCTCCGGTTTTGGCCGTTCGGGGAATCTCTTCCTCAGAGCTGCTCCCACCACCTTCCTGTTCCTCACGCCATGATGGGTCAAGGACCTCATCATCTACACTCCCCTCTTCAAACACCTGCTTCTCCTGGGTTGTCTCGCCAGCACCGTATGCACCAGAAAGTGGTAACTGAGTCTCGTCATCATCTGATGCGTACTGAGGTGTGCTGACCATAGGCACTGGCCCACCTGCCTCTTCAGATTCAGAGGGACAAAGAAGTTGCGCAACGCTGCATACTCCCTCTTCTTCTCATTCTGGAATGCTGCTTGGCTGGCCCCCTCTTTCCCAACCAACAGATTCCGAGAACAGAAGTAGAGACTGTGATGGCTCCTGTCCAGGGCTCTCTGACTGCCTGGGCACTTTGGCAGGTGGTGAAGAGACAGATGGTTGCTCTTCGGTGCTCTGGCCCTGAGAGGATGTGGAAGTAATTGCAGTCGATGCGTCAGCTGCCATCCATCCGACAACGGCTTCAATTTGTTCCTCCCACAGCAGTGGGGTACGGTGAGGTCCTACAAAGCTGCGCATAAAGGACTGTTGCCTGCTAAAACTGGGGGATGCTGACTCACTGGTGCCAACAGCAGGCACAGAATCCCCACGTCCTCTCCCTGCAGAATCCCCATGTCCTCTCCCTGCAGAATCCCCACGTCCTCTCCCTGCTGAAACTCCACGCCCACGGCCATGTGTCTTACTCCCTGCCTTCTTCATCTTGCTAGACTGAGAAAGATAGGCAGAAAAGTACAAAGGGGGGCCTTAGTGTGCTTATTCCTGAACAGCTGGTTACAGGTATAAGAAACACTAATTTTATGAACTGTGTGTGTCGACTACACTTTAATGGGAGCTAATCTGGCCTACACAACTTTCAAATGTAGTGTTTGGTGAACCTTGTTGTTTTTTTTTTGGGGAAAAAAAACTATATCTCACATAGTAGTGCAGCTGCTCCTACCTCACAGACACAATCAATTTTGTGTGAGGTCCCGGGTCTGATGACAAGCAGTCATAAAGTGGTTGGAATATTTGTGAAGCGGACCTTATCCAAGGCCTACTGTAGGTCACTAAACCTAGGAAAGTACATAGATGCTCATGTAACCTGGGTAGAGGGAGATTTTGAATTGCCTGTTTCCTGTCAGGTGTCTGGTACCTTCGGCAATACAATGTTCCAACAAATGTCACCTTTTGTTTGTAATACTGTAATTTGTCACGTGAGACCTTGCAACCCTTAGGGTCATCCACGTACTGTAATAGTACAATCAGCGGATGAGGTGATTGCCACTACTCAAGGATCCCTGCCATAGCTGCTGAATAGATGGCAGGGGATTTCTTTCCCCGTTGGTGGGAGGACTGTCCAACAATATTGTTCACCTTTATGAGTGAAGGAAAAAGATACTGACAGTCAGGGTGCAGGAGTACAGAGAAAAATGCACCTGCTAAATCAATGACTGTGAAACATTTTGACATTACTGGGATCTGTGACAGTATTGTGTGTGTGTGTTAGGGACGATTGAGGTCACACTCACTGTATCATCATTAATAGCCCTTAAGTCATGAACCTTTCTGTAAGTGTCACCAAACCCTTGAGTCCTTTTTTTCCTAATGGGTACAAAGTGGTGTCGCAGGGGGAAGATCTTTGCAGTCCAGGGGGGGCTTCTTTGCATCAGAACCCCTGCCTTAACATACTCTCTAATATCTCTGCTTGGGGCAATTGATTTGGCTAGGCTCAAGGGGTATTGCTTAAAACAAGGAGGAGTGATTCCTTTTTTTTTCAATTTAATCATGACAGGGGGAATGGGCAACCGACCCACATCATTTTCCCCCTTTGCCCAAACAGTGTCTGGCACCTGTCCCATTTCTTCATCCTCAGGCATTTTGGTGTCAGGTGTTAGTTTCACCGCTTTTGTCATATACACCATTGCTGCAATCTTACACAAATGTTTATCTGAGAGGGGACTTGTGACTGTGATACCCTCAGGAGAGTACTGTATGATGGCCGGGATCACACTCAGCACATCTGCTCCCAGTAAATTCTTAGGGGTATTGTCACTAACAATAAGTTTTGTAAGTACCACAATTCCAGCACCTTACTTTTTCTATGTCCTTAGGTCCCTTATTACGTCTCCACTTTTCCACTGTTTTCCTTGTGCTCCAGCATACATGACAGGTCGTCTTATTGTCTTTGTTTGCTCAACTTCTTTAGCTACCTTTAGGAGGTCTTTTCGGATCTACATATCTCCATTCAGGTCTGACTGTCTGTACTGCGTCTCGTAAGTCTTTGTTCATACCGTCAATGAATGCATTCACCAGTATTCTAACATCAAGTGGGTTTATGCAAATGTACCCCGCCTGCCATTTCAGCTGTAACCGTCCAAAGTACATCTCTACCCTCTCTCCTTTTTGCTGTGTCACATTAGTCAGGAGTTGTTCCACTGTAGCCCATTGTCTTAGTGACTCACAGTACGTCTCCCCAGACCGTGCAGATTTATCATCCATGCCCCAAGCCTGATTCTTTGTCACATCTGTGTGTGTCTTAATTATATGTCCTAGTGTGTCACCTGCCTTTAAACTCACCAACCTCTCTAGGTCTGCCCAGGTACACTTATATGTCTGCTGTAGTTCCTTTATGTGTCTGTAAAATGGGAATGATTGGTCCTCAGGGTCAGGCAACTGCTTCAACAAAGCTAGCTGGTCAGAGGGGCTCCAGGGATAATATACCTGCATCTTTCTTATTCTAGTCGCACTTCTAGGTCCTGATGGGGTTGGTCGTCTGATGTCTACTGTCAGCTTACTCCTCGAAGGTCAATGTCCCCACTACCCACTATCCACACTATTATGTCAGCTTCTTATGATCTTGTCTGGATAGGATTTAGTGCAATTCGCCTAGGTCAGTAGCACATGACACACAAGTAGTTATTCAGTCTGGGTTTGTCTGAGTCTGATCACAGTGTTTACAAGTCCATCTGTTTTGACTGGGTCTCTGGTTACACTTTGTCAATCAAAACATTCATAATACACCTTCCATACTGCTGCACATTCTCAAACATCATTTATTCACTTGCTATTTTCTTCCCTTGTCTGTGCCTTTTTGTACATCCAAACATTCACACTCTGGTATTTTTGCCTTTTTCAATATTGGTCCCACTTGTTTTCACTGCTTCCTTTCTTCTCTGTCTTTTACAATTTGCATAGCTGTCTTGGATCCCATTGGGGGCACCGACTGTACACAGAAAAAGTTGCCATGACTTCAACCTTTTTCTACCGACAGCTCACCTTTATTCTGAAATGCCCCTCTAGTGTGCCTAACCATATCTACGGGTGGCCACATGTAGCAAGTCAGAGCGAGCCTGCCAAGGTGTAGCGGGAAGGCTCCTTGCCTCTCACCCGGTAGACCTACAGGATGTAACAAGAAGGCTCTCTGCCTCTCACCCGTTAGATCAGCTGGCTAGAAGGAATAGGCCTTTTTACCTCCAGCCCAGCTCCATGGATTGTTGTGGGAAGGCTACTTCAACTTTTGACAGCTCACCTTTATTCTGAAATGCCCCTCTAGTGTGCCTAACCATATCTACGGGCGGCCACACGTAGCAAGTCAAAGCGAGCCCGCCAAGGTATATCCAGAGGGCTCCTTGCCCTCGCCTCTCACCCACAACAAAAAAACCCACTGACTAAAGTAAGAAGGCCCAGGTGTGATAGGCCTCTGACCTACTTTATCAGCCATACAGTCGGCTACCTCCTTTGTTGATCCACAATTTTCTATACAAATCAATCACACATCTAGAAGCAGGTTCAAAACACATTAATGACCAATCACTTACAATTTCCTTCTAAATTAGGCACCATATTTTACTTTCAATCTTCCAACTTACAAAATTTCATTCCACTTCAATTAAGTACTGTTGCTTTAAAATGCACAAATCTTTCCGCGCGTACCTTACGGATAGAATTACAGAGAATTTTGAGCTCAGCTCACACTCAGCAGAGATAAGAGCGAAGGGAGAAGAAAAACTGTGCAGCGGCATCATTCCCCCCTCCCATCAGAATGCAGCATCCTTCACAGAATTCCGTAGTTCTTTAGACTTATCAAAATCAATTTCTACAAAGAAACTCAAAATCACGGGATTTCACCGTAAGAGCAGATAACTGTATAATGAGATTAACTGAGTCTTGCCCTTTTTCTGGCCAAATGCATTCAGGAAACTTTACAATGTAATGCCACATGTAACACAAGCTATATCATTACTCAATTCATTCAGTCTCAGATGTAGATTTGAAATATCTATAACGTATCTGTCCGGGATTCCACCACAACTAGAAAGGTAACAAATCTCTTGACACAAAAATGATGTGTGATGATTCATTCATACGTGCTCATTCAGGGATTTTTTTATACTCAATTACTCATCTCTCATCTTATTCAGAGGTTCTCATAGACATATATACAAGGATTCACACAGCCTGACTATCTTGCACTTTGGATTTGATTGACACTTTAACCTACAACAGTGTCCACTGACACTCCGAGAACACCAAATCCAACTTCTTAAACAAGAAACATTGAAAACCAGAGCAACCAAAAACCACAGCCTTATACAAATTTACTGCCAATCCAAAATAACCACTGCACAGAGTCTATCCCAGACTTTGTGCTACACAGTACACCAGTACACAACCAGTTAGTATATTAGTATATTGCCAGAACAGTTTAACAGATAATACAGATGACAATTATTATCTTATTACTCTATTATTCAACTCTCATACAGACATACTCACCACTCACTGGTGATGTGGGTTCTTTTGAACCGTGTTTGTACAGTCTTACCCAGAGATATGTAGACATCCTTAGAACGGTTGCAGATGCAGAATCAATGTAAGAATAAATGTTCTCACCTGCTGCAGCCTGGATTCTGTATTTTCAACCTCCCAGGAAGCTCCCACATACGGATTCCGAATAGGCTGGTTTCCACTGTCCCCGTTGGGTGTCAAAAACTGTCGTAGCTGCTTTTGTTCTGACCAAGTGTCAGCTGTGCCAGATCACCAGTGAGTCCGAATTACCAGGTTTTTCGCCCTTTCTGTTGCAAGCGCTTGGAGACAAAGAGACTTCAACACACAAGCCCGTGGTCAAATCACTTTATCTGACGTAATGAAATACAAGGAATATTTTTATACCATTTACAGCAATATGTGACTCTATGGAGCTCATTTGGCCCCCACCATCACCTCAGGGTCGTACCTTGTTTACAATGTACCCAGAACACGTTGTTGAGAACACATATGATAACAAGTATACTTTCCTTGAAGACAGAGACTAGTAGTCTACATAAGAATAACACATAGCAATAATAAGGCAAAAGGCAATTGAAGTCTTAAAGGCAATTAAAGGGATATAAAGGCAAACCATTAACTCTTCTATATCAAATGCAACAGGAGCTCACACTACAAAAAAACGCATGCGCATATAAACGCGTACAAACGCATGTGTATGCGCACCTATGCGCACCCATGTAAAAGATAGGGGGAAAAAACGCATGCTTTTTTTGCACTAAAAAACAGCGCAAAAAAAATGCAAGTGTGAAACCAGCCTCAGCCATTCAATTTAAAATTGCCTCTATTTGTCCTGGCCTCAAAATACATCTAACGGTACTCGGGCCTACAAAATTACGGATCACTTCCTGTCATCTACATGCACCAGAGGAAGGTGTTTCATTTGGGTACATAGCAAGCACCAACTTTACCATGTCCTTCCTCTGCAGCAGCTATACCATCACCACCAGCAGCACCATGGCAACATTCCTTATTTGATGTTCTCCCCATTCTATGCACCCAAAAAAGTCCAGAGTATTACACTGCCTTGTTGGCAAATGCAACAGAGGTGGACTTCTTCATTTGTGTAAACGAGGACTTTATGCTAATCTGACAATAGATGGTGATGTTGTGTAAAGTTTCCTTACTTAATGTGATGTAAGAGAAAAGGTCTTTTTTTGTTTAGTTTCAGTTTTGATTTCTCTACTTCCTGATAATACAGCATTGTATGACTGTGCATTTTTCTTTTACCTCATGCTCTAAGAAGTAAAAGCTTGTTATGCCATGTAGTCTTCTCTGTGAAGGTTTCTACTGAACTGTGGGTATTTAATGAGCTGTGCAACAAGCTGTGCAACAGGTTATGGGCCCAGGCACCGAGAATTTCAGGCACAGAAAATCCCAGGAACAGAGAATCCCAAGCACAGAGGATACCAGACACCCAGGACACCTGAAATCTCAGCAAAGATCCTGTTGAATGCAGAAGGATTCTTTAGCACAATTCTCTACAGACAAGTAAGACAAGTTAAAGATGACGAGTAGCACAGAGCTAAAACTCACAGTAGATAAGCTGAATAATGAGAACTATCAGTTATGGAAGTTCCAAGTAGAGATGTTATTGTCTAAAGATGATTTATGGGAAGTAATCACTACAGATAGAACTGATGAAGATAATCAGACATGGGAAAGAAAAAACAGGCAAGCAAAAGCTACTATCAGCCTATTAGTGGAAGATGCTCAATTAATCCACATAAGGAATGAGGATACAGCAAAAGGAATGTGGGAGGCACTGAAAAAGCTGCATGAAAGATCCAGCTTAAATCAAAAGTTATTTCTGTTAAGAAAGCTTTACAGTATGAGACTAAGTGCAGATATTGACATGCAGAAGCACATATTCTCTATTATGGAAGTGATATCACAGCTGAGATCAATTGGATAAGATATTAAGGAAAGCCATGTATTATTGTTTATTGACTCAGGAGCAACAAGTCACAAGACAAGCAATAAAGATTTCTTTACCGAACTTGAATTAATTAAATAATAAAGAAGCCATTTTTCTTGCTGATGGAAGCAAAATAACTGCAGAAGGTGTTGGAATGCTAAACTGTTCTAACAAATTTGGGCATGATTCAAAAATACTTGTACTGGATGTGTTATACGTTCCAGCATTAGAAGGGGGATTGTTATCTGTAAAATGTCTAACAGCTAAAGAGCTTACTTTAAAATTTAAAGATGATGAATGTACAATCCTAGCAGGAAATAAGGTAATAATCAATGTCAAGGCAGATGAACAATTATATCATCCAGACACATTAAAGGAACAGATGAAGTTGTGTACACATTATCACTAGAATTGTATTCACTTGTGGCATAGACGTCTAGGACGCAGACATCCTGAAAGTATAATGGAGCTACAAAGGAGAGAATTGACAAAGGATCTATTGATATCTGATTGCTCAATTACCGTAAGATGTGAATGTTGTATAAAATCTAAAGCCACAAGGATATCTATTCCAAACAAAAGTGAAACGAAAAGCTCAAAACCACTTGATTTGGTGCATACTGACGTATGTGGACCCATGAAAGTGACTACATCAGAAGGCAATATACTCGTATATGATGACTTTTATAGATGACTTCTCAAGATACACAGTCACATACTTAATCAAGAACAAAAGCGAAGTTTTCAATAAACTAGTAGACTACGTGACAAAGTCGAATAACAAGTTTCAGAGGAAGCCAATTGTCATTAGAAGTGATAATGGAGGTGAATTTACAGGACATGAAATAGAAAACTACTTAAGACAAAATGGTATAGAACATCAAAAGACTGTTCCATATTCACCTGAACAAAATGGAGTAGCAGAAAGGAAAAACAGAACTCTGGCTGAAATGATAAGGTGTTTGCTGACAGATTCCAAACTACCAGAGAAATATTGGCGTGAAGCAGCAATGACAGCTACATATCTACAAAACCGACTTTTCTCCAGAAAACTGAAAAAAAAACTCCATATGATCTGTGGCAAGCTATGAAACCAAGTGTGAATCATTTAAGAGTTTTTGGTTGCAAAGTTTTTGTATTATTTCCAACAGAAAAATCTTCCAAACTTCAAAACAGGTCCATAGAAGGAATATTTGTTGCATGTAGTGAAAATTGCAAATTATATAGAATCCTAGATCCCAAAACAGACAAAGTTACGGTGAGTAACAGTGTGACATTCATTGAGGATCTAAATGAAGATATTATCATTTCACTGGAAACAAAAAATGAGAAAAACAGCAGTGATATAGCTGAAGCAATACCTGATGAAAAAGAAGTTGAAATTGATAAAAAACAGAATTCTGAAAATAAAGAGATACAACTACAAACAGACACAGAGCCAAGACGTTCAACAAGAGAAAACAAAGGAAAACCACCAAAACGCCTCTCATACAAGGCAAGTACAATTAAAATTTATGAATCTACCGCTTGGGAAGACATATCTCGATATCCTGAAGAAGAAGCTAATAAATGGATAGAAGCAGCAGAAATAGAAATAAAATCCATGCATGACTCAAAGACGTGGACACTAACAGAATTACCAGAAGGAAGAAAAGCTATAGGATGTAAATGGGTTTTTAAAGTAAAATCCCAAACAGATGGCAGAACTGAACGATACCGAGCAAGACTCGTAGCTAAAGGTTATTCTCAAAAATATGGAGAAGACTATGATGAAACATTTGCTCCAGTTGTCAAACATACTACAATAAGGAAAGAAAAAAAGGAAAAGGACTACTGCAAAAGAGCGCACACTGAACCAATATAGTGAAACTAGAAATATTTTATTGATACAAAAGAGTTACACATTAAAATCATGATAAAACATGATAGACATCCCACAGGTACATAGAAATTGAATATGACACATGAAAAACATATAATACAATTGCCTATATATAGTCTGACCCAGCTGTAGCAATATAACAATAAACCTCCCTATTACTAGGCTCATGAGGACCATAAGGCCCTAACACTACACAATAACTGAAGGAATCAATTCATTCCATATAATCATCCACGCTAACTGGTTTAAGTACACAGGCCATGATAAGCCACAAGGACAGGATCACCATAATGAATAATACACCTCATAGTAATGGGCACCGCCAAGGCATACAAAAACCACACAGTGTCCACATAAAAACGGGAGGCCAAGAACTGCAATAAGGATCAAACATGTGGGAGCCCAGCCCAAGACCATTACCCCACGCGTATCGCCGCAATGACAGTGTAACATTTAACAACCCTAGTTGGCCGTGTGGTGTGTGACACATAAGCAGACACATCTTGTTTAATTTATGAAGGAGAGACTCTTACAGTCACAGAGTCTATATTTACAGGGGCATCAGGCAGCATTAATCTTGTTAAATGGCCATTATTAAACAGTAGGTCTCCTATGCTGTAATTGTCTATGCAATTAGTGGATGGGCTGCCAAGAATTACGACGCACCCAAATACCCCTTTCACGAGAGGTACAGGAGGGTTTCCTGAAAAAATGTTGCATTGAATGCAAGGCCTGGCTTGCCTCAAAGTTACATGCACCCCAATAAGCTTTTCAAGCCACGTACTGGATGGCCACCAGAAAATCCACTTCACATTATTAATTTTGTATTCCCATTCTGTTTTCTTATGCATTGACAGCAAGGCTTGCCCTGCTACCAAGTCATATGCACCCCAATAACCCCAATCCCCCTTGGAAGAAACATAGAGGAGGGCCTCTTAAAAAATTGTCCCATTAAAAAGGAGCTTGCCTCGTAGACTTGTAATGCCCATACACTAAGGGTATGGGCTAGCAAACATTTTCTCCTGTGGGTTACATCTGAACCTTTTTCATAACAAGTATTTTATGCCCAGCAAAACCACCCACCTTTCTTTGGAATTTGAAAATGGCTGTAGCAGCACGGAACACGTTAACGCTGGTGATCTAGTGGCGGTGGATGATGACATGTGGAGGAAGGCCTGATTAAAAAGTATGCCCAATTTAAAGTAGCGGGTCTCCTAGACTTGTAATGACCATACACTAAGTGTATGGGCTGGCAAACATTTCATCTGAGGGGTACACCTTAACCTTTTTCTGAACAAGTATTTTACACCCAGCATAACCACTGAAGCTTGTTAATAATTTGACACTGGCTGTAGCAGCACAGAATACGTTAACCCTGTTGATCTATTGGCGGTCGATGATGAAACGTGTAGGAAGGCCTCATTAAAAAAGAGGCCCAATGTATAGGAGTGGGTCTCCTAGACTTGTAATGCCCATATGCTATTTGCATGAGCTGGCAAACATTTCCCCTGTGGGGTACACCTCAACCTTTTTCGGAACAAGTATTTTATGCCCAGCATAACCAACAACCCTTGTTAAGAATTCGACACTTGCTGTAGCAGCATGGAACACGTTAACTTTGGTGATCTAGTAGTAGTGGATAATGAGATGTGGAGGAAGGACTGATTAAAAAATAGGCCCAATTTAAAGGAGCGGGTCTCAGACTTGTAATGCATATTCACTTAGTGTATGGGCTGGCAAACATTTCCCCTGTGTGGTACACCTCAACCTTTTTCAGAACAAGTATGTTATGCCCAGCAAAACCACCCACTCTTGTTAAGAATTCGACACTGGCTGTAGCAGCATGGATGATGAGTAGTGTTGAGCGATACCGTCCTATATTGGGAAATATCGGATCGGATTGGATCGGACCAATACCCCAAAAATATCGGATATCGCCGATTCCGATACCGGAAACCAATGCAAGTCAATGGGACACAAATATTGGAATGAAAATAAACCCTTACTTTCCTTGTAGGTTAATTCTACATGAAGGAAAACAACTAAGAATAATGTAGAATGTATTGGGGGAGGTGGAGGAGACAGTAAAGGCATAGAGGTTTAGCCCAATCAAATGGAATAGCAGGAATTAATTTTTTTTTTAAGACGTTTCGTCGTCTTCTTCGGGGTGGTCTTCAGGGTCGTCGTCTTCATCGTCGTCGTCAGGGAGATCCAGAGTGATTATGGATCGCCCTCCCAGGGCAGAGGGGTACTCGGTACCGGGTCGGTGTCAGGGGGAAGTGTCGCGGTGGCGGTGACCCGGTCCGTGGCCCTGGGCACCCAAATCAATGGTGGTTTGTAGTAGTTAATGGAATAATAGTTCGTGATGCCACCTGTGGTGTTTGGCAAGGGAGGTGTTAAGCCAATGCTGCATGCAGATTCGCTGGGACTGATGGTGTAGTGCAGCAAGGACGGTGTAGCTCCCCACAGGTGGAGCTGTAGTCCCAGGGCAGTGTAGGTGCAATGGATCTGAAGAAGTGCAGGATGGTGTGGATGCTGGTACCCAGATGTAACGGTGCTGAAGGTGCTAGCAATGAAGGAATGGAGGACACCAGAGCTTGCAGTTTCAAAGCTTTACTCACAGTTCGTGGTACACACTGGTGCCTGCCTCCGTGCCATGTACTCAGGGGCAAAGACTCAATCAACCTCCTGGGCAAGTCAGGGCTCTCCTCTCCAACACTCCGCCAACATGTACCTTTCCTGAACGACTCCGCCTATGCACCTTGTGGTGCGAAGCACTCCAGTACTTAGTAACCCTGGATTGCCTCCTAACTAGATGTTCCTTGAACTTTACTTGCACGGCAGACAGCTGTAGCCTGCTTCGGGGACGCCTCACTACCGGCTCTCTATCTGTGTTGCTGTTGTGCCTCAAGTCTTGGATGTGAGTAATGGATTTACAGCCAACTACTCCACCGGTGTCTGCTGCAGAACCATAAGTGTCCATACAACCTCGGGGACCGGGCCCCGGCCTTGCGCTGAGAACCTATAGGCAGGGTTCCTCTTCCAACCCACTTCTCCTCTCTGTTCTCTACTCCTTCGTTCCGTACTTGTCTCTCCTTCTGATGGATGCTTAAGTTAGAGTTCTACGTCTTTCTCTGTCTCCTCGGACCTGTCCTCAGACTCTCCTGACTGACTGTCCTTCTGTCAGACTGCCCCGAAGGGACTGACCCTCTAAGGGACTGACCTCTAATTCTAAACCTTCCCAACCTTTTATATGAATCTAAACTCCACCCACCTCCCAACACATCCAGTGTTCCAAGCAGGGAACCACCAGATGAGCTCTGCTACTCTCTAAGCACTGAGCTGCAATGTGGTTGTGCAGAACTACCCTGTTGTGTGGAGTGCGAGTGTTGGAGTGTGGAAAGGAGCTCCCAACTTACCCAGACGGTGGGGCACCACACCTTAGGAGAAGGTGCAGTACCTCTGTGGCGACTGAACCTCAGGGGCGCCACAATTACCAAAAACCATTTCAAAAAGCATGAACTTGGAAATGTAGCAGAAGGTACAAGAAGGCTGAGGAACTGCTGAGAACCAGCTGACGGTACTGGAACCTGGATGGGTAGCCGATTGTACAAGAGCCAATGGAACTACCGAGGACCAGCTGATGGTACTGGAACCCGGTTACTAAGCAGGAGGTACCTGTGCCAAAAAGCACTACCAAGGACCAGCAGGCCTTGGTGGAACTCGGATACCTAGGAGGAGGCACCTAAGCCAAAGGCTCTGCCTGGAACCAGCTGCGTTACTGGATCCCAGTGGGACATATTCAAGATTAACTTCCAAAGAACCAGCTAATGGCACTGGAACTCAGATAGGCAGCAGAAGGTACACATGAAAAAAAAGTTGCATGGCCGCGAGCCGGCCGGAGCTACCAAAGCCCACAGTCCTACAGGGGGAGCTTGTCCTATTGGCACTACGGAACCAGCCTTCATTGCCAGATCCCGCAGCCCACATAGGAAGCACCTAAACTGCAGGCACCATAGAGTCGGCTAACCCAACCGCAACATGACAGGACAACGTATTGGAGGCAAAGTGACGTTGACACTACCCGGAAACAGCTGGCGTGCTGGAACCAGGCTGGGCAGAAGGGAGTACCCGTGCCAAAGAAACTTCTGAGCAGCAACTAGCGGTGTTGAAGCCCAGGGATTACAGTAGAAACAGAGTGTAGCCAAAGGCCTAATTGGAGCAAGTTTAATATCTGTAGTAGTGTGAGTGTGGTCGGAGCAGGAGAAATTGCCGGACACACAGCAGGGGATCAGCTGACGTTACTGAACCCCAATAACACAGGAGCAAGTGTTGACTGTGCAGATGGCACTTCTGAGCAGCAACTGGCGGTCTTGGAGCCCAGGGATTACTGTTCAGGTGGTAGAAACATGAACACAACAGGAGACCTGGATACTGTTGCCAACCAATTATTTAATCTGGAAGAGGACTGGCAAATTCCTGCGAGATCCAGGCCTTGTTCATTTTCAGAAAAGTAAGCCGGTCAACGTTATCGGAGGATAGTCGCATGCGACGGTCTGTTAGTACACCACCTGCGGCACTAAAGACACGTTCCGATAATACACTAGCAGCAGGGCAAGCCAGCACCTCTAATGCATACTGGCTAAGCTCAGGCCATGTATCCAGCTTAGAGACCCAAAATTTGAAGGGGGAAGAGCTGTGTGGGAGAACACTGAGAGGGCAAGACATGTAGTCTGTCACCATCTGACGGAAACGTTGCCTCCTGCTGACTGGTGCCGTCTGTGATGGTGTAGACATTTGTGACGGGGACACAAAACTTTGCCACATTTGGGCCATACTGGTCTTGCCTTGTGCTGAGTCGCTGCTTCTGCTCCCTCTTTTTGCAGAGCTTCCTCCACTGCCTCGACGCACTGAGCTGCTTTGTAAAACAATAGCAGCACTGCTCTCGGGTGGAATGGAGAACATGATGGAATGCACCAGTGTGTCTTGGTACTCCCGCCTTTTATGCTCCCGGTTCAACGGTGTTATGAGGCTTTGTAAGTTGTCCCGGTAGGGAGGATCTAGGAGGGTGTACACCCAATAATCAGCCGTGTTGAGAATGTGGACAATGTGGTTGTCGTTTCTCAGTCACTGCAGCATGAATTCAACCATGTGCTGCAGACTGCCAACTGGCCAAGAAACGCTGTCCCCTGCTTGAGGCGTCATCTCTGCCTGCTCTGCATCACCCCACCCTCGCTCTACATAATCACTACTAGAGCATTGTGTACCTCCCTCCTCTGGACAGATGCCTTCCTCCTCCATTGACTCCTCCTCAGCCTCCTCACAAAGTGTCCCCTGCCTAGTCCTTTGTGAGGAACTACGTTGCGCTGACTGTCCAGAAGCAGATGGCATTTGGGACTCCTCATCCTCCACCTCTTCCACAACCTCCTCCCTTAGTGCTTGCAGTGTTTTTTCAAGCAGGCAGATAAGGGGGATAGTCATGCTGACTAGTGCATCATCTGCACTCGCCATCCACGTGGAATCATCGAAGGCACGCAAAATGTGGCAGATGTCCTTTATAGAGGCCCACTCAGTGGTGCTGAAGTGTGAACGGGGCGCAGTGCGACTTGTTTGCGCCTGATGCAGCAGGTACTCCATGACTGCTGCCTGCTGCTCACACAACCTCTCCAACATATGTAACGTTGAATTCCACCTGGTGGGTAGGTCACATATGATGCGATGTTCCGGAAGGCGGAATCAGTGCTGCAGAGCTGCAATGCGCGATCTTGCCATGCTGGAACGCCGCAAGTGAGCGCACTCTGTGCAGACCTTTTGCAGCAGTGCATCAAGATCCGGATAGTCCCTCAAAAAACTCTGCACGACCAAGTTGAGCACATGTGCCAGACATGGGATGTGAGTGAGGTTGCCTAGGCCCAGAGCTGCCACCAGATTTCGGCCATTGTCACACACTACCATGTCTGGCTGGAGATTCGCTGGCACAAACCACACGTCGCTCTCCTGCTTGATGGCATGCCAGAGCTCCTGCGCTGTGTGGCTTCGATTCCCCAAAGAAATTAATTTCAATACGGCCTGTTGACATTTGGCCACGGCTGTGCTCATATCGGTCATAACAGGTAAGCGTTCATGGGTCCATGTGGAGGTAGACTGTGACGGCTCCTGCAGCGCTGATTCAGAGGAACTTGAGTATGAGGAGGAGTCAATGTGTACAGCCTGGATTCCTGCAATCCTTGGAGTTGGCAGGACACGTACAGCGCCACTCTCAAGATATGTACCCAGCTCCACAACGTTGGCCCAATGGGCAGTGAGGGAAAGATATCGTCCCTGTCCATGGTTACTGATCCACGCATCGGTGGTCAGGTAAACCTTGCTACTGATGGCATTTAGTAGCGCATGTTTAATTTTTCCCTCCACATGCTTTTGCAGGGCAGGGACGGCTTGCCTGCTGAAATAAAAGTGGCTGGGCACGTTGTATTGTGGGACTGCCAATGCCATGATGTTACGGAAGGTGTCAGTCTCCCCCAGCCTGAATGAGAGTATTTCAAGGGACAGTAGTTTTGCAATGCCAGCATTCAGAGCCTGTGCTCGGGGGTGGTTTGCCGAGTATGGGCGCCTTTTCTCCCATGCCTGTGCTACCGATGGCTGGAGACTGGCCTGGGAGTGTGAGGATGACAGGGAACGTGGTGCTGTGGGTGGAATGACACTATGTCTCTGTACAACAGTGCCAGAGTTTCTTCCATGGTGATTCTGTGAGGAAGCCGAACCAGCTGTGTGTGAGCTGGAGGAAGAGGCTACAACACGAGCTGAAGAGGTGGTAGGTGGCACTGTAGGTTGGCCTAGGTCTTCAGTGTGTCTTTGTTACTCCACCACGTGCTTGGTCCGCACATGTTTCCACATATTTGTGGCATTGAGGTTGCTGACACTTTTCCCTCTTTTTACTTTCTGATTACACAGCTTGCATTTGACAAAGCAAATGTCATCTGCAACTGTGTCAAAAAAGGACCAGCCACTGCAAGTCTTGGGAGCACCCATTTTGGGTTTTGGAAGAGGCATGCTCCTAATGGGTGCCGAAGTGGAGGCTACAGGCAACTGAGTCTGCCCCCTCCCTCTCCCTCCTTTTTTGGCCGTTCGGGGAATCTCTTCCTCAGAGCTGCTCCCACCACCTTCCTGTACCTCACGCCATGATGGGCCAAGGACCTCATCATCTACACTACCCTCTTCAAACGACTGCTTCTCCTGGGTAGTCTCGTCAGCACAGTATGCACCAGAAAGTGGCACCTGAGTCTCTTCATCAGATGCGTACTGAGGTGTGCTGACCATAGGCACTGGCCCACCCGCCTCTTCAGATTCAGAGAGACAAAGCTGCATGCTACCTCTTCTTCAAATTCTCGAATGCTGCTTGGCTGGCCCCCTCTTTCCAAGCCAACAGATTCAGAGAACAGAAGTAGAGATGGCTCCTGTCCAGTGCTCTCTGACTGCCTGGGCAATTTGGCAGGTGGTGAAGAGACAGATGGGTGCTCTTCAGTGCTCTGGACCTGAGAGGATCTGGAACTAATTGAAGTCGATGCGTTAGCTGCCATCCATCTGACAATGGCTTCAATTTGTTCGTCCCGCAGCAGTGGGGTATGGCGAGCTCCTACAAAGCTGTGCATAAAGGACTGTTCCCTGGTAAAACTGGGGGATGCTGAGTCACTGGTGCCCGCAGAAGGCACAGAATCCCCACCTCCTCTCCCTGCAGAAACTCCACGCCCACGACCACGTGCCTTACTCCCTGCCTTCTTCATCTTGGTAAACTGATAAAGATAGGCAGAAAAGTACTAAGGGCTTAGTGTGCTTATTCCTGAACAGCTGCTTACAGGTATAAGAAACACTAATTTTATAAAGTGTGGACTAGACTTTAATATGAGCTAATGTGGCCTACACAACTGTAAAGTGGAGTGTTTGGTGAACTTTATTAACTTTTTTTTTCACAAAAAGACACTGGATGTGCCCAAAGATGTAAAACCAATAGTATCACAAACTTTTTGAAGCTTTTACAATGCAGGAAGGTAACCTACAATGCAATAGATGAGGCTCCAAAAAATAGGCTAATACTAATCTGGCTGGGGCTGCAGGGCACAAGCCAGCAGAAAGGCTCCTCTGTCTACTCCTCTATAGTGTTTGCAAATATTCTAGCTGGATACGGATGGAACCACACTAATAGGAGAAATCTGGAAACATGAGCAGCATTAATGCAAAAAAGGACAATGTATGAGGCAGTGACGCACACTGAGCGGACTACATCCGGAGGTGTCTGCAGAACACACTACAGCGTGAGCTGCACTCACACACAGAGACCTCACAGACAGCCGTGAACAGCGCTGCAAGGCTGCAGAAAAGCTCCTCTATCTACTCCTATATAGTGCTTGCAAATATTCTAGCTGGATACGCATGGAACCACACTAAGGCTACTTTCACACATCAGGTTTTCGGCGTCAGGCGCGATCCGGCGTCGTGCCGGAACGCCGGATCCGGCAAATGTTTAGTAAAACCGGATGTGACGGATCCGGTTTTCTGCCGGATCCGTCTTTTTCTTGACAGACAAAACCGGATCCGTCTCATCCGGTTCATCCGTTTTTCTATCCGTTTTTCGACGGATTACGCCGGATCCGGTTTTTAAAATTGACCCTTGTGGCCTTCCGAACGGGATTGGCTACTGGAAAACTATATATAGCATGTTCCTACAGCCCTTCTTTGACAGGTTGTAGAGGAGAAAGTGCAGGTTGGAGAGAAGAGCAAGTTACTGGCGAAGATGGATGTTGTCATTGGAAATATTTTGAAGAATTTGGCGGATTTTACAGCGGAGGCAAATCGTTTGAGGGTGATTGTTCTTGAGAAGGAGAGAGCGAGACAGCAGCGCATCAGGCATCGTAGACGACGTTTGTGGATCCACCCCATCACAGCCAAGAGAATGACGCGTGGGGTCTATTCTACACTATGCATGGACCTTCGACGAAACCCGGATAAATTTTTTGGATATGTTAGGATGAAAATGGAGAATTTTGATTACTTGGTGGAGCGCATTGCACACCTCATACGAAAAGCGGACACCTATTGCCGCTTCTCTGTTTCACCCGCAGAGCGTCTGATGGTGACTTTAAGGTAAGCCACATTTATTGGATATGATCGCATCAGAGCACACTTTCACTGCAATCTTGTTGGTGGTAATTTGTATCTCCAAGTGTTAGGTCAGTTTTGGTATGTAATGCTGTGATTTAAAACTAATTTATTGTTTTTTAATTCCCCACAGATTTCTTGCAACTGGAGAATCCCTTTCGTCACTGCATTTCCAGTACAGACTCGGGATTTCCACCATATCTGGAATTGTGAAGTACACATGCCGTGCACTGTGGGACTCCTTAGCTGAAGAGTTTTTACCAGAGCCCACAACAGAGAGGTGGATTGAAATTGTGACAAGTTTCAACAGATATGTCAGTTTCCCAACTGCTTGGGCGCTGTGGACGGGAAACATATCCGCATTGTAAAGCCAGCTGGATCGGGATCGGAATATTTCAATTACAAGAAATATTTTTCAATTGTCCTCATGGCCATCGCTGACGTGGAATACAAATTTATTGCGGTTGATTTTGGGGCCTATGGCCGCTCCAATGACTCTCAAGTTTTCAAACTGTCTGCCATGGGGCGTAAACTGTATGGAAACACCTTCCAGTTCCCACCACCTAGACCGCTGCCGCAAACATCTGGTCCACCTATGCCATTTGTCTGTGTAGGGGATGAAGCCTTCCAGCTGTCAGAACACCTTTTGAAACCGTACTCTAGCAGAGGATTGACAAGACCAAAACGCATTTTTAATTACCGCCTCACAAGAGCAAGAAGAATGGTTGAATGTACCTTTGGTATTCTGACAGCCAAATGGCGGGTCCTATTGACTGCGATCAACCTCAAGACAGAAACTGTGGACGAGGTGATCAAAGCGTGCGTGGTACTCCACAATTTTGTTATCTGCAAGGAACCCATTTCCATTGAGGACACCTCTGAAGAAACCACCTTGCAAGATTACCATGACATTACCACTAGAAGTTCTGTGACGGTTTCAGTAATGAGGGACAATTTTGCACTATACTTTATGTCACCTCAAGGCAGAGTACACTGGCAGGATGACAGAGTGTGAAAGATTTGTGCCCTAACCAAACTTGTGTATCTTCTGTACCAACAGTATATACCTTTGCCAACCAAAGTTGGCTATCTTGTCATGGTCTCTATTTTTAGCTTTAGGCCACAGGTGTGTACCTGGTTGTGTTTTATGCAAAGTATTTCACCTTTTAACAAAAGTTGTGTACATTGTTAGGAAATCACCAACAATAAACACAACTTTTTAGGTGAAATACTTTGCTTCAAACACAACCAGGAACACAACTGTGGCAAAAAGCTAAAATTTACCCACAGTTATATACCTAGTTTTGAATACCATTTCACCTTTTAAATACCCTGTATTTAACCTTTTTCGCCGCAGAAAGAAATGACAGACAACCAGTGTAAAATAATTTAACTTTTATTGAAATATGTTTTTTTTAGTAAACTTTTTTAAAATTTTAATAAACTTGTTTAATAAAACTTTGAAACTATAAAACTGAAACCATAAAACTGGTCATTTTTATTTAAATACACACATTATAATTCTGTGTAGTGTGTGGTGGAAATACTGCTGTAGGGGCTGCGGGACACTTCGACACTGGGAGTGTGGAGAGAGGACTGGGATCGTGGTGGGGAAGGAACAGTTAGAGGTGAAGGTGTGGAAAAAACTACAGAATGGGTGGACATGTGGGAAGCAGAAGAGGTGGTGGGTGGTGGAGTGGAGGGTTGGGCAGGGACTGTAGGAGCAGATGATGTTGATGGCAAGTTGTATGGGGAAGGAGTTTGGTACGGGGCAGGTTGCTGGAAGTGGGGAGATGTCTGGTACGGGGCAGGTTGCTGGAAGTGGGGAGATGTCTGGTACGGGGCAGGTTGCTGGAAGTGGGGAGATGTCTGGTATGGGGCAGGTTGCTGGAAGTGGGGAGATGTCTGGTACTGGGGAGGTTGCTGGTACTGGGGAGTTTGCAGGTACTGTGGAGGTTGCTGGTACTGGTGAGGTTGCTGGTGCTGGGGAGGTTGCTGGTGCTGGGGAGGTGGATGGTGCTGGGGAGGTGGATGGTGCTGGGGAGGTGGATGGTGCTGGGGAGGTGGATGGTATGTAATAGGAGGGGGAGGATGGAAAGTGGCTGGAGGTGGATGGTATGTAATAGGAGGGGGAGGATGGAAAGTGGCTGGAGAGGGTGTAGATGTAATAGGAGGGGGAGGATGGAAAGTGGCTGGAGGGGGTGTAGATGTAATAGGAGGGGGAGGATGGAAAGTGGCTGGAGGGGGTGCAGGTGGAGGAACTACTGTGGTGGGAGGAGGAGGAGGTTGGGAGGTAACTTGCTGGAGAGCAGCGTGGCATGAATGCATTACATGCATCTGCTGGGCAGGAGAGAGCGTTTCCATGCGCTCCACAACAGACCTGAAAAAGGTGTGGTTTGGCGAAGATCTTGCTTCTGAATGCATGGTTTGCAGAAGTGTCTTCACCTCCAGAATGCTGGAGTTGATCTGCTGATAGCCTGCGGAGATTTGCTCTGACAAGACTTTTAGACAGTTCTGGAAAGATGCATTCAGATGCAAGAACTCTGGCGCATAAGTCTTTTCCTGACCCCTTTGCCGCTGCCGCCCAGTACCCGCAGGTGTACTAGAGGTGGCAGGGGCAGAATGGTGGGGTAAAGGGAAAGCGATCTCCTCACCAGCAGCTTCATGTAATGTAGGCGGCCACGATGCTCCTGTGCTGGTGGATGGGACAGATGGGTCGAATGTGTTGGAAGGCTGGGAAGGTGCAGATGTACCGGGGCGGTCGAAGTGTCCCTCGGTGCCAGTCTCCTCAGGGATCGCCTCAGAAGGGTCCAATCGTGCCGGCTCCCGAGTGCTGCTCACCGTGCTGTGGAATAAAGAGAAAAAAAAGCAATTAAAATACTGACATGGTATGGCCCTGGCTGAAAAAAAAATTTACATCTAACATTTTTTTTTCACATGTGGTGTGTAATATTTACCTTCTGGTGACCATTGTTTCCTGGAGGATCGACAGGGCTTCTGCGTACTTGTACTTGCTCCTGCGTCCTCCAGATCCACTCGGGGCCCGCATCTCTTTATTGAACTCCTTCTTGAAACGATCTCTCACAGACCGCCACCGATTCACAATTCTGTTCCCTGAAACGAGAAAGGAGTGGTTAGTATACAACATCAGTGTTTCCCAAACTCCAGTCCTCATGGTCCCCAGGGGTCATGTTTTCAGGATTTCCATAGTAAATAGAAATCCTGAACACATGATCCGTGGGGACCACGAGGACTGGAGTTCGGGAAACACTGGTTTAAATCAAGCAACCGGTACTGTATATACTTACGCTCTGTAATCTGGGCCCGAACATCGAGGTCCTCCCAGCGGCCCACAAGGAGCGAACAGATTTCCTCCCAGAGTCGTCGGGTAACGATCAGGTCAGCGTGGCGGCGGTCAGCCATATTCCAGAGCGGCTCCCTTTCTCTGACGAGATCGATGAGGCGGTCCACATCAATCCCTCCATCCTCAACGTCAGAGTCAGGAGCACGCTGTGAAGGCTGTTAAAGAAAAAGACAAAAATAACATAATTAGCCTCCACAAAAGAAATGAAATAAAAAGTGCAAAAAAACAAAGCAAAAATATTTATACTTACACGCTGGTGACCGCCGCGTTGCTGTCGCCGACGACCTTGGGAGGCACTGCGAGGACCTCTTGGCCAAGCACCAGATTGGGAAGACTAGAGAAGAAAACAAAAAAAGTTATGTCTTTGGATGTAGGCATTTGTTTGCTGTGTGTGGTCTGCAGAACATTGTTTTCTATGTGTTGTGTGTAGTGTGATGTTGTGTTTCTGCGTTTGATGCAAAAAACTTACCAATTGTGAGCCCACTCCAGGTGTCTGTCCACCCCTTCCTTCTTCTTCTGGGAGCTCCTCTTCATCTTGTGATTCCTGTTTTGAAATAAAAGGCCATAAATAGACATATATTAAAGAGAAGATGGATTTTGGAAATAAAAACTTACCGTCAAACGCTGACGATGCGAGGGAGGGCTCCCAGAAGATGATGTGCTGTCTTCCTGGTGGCCACACTCCATGCCTGTGGGTGGTGTTCCAGCTGCTGCCATTGCTGCTGCTGCTGCTGCATCTATTGGGCGGCTGTTGAATAAAGAGAAACAAAGGGCCAATGAATATCTTGATATTCAATAGCCCTAGTTTGGAGGAATGGGTGATTTGATAATTACCGTCTCTCATCTGCTGCTGGACTCCCCTCCCGTTGTTCAGCATGCTGCTCCAATTGGGGTGGTGCTGATGGTGCTGCTGCAGATGTCTCCTGCCTTCTCCTGCGCCTGGTTGCTGTCTTGGGTGGCATGTTGGGTGTGGCTGTGGGTCCCACTGTCTTGCTTTTATATATGTCTTGTGGGCAGAGCTACTGAGCATGCTCAGACCAAAAAACCGGATCCAGCCGCCGGATCCGGCTTTCGCCGGATCCGGCGCATTGCGGCGCTCATAGGCTTTCATTGTGTGAAAAAGCCGGACGCGCCGGATCCGGCGTGTCCGGCTTTTTCGCCGGAGACAAAAAACGTTACAGTAGACATTTTTTCCAGACGCCGGATCCGGCGAAAACCGGATGAAACGCATGGCCATCCGGCGCGATCCGGCGCAAATGCAAGTCAATGGGGGGGAAACCGGATCCGGCATTGCATTTCGCCGGATCCGGTTTCTGTCAAAAGCGCCGGATCGTGCCTGACGGCGAAAACCTGATGTGTGAAAGAGGCCTAATAGGAGAAATCTGGAAACGTGAGCAGCACTAATGCAAAAAAGGACAATGTATGAGGCAGTGACACACGCTGAGTGGACTACAACCGGAGGTGTCTGCACAACACACTACAGCGTGAGCTGCACTCACACACAGAGACCTCGCAGACAGCCATGAACAGCGCTGCAAGGCAAAAGAAAGCTTCTCACACAGCGGTTGCTAAAGTAGCCTGGGTAAAGCACAATGAAGCAAATCGCTAGCTCAAACTTTCCCTCAGAGTCAGAACAGCAGCGTCCTGTCCCTAAGTAAATTCACAGCAGAGTGAACCCAAAATGGCGGCGGTGGCGTCTTTTATAGTGCATCATGACATCATTTCAGCAGCCAATCACAGCCATGCCATTAGTTAACATGCCTAACATGCATAACAGGATGTGCCCACACTTCCTAGGATTCCTCATTGGCTGAATAAAATCAAACTGGCTCATTGCATTATGGGAACTTCCAATTACGGTATTCGATATTCTAAAAGTATCGGAACTTAGTATCGGAACTCCGATACCGCGAATATCGGCCGATACCCGATATTGCAGTATCGGAATGCTCAACACTAATGATGAGATATGGAAGAAGACCTGATTAAAAAAATAGGTCCAACTTAAAGGAGCGGGTCTCCTAGACTGTAATGCCCATATACTTAATGCATGGGCTGGAAAACATTTCCTTTGTGGGGTACACCTCAACTTTTTTCAGAACAACTATGTTACGCCCAGCATCACCAACCACCCTTGTTAAGAATTTGACACTGGCCGTAGCAGCATGGAACATCTTAACCCTGGTGATCTAGTGGCAGTGGATGAAGAGATGTGGAAGAAGGCCTCATTAAAAAATAGGCCCAATTTAAAGGAGTGGGTCTCCTAGACTTGTAACACCCATACTTAGTGTATGGGCTGGCAAACATTTCCACTTGGGGGGTACATATTTTTTTAAATTTAGTGATGGGCATCATAACATCCTTACTAAAAAATAGAGTGGCTAGAGCATGACGGAATACGTTCACCCTGGTGTTCGAGTGGTGGTGGACTGTGAGGATGAGGAGCAGTAGGAGGAGGTGTGAAGTGGTGCACGGAAATACACCTCCCAAAAAGACACTACATTAGAGATTATGCTTCACTGTCATCATTTGTTGGTGTCAAGAAGTCTGGCCCAATCCATCCCTTAGTCATTTTTATAAGAGGCAGCCTGTCTGCATTTTCTGTTGTAAGGCAAATGTGCTTATCTGTGACAATGCCACCAGCGGCACTAAAAACCTGCTCTGACAAAATGCTAGTGGCAGGGCAGGCCAGGACCTCCAACGAGTAACGAGCCAGTACATGCACGTGTCCAGCTTGGATACCCAGTAATTAAAAGGCACTGAGGAATCATGGAGGACGTTTGTACGGTCAGCAAGGTACTCCGTCAGCATCTTAGAAAACATTGCATTCCTTGTGAAATTACTCCGCGCCTCAGGGCCAGGCAGGGAGATGGGAGGGTCTGAGAAAACTGTGACAGAACTTTGCCAGTATTCCCCTGCCTCTGCTGGATTGGAGTTGTATTTCTCTTGCCTGTCCTCCTTGGTTGGCCAACGAACTGTTATGTCTGCCTCCAGCGTTTTGAGAAGGGAATTTTTTTTAATAATTCTGCAACAATGGCATTCTGGTACTGCACCATTTTGGTACACCCGTCTGCCTTTGGAACAAGAGATTGAACATTCTCCTTGTAGCATGGGTCTAAAAGTGTCACTAGCCAGTAAAGACTGTTACCCAATATTTTTACAATACGAGGGTAGCATGAAAGGCAGAGCAACATAAAGTCAGCCATAAATGCCAGACTGGTAACAGGAAGCCTTCTGTGTCCTGACCAACAGGACAACTGATCAAGGTGTCCTGCTCCTCCTCCTCTCCCTCTTTCTCCCTGTCCTCAGGCCATACACACTGAACAGACAGTATGACAGTTGTGCTTGTAGTCCCGTCTATAGTGCATGAAAGTAGCTCCTGTTCTTCCTCCTCCTCCTTTTCCTCATTGTCAACCAATCCACATGGGGATGACATGAATCTGGGCTGTGTGTAATCACCCAGTATGGTTCCTTGATCCATGTCCTCGTGCTCCACCTTCAATGCATCCTCTTTAATTGTGAGCAGAGAGGTTTTCAGAATGTAGATGAGCGGGATGGTGACGCTAATTATGGCGTCATTGTCGCTCACCATCTTGGTGGACTCCTCTAAGTTTTGGAGGATGTTACATATGTCTGACATTCATGTCCACTCCTGAGGTCTTATGTGTGGAGTCAAACCTGAAAAACGACGGCCTTGATGATGCTAGTATTCAACAACTGCCCACTTCTGCTTCCAAATCCTTTCCAACATATGCAGTGTAGAGTTCCAACGCATGGGGACATCACACATCAATCGGTGAGCCGGAATCTGCAATCGCTGCTGAAGCACGGCAATAGCGGCTGAACGTGTTGCTGACTTTCTAAAATGGGCACACAGGTGGCGTACTTTCACCAGCAGATCCGGCAGCTCCAGGTAGCTTTTTAGAAAACGTTGAATAATGAGGCTCAGCACATGGGCCTGGCATGGTACATGTGTCAGTTCACCTCACCTCAGAGCCGCCACCAGGTTTCTGCCATTGTCACACACAACCTTGCCTGGCTGGAGATTCAGCAGTGTCAGCCACACATCTGCCTGCTCTTTCAGAGCTGTGAACAACTCTTCAGCATTAAGCGGTTTGTCACCTAAGCAAATTATCTTAAGCACAGCTTGGCTTTGGCAGTGCTGTAGTGCTTCTAGCTTGTGACTTATGTGACTGATGTGCTCTTTTCAGAGATGGAGGCTGAAGAGGAGGAGGAGGTGCAGGAGCGGTACACAGTGAGGGCAATTCTGATTGACGTAAGGCCCATCCCAAGGTCTGACTTCATCCCGGCTTCCACTATGTTAACCCAGTGTGCCATCAGTGAGATGTACCGTCCCTGGCCACAAGCACTTGTCCACATGTCCGTGGTTAGGTGTACTTTCCCAGTAACTGCATTGTTGAGGGCATGGGTATTGTTGTGGGACATGTGCTTGTGTAATGCCGGGACAGCGGGAGAAATAGTGGTGGCTGGGGACCGAGTACCTTGCAATGGCCGCTGCCATCAGGTTGCGGAAAGCTTCAGTCTCCACGAGACTAAAAGGCAACATTTCGGGCACAAGCAGACGAAAAATATGAGAACTGAGTACTGTGGCCTGTGGGGTGTTTTATGCGTATTTCCACTTACGTTCCAATGACTGGGGTATGGACAACTGAAGGCTGCGCTGGGACAATGTGGACTTGCTTATGGTGCTATTTGACTCTGGGCAACAGCAGGTGCAGGTCAGGAGGCATCTTCGCATGCATAATGGACAGGGGATTGGCTTGCATGCATAACATTGGAAGAAGCAGTAGTGTCACCTGCAGAAACTGTTCCTGCAGCCTGGGGTTGGGCCCACAAAGTCAGGTGCTTTGCTCCCATGTGCCTGATCATGCTGGTGGTGGTAGGGCTGGTAGTGATGCTACCCCTGCTAATGCTGGCATGACAGGTGTTGTAAATGGCCTGTTTGGGGTTATCGGCAGACTCTGGAAGACCTAACAGTTGGACTGGCAACTTCCGTTATGTTGGTGTTACGAGGAATGGTTGCACGCCTTATGTCTGCAGCCAACACACTACTTCTTCCTGCTTGAAGTGGTGGTACGCCTACCTCCCCCTGTGTGCTGCTGTCCTCCTTCTGCATGTCCTCCTGCCAGGTTGGGTCTGTTACTATATCATCCACCACCATTTTCCATTTCCGCACCCTGGTCCTCCTCCTGACTTTCCGGCAATTGTGTCTCATCATCGTCCACCTCTTGTGAAAGTGGCTGCTCAAATATTTGTGCATTGCTACATGGAATATCATCTTGCCCAGCTTCAAGTGGACCAGGCGAGAGGCACGAATCTCCAAATGGAAAACTGAACAGCTCTTCGGAGTGTCTGAGTGTGGGATCAGTTGTCTCAGGGCACTCAGCATGGTGGGAGGGAGGAAGAAGGATCAAGGTGAGGAATATGCAGTCGAGATTAACGGCTACTCTGATTTGACTGTGTGGACGACAGGGTGCTGGTGGTGGTGGATAAGTAACTGGAAGTATTATCATCTATCCATCCAACAACCTTTTCACACTGCTCGCCTTCAATAGTGCTGTCTTGCCCCTGTCCCCTAGGACTTCGGACACTAAGGTCCAGCGAGAATATGTGGGTGCTTTTGGTGGCCCAATTTCAGTTTGCCCCGCCTTGGAATCGGCATGCACCATCACATCCACTTCCCTAGTCTGGCCATGCGCCTTGCCCATTGTAAATGGACTAGAATATTATACACGTTGACTACAAATGGATGATATGGAAGCCAACTTGTATGTGATACGTGTGGACTTTAGGTAAAAATGTTTTTTGGCTTATCAGATTTGTGTCAATAAGTACGGTAACAGACTGAAAAAACACTAGACCATGTTTTTTTGGCTAAATAGTGCTTTATATAACTACACTGATGTGGGAAGGGGCCAGGAGTGTAGTCATGGCCGAGAACACTCGTGGCTTGATGTCCTGGCCGTTTTCCACAGGTATGTATTCTGCACCTGTCTGCATACCTTGTGCTGCAACTGCGATGCCATCAGGGATACCACAGTGGTTCCTGGAGCTCAGTTTTGCATACAGTTGCTAAATAATGGAGGCAGAAACAGTAGTCAATGCAGAACTTTCAACTTCACTGTTTCCCTCAGTCAAGGCAGGCACATTAAAAAACATGCAGCACTCTCCCTGTACTTTCCCTACTTCTTCTTCCTGCTCGACCTCACGTACATTTTGGGGTAGTAGTGCTGTAGGCGGTACCGCAGTTTCACGTCTGTACATTCTCACCATGTAGGGTAGACGGCCTGTCTGTATCGCTCCAGATCTTGCCTCAGACCCTGTAATGAACTGCCACATTGTAAACTCCTGCGCCCTGCCCGTCTCTTGGTCCAGCTGTTCCTGCTGCAGTCTGCTTTTCAGCTGCAGCACCTTCAGTCTTTCTTGCTGCCCTGTATCCGGCTGCCTTTCCTGAGTTTCTCTTACTTCTTTTTAACATTTTGTAGCTGCTGTGCAGTCCTGGGCTTAATGCCCAGTGGACACCTCTGGCGTTTCTGCCCTACTGCCTCACTTCCTACACTCATCACTATCTTATTCTACAGCAGCTCCTCCTATGTGATTAACTCTAAGCTAACTCTGTCAACTATCTGTAACTTGTGTGTGCTAGGATTCCCCATCTAGTGGCCATCCCCCTAACATTTCATCTATCCTTGAATTTGGTCGTCCCCAACCAAATGAGAACACGCATCTGTACAGATGAAAATAGTACATATCAAATGAGAATGGCGCACTGCAGTCCATGTTCAATATGTGCACACCTGGCTCACAGTCCTCAAGGCTAAGTCTGTTAAGATGCATAATAAATATTTGTACAAGATACGGCTGTTTCTGATAGTCACCTCACCAGTCCTCTCTTTTTTTTTACAGGGCTCCCCCTTTCCTTTAGGGAAACATGATTTAGAATAACATTATTTACACCTTTTCAGCCTGCCATCAGAGACCGTCAGTCCTTCCTGGTAGCCTCTCCCTTTCCTTAATGGGAGCACAGTCCCCAGATGTGGGAACAGTGTCTACAACACACACACAAAAAAACAAATAAACTGTATTTAACCATTCACTTAGGCCATCCGGCCGTGTCCTTCCCCATATATATTTTTTGTGGGGTCACATGAAGGTGTTATCGCTACAGGTGATGTGGAATAGTCCCACATAAATTTTTAGCGAGCAATTTTTTTTCTTAAGTGCAATGTGCACAATGTTCCTTATCAAAATGTGTTTTCATCGGCAGACCTCCAGGTCTGTTGCATTAACAGCTGAATATCGGGCCAGTTGTTTACCATGGGCGACTCTGCCACCACAGAGCTGTGAATTATCCAGGACAAAGACATAGCATGGGGTTTCAGTGCTGGAGCAGCTAACCTGGGGGGTAGGGCCCCCACCGATGACATGGAAAAGTGAAAAACACCCAGGGCTGCAGTTGTAGTGGGTACGGTTGGGGCCTCTGCAAGATAGGGTAGCGATATGGCCCCTTCCTGGGGAGTACCATGCCAGGAGATGGACGCTAAGTAAGAAGGCAGGGAAGGGAGCCATCCTTCAGGGGTCAGGAGCCGTGGAGCACTCACCCACTCTGGTGTTGCGAGGTTGTCCGCATCTGTTCCGGGCCCGCTGTCTCCGTCAGCTGGCGCTGAGTAGAGCTCCGGTCGCATTGACTCCTCTGGCTGCTCCTCCTCAGACATGTATGCTGTTTCCGGTCCCCGCGGAGTTAACGTGGGGGTTCCGGTCTGCAGCCTTACTCCTGCTGGTGTTGTCCCGCTGAACCCAATACTTCCGGCCATGGTCCCTCCTGGGTGGACGCTGTTTCCTGTCCCAGCTGCCGTTGAACTGTCTCTAGACACGAGGGTTCCGCTCTGACTCCGGATGCTGAATAAGCTGCTCCTCTCCTTTCTGTGACTCCGGCATTTCGTGCTCCCCAGGCAGACGGTCCTGGGGAGTGTCCACTGGCTCCAATGTAGGGGTAGGAGGCTCTTTACTCTGGCACTGGTGTTCCAGCCCGAGGTGATGGGGTGGTTCAGTCTCTGGCAGCTGCCGGGGATCCTCATCAGCAGGTAATGGACACCGTAGCTCCACCCATTTTCCATGAACTTCCTGCAGGGGGCACGCTCGCCTTCTTCTTCGCTGCGCCCACCAAGACCTTTTTGGCGCCAAAGTCCTCCATTTTGGTGACCGCCATCTTGTTGTTTAGAAAGTCACTCAGTTTCTTCCTTGATAAAATTTAATACTTTCAACACTTCCAGTATTGTGCTCACATCTCTACACTCTTCAACCCATGCATCTCGGGTCAATTCAATATAATCTTCATCCTGCTCACTCCGGGCCACTTCAATCCCGATCACAACATCTTCTTCCTTCTTCACCACCACTGAGGTTTCACCGCCATATGGGGCAGTGAGATCCTGCAGACTACACCACTTGTGGGAGGAGGCCAGGAGTGTAGTCATGGCCGAGGACACCCGTGGCTTGGTGTCCTGGCCGTTTCCCACAGATATATATTCTGCACCTGTCTGCATACCTTGCGCTGCAACTGGAACACCATCAGGGACACCACAGTGGTTCCAGGAGCTCAGGTTTTCATACAATCGCTGAATAATGGAGGCAGAAATGGTAGTCAATGCAGAAATTTCAACTTTACTGTTTCCTTCAGTCAAGGCAGGTACATTACAAGACATGCAGCATTCTTCCTGTACTTTCCCTACTTTTTCTTCCTGCCCGACCTCACATACATTTCGGGGTAGTAGTGCCTTAGGCGGTACCGCAGTATCGCATCTGTACATTCTCACCATGTAGGGTTGGAGGCCTGTCTGTTTCACCCCAGATCTTGCCTCAGACCCTGTGATGAACTGCCACATCATAAACTCCTGTGCCCTGCACGTCTCTTGGTCTGGCTGTTCCTGCTGTAGTCTGCTATTCAGCTGCAGCACCTTGTGTGTTTCTTGCTGCCCTGTACCCGGCTGCCTTTCCTGAGTTTCTCTTGCTTCTTTTCAATGTTTCGTAGCTGCTGTGCAGTCCTGGGTTTAATGCCCAGTGGACACCTCAGGCATTTCCGCCCTACTGCCTCACTTCCTACACTCATCACTATCTCATTCCACAGCAGCTCCTCCTATATGATTAACCCAAAGCTAACTCTGTCCACTAACTGTAACTTGTGTGTGTTAGGCTGGGTTCATATTGCGCTAGGGCAGTCTGTCTAATGGACGTATTTTTATGTACCCAAAACGCAATGTAACGGACATTGTAACGCATCCATAGACTTGCATTAGTATGATGCATCGTATCACATGTCAAAATTGGCATGCATTTGCAGCATTCCGTTTTTTTGTAACGCATCTTCCAACGCGGCCTGCAGTATTTTTGGGTCCGGTCAAGCTAATGCAGGGATAACAGAAGCTTTAATTCTGCCATTGAAGTCTATTGCTGACGCAGCCAGATGCAAATCAAGCAGAATGTCCAAATGAAACCATGTGTTGTATTGCATTAATGAGGCTTTTCCATGTGATCATGTGACAGGAAATATGATTTCAGCCATTTTGGAGCATATACTCTTCGGACAAACTCTGGAAACGCCAGCTACACAGTGTGTCTATTGTGTGAGCGACCTGAGTCAATGTAAGTACAATTCTATATATTTTCTATATGTCTATATACATCCTTTGAGTGTGTAGTGGTGAGTGTGTAGTGGATGTCCGATGTATGTGTACTAAATGTATGGTTTTGTTTGTACACAGATGTAGGATAGTGAGGGATCGAGCTGCAGCAGTGTGTCTGTCGTGTTCTCTTCACAATCGGTAGGGTTGCGCTTTAAAAAGCCACAGTAAATGTTGTGTGGCACTCGAGTGTTTTGAGGTTAAATATGTTTAATGTTTTTATTGCAAATAGGAATCTTCTGTTCCCGAACCTGCCAGGCCACCCCCCAAAAAACTTTCCAAAGTGTCCAAAAAGGTACATGCCACAAATTGTTTTTTTCTAACATAAATTGATACATGAATTGTAAAACTTTTTTTTTGTCCTACATTGTAGGTTGTTGAAAAAGGCAAAAAAAACCAGCCCCACGGTGTGTCATCACCTCACCTAGAAGTGGTAAATATCACGCACAACATACATTTTGAACCAAACAAAACTAATTTTATTTTTTTTTATAACAAATCATTAAACATACAAAACCAACATAACTCTAGAAACAACACTATAGAACAACGTTTAAAACCCTTTTAAACAAGCTACATACATGTCATAACATAACATTAACCAAACAAACAGTTCAAGGTCACACAACAAAAATAAACGACTAAACATTGCAATATAATTTTTAAACAGCTGAAAGTGTTAAAAATTTAAAAAGTTATGAAAAGTATCCTTGAAAATATTGTAGTTTCGGGGATGCGAGAATTAACAACTAATGAACGTAATATGACATTTTGTATTTACATAGCCCAAGCAGCCCTCAAAAACAAGAAGGCACATTGAGGTTGGACATAGAAAATGAGACATTAATAACAATAGTAGAAGCGAATCCATCCATATTGGATCAAAGTGACAGCTCCCACAATGATATAATTAAAAACCGAAAGTTGTGGGAGAAGATAATATGCCAGTTGGACCCTCGGTATATGGAGAAGTCCGCCTCCTCTAAAAAAAATTGGTAATTAACGCTCAACTTAAATTTGTAAAATGTAAAGATTGTAAAAGATATAAAATTATTTATTTGCTTTTTTATTGTAGCCGATGCAGTCCATACCCGGTGGAGATCCATTAGAGATCGATTTGTATGGGACTTCTGCAATAGCCGAAACACCCCAACTGGATCTGGTGGCAAGTGATTTACCCTGTACGTCCATTATGAGCAACTGATGTTTCTACAGAAAACGTTGTCCCAGCGCTCGTAAGTAAACTTTTTCCGATGTTAAAATGTGAGATAGCTCCAAGTCTTACAATCTCTAAAATAATATTTTTCTTTTTTTGTATAGAACGATACGCTGTACCACTGCACCTCGAGAGGCTGAGGCATTGGAGCCATCTAGACAGGAACCAAGCCAACAGACGGGTACTGAAGATGTGTCAGTTCTTAGCAAGCCACGATCAATGGACTGCAGTACTGTGGCTCCTGTTGTCAGTGCCCATTTGCAAGCACAGCGTGGACACAAGAGATCATCTGCCAAAAATGAAGTCGATGCCATAATTGTCGATGGACTGCAGCGGTTAGAGGATCTGTGTCGCAGTGAACACAGAGATCTGAGGTGGGAAATTTCGGAATTGCAATCCCGTGAATCAGTATATGCAGCCAATGAGTGGAAGCTCCTGTTTTTGATGTATGTGCCTGTAGCCCAAAAGATACCACCGACAGAAATTTACTGTTTAGGCTAAGTGCACACGTACCGGAATTCTCGCGGAAATTACCGCGAGAATTCCGGAATTCCAGTCCGCGGGAAAATCGCATTTTAAATTCCCGCGATTTTCCCGCGGAAAAACCAGCATTTTGCAAGCGTAATTAGCTTGCAAAATGCTAGCGTTTTCCAAGCGATCTGTAGCATCGCTTGGAGAACTGATTGACAGGTTGGTCACACTCGGAAACATAGTGTTTGACAAGTGTGACCAACTTTTTACTACTGAGGCCGCCTATGCAGCATCAGTAGTAAAAGATAAAATGTAAAAAAAAATAAAAAATGGTGTTATTCTTACCTTCCGACATCCCGCGCATCCGTTCCCAGTAATCCTTTGCGAAAATGCCCGCGATGACATCCGTTCTCGCGGGATCGCGATGTCTCGCGGTTATTCGCGATGACGTCGTGCGAATGACCGCGAGACTTCGCAATCCTGCGAGAACGGACGTCATCGCGGGCATTTTCGCAAAGGATTACTGGGAACGAGAGCGTGAAGATAAGCGGGAATGCTGCGCGGGACGCCGGAGGGTGAGAATAACAATATTTTTTATTTTTAAATTCTATTTTTTACAGGGATATGGTACCCAAAGCCCGGAGGACAGTCTCCTCTCCTCCGGACCGTGGGTACCATCCGCAATTGTTCTGCTTACTTTCTGCATGGTGTGTACAGCCACATGCGGGAAGTAAGCGGAACAATGCATTCCTATGGGTGCGGGATCGCCGCGATTCCGCAAATTAATGAGCATGCTGCGGTTTTTACCGCGAAGCGATTCCGCCGCGGTAAAAACCGCAGCATTAGCACAGCATTGCGGAATCCCATAGGAATGCATGGGATGCTTATTTTTCGCGTTTTCGCAGCAAAATCGCACGGTTAAAACCGCCGCGGAAACGCGAAAAAACCGCCACGTGTGAACTCAGCCTAAGGATATACCGTCATACCAAGCACAATACAGAGGCCAGGGTGAACCGGGTATGGAAATGCAAAGGCAATGTAGCAGTCCAGGGCACAGTTGGGCAGACAATACGTCCGCGCAATATCAGTCTGTAATAACTGTTAAAAAACATCACTAAAGTTTGGCAATATAGCCTTTCAAATGTTTGTGTAAAATGTTTGTTTACCAAAGTTAATTTTGTATATTTTTGTTCATCCCTATGGGATCGCATATGCTAAAAATGCATATCAACATTCAGAGTGGAAGACCAATGTCTTCAAAACATTTTTAATAAAATTTGAAATTATTCAACATTTCATAATATTGTATGGATTTAATTAATTTTTAAAATGTATTAACATTATATAAGGTGCAAAAAAGTAATAAAAAATTGCCACACACATAGCACATACACCAATTAATAAACAGTCTTAAAAATTTTCACACATGCATTTCTTGCCATGGAACCAGACCTTCATGTATGAAATAATTTTCAAATTGATCACGAATCCTGATTATCTCAACTCTAGACTGAATAGAAGTCGAATCAATGCTCATGAGGTTCAAATCACAGTCATCGGGGTCAACCAACAGGGGTTCATGTCTGGACAAAAAATTGTGCATGCCTTCACTACACGATCCACATTTTCAGGTTGTAGTTGCATGCAAGTTAGTAAGATAGGCCAAAGGTACATTCCACATATCGTCTTGCCCGGCTCAAGCGATAATTAAAAATGCATCTTGTGTAGTTTAGACTACGGCTTGAGTACGGCTTTAGGAGATTTCGTCCGAGTTGGAACGCCCCATCTCCAACTAAAACAGGGCAAACTTGGGCCTTCGGTCCCCGAAAGTGGTCGTGCTGAGGGTATGTTGAAGTTGTTGCTGTACAAACATTTCCCCATGTTGGACTCTTTGAAGACTCTGGAATTGTTCGCCCGTCCATATGCACCGATATCCACAGCTATAAACCGGTATCTAGCATCCGCAATAGCCATTAATACAATCGAAAAATATTTTTTGTAGTTATAGTACAGGGATACACTATGCACTGGTTTCTGAATCCAAATGTGCTTCCCATCCATGGCACCACTGCAAATCGGAAAATTAGCCACATCCTCAAAATTTTTGGAAATCGATTTCTGTTGTCGGGTTTGGTAGCACAAGTGGTTGTAAGTTGTTCCCAATGGCATCTCAAGTTTCCCAAACTAGTTGGCAAATGGTCAATTTCCCCAGCTGAAATTGAAAATGCAGTGATGCAAAAGTTTCTCCAGTAGCCAGATATCTATCGACAATCCAAAAAGAAAAAAATAGCACTATGGACATATTGTACAGATTTTTAAAGGACAACAAAAATAAAGGCAAGTTAAAATGGACTAGGACAATTGGCAAACATGTAGAAAATTATAAAAGACATGCACCACGATAAATTACATCCTGTCTTTGTCAATAGAACAATGTTAACAAATGGATATTTACCTCAAAGTCACCACTAAACGTTGCTCCGCACAAATACTTTCACGGAAAGTGGTGCGCTGATGATGTATCTCATCCTTCACATATGAGAGCAGAATATCAAAGGTTTTGATGGACATCCGCAGATAACGTCGAAATTAAAAAGGATGATCCCGAAGTTGAACATACAGGGTGTGAAAGGCACCATATGTATTCTGTAAAAAATTCACTTCATGGATCCAATATCTCCTTTGGGAAATACGCCTTTGGGAGGCCCTCCCAGGGCTGTGGAGTACTCGGTAACGGGCCGGTATCAGCGGGATGTGTCACAGCAGCGGGGACCCGGTCCGTGGCCCTGGGTGCCCAAGCAATGGGGGGGAATGTAATGGTTTGAATGAATAGTTTGTGATGCCACCTGTGGTGTTCAGCAAGTGAGATGTTAGGCCGACGCTGCATGCAGATCCTCTGGGGCTGGTGGTGTGTTGCAACCAAGATGGTGAAGCTCCCCACAGGTGGAGCTGTAGCCCCAGGGCAGTGTAGATGTAGGGGAAGAGGAGAGGCACAAGCGGTGTAGAAGCTGGTACCCAGATGTAGCGGTGCTGGGTGCGTTGGTGCAAGAATGAATGGAGGACACCAGGGCTTGTAGTTCCAAAGCTTTACTCACAGTCTGTAGTACACACAGGTGCCTGCCTCCGTGCTTTGTCCTCCGGGTCAGGGACTCAGTCAACCTCCAGGCAAGATGGAATGTTCCCTTCCAAAACTGCGCCAACTTGTGCCTTTCTGAACGTCTCCTCTATAGCGCCTTTAAGCGTGCAGTACTCCCAGTACTGAGTTACACTGGAGTTCCCCCTGACAGATGTTCCCAAGAACTCTACTTGTATGGCAGACAGCTGTAGCCTGCTTCGGGGACTCTACTCCTGAGTCCCGGCTCACTATCAATCTTGCTGTTGTGCCCCCAAGTCTTAGATGGGAGTAGTGCATTTACAGCCCACTACTCCACTGGTGTCTGCTGTAGAACCATTAGTGTCCATACAACCTCAGGGACCAGACCCCGGCCTTGCGCTTAGAACTTCTAGGCAGGGTTCTTCCTCTAACCCATGTCCTCTGTTCCCTTTTACTCCTACGTTCCGTACTAGTCTTTCCTTCTTATGGAAGATCAGGTTTCAGTTCAATGTCTTTCTCCTTCTTTCTTTTCCCATGCCAGCAGACCCAGGTCACTGAGATCTGCTGCAGCACCTCCTTCCTCCATCCTTCTTCCAGGGATCTCCTTTCCTCACTCCTCTCTGAGTGATTCTCTGACTAACTGACCTCCAATCCTAAGCCCTCCCGCTCTTTTATGTATTCTAACTCCACCCGCCTCCCAGCACGTTTTGTGTTCCAAGCAGGGAGCCACCAAAGGTACTCTGCTACACTCCAAGCAGGGAGCCGCAATGTGGCTTTGCTGAACTACCTTGTTGTGTGGGATGCAGGTGTTGGAGCGTGGTCAGGAGCCTCCAACTTACCTGGATGGTGGGGCACCACACCTCAGGAGGAGGTGCAGTGCCTCTGTGGCGACTGAGCCTCAGGGGCGCCACATACCCCCCCATTAAGCACAGCACATCCGCGGGCTGCAAGGCAAACAAAGTTGACAATACAGGAACATACAAAATGTTGTAATGCTGAATAAACATTTCTTATACTAAACTTCCCAATGTGGGAGTCACGGTTTCTTGAACATTGCAAACAGTTTTTACTAGCTATCTAAATTCAAAATTATGCTACCTAATTTAAAGTGCTATGGAAGCAACTCAATATCAATTCACATTTTTCTATCAACACATCTTTGTTCTGTTACTTTACACATTTTTCTACTTTCTTATATGACAACCACTGGTGTCTGGTTCATCACCTGTAACTTCAATTCTTTATTCACATTCAAGGCATTTGTACTTCAAAATCTCTTTAGTATACCATTTACTAAATTTCTATATTTGTAAAACATTCACTATAGTCCCTTCTCAACTATATCCTATAAAATCTGTCATTAATAGTGTTGAGCATTCCGATACCGCAAGTATCGGGTATCGGCCGATATTAGCGGTATCGGAATTCCGATACGGACTTCCGATACTTTTGTCATATCGGATTCCGGAATCGGAATCGGAAGTTCCCATCATGCTATGAGCCTGCTTGCTTTGATTAAGCCAATGGGAATCCTCCGAAGTGTGGGCACATCCTGTTAGGCATGTAGGCATGTTAACTATTGGCATGGCTGTGATTGGCTGCCGAAATGATGTCATGATGCACTATAAAAGCCACCGCAGCCGCCATTTCTGGTCACTCTGCTGTGAATTCAGTTAGGGACAGGCTGCTGTAGAAGACTGTGAGGGACAGTTAGAAATAGCGATTCCACCAAACATCTAGTGCTTTACCCAGGCTACATAAACCACCACTGTAGCCTTCTTTGCCCTAGCAGCAGTGTTCACAGCTGTCTGCAAGGGCTGTGTGAGTGCAGCTCACGCTGTGGAGTGGGTCCTGCAGCCACGTCAGGCTGTAGGCCACCCAGTGTGATCACTGCTGCCTCATACATCTTTTATTTTTTGAGCTGCATTTTTTACATAATTTCAATCTAGTGTGCTTCCATCCGTATCCATATACGTTGGTTGCAAACACTAGTAGTAGACAGCGGAGCCTTTCTGCAGCCTTTCACTGCTAGTGTCCACTTTGCTGCACTGTTCACGGCTGTCTGAGAGGTCTCTGACTGTGTGTGAGTGCAGCTCACGCTGAGTAGTGTGTCCTGCAGCTACGTCTGGCTGTAGGACGCTCAGCGTGCGTCAGTGCCTCACACATATTTTTATTTGAGTGCAGCTCATTTTTTCTTCTATTAGTGTGCATCCATCCGTCTCCATCTACGGTGGTTGCAAACACTATATAGGAGTACACAGCGGAGCCTTTCTGCAGCCTGTCAGTGCCAGTGCCCACTTAGCTGCACTGTTGACGGCTGTCTGAGAGGTCTCTGACTGTGTGTGAGTGCAGCTCACGCTGAGTAGAGTGTCCTGCAGCTACGTCTGGTTGTAGGACGCTCAACGTGCGTCACTGCCTCACACATATTTGTCTTTGAGTGCAGCTCATTTTTTCTTCTCCTATTAGTGTGCATCCATCCGTATCCATCAACATTGGTTGGTTGCAAACACTATATAGGAGTAGATAGAGGAGCCTTTTTTTCTGGCTTGTGCCCTGCCGGCGCAGCCAGATTAGTATTACCCAATTTTTTTGGAGCCTCATCTTTTGCATTGTAGGTTACCTGCCTGCATTGTAATAGCTCCAAAAAGTTGGTGATACTATCAGTTTCAATTCTTTGTTCACATACTTTGAGTTTGTTTCCAACAAAGAAACCACAAAAAAAGTTCACCAAACACTACATTTGGAACTTGTGTAGGCCACATCAGCTCCTATTAAAGTGTAGTCCACACACACACACTTCATAAAATTAGTGTTTCTTGTACCTGTAACCAGCTGTTCAGGAATAAGCACACTAAGGCCCCCCTTTGTCCTTTTTTGCCTATCTTAAGCAGTCTTGCAAGATGAAGAAGGCAGGGAGTAAGGCGCGTGGGCGTGGGCGTGGGCGTGGAGTTTCAGCAGGGAGAGGACGTGGGGATTCTGCAGGGAGAGGACGTGGGGATTCTACAGGTAGAGGACGTGGGGATTCTGGGCCTGCTGCGGGCACCAGTGGATCAGCATCCCCCAGTTTTAGCAGGCAACAGTCCTTTATGCGCAGCTTTGTAGGACCTCAACGTACCCCACTGCTGCGGGAGGAACAAATTGAAGCCGTTGTCGGATGGATGGCAGCTAACGCATCGACTTCAATTACTTCCGCATCCTCTCAGGGTCAGAGCACCGAAGAGCAACCATCTGTCTCTTCACCACCTGCCAAAGTGCCCAGGCAGTCAGAGAGACATGGACAGGAGCCATCACAGTCTCTACTTCTGTTCTCGGAATCTGTTGGCTTGGAAAGAGGGGGCCAGCCAAGCAGCATTCCTGAATGTGAAGAAGAGGGAGTATGCAGTGATGCGCAACTTCTTTGTCCCTCTGAATCTGAAGAGGCGAGTGGGCCAGTGCCTACCAAGATGAAGAAGGCAGGGAGTAAGGCACGTGGTCGTGGCCGTGGAGTTTCAGCAGGGAGAGGATGGGGGGATTCAGCAGGGAGAGGACATGGGGATTCGGTATCTGCTGCGGCCACCAGTGACCCGGCATCCCCCACTTTTACCAGGCAACAGTCCTTCATGCGCAGCTTTGTAGGACCTCGCCATACCCCACTGCTGCGTGACGAACAAATTGAAGCCGTTGTCAGATGGATGGCAGCTAACGCATCCACTTCAATGACTTCCGCATCCTCCCAAGGCCAGAGCACTGAAGAGCAACCATCTGTCTCTTCACCACCTGCCAAATTGCCCAGGCAGTCTGAGAGCCCTGGACAGGAGCCATCTCAATCTTTACTTCTGTTCTCAGAATCTGTTGGCTTGGAAAGAGGTGGCCAGCCAAGCAGCATTCTAGAGCGTGAAGAAGAGGGAGTATGCAGTGATGCGCAACTGCTTTGTCCCTCTGAATCTGAAGAGGCGAGTGGGCCAGTGCCTATGGTCAGCACACCTCAGTACGCATCAGATGATGACGAGACTCAGTTGCCACTTTCTGGTGCGTACGGTGCTGGCGAGACAACCCCGGAGAAGCAGCTGTTTGAAGAGGGGAGGGAAGATGATGAGGTCCTTGACCCATCATGGCGTGAGGAACAGGAAGGTGGTGGGAGCAGCTCGGAGGAAGAGATTCCCCTACCGGCCAAAACAGGAGGCAGAGGGAGGGGGAAGACTTGGTTGCCTGTACCCTCCACTTCGGCACCCGTTAGGAGCATTCCTCATTCCAAAGGCAAACCGGGCGCTCCCAAGAGTTGCAGTGCGTGGTCCTTTTTTGACACAGTTGCAGATGACATTTGCTTTGTCAAATGCAAGCTGTGTCATCAGAGAGTCAAAAGAGGGAGAAATGTCAGCAACCTCAATACCACAAATATGTGGAAACATGTGCGCACCAAGCACGAGTTGGAGTTGCAGAGACACCCTGAAGACATAGGCCAACGTACAGCACCACCTACCACCTCTTCAGTTCGTGTTGGGGCCTCTTCCTCCAGCTCACACACTGCTGTTTCGGCTTCCTCACAGGATCGCCAAGGAAGAACCTCTGCCACTGTTGTCAGGAGACCCTGTCAGATTCCACCCATAGCAGCACGTTCCCATCCATCACAGCCATCGGTAGCACAGGCATGGGATAAAAGGCGCCCTTACTCGGCAAACCATCCCCGAGCACAGTCTCTGAATGCTGGCATTGCCAAACTTCTGGCAGTTGAAATGCTGTCATTCAGGCTGGTGGACACTGACACCTTCCGGGACTTAATGGCATTGGCAGTCCCCCAATACAACGTGCCCAGCCGCTTTTATTTCAGCAGGCGAGCCGTCCCTGCCCTGCAGAAACATGTTGAGGGCAAAATAAAACATGCGCTACTAAACGCCGTTAGTAGCAAGGTCCACCTGACCACCGATGCGTGGACCAGTAACCATGGACAGGGACGATACCTTTCCCTCACTGCCCACTGGGTCAATGTTGTGGAGCCGGGTACGGATCTGGAGAGTGGCGCTGTACGTGTCCTTCCAACGCCACGGATTGCAGGACTCCAGTCTGTACACATAGACTCCTCCTCCTACTCAAGTTCCTCAGAAACAGCAGAGCAGGAGCCTGTTACGACCGATATGAGCACAGCCGCGGCCAAACGTCAACAGGCTGTACTCAAATTAATTTCTTTGGGGAATCGAAGCCACACAGCGCAGGAGCTCTGGAATGCTATCAAGCTGGAGAGCGATGTGTGGTTTGGGCCAGCGAATCTCCAGCCGGGCTTGGTAGTGTGTGACAATGGCCGAAATCTGGTGGCAGCTCTTGGCCTAGGCAACCTCACACACATCCCATGTCTGGCACATGTTCTTAACTTGGTCGTGCAGAGCTTTCTGAGGGACTATCCGGAACTTGATGCACTGTTGCACAAGGTCCGCATAGAGTGCGCTCACTTGCGACGTTCCAGCACGGCAAGATCGCGCCTTGCTGCTCTGCAGCGACGATTTGGCCTTCCGGAACATCGCATCATATGTGACCTACCCACCCGGTGGAATTCAACGTTACATATGTTGGAGCGGTTGTGTGAGCAGCAGGCAGCAGTCATGGAGTACCAGCTGCATCAGGCGCAAACAAGTCGCACTGTGCGCCGTTCACACTTCAGCACCATTGAGTGGGCCTCTATGAAGGACATCTGCCTCGTTTTGCGTGCCTTCGATGAATCCACGCGGATGGCGAGTGCGGATGATGCACTAGTCAGCATGACTGTCCCCCTTATCTGCCTGCTTCAACAAACACTGCAAGCACTAAGGGATGAGGTTTCGGAAGAGGTGGAGGAAGAGGAGTCCCAAATGCCATCTGCTTCTGGACAGTCTGCGCTACGTGTTTCCTCACAAAGGCCTAGGCAGGGGACACTTTGTGAGGAGGATGAGGAGGAGTCGATGGAGGAGGAAGACATCTCTCCAGAGGAGGGAGGTACACAAACCTCTACTCAGTATGTACAGCGAGGGTGGGGTGATGCAGAGCAGGCCGAGGTCACGCCTCAAACAGGGGACAGCGGTTCTTTGGCAGTTGGGAGTCTGCAGCACATGGTTGATTTCATGCTGCAGTGCCTGAGAAACGACCGCCGCATCGCCCACATTCTCGTCTCGGCTGATTATTGGGTGTACACCCTCCTAGATCCTCGCTACCGGGACAGCGTACAAAGGCTCATACCAACGTTGAACCGGGAGCGTAAAATGCGGGAGTACGAAGAGTCACTGGTGCAGTCCATAATGTTTTCCATTCCACCCGACAGCATTGTTGCTAGTGCTTTAAAAAGCAGCTCTGTGCGTCGAGGCAGTGGAGGAAACTCTGCACAAAGAGGGAGCAGAGGCAGCGCCGCAGCACAAGGCAAGACCACTATGGCCCAAATGTGGCAAAGTTTTGTGTGTCCACCACAATTGTCTACACCATCAGCGACGCCTCGAGTCAGCAGGAGGCAACGCTTCCGTCAGATGGTGTCAGACTACATGTCTTGCCCTGTCGCTGTACACCCAGATGGCTCTTCCCCCTTCAAGTTTTGGGTCTCTAAGCTGGATACATGGCCAGAGCTTAGCCAGTATGCATTGGAGGTGCTGGCTTGCCCTGCTGCCAGTGTATTATCGGAACGTGTCTTTAGTGCCGCAGGTGGTGTACTAACAGACCGTCGCACGCGACTATCTTCCGATAATGTTGACCGGCTGACTTTTCTGAAAATGAACAAGGCCTGGATCTCCAAAGACTTTGCCATTCCTCTTACAGACTAAATTAGTGGTTGGCAACTGTATCCAGGTCTGCTGGTGTGTTCATTTTTCTACCACCTGAACTATAATCCCTGTGCTTCAACACAGCCAGTTGTCGCTCAGATGTGTCGTCTGCACAGAGAAACACACTAGCTCCTGTGTTAGTGGGGTTCAGTAATGCCAGCTGATCCCCTGCTGTGTGGACGGCAAAGTCACCAGCTCCATCAACATTCAAACCACTACTGATTTTTAACCGTGCCCAACTTAGGTCTCTGGCTCCACTGTCTCTACTATTTCCCCTGACCTCCAACCCCGCCATCTACATCTCTGAAGTGGCGTCAGCACAATCTACACTTGTTCCTGTGTTCCTGTGGCTCAGTCCCATCAGTTTATCCCCTGATGTGTGTCCGGCAAGGTCTCCTGCTCTGTCCACATTCCCATAACCAGTAGTGGGAATGAGGACAGAGCTGGCGAACTTGCCGGACAAACATCAGGGGATCAACTGACGGGACTGAGCACCAGTAACACAGGAACAAGTGTAGATTGTGCTGACGCCACTTCAGAGATGTAGCTGGCGGGGTTGGAGGCCAGGGTAAATAGTAGAGACAGTGGAGCCAGAGGCCTAAGTGGAGCATGGTTAGAATCAGTAGTAGTCCACAACCTCCATAAAAACCGCTGCCCATTGGCCTCTGCATGCGGCATGCGTAATCCTGGGCTCCAACAGTGTCAGTTGGTGTTCAGAAGTGTCGTCTCCACAGAGCCAAACACATTCGTTCGAGTGTTAGTGGGTTTCAGCACTGCCAGCTGTTCCCCTGCTGTGGAGATGGCAAGTCTCCTGCTGCCTTCACCTGCCAAAAACAACAGGCTGCTCCTCGCCTAATCCTGGGCTCCAACAGCGTCAGTTGGTGTTCAGAAGTGTCGTCTCCACAGAGCCAAACACATTCGTTCAAGTGTTAGTGGGGTTCAGCACTGCCAGCTGTTCCCCTGCTGTGGAGATGGCAAGTCTCCTGCTGCCTTCACCTGCCAAAATCCAGTAGGCCCCAGCCTGCTCCATGCCTAATCCTGGGCTCCAACAGCGTCAGTTGGTGTTCAGAAGTGTCGTCTCCACAGAGCCAAATACATTCGTTCGAGTGTTAGTGGGTTTCAGCACTGCCAGCTGTTCCCCTGCTGTGGAGATGGCAAGTCTCCTGCTGCCTTCACCTGCCAAAAACAACAGGCCCCAGCCTGCTCCTTGCCTAATCCTGGGCTCCAACAGCGTCAGTTGGTGTTCAGAAGTGTCGTCTCCACAGAGCCAAACACATTCGTTCAAGTGTTAGTGGGGTTCAGCACTGCCAGCTGTTCCCCTGCTGTGGAGATGGCAAGTCTCCTGCTGCCTTCACCTGCCAAAATCCAGTAGGCCCCAGCCTGCTCCACGCCTAATCCTGGGCTCCAACAGCGTCAGTTGGTGTTCAGAAGTGTCGTCTCCACAGAGCCAAACACATTCGTTCAAGTGTTAGTGGGGTTCAGCATTGCCAGCTGATCCCCTGCTGTGGAGATGGCAGTCTCTCCTGCTGTCTCCGCATTCCAAAGACAGTAGGCCTCTGCCTACACCCTCCTATTTCCTGGGCTTCAACTCAGCCAGTTGTAGCTCGGAAGTGCCGTCCACATGGAAAGAGATACTTGCTCCCGTGTCTCAGTGGGGTTCAGTAACGTCAGCTGATACCCTGCTGTGTGGATGGCAGTCTCTTCTGCTGTCACCTCATTCAAAATACAGTAGGCCTCTGCCTACACCCTCCTATTTCCTGGGCTTCAACACAGCCAGTTGTAGTTCGGAAGTGCCATCCACACGGAAAGAGATACTTGCTCCCGTGTCTCAGTGGGGTTCAGTAACGTCAGCTGATCCCCTGCTGTGTGGATGGCAGTCTCTCCTGCTGTCACCTCATTCAAAATACAGTAGGCCTCTGCCTACACCCTCCTATTTCCTGGGCTTCAACTCAGCCAGTTGTAGCTCGGAAGTGCCGTCCACATGGAAAGAGATACTTGCTCCCGTGTCTCAGTGGGGTTCAGTAACGTCAGCTGATCCCCTGCTGTGTGGATGGCAGTCTCTCCTGCTGTCACCTCATTCAAAATACAGTAGGCCTCTGCCTACACCCTCCTATTTCCTGGGCTTCAACACAGCCAGTTGTAGTTCGGAAGTGCCGTCCACACGGAAAGAGATACTTGCTCCCGTGTCTCAGTGGGGTTCAGTAACGTCAGCTGATCCCCTGCTGTGTGGATGGCAGTCTCTCCTGCTGTCACCTCATTCAAAATACAGTAGGCCTCTGCCTACACCCTCCTATTTCCTGGGCTTCAACACAGCCAGTTGTAGTTCGGAAGTGCCGTCCACACGGAAAGAGATACTTGCTCCCGTGTCTCAGTGGGGTTCAGTAACGTCAGCTGATCCCCTGCTGTGTGGATGGCAGTCTCTCCTGCTGTCACCTCATTCAAAATACAGTAGGCCTCTGCCTACACCCTCCAATTTCCTGGGCTTCAACACAGCCAGTTGTAGTTCGGAAGTGCCGTCCACACGGAAAGAGATACTTGCTCCCTTGTCTCAGTGGGGTTCAGTAACGTCAGCTGATCCCCTGCTGTGTGGATGGCAGTCTCTCCTGCTGTCACCTCATTCAAAATACAGTAGGCCTCTGCCTACACCCTCCAATTTCCTGGGCTTCAACACAGCCAGTTGTAGTTCGGAAGTGCCGTCCACACGGAAAGAGATACTTGCTCCCGTGTCTCAGTGGGGTTCAGTAACATTAGCTGATCCCCTGCTGTGTGGATGGCAGTCTCTCCTGCTGTCACCTCATTCAAAATACAGTAGGCCTCTGCCTACCCCCTCCAATTTCCTGGGCTTCAACACAGCCAGTTGTAGTTCGGAAGTGCCGTCCACACGGAAAGAGATACTTGCTCCCGTGTCTCAGTGGGGTTCAGTAACGTCAGCTGATCCCCTGCTGTGTGGATGGCAGTCTCTCCTGCTGTCACCTCATTCAAAATACAGTAGGCCTCTGCCTACACCCTCCAATTTCCTGGGCTTCAACACAGCCAGTTGTAGTTCGGAAGTGCCGTCCACACGGAAAGAGACACTTGCTCCCGTGTCTCAGTGGGGTTCAGTAACGTCAGCTGATCCCCTGCTGTGTAGATGGCAAAGTCTCCTGCTGCCTACACAGTCGTACCACTACTGATTTTTAACCGTGCTCCAATTAGGCCTGTGGCTCCACTGTCTCTCGTATTTCCCCTGTCCTCCAACCCCGCCAGTTACAGCTCCGAAGTGGCGTCTGCACAATCCACACTTGTTCCTGTGTTACAGGTGTTCAGTCCGGTCAGTTAATCCCCTGATGTGTGTCCGGCAATGTCGCCTGCTCTGTCCACATTCCCATTATGGGAATGTGGACAGAGCAGGCGACATTGCCGGACACACATCAGGGGATTAACTGACCGGACTGAACACCTGTAACACAGGAACAAGTGTGGATTGTGCAGACGCCACTTCGGAGCTGTAACTGGCGGGGTTGGAAGACAGGGGAAATACGAAAATCAGTGAAGCCACAGGCCTAAGTGGAGCTTGGTTAAAATTAGTAGTCTACAACCGATCTTAAAATTTCTTCAATGCAGCCTCAGCCTGCTCCGTGCTTGTCCCTGGGCTTCAACACAGCCTGTTGTTGCTCGGAAGTGCCGTCTTCACAGAGTAAAACACTAGCTCCTGTGTTTGTGGGGTTCAGTAACGTCAGCTGTTCCCCTGCTGTTTTGATGGCAATCTGTCCTGCTGCCTCCCAATTGACAGCACATCAGGCCTCAGCCTGCTAAGTGCTTGTCCTGGGCTCCAACATCGCCAGTTGCTGCTCATAACTGACTTTAGCACGGGTACTCCCTCCTGCCCAGCTTGGTTCCAGCCCTGCCTGCTGTTTCCGGGAAGTGTCAATGTCAGTTTGGCACCCCAAGTTGCCATGTCGTGTTGCGGTTGGGTTAGCCGAGGCTAGGGTGCCAGCAGTTTAGGTGCTTCCTATGTGGACTGCGGGTTCTGGTAAGAAAGGCTTGTTCCATAGTGCCAGTAGGACAAGCACCCCCTGTAGGACTGTGTGATTCGGTAACTGCGGCCAGCTTGCGGCATGCCAACTTTGCTTTTCAGGGGTAACTTCTGATACCCCTCCGGGTTCCAGCACCGTCAGCTGGTTCTCGTCAGAGCCTTTGGCCTAGGTGCCTCCATCTCGGTATCCGAGTTCCGGCAACGTCTGCTGGTCCTTGGTAGTGCTTTGTAGCACAGGTACCTCCTGCTTAGTAACCGGGTTCCAGCACCGTCAGCTGGTCCTCGGTTGTGCCATTGGCTCTTATTCCTTCTGCTGCCCCTCCGGGTGCCAGCAGTGTCAGCTGGTCCTCGCTATTTCCATTTGCTCTTGCAGCTTATGCTACCCCTCCGGGTTCCAGCACCGTCAGCTGGTTCTCGTCAGAGCCTTTGGCCTAGGTGCCTCCATCTCGGTATCCGAGTTCCGGCAACGTCTGCTGGTCCTTGGTAGTGCTTTGTAGCACAGGTACCTCCTGCTTAGTAACCGGGTTCCAGCACCGTCAGCTGGTCCTCGGTTGTGCCATTGGCTCTTATTCCTTCTGCTGCCCCTCCGGGTGCCAGCACTGTCAGCTGGTCCTCGCTATTTCCATTTGCTCTTGCAGCTTATGCTACCCCTCCGGGTTCCAGCACCGTCAGCTGGTTCTCGTCAGAGCCTTTGGCCTAGGTGCCTCCATCTCGGTATCCGAGTTCCGGCAACGTCTGCTGGTCCTTGGTAGTGCTTTGTAGCACAGGTACCTCCTGCTTAGTAACCGGGTTCCAGCACCGTCAGCTGGTCCTCGGTTGTGCCATTGGCTCTTATTCCTTCTGCTGCCCCTCCGGGTGCCAGCACTGTCAGCTGGTCCTCGCTATTTCCATTTGCTCTTGCAGCTTATGCTACCCCTCCGGGTTCCAGCACCGTCAGCTGGTTCTCGTCAGAGCCTTTGGCCTAGGTCAGGGCTGCCACTAGGAATTTCGGGGCCCCATACTGGCAATTTTTCGGGGCCCCCTTGAGACTCCGCCCAGGCTCCACCCCAGCCCCGCCTCCACCCCTCGAACTCTCCACAGTCCCACTGCCCTCTCTTGGAAAAACTCTTCTTCTCACCAATCACACATTAACAGTTCCAATCACCAGATCACACATATAGCCAGCAGCTTTTGTTTTGGTCAAAAGATTTTTTAAGCCGCCACCATAACACGGTAGACACTTTTGGACGAGCTCTACTCTACTGTAACCTATTAAATATTTGTTAAAACATGCAATACAATTTAGGTATATTTTTATTTATTTTTACATTTTTAAAATGACCAATAATATCACCACCGCACCATGACCAGACCACATATTACCACCACAGTGATCGAATAATATCACATACAAGGAACAAATACCACCGCACCATGACCAGACCACATATTACCACCACGGTGATCGAATAATATCACATACAAGGAACAAATACCACCGCACCATGACCAGACCACATATTACCACCACAAATTGACCAAATAGCACATACAAGGGACTAATACCGCAACACCATGTCCAGACCACATATTACCACCACAGTGACAGAATAATACCACATGCAAGGAACAAATACCGCTACACCATGTCCAGACCACATATTACCACCACAAAGTGACCAAATAATAGCGCATACAAGGGACAAATACCGCAACACCATGTCCAAACCACATATTACCACCACATAATGAATGAATACTACAATACTGATCAGTAATAAAAAAAACACAATACTATCACCATAAGTGCCATTATACACAGGATATCTCTACTCAGTATGCAGTGTGTGCGCACAGGTAATACAGTGATCAATGACATTATACACAGGAGCTCTGTATATAATGTACAGGTAATACAGTGATCACTGGTTTCATTATACACAGGAGCTCTGTATATAGTGCCAGTGTACAGGTAATACTGTGATCACTGGTGACATTATGCACAGGACCTCTGTATATAGTATACAGTGTATAGGTAACACACTTACTCACCAGTGACGTCTCTAGGTGAAGTCCTTCATCTTTGCTTTTCATCTTTCATCCAGAACAGACCGCCATCACGTCTTCCAGCCAGGGCTCATCTCTGCAGGAAATAACACAGTTATCTAGAGCACCGCTTGCAGAACAAATTACTTATTTTTTCCCAACTTCTACATTACACCACATGAAGAAAAAAAGGTGACATAGTGGTCCTGTTACTGTGCAGAGGGACGCCTCCCCATTTAAAACAGTATACGCAAAAAATAAAATAAATACATCACAGCAGTAAAAATATCCCTTAATTAGCCCCTATGGTAATATCCCCCATCCCAGCCCCCATGCGTCTCATTCCTGGCTTCAGCCATATGTTCTCCCATCCCACCCTCATGAGTATCCATTCTTCCCCATATGATCTCCCCATCCTGCCTCATCTGTCTCCATTGTATCTGACAAAAAGGATAGGAAAACAGCTAAGCTGCAGGTGGAGACAGTCAACATGCTGGTACTGTTCACCATAATCTGTGCTGCCTAAAAGGAGAGGACTACGGCTGGACTGCAGGTGGAGACAGTTAACATGCTGGTTCTGGTCAGCACAGTCTCTGCTGACTAAAAGGATAGGACTACGGGCTGAACTGCAGGTGGAGACAGTCAACATGCTGGTATTGGTCAGCACAGTCTATGCTGACTAAAAGGATAGGACTACGGGCTGAGCTGCAGGTGAAGACAGTCAACATGCTGGTACTGGTCAGCACAGTCTATGCTGACTAAAAGGATAGGACTACAGGCTGAGCTACAGGTGGAGACAGTCAACATGCTGGCTCACCCCATCAGCCCCCTGGCTCACTCCATTATCAGCTGGGCCTCCTAGCTCCCTCCATCATCAACCGGACCCTTATGTCCCCCACGAACAGCCGGGCCCCTGGCTCCCCCACAAGACCCCCATGAACAGCTGGGCCCCTGGGTCCCCCACGAACAGCTGGGCCCCTTGGTCCCCCATGAACAGCCGGGCCCCTGGGTCCCCACAGAACCTCCATGAATAGCCGGGCCCCTGGGTCCTCCACGAACAGCCGGGCCCCTGGGTCCCCCACGAACAGCCAGGCCCCTGGGTCCCCCATGAACAGCTGGGCCCCTGGGTCTCCAACGAACAGCTGGGCCCCTGGCTCCCCACAGGACCCACACCAACAGCCAGGCCCCTGGGTCCCCCACCAACAGCTGGACCCCTGGATTCCCCATCAACAGCTGGGCCCCTAGGTCCCCCACCAACAGCCGGGCCCCTGGGTACCCACACGACCCCCATGAACAGCCGGGCCCCTGGGTCCCCAAAGGACCCCCACGAACAGCCGGGCCCCTGGGTCCCCCACAAACAGCCAGGCCCCTGGTTCCCCACAGGACCCCACAAACAGCCGGGCCCCTGGGTCCCCCATGAACAGCTGGGCCCCTGGGTCCCCCACCAACAGCCAGGCCCCTCGGTCCCACACCAACAGCCGGGCCCCTCGGTCCCACACCAACAGCCGGGCCCCTCGGTCCCATACCAACAGCTGGGCCCCTGGGTCCCCCACCAACAGCTGGGCCCCTGTGTCCTCACAGGAACCCCATGAACAGCCAGGCCCTGGGTCCTCCACAGGACCCCCATGAACATGCCAGCTGGGCCCCTGGCTCCCCACAGGACCCCCCCATCCCCACAGCCAGGCCCCTGGCTCCCTGACCCCCATGATCAGACCAGACGACAACCGGGCCCCGGGCCCCCAGATTCCCCATGATCAGCCGCCAGGCCCCCCAACAGACAGAGACATAAAAAGAATACTCACCTTACCTGCTCGCTCACCGGGCGCAGCCTCGCCGTCCACCGCACCGTCAGACCGACTCCACGTGCACACCGCTCTCCTTCTTGCTCAGGAATGAGAAAGTGAAGAGCAGCGTGTGATGTCACGTGAGCCCGGGGGCGGTGCTGGACCATGGTGCACTGGGGGGAGGGAGAGAGGAGGAGGAGCCAGGCGCTATGCCGATGTCCTTCCCTGACAGTGAAGAAGAAGCCAGGGCAGGCTGAGGGGGGTGTGGGCGGGCCCGGGACGCTTAACAAATTGTAGGGGGGGCCCGGCAGGCTGGGACCCGAGCGGCGAGCGCAGACCGGGTTGCTAGCGACGCGCCCAGCGTGCTCAGGCGCCGCCGGGCCCGGGCGGGCCCCCCTAATGACGGGGCCCCATACAACTGTAATGCCTGTCATGCCCTGATGGCGGCCCTGGCCTAGGTGCCTCCATCTCGGTAACGGAGTTCCGGCAACGTCTGCTGGTCCTTGGTAGTGCTTTGTAGCACAGGTACCTCCTGCTTAGTAACCGGGTTCCAGCACCGTCAGCTGGTCCTCGGTAGTGCCATTGGCTCTTGTTCCTTCTGCTGCCCCTCCGGGTGCCAGTACCGTCAGCTGGTTCAAGAGGACAAAGAACAGGAAGACAACCACCAAGATGCAGAACAACAAGAGAGAGAAGACAAAGAAGCATAAAAAAACAAAGCAGAAGAACATTAAGCATAAGACTAATACTCTGAGCAAATGATATTATCTTATTTATAAGCAGAAGAAGACTAAGCAGTGTATGGGGGTGAGTCCGTTCCTCCTCGTGGTGCCCCTGGAAAAGGCCTGCAGGCCAAACTGAATGCGGACAAATCCTGTTGTAAATCTTTTGTGACAGGCAGAACGGAAGGTGTAAACATCTAACTTTTCTAGATAACAACTACAGGAATGCCTGACACAAACAAGAATATGATGAAGAAGAATAGGAAGAAGATGAAGAAGTTGAATATGTAGAATAATAATTGTTGAATAAGAAGAATATGAAGAATATAAGAAAAGGAAGAAGAAGAAGAAGAATGTAAAAAAAGGAAGTAGAAGAATTTAAAAAAGGAAGAAGAAGAAGAATGTAAAAAAAGGAATAAGAAGAAGAATGTAAAAAAAGGAAGAAGAAGAAGAATGTAAAAAAAGAAGTAGAAGAATGTAAAAAAAGGAAGAAGAAGAAGAAGAATGTAAAAAAAGGAATAAGAAGAAGAAGAAGAAGGTAAAAAAGGGAAGAAGAATAAGAAAGAAGAAGAAAGAAGAAGAAGACATACATGTCTGGCAAAATATAAATGAGGCTAACATAGTCAATATCTTTGTAACTCCTAACGTCTTTAAAAAAAAAGTTTAATTCCTGCTATTCCTTTTGATTGGGCTAAAACTCTATGGCTTTAATGTCTCCTCCACCTCCCACAATACATTCTACATTATTCTTAGTTGTTTTTCTTCATGTAGAATTAACCTACAAGGAAAGAAAGGGTTTTTTTTAATTCCGATATTTTGGCCCCATTGACTTGCATTGGTTCCCGGTATCGGAATCGGCGATACCGATATTTTTTTTTAAGATCGGCCGATCCATTCCGATCCGATATTTTCAAGTATCGGCTGGTATCGCTCAACTCTAGTCATTAAGCATTATCACTTTCTAGCTTTCTGTTTCAAAAATATATTAACCAATATCAATAAGTGCAAATAATAGACACGGGTCCGGCCAACATGTCTGGAAATGTCCTTATGCTGAGGTAATTCTTCTTTCAAGAAGAGAGAGTCCTATGTAAAACCAAGAGAGAGCACCTGAAGAGGTGCAAACTATATACAATAACAGTTCTGGACCATTCAGCGTTCATGATCTCTGCAGTTCAAGTGTGAAGGCTGCCAATACAACTGGGCAACAACTGGGAAACCAAACTAAACCATGATGGTTAACAAAATAGAAAGCAAAAGGCACAACGGTGCAAATACACTCCAGGGTAACGAGAGTTACTTTAAAGAAGCATCTTGACTAGTTGTTGTCCCCTCCTGGGGTTTCTGGACTGGAACTGCTTTCAGGAGTGAAAAATGCGTTGGCAGTCCGCAGGTACTCCTTCTCCATCGGAGTCAAGCTTGTGGTTTTCTGTTCGCTTGGCTGCGGGACTGGTGATGATCAAGCTTTGCACATGGAGGTAGGCACAAACACTGTTGGAGTGTTCACTGGGGATGAAGGGGCAGTAGGTGACTTCTGCCTGCAGGACTTGATGAGATCCTCCGGGACCCGTCTGATGTTCATCGCGCACCAGCCTCTCAATCCTTCATGTCTGGTAAACGTCACATGATCCCCCGGATGCAGGTTCCTGGCAGGGTGCCCTTTTCTCAAGTAGGGTTCCACGTCCTGCCGATTAAAGAACAGATCGGAGATTCGGCTAGGGTCATGGATGAAGCCGAACCCCCTCTCATGATTCACATTTAGGACGTGTCCCCAACCTGCGGAGTCCCAGGGGCCATAGTGACCAGCACGGATCTGCTCTTTCCGGTCCAAATCAGGGCTCTGGACAGCTAACTGTTGTGAGTTCATTTTCCCCTTCATTACTGAGGCCCGAGGAACTCCCTCTTCTGGTAAAGAAAGGTAGTGAGCCTGATTATCAAACACCTGAGGCTGATGATGATGATTGGCTGAGTGGAGTTACTGACTGGATATAAGGCTGCCGACGCCCTTCTGCCCTGCGGGTGATTTCTCTGTGGGATCCTTGGAGACCAGTCTGAATTCCTGCAACTCTAAAGCTAAGTTTGCTGCTCGGCCTTTTGCTTTGGTGCTTTGACTTTGTTTTGCTTTGTTTTTCTGGATTTCTGCCATTCCCTGCTGGTGTGTGCTGAATTCCTTTAGCTCTGTCTTCTGAAAATACCTGAGTGCTGATTTAGTTTTTGAAGCCTAGCTGCTTCAGGGCCTTTTTCATATCAGCTTGTTGGCTTATGTCTTTGATAGGGTTTTGGCAGATTGCAGACAGCAGCCTTCCTGTCCTTTCCTATCTAGGTAGTTTTGGGTCCCGTCTTTGCTCAGTCTATCTTTCTGTCTGTGTTAGTATTTTCATCTTGCTTCACCGTCATTATATGTTGGGGGCTGCCTATTGCTTTGGGGTCTGCTCTGGGGCAGTTTAGATTTCCCCTTTCTTTCTTTAGGCCTATGTAATTCTCCGACTGTGATCGAGGGGTCTAGGGCATCGTAGGAACCCCCCACAGCTACTGCTAGTTGTGTTGATAGGTTCAGGGGTCTGAATTTCAAAAATAATTGTAAATTATTTTTTGCCTTGAAGCCTAACTCGTCAGGGAGCTCCGCGCAGCAGGTTAAAATTGTCATCTCTTTGCTGCGTGGCGATCCCCAGGATTGGGCGTTTTCTTTGAAACCAGATGATCTTATTCTGACTAATGTGACCGCATTCTTTCAAGCTTTGGGGTTGTTGTATGACGAACCTAATGCCATTGATCAGGCTGAAAAGACCCTGCTGGCATTGAGCCAGGGTCGTGATTCTGCAGAATATTACTGTCAAAAATTCCAAAAGTGGGCAGTACTTACTACCTGGAATGATAATGCCTTGGCTGTAGGGATGGGCGAATCTACTCGTTAGGACTCGTTACTCTGCGAGTAGTAGGGGACTCGCAGGAGTCGGTACTCTGCGAGTTTCCAAGCGATTACTCGCACAGTAACGAGTCCAATGCAAATGAATGGCAATCCTAGTTTTTGCAGAGTTTCTTAGCGATTTTGTGTCAGCAGCTGGACACAAAATCGCTAAGAAACTAGGATTGCTTGTATTAAACTGTGAAAAAACTAGCTAGGAGTTCTCTCTCTCTGTTTTGCAGCGATTCCTGTGCTGGGGGATTCATGTGCTGGGGAGGAGGAGAATGGGGATGCGAGTTTTGCAGCGATTCCTGTGCTGGAGGGGAGAGAGAGAGTGCACTCCTAGCTAGTTTTGTGTGTCCTAGCTGGACACAAAATCGCTAAGAAACTAGGATTGCTTGTATTAAACTGTGAAAAAACTAGCTAGGAGTTCGTTCTCTCCCTCTCTCTCTCTCTCTCCTCGCATCCCCATCCTCCTCCTCCCCAGCACAGGAATCGCTGCAAAACAGAGAGAGAGAACTCCTAGCTAGTTTTTTAACAGTTTAATACAAGCAATCCTAGTTTCTTAGCGATTGTGTGTCCAGCTGCTGACACAAAATCGCTAAGAAACTCTGCAAAAAAAAAAATCTGCATCCCCATTCTCCTCCTCCCCAGCACAGGAATCGCTGCAAAACTCGCATCCCCATTCATTAACATTGGACTCGCTAGACTTGCAACGAATAGCGAGTTTCCAAGTCGGACTCGTTACAGCCTAGCGATTCCGAATATTTCAGGATTCGCCCATCCCTACTTGGCTGCTCTCTTTCGGAAGGGGTTGTCAGAAGCCGTAAAAGATACTATGGTGGGATTTCCTGGTCCCTCTGGTCTTGACGATTCTATGTCATTAGCCATTCAGGTTGATCGGCGTTTGCGCGAACGCAAAGCTGCACGAGAGGTGTTGCCACCTGTTGAACAAATGTCTGAACCTATGCAATGTGATAGAGTTTTTTCCGGAGAGCAGCGTCAGGAGTTCAGAAGGCGTAATAAGTTGGTTTTTTTTTTCTGTGGAGATGCCTCGCATATTATTTCTGTCTGTCCTAAACGAGAGAAACGCTTTGCACACACATTTTTTGTTGGGGGTGTTCAACCTAAGTTTCTTCTGGCTATTACTCTGATCTGCTCCCTGTCCACATTTTCCGCCAAGGCTTTTGTGGATTCGGGAGCAGCCCTAAACCTAATGGACTTGGATTTTGCTAAACGTTGTGGATTTCCGATGACACCTCTGCAGATGCCTATCCCTTTGAGGGGGATTGATGCTACTCCTTTGGCTAAAAATAAACCCCAGTTTTGGACCCAGGTGGTAATGCGGGTCGCCCCAGACCATCAAGAAAATTGCAGATTTTTGGTGTTGCATAATCTGCATGATACTATTGTTCTGGGGTTTCCCTGGTTACAGATTCATAATCCAGTTTTGGATTGGAAATCTGTGTCTGTGGTGAGTTGGGGTTGTCGGTGTGCCTTTAGTGAGGCTCCGGTGTTTTCCACCTCTCCTCAGTCGCATGATGTTCCTGATTATTTGGCGGACTTTTATGATGTATTTAGTGAGAATGAGTCTGCGTCTCTGCCTCCTCATAGGAGTTATGACTGTGCAATTGAACTGAGCCCGGGGTGTAAATTTCCCAAGGGTCGGCTCTTCAATTTATCTGTACCCGAGCGCGAGGCTATGCGATCCTATATTAAGGAGGCATTGGAGAAGGGTCATATTAGACCATCCTCATCACCCTTAGGTGCCGGGTTTTTTTTTGTAGCCAAAAAGGATGGATCATTAAGACCTTGTATTGATTATCGTGCCCTCAACAAAATTACTGTTAAATATCAGTATCCGTTACCCCTGATTTCTGATCTATTCTCCAGAGTTAAAGGTGCTTGCTGGTTTACCAAGCTTGACCTCAGGGGGGTGTATAATCTTATTCGCATTAAGCATGGGGATGAATGGAAGACGGCGTTTAATACTCCGGAGGGACATTTTGAGTATCTGGTGATGCCTTTTGGGCTCACTAATGTCCCTTCTGTCTTCCAGTGCTTCATGAACGATATTTTCCGAGATTTTGTCGATAAATTTTTGATTATCTATCTGGATGATATTTTGATCTTCTCCAAGGATTGGGATTCTCATGTGGAACATATTCGGACTGTGTTCCGGATCTTGAGGGAGAATTCCCTGTATGTCAAAGGATCTAAATGCCTTTTTGGAGTATAGAGGATTTCTTTTTTGGGATTTATTTTGTCCCCGTCAACTATTGAAATGGACCCGGCCAAGGTACAGGCCATTCACGATTGGGTTCAGCCCACTTCTTTGAAGGCCCTCCAGGAGTTTTTGGGTTTTGCTAATTTTTATCGGAAATTTATAGCAAAATTTTCTAGTATTGCCAAGCCATTGACTGATTTGACTAAAAAGGGTGCTGATGTGTTAAATTTGTCTCCGGAGGCTGTTTCTTCCTTTCAGGAGCTGAAGCGAAGATTCACCTCCGCCCCGGTTTTGTGGCAACCTGATGTCTCACTTCCATTCCAGGTAGAGGTGGATGCTTCTGAGATTGGTGCAGGAGCTGTTTTGTCCCAAAAGGATCCTGTAACATCTAAAATGAATCCCTGTGCTTTCTTTTCCCGAAAGTTCTCTCCATCTGAACGTAACTATGATGTGGGGAATAGGGAACTGTTGGCCATGAAATGGGCATTTGAGGAGTGGAGACATTGGTTGGAGGGAGCTAAGCATCAAGTCGTGGTCCTCACTGACCACAAGAATTTGATTTACCTAGAGTCGGCTAAGCGCTTGAACCCTAGACAGGCTAGGTGGGCCTTGTTTTTTACACGTTTTGATTTTGTGGTTTCTTTTCTTCCTGGGACAAAGAATGTCAAGGCAGACGCCCTCTCTAGGAGCTTCTTTGCTGATTCTCCTGTGGTGACCAAGCCTGCTACCATCTTAGGCGAAGGGGTAGTTCTTCCTGCCATCTCGCCCGATTTGAGACGTGCTCTGGAAGAGTTCCAGGAGGACAAACCTGAGCGTTGTCCCATTGGAAAGTTGTATGTTCCTGACCAGTGGAAGAAGAGAGTGAAGTCTGAAGTTCATTGCTCTGCTTTGGCTGGTCATCCAGGTATTTTTGGTACTAGAGATCTGGTGAGTCGTTTTTTTTGGTGGCCCTCCTTGTCTCGTGATGTCAGGAATTTTGTGCAGTCCTGTGGGACGTGCTCCCGGTCTAAATCGTGTTCTCGCTCTAGTGGGTTGTTGATGTCTTTGCCTGTCCCCAAGAGGCCATGGACCCATATTTCAATGGATTTCATCTCTGATATGCCTGTCTCTCAAAGGATGACAGTTATTTGGGTGATTTGTGATAGGTTCTCTAAGATGGTTCATCTTGTACCACTCCCTAAGTTGCCGTCTTCCTCTGAGTTGGTGCCCCTGTTTTTAAAACAGGTGGTTCGTTTGCACGGGATTCCTGAGAACATTGTATCTGACAGAGGAGTCCAGTTTGTGTCGAGATTTTGGAAAACTTTCTGTTCCAGGCTGGGAATTCAGTTGTCCTTCTCCTCTGCTTTTCACCCTCAGACCAATGGGCAGACAGAGAGAACAAACCAGACCTTGGAGTCATATTTGAGATGTTTTATTTCTGCTGATCAGGATGATTGGGTTTCATTTTTGCCCTTGGCCGAATTTGCTTTAAATAATAGAGCTAGTTCTGCCACTTTGATGTCACCTTTTTTTGTAACTTTGGGTTTCATCCTCGATTTTCTTCAGGGCAGGTGGAGCCCTCTGCCTGCCCAGGGGTTGACACTGTGGTGGAGAGAATGCACCAGATCTGGGACCAAGTGGTGGATAAGTTATCTCTCTCCCAGGAAAAGGCCCAGCGGTTTTCCAACCGACATAGGACCATTGGTCCCCAGTTTAAGGTTGGTGATATGGTGTGGTTATCATCAAAAAATATTGCTATGAAGGTGGCTTCTCCTAAGTTTAAGCCTAGATTTATTGGACCTTACAAGATTGTGGAGATTATTAATCCGGTCTCTTTTCGTTTGGCTCTTCCTGTCACATTTAAAATCCATAATGTGTTCCATAAATCTTTGTTGAAGAGGTTTGTTGAACCTGTTGTTCCGGGGGTGGCACCTCCAGACCCTGTATTGGTTGAAGGTAACATGGAATATGAGGTAGAGAAAGTACTGGATTCCCTTCTGGCTAGACGGAGACTCCAGTATTTGGTTAAGTGGAAGGGTTATGGTCAGGAAGATAATTCCTGGGTCTCTGTCTCTGATATTCATGCCAAAAGATTGGTGCGTGCCTTTCATTGGGCTCACCCTGATCGCCCTGGTGGCGTAGTTGAGGGTTCGGTGACCCCTCCTCAAGGGGGAGGTACTGTTGTGAGTTCATTTTCTCCTTCATTACTGAGGCCCGAGGAACTCCCTCTTCTGGTAAAGAAAGGTAGTGAGCCTGATTATCAAACACCAGAGGCTGATGATGATGACTGGCTGAGTGGAGTTACTGACTGGATATAAGGCTGCCGACGCCCTTCTGCCCTGCGGGTGATTTCTCTGTGGGATCCTTGGATACCAGTCTGAATTCCTGCTCCTCTAAAGCTAAGTTTGCTGCTCGGCCTTTTGCTTTGGTGCTTTGACTTTGTTTTGCTTTGTTTTTCTGGATTTCTGCCATTCCCTGCTGGGGTGTGTTGAATTCATTTAGCTCTGTCTTCTGAAAATACCTGAGTGCTTATTTAGTTTTTGAAGCCTAGCTGCTTCAGGGCCTTTTTCATATCAGCTTGTTGGCTTATGTCTTTGATAGGGTTTTGGCAGATTGCAGACAGCAGCCTTTCTGTCCTTTCCTATCTAGGTAGTTTTGGGCCCCGTCTTTGCTCAGTCTATCTTTCTGTCTGTGTTAGTATTTTCATCTTGCTTCACCGTCATTATATGTTGGGGGCTGCCTATTGCTTTGGGGTCTGCTCTGGGGCAGTTTAGATTTCCCCTTTCTTTCTTTAGGCCTATGTAATTCTCCGGCTGTGATCGAGGGGTCTAGGGCATCGTAGGAACCCCCCACGGCTACTGCTAGTTGTGTTGATAGGTTCAGGGGTCTGCAATCTGATAGTTGCCAACTTCTCTGGTTTTCTGGACTTAGCTTGTATTTCTGCTTTTGCCTCCTACGGTGACTCATTCATAACAGCTAACCTTCACTGCTCCCTCTTTTGGTGTTCAGCTGCCAGTTGTCGGATGGTCACTTGACAGCTTGCCCAGTTCTCCTCTTCCTCCCATTCCTCCCAAGATCGATCCCGGCTTGTGGTGTACCGCTGCACCACCGTCAGGGGTTCAGATGGTCCCCCCAGGGGCAGGTATCCCGGTCTCAGACCAGAACCAACATGACCTGGCCAGCTGCCGCTACCGCTGTACACCCCAGGGCCCTCCCAGGTGTATGGGCATCAGACATACCTGGGGCCTCTTGGTGGTGCGGTCTCTGCTCCGGTGCAGGCATGACGGCAGCGGACACTGTTCGGTGGGACACCGGGAGCGGCGGTGGAGCTAATGGCGGCTCCGGGTCTGCAGGGGTCTCTGGAGGGACCTGCGCGGCTGCGTCAGGTCCGGACGGGAGCTTCTCTTCCTCCGCTTCGACTCCCAGGGCCTTGTACAGCTCCTTCGGTGGTGCCGGCAGAGAGGAGACAGTGGAGGCTGCCAATGGTATGGCAGCGGTCGCAGGCTCCATAGAGTCTGCCTGGAAAGGTTCCGGTGCAGAAGCGGCGGGTGCCAGTGGTGCGGGTACCGCAGGTGTGGGCCCTTCCTGGGCGCGCTGCAGCTTTAAAGTCCATAGCGCTTCCTGCCTCAGTTGCAGGCGGTGCATCAGCTGGGCAATTTCGTCCTCCAGCTGCTGGTGGTTCATCTCGGACACTGGGTTGGAGCCTTCAGCCATGGCGCCGGGGAGATCCAGCATAACCTCCTCGCGCTCCGCAGGCCTCCTCCCATCTCCTTCCAAGATGGCGTTCTAGTGTTCTTCTTCTTGTCTTGGCTCTTTTCCCACCACTGGCTTCCGCTCCTCCTTCTGGGGGCGGCGTCTTCTTCCAACTCCTCCATACCAAGCCAGTAGACGAACCCCTCGGGGGTGGGCCATGTCACCGTTGCATAGTAGTTCAGGCAGGGGAGGCCCATGACTGTTCGCGGTCTTTTCTTACGACATCCCATATTATCACGCCCTTCTTCACCACGCCAGCGGCCATTTTTAATGTTCATTTTACAGTCTATTAAATTGGGTCTTCTGCACAATTTCAAAAACTTAAAGTCTCAGGCACACAGAACCCGATGGCATCGGGTCTCGTCATCCTGTTTGTGACGCCAAGTTTGGGTCGCCCTCCCAGGGCTGTGGGGTACTCGGTACTGGGCCGGTATCAGCGGGATGTGTCATAGCAGCAGGGACCCGGTCCGTGTCCCTGGGTGCCCAAGAAATGGGGGGAATGTAATGGTTTGAATGAATAGTTTGTGATGCCACCTGTGGTGTTCGGCAAGTGAGATGTTAGGCCGACGCTGCATGCAGATCCTCTGGGGCTGGTGGTGTGTTGCAGTCAAGATGGTGAAGCTCCCCACAGGTGGAGCTGTAGCCCCAGGGCAGTGTAGATGTAGGGTAAGAGGAGAGGCACAAGCGGTGTAGAAGCTGGTACCCAGATGTAGCGGTGCTGGGTGCGTTGGTGCAAGAATGAATGGAGGACACCAGGGCTTGCAGTTCCAAAGCTTTACTCACAGTCTGTAGCACACACAGGTGCCTGCCTCCGTGCTGTGTCCTCTGGGTCAGGGACTCAGTCAACCTCCAGGCAAGATGGAATGCTCCCTTCCAACACTCCGCCAGCATGTGCCTTTCTGAACGTCTCCTCTATAGCGCCTTTAAGTGTGAAGTACTCTCAGTACTGAGTTACACTGGAGTGCCTCCTGACAGATGTTCCCAAGAACTCTACTTGTACGGCAGACAGCTATAGCCTGCTTCAGGGACTCCTTACTCCTGAGTCCCGGCTCACTATCAATGTTGCTGTTGTGCCCCCAAGTCTTAGATGGAGTAGTGAATTTACAGCCCACTACTCCACCGGTGTCTGCTGTAGAACCATTAGTGTCCAAACAACCTCGGGGACCAGGCCCCAGCCTTGCGCTTAGAACTTCTAGGCAGGGTTCATCCTCTAACCCACGTCCTCTGTTCCCTTTTACTCCTACGTTCCATACTAGTCTTTCCTTCTTATGGAAGATCAGGTTTCGGTTCAATGTCTTTCTCCTTCTTTCCGTTCCCCTTGCCAGCAGACCCAGGTCACTGAGATCTGCTGCAGCACCTCCTTCCTCCATCCCTCTTCCAGGGATCTCCTTTCCTCACTCCTCTCTGAGTGACTCTCTGATTGACTGACCTCTAATCCTAAACCCTCCCGCTCTTTTATGTATTCTAACTCCACCCGCCTCCCAGCACATTTCGTGTTCCAAGCAGGGAGCCACCAAAGGTGCTCTGCTATACTCCAAGCAGGGAGCCGCAATGTGGCTTTGCTGAACTACCTTGTTGTGTGGGATGCAGGTGTTGGTTGGAGCGTGGTCAGGAGCTTCCAACTTGCCAGGATGGTGGGGCACCACACCTCAGGAGGAGGTGCAGTACCTCTGTGGCGACTGAGCCTCAGGGGCGCCACACCTTCTCTGATGACGTCTCAGATGCATCAAGCAAAATCTAACAAGCTCAGACACAAGCATCTTGCTTGCAGCTGAAGTTCACTCGATGCTTTCAAAATGGAGAATGTGTGTCCACCCACACCCGACGCTGACAAAAGGCATCTGCACCGTCGCAGCTACAGCCACATAATTTTGCACAGTCACACGTCTGGACCCCGAGAGCATCATAGGCTATGTTGTGAGGTGAAATTTTAACCCCGCGCGTTCCAATTCAACAAACTATTTTGCCCCTAGGTACATAATGAGGAAAAAGTGTATGTATGTGTGTATGTGTCTATGTCCGATATTGGCATCTGCATCGTCGCAGTTACAGCCAGAAAATTTTGCACAGTCACACGTCTGGACCCCGAGAGCGTCATAGGCTATGTTGTGAGGCGAAATTTCAACCCCGCGTGTTCCAATTCACCAAACAATTTGGCCTATAATTCTTATCATTTCTATGGTGTTATCATCCTTCTGTAAAGCTGGAAATAACACAATTTATTACCGTGCCAACACAGACCACCCTCTGACACAGACTGCAGGGGGAGCCCAGTATCACACAGGATAGGATTAGATACACGGCTCAGCAGTCAGTATCACACAGGATAAGATTAGATACACAGCTCAGCAGTCAGTATCACACAGGATAGAAATAGATACACGGCTCAGCAGACAGTATCACACAGGATAGGATTAGATACACAGCTCAGCACACAGTATCACACAGAATAGTATTAGATACACAGCTCAGCAGACAGTATCACACAGAATAGGATTAGATACATGGCTCAGCAGTCAGTATCACACAGGATAGGATTAGATACACGGCTGAGCAGTCAGTAACACACATGATAGGATTAGGTACATGGCTCAGCAGTCAGTATCAGACAGGATATGGTTAGATACACGGCTCAGCAGACAGTATCACGCAGGATAGGATGAGATACACTGCTCATTATCAGTATCACACAGGATAGGATTAGATACATGGCTCAGCAGTCAGTATCACACAGGATAGGATTATATACACAGCTCAGCAGTCAGTATCACACAGGATAGGATTAGATACACGGCTCAGCAGTCAATATCACACAGAATCGAAATAGATACACTGCTCAGCAGACAGTATCACACAGGATAGGATTAGATACGCAGCTCAGCACACAGTTTCACACAGAATAGTTTTAGATACATGGCTCAGCAGACAGTATCACACAGAATAGGATTAGATACACAGCTGAGCAGTCAGTAACGCACGATAGGATTAGATACACAGCTCAGCAGAAACTATCACACAGGAGAGGATTAGGTACACAGCTCAGAAGACATTATTACACAGGATAGGGTAGATACACAGCTCAGAAACAGGATGTGCCAAAGGAGAGGACATATTCATTCCAAGAATTCCACTCATTCCATCTGATTTGTTTTTTGATTTTAAATGCCTCCAGTTTCCAGTTCAACTGCTATTTGTAATGTCCATTAACAATGCTCAGGGACAGTCCTTGAAAGTAGTAGGTATCGATTTGCAATCTCCATGGTTTTCTCATGGTCAACTTTACGTGGTCTGTTCTAGAGTTGGAACTGCCAAAAATCTGTCCATCTTTGCACCGAAAGGAAAAACCAAAAATCTTGAAGGACTTGAAAATAAAATACTATCAATACTTGGGTAATCACATAGTTAATTTGTGTTGCAAATCAGTAGTGTTGAATATATGATATGATGTTAATTTGTGTTGGTTACTATGCACAGGCAACGCCGGGCTCTTCAGCTAGTGACTTTCTTGTGTAGCAGTACCAAGGTATTAAGGCGGTAGTACACATATACGTGTAGTAATACCGACAGACACATAAGCAATTTACAATACAGGGGAAACACAGAAGAATATGTACAGTGCAGGAGGTATCGGAATGGCGTGCACACGCCACACAGCCCATCCCCCTACAGTGACACCCACAAAAACAATGGAAAAATGGCCTAAAATGGGCAGACTTGGAGCACGCATATATATGAGCTGGCACGGAGACATCACACTGAAAAATCTGTAGCCTGTATTTTTGGCTTTTTTAGGCTAAATAGTGCTGTCTATAACTAAAGTGACACACAGGAAAACAATGGAAAACCGACCTAAAATGGGCAAACTTGGAGCACACAGATATATGAGCTGGCATGGAGATACCACACTGACAAATCTGTGGCCTGTATTTTTTGCTTTTTTAGGCTAAATAGTGCTGTATATAACTGCAGTGATACCTAGGAAAACAATAGAAAACCAGCCTTAAAGGGAATCTGTCACCTCATTTTAGCCCTATCAGCTGCCGGCACCGCCATCAGGGGCTTATCTACAGCATTCTTTAATGCTGTAGATAAGCCCCCAATGTAACCTGAAAGATAAAAAAACAAGTTAAATTAAACTCACCCTGGCATCCCGTCCGATGGGTGTCGTGGTTCCGTCCGGCGCCTCCCATCTTCATACGATGCCGTCCTCCTTCTTACTTATGCTGTGGTTCCTGTCCAGGTGTACTTTCACTGCCCTGTTGAGGGCAGAGTAAAGTACTGCAGTGTACAGGCGCCGGACCTCTCTGACCTTTCCAGGCACCTGCGCACTGCAGTATTTTGACCTCAACAGGGCAGAGAAAGTACTCCTGCGCCAGAGCCACGGCAGAAGAAGGAGGTGTGACGCTTAGGGAATGACAGGAGTAGTCCCTCTGGGTCGCGGCACCGAAGCTCCGAAGAGCGAGCAGACCAGGTGGAGCCGACCCCTTTACAGGGATTGTTAGGGACAGACTGGAGGGATTCAGACACCGCGACAGCTGGAACCAAAAGGGACGGCTCAAGAGGACTTAGGGAAACACTATCGACAAGACTAGGGAATAGATGGCCTAGATCTGGACAGAGCAGAAGGCTCAGTTTACCAGGGTGGAGCAGGGGGGGGCTCAGGATGGCTGAACAGGACTGGGTGTACAGGACAGAGCAGGAGGTACAGGAAGAAGCAAGAGGTACAGGACGGAGCAAGAGGTACATGATAGAGCAGGAGGTACTGGACGGAGCAGGAGATACTGGAAGGAGCAGGAGGTACAGGATGGAGAAGGAGGTACAGGACAGGGCAGGAGGTACAGGATTGGACAGGAGGTACATAACACAGGGCAAAAACCCCTATAAAATGGCCAAGAATAATGCACGGAATGCACATGGTAATCAGGCACCTCCAACATGGTGGAGCCACCTGATATACCCTGTGTCAGCAGCTGATTGGAAGGTAGGGGCTTCTGGATAGACGCTGCAGGGTTAAGGAGCTTGCAGAGCGCGAGCCCTAGGCCTAAGGTACATGTGCGGGACTACAGCTAACCAGAAGGAGGGGAGTGAGGAGACAGGCTGAATCCTCTGGGTGGCAGGCGTGCGTGGCGAGAGCGCAGAGCAGCGTGGCGTGGGTCGGTGAGTGAGGGCGGCGGCGGTCCCCGCCACTGATGGAATAGCAGCGGGCACTGCCACTAACATTAAAGTACCCCCTCCCTTACATCTCCCCCTCCTGAGATTGGCCAAAATTTTTTCCAAAATAAGTGGAGCGTTAACATTTTCCCAAGGCTCCTAAGACCTCTCCTCAGGACCAAACCCCTTCCAATCGATAAGGCAGAAGGTTCTTCCCCTAACTCTCTTCATGGCCACAATATCTCTTACTTCAAAAATGTTATTGGCCCCTATTGGCTGAGGAGAAGGAAGCCATGTAGGACGATACCTATTAAGAATGACCGGCTTAAGGAACGAGACATGGAAGGCATTAGGGACCCAGAGTGAAACCGGCAACCTCAATGTATAAGCCACATTGTTAATGCATCCAAGAACCTCAAAGGGACTGATGTACCAGCAATCCAGCTTGTAAGATGGAATTTTCAGATGGATATGTTTGGTCGAAAGCAAGACTTTGTCACCAGGATGATATGGTGGGCGATCACTCCGCCTCTTGTCTGCATGTCTATTCATCCGGACACTGGAACTCACAAGAGCCTCTCTGGTCTCCCTCCAGACTTGAGAAAACTCCAAGGAGAGGGCGTCTGCTGTGGGTACACCAGATGATGTGAACATGGGAAGATGGACACCAGGGTTCTGGCCTGAGACCACAAAGAATGGTGACTTGGTGGTAGATTCACTGGGCTGATTGTTATGGGCAAACTCTCCCTAAGGAAGAAGAGAGACCCAGCTGTCTTGATGGGCATTAGAAAAAGTGATGCAGGTAGAATGTTAAAACTTGATTAATCCGTTTCACCTGCCCGTTTGTCAGAGGATGATAGACGGAGGGGAAATCAAGATATATGCCCATGAGCTTACAGATTGCTCTCTAGAATCGGGAGGTAAACTGAACTCCTCGATCAGACACAATCCATTGAGGGAGTCCATGCAATCTGAAAATTTGATGGATGAAGATTTTGGCCAACTCAGGAGTCAAAGGTATGCCGGGCAACGGGACAAATTAGGCCATCTTGGAGAAGCGATCTACTACTTCCAGGATCGTAGTGCACCCGGAGGAGTGAGGCAATTCAGTGACAAAATCCATGGCAATTTGTCACCAAGGAGCCTCAGTAAGAGGCACAGGGTGAAGAAGATAGGAAGATAGAAGTCTCGGTACCTTGTTCCGAGCACAGGTCGTGCAGGAGGCAATAAAATCCATCACATCTTGGCAAAGGGAAGGTGTTATGATTGGGTCACCGAGGAGCAGAGCAAGACCAAGCTAAGCCACAGAAAACCAGAGAGGTTGGTAACTAAGCGGATAGCAGACCCCTGATCCTTTCCACACTACTAGCAGTAGCAGTGGAGCGTACCTACAATGATCTTAGATGCCTCGACACAGCCGGAGAGCTAAATAAGCCTAAAGCAAGAAAGGGGAAATCTAAACTGCCCCGGAGCAGACCCCAAAGGAATAGATAGCCCCCAAACATATATTGTCGGTGAGACAAGATGAAAACACAAAAGCAGGTAGGAAAATAGACTGAGCAAATGATGGGGCCCACACTAACTAGACAGGAGAGGAAAGGAAAGACACTGTCTGCAATCACGCAAAAAACCCTGCAAAAAATGTCCAACACGTCTGATAGAAAAATACTGAAGTCGCACGACTTCGACCACTATATATGCCCTCTGGTATATTCTGAAAGCAGAGCAAAAAGAGGCCAATCTAATAAGGGACAAAAACAAAATTGCACAAGAAGTAACATATGGATGGAGATTCAGCACAGCCCCAGCAGGAGCTGGCTGAACACACAAAACTGAAATAGACAAAACCAGATCAAATGTAAACAATAGCAAAAGAACACTTAGCTGAGCATGCAGGGACTGAGCTGGAAACTAAGACCTCAGGAGGCAGGAAAAAATCACCAGCAGGGATAGAAGGAGTCGGCTGTCTTAAATCCAGTCAGAAACTCCAGATCTCCAATCGTCCTCATTATCAGATGACAAGCCTCTGTTAATCAGATCAGCTCCATTACCTCCAATAACCACCAGAGGGAGCCCAGAAAGAGAACTCGCGACCCCTCAGTCAATATAACCAGCTCCACTACCTTCACTAGTAACCAGAGGTAGGCCAGAAAGCAAATTCACAACAGGAAGGCCACCAGTAATAACAGGAGAAAAGGAAGAGAGTCTTTTTAGTCCTGACGTGTGCTGCAATTTTGGAAGAGTGCCCCCAGCGTAGCACTTCTACTCTTCTACTTTGCGGGACGAAGGTCTTGCCAGGCGGGATAGGGGAAAGACTCACAGGCGCCACTGTGATGATTAGGATCGATGATATGCGAAGGGAGCTCCTCCACCTCAGGTGACTGCAAAGACCTGGAAAGTGCATCCGCCTTGGCATTTCTATCACTGGGCCAAAAATGAAGTTTGAAGTCAAAGCGCGAAAAGAACAAAGACCACCTGGCTTGCCTGGAGTTGAGTCTTTGGGCTGACTGAAGATAAGCTAGGTTCTTGTGATCAGTGAAGATTATAAAGGTGTGGACCGCCCCTTCCAGAAGATACCACCTCTCCTCCAGAGCCATCTTTATGGCCAGCAATTCCCGATCTCCAATTGAATAGCAGGGGAGCTCTAAACCCGACTTCAGGGGAGCTGCTCTCTCTGTTCAGATGGAGGAAGCTAGTGGAGAGAGTTAGAACCTGAACAAGTTTGAGAGAGGACGTGTGGAGAGGAGCTGGGGATAGGAGCTCCATTTGAGCTTACCCCAGGCTTAAGTGCCAATGACCAGGCACCGGAGCCCAAGGCTGTGTGGGTTCTAAAGCCCCGGCCACAGAATGTGTCGGGCAGAGGACCGCACATCCTCTGTCCCCTACTGATACTCGATGACACAGCAGCACGTGTGAGCCAGAGACGCCAGACAGGAGTGACCCCTGAAGCAGGCTCCAGCTGCCTGTCATGCGAGTGGAGTTCTACTTAAGCATCAGACAGAAAGAGGCATTTGAATAGAGTATACAGCAGCAAGTACCTCAGAGAATAGCACTAGAAAGGAGGCTTCACAATCCACCTGACTAGGGATATTCCCAAATGCTTCCAGGCAGACTGGCTCCAGAACCATCTGTAACCTAAGCCTCAGACTGTACCTGCATTGCTCAGCAAAAGGTAAAGGAAACTGCACCCTGCTGTGTCTTCTGAATCATTCTTGCGTCCCCTGCCCTGCACCACATTCACCATCCTCATCTTTAACATCTACATCCAAACTGCGCTTGGATACAGCTCTACCTGTGGAGAGCTTAACCATCTCTTCTGCCCTGTCACCATCCCAGAGGATCTGCATAGCAGCGTCGGTCCTCTCACTGAATACCACAGGTGGCATCATGAACACTTTATTATCCCTTTTTCACTATCCTTTATTGGACGTCCAGGGCCACGGAATGGGTCATTGCTGCTGTGACACTTCCCCTTTAAGAAGCGGACCGGTACCGTGTATCCCCACTGCCCTGGTGGGCGATCTAAATGCGCCGAGCAGGGCGGCGTCCGGTCTCTTATACCCCTGATGATGTTGTGCGGCCAGCCAATCACTGCACGACCACAACAAAGATGGCTGCGGCGTTTTATTGCCTGGCAGACAATCCATGCATCGTGATTGGGTCTCTAAAGACCATAAAAAAACTTGGTGGAGACCCGAGTTCCCACCGAGTAATCCCGGGAATGCTTGGTGCTCGCCTAGCACACCAAGTACCGGAATACTCGGGCGAGTAACGAGTAGTGGCGAGCACGTTCATTCATCACTAAACCTCATATTTTACAGTTCGGTTTCTCTCACCTCTACTGTAGCTGTGAATGTGAAATATAAAGTGGCATTTTGATAATAATAGTAATAATATAATAATTTTATTTCTATAGCGTCAACATATTCCGCAGCACTTTACATTTCAGAGGGGACTTGTACAGATGATAGACATTACAGCATAACAATAACCACATACATCATAACAGATACCAAGAGGAATGAGGGCCCTGCTCGCAAGCTTACAGTCTATGAGGAAAGAGGTAGACACGAAAGGTGGGTGGTAATAGTTGCCCTGATTGTATGGACCAGCCATAATGTTAAGTGTGTGACAGTACAGACACAGAGGGCTAATGGATGCATAAAGCATGTGGGAACATGATGCGGGGAACCTGGTTATGGTAAAACTTTTGGCTGTGTCACACAGGGATAGTTAAGTTAATGTGTTGAGGAGGCAGGCCAGTCAGAATAAATGCGTTTTTAGGGCATGCTTAAAAATGTAGGGATTGGGGACTAATCGTATTGACCTGAGAAGCGTATTCCAAAGAATTGGCGCAGCATGTGTATAGTCTTGGAGACGGGAGTGGGAGGTTCTGATTATTGAGAATGCTAACCTCAGGTCATCAGCAGAACGGAGGGTATGGGTATACTGGTTGTTTACTTTAAGAAAGTATACTTTTATGGGGGTATTAGAATTTAGAATGTTATGAATGTCTTATCGTGTTTTTCAGTGCTGATGTTGATGGAAATGTGTCAACTACTGTTTTTTGTTTAAAGATTAAATATATTTTTTCCTTTTTCCAAATAGCTATCTTGTTTATTTTAGTTTGTCAAGAAATTTGAAGAATGAATGTTTTTCATATTTCCACTGTTGCCTAGTAGAGGAACTAATATTGAGAAGTACTCAAAACGAGTGACCTTATGCTGCAAATTTGGCCTGGTCGATCTCCGACCCTGCTGATGACCTTATACCACCTACCCCACCATCCCATGCTGTGTGCAAAAGAAGGAGTAAAGTTGATGCAGCTCTGCTTTGCATCCACATATCAGCTTCATGGGGGTGCTTGTTGATTGATATGAGTCCCTAACCTTGGTTTGTAGCAGAGGCATAGCAAGGAGTTAGGTTCAGGGGAGGCAAAACTTCAGAGTGGGCCCCTAACCATGTAACACTGATTACAAATATGGTGGTGCATCCTAATAATGTACTGTATGTAGGAGAACTTCAGCAGATGACAGAGCTGTTGTTAAAATAAATCAGTATACAAAGACCAACACTCATATTACTGCCATTTAGTGACCATGTAGGGGTAGATATCAGTCCAGCAGAACATATAAGAAATTACAGTATAGTTGAGTTTGGACCCTTTTACATTATGGCCTTCAGAAATGGAAGAGTCGCCTGAGCTCGCCTGTCACGCCTTGAAGGTTTTGTCATTCCCGGCAGCCAGTGTTCTCTCAGAACATGTCTTCAGCGCTGCTGGTGGTGTGCTGAGAGATAAGCGCATCCGGCTGTCCCCTCAAAGTGTAGACCCCCTAACTTTCATCAAAATGAATGAATCATGGATCTTTGATGATTTTTGCACCCCAGTCACAGATTGGGCAGACTAGGCGATGGTGTTGTTTTTAGAGTCATGTATTGATCTCACACTATTGCAATCTGGGCCATCTTTGTGGTAACAATTGTGCCTGCTGTTACTACTGCTGCTGATGTTAAAAAAAAAACATTTTTTTGAAATGTGGACACTCAAAGATGGGTCTCCATTAGGTGGGTTGCCTGTAGTATAAGGTGTGTCAGTGGCATATTATACTGTTCCTAATTTGTGGAAATTGATGCCACTTTAGTGGTGAGTGACAATTGTTTTTTGAAATGCTGAGACTCAAATTTGGGTCTCCATCGGGTGGGTTGCCTGTAGTAGAAGGTGTGTCAGTGGCATATTATACTGTTTCTACTCTATGGAAATTGATGCCACTTTAGTGGTGAGTGACAATTAGTTTTTGAAATGTGGAGACACTAAGTTGGGTCTCTATCTGGTGGGTTGCCTGTGTAAGTAGGTCTCCCAGACAGGGAGGTCTGCACTCACTTTCTGTTAGGAATCTGGGTTCTATGATGCCTATGCGGGAATCCAGGTTCACACATTTGTCTCCAGAGGCTAAGTCCTTTTTTCCAGCTTCTGAGCATGCCCACGGGACGAGCTCCCATTGGAGTTCAGGAGTCAGGTGCTCAGGTCCTGCTCCTGATTTCATTGGCTTAGCTCAGGGCTCTGGAGATTTCCGGCAGGTCCCGTATGCTATAAAAATTGCGCATGGCCGTTCTGCCATGCGCTAGTATTTTTATACTGCTGCTGTGTGTATGGTGACGGATGCTTGGACTGGTGACTGACTCATTAAGAAACCCCTTTCCTCGGTTATTACATCTGTGTAAGTGGTATTCTGTCAGCACCTGCGCTAGCGTCAGCGCGCACAAACTCCATCTTTCCAGCAGTTTAGCGTCCTGCATCGCGCTTGTGATATTTGCGGTTGTAGTCTGTCCAGGCGTGTGCAGTTGCGACGCCGAGCACACGTGTATACGGTAAGTCCGCTCGGTGGTAGTGACTGTATTTAACTAATCCGGTTTCCAGCTACCGCACATGTGCCGCTGAGATCCTGTGCTGTTAACAGGCTCAGCAATACTATTTTGTATTATTTTTCCTGCAGCTCTGTGTCATATAACAGTGCTTGCCTTATTGCATCTGGGTGAGTTAGAACCCTGTGCATATTAGTGCTCTGCCTCTCTCAGCAGCGGTTTTGTCATCCACCGCATGGTGGACCCCGGGTGGCGAAGACACTTTAATAAATTTTTTTTTTAGGGCCTTCTGCCACTCCTAACACTTTCAGTCAACTACCTGTGTTACTTTCCCTACATTTTTCTACCAATAGTAATGCATGAAACTGGTGTTTGTGCCATCTGAGTGTGGTTCAAATAAAAAAAAAAATTGGAGGTGTTGCATGAGGTCTCCCAGCTAAGAAGCCTTACAAAGCTCCCTTAATCACCAGGTCCTCATTAAAACTTAAATTTTAAGCTGTAATTGCTGGGCCAGACTCTGACACCTCATGTATGGGCCATGGCTGACTGTTTCTGTGCCATTATAAATAGTTCTACTGTGGGTCAATTGATCAGTCAAGAAACTGTGTTACTTTCCTTACATTTTTCTACCAATAGTACATGAAATTGGTGTTTGTGCCATCTGAGTATGACTGGAATAAAAGAAAAAATGGAGGTGTTGCATTAGATATGAGGTCTCCCAGCTTAGAAGGTCCTCATCAAAACTTCAATTTCAAGCTGTAAATGCTGGGCCAGGGCCAGATACCTCATGCATGGCCCATTGCTGACTGCTGCTGTACAATTTGCAAATTTCCACTGTGGGTCAATTAATGCCATTTCTCATGGTGTCTTCCCCTAATTTTAGTCATTTTGAAGCTTTTTGTCACTCATTAATTTGTTGTCTATGAACAATTTGGAGAACAGTCATCCGTTCATCAAATCCAAACTGAACAGAACCTTGAAAGGTTCACTCATCTCTAGTAAGCAGTGAATTTCCTTTCATTATACTGGCTAGAAAGAAGGATGAGTGAGCATCCCTTGTTGCCAATACCCCTGACTGGGAGGAGTCCCAGGATAGCTTTGGGACTTCCGAGCTCAGAGATTTAACAGTAAAAGGTAATCTGAGAAACATAAATGGTGTTCCCAATAAATGGCAGCCAATAATTGTTTTCCACAAGCACCCTGGCATAATGATTTATTGTGTAATGGGGACAAAGTGATGAAATAGGTAAAAAAGCACCACCTCAAAGCCCGAGAGGAAAGATCCATGGGGTATAAAGAGTAAAAATCCAGGGGTTGGCTCGAGTGAGACAGTTTAATCCTGGAGTTTGGTACTTGTGCTAGTGGAACGCCCGCCAGGGCAGTGGGGAATACTCGGTATCGGGCTGGTTTCTTAAAGGGGCAGTGTCACAGCGGCGGTGACCCTGTCCGTGGCCCTGGGCATCCAATAAAAGGGGATTATTTACAAGGGATTAAAAATAAAGAGTTTTTGTGATAATGTTAGCATCCTAGCTTGGTGAGGCAAGACTCCAGGAGTGGACCCTATGGACCGTGGCACTGAGGAGCCCCTGGGCGAGCAAACAGGTGGAGCCGACCCCTATACAGGGATTGATAGAAACAGGCCCAGAGGTTCGAATACCACGGCAGCCGGTAACAAGAGGGGTGGCTCGGGATGGACTGGAGTAGGACCAAGTGCGAGGTTCCACGAGCACCTGGACAGAGAGGGACTTGGGTAGCGAGACCGGAGTAGGACAGCAGGAGACAGACACGGACAGCAGGACGGAGTAAGAGCACAGGACTGGAGTAGGATGGCAGGAAACAGGCACGGACAGCAGGACGGACCAAGGGCACAGGACCGGAGCAGGACGGCAGGAAACAGGCACTGGCAGCAGGCACAGGACAGGAGTAGGATGGCAGGAAACAGGCGCAGGCAGCAGGACGGAGCAGGGGCTGCAGGGAAGAAAGCACAGGAGATGAGCACAGGGCACAGAGCACAGGAGGGGGCCTAAGCTTGCAGGTTAAACAAGACAATCAGGCGGCCTGAAATACCCCAGAACAGCCTCCCATTGGTCCGGCGGTGCTTCCGGGTCAGGGCATTGCCGGAGCACAAGGAGGTGGAGGGAGGCACGGCTGCGGCTTACGGCGCTTGCGCAAAGCATGCAGTGATGTCGTCGGCCACGGACCAGTCAGAGGAAGACACCACGGCAGATGGAATGAGAGCGGCTGTGGCGCGGGAGCGAGCAGGTGAGTAGACAGGGGTGAGACAGGGGCCGTGACAGATAAGTTTGTGATGCCACCCGTCGTATCTGATCAATAGTGACCAGCACTGCAGTGCAGATTCTCTGGGACAGATGGTATGTGTCATGCCGGCGCTGCCTGTCAGGCCGGTACCGGCGCCGCCTGTCAGGCCAGGTCCCGCTTCCCCTGCTACTGCTCCCAGGCTTTTCCCTGGGCTCCCCGCTCACCACTCCTGCCACCGCGCAGCGCCCTCAGCCTCCCGTCCTGCAGCCCGGGGAATCCAGCATGATGGTTCTCCTTCCTGTCCTGTTTCTGTTCCAGGCATGCGCTTTAGGCCGTGGGCGCATACTCTTCTCTCCCCTTAAATCCTTCTGCACCATCCCTGTGGAGCGATCTCCAATCAAGCTCCAGCACAGGGTATATCAGGCGGCTCCTCCCTCATGGAGGAATAGCTCCCCACAGGTAGAGCTGAGTCCCAGGTCAGATGAAAGATGTTGTGAGATGGTGATGATGTAGTGTGGAGCAAGGGATGTAGCAGTGCTGATAGGGTGATGCAGGAAGAAGGCAGAAGACACAGCTGAATGCAGTTCCAAAGCTTTACTCACAGTTTCTGGTGCACACAGATGGTGCACTAACATACTATAGTACTAGATTACCTGATAGCAAAAGAAGGAGGAATGTATCAGATAATTGGTCCCACCTGTTGTAATTATATCGACCCTGCTGGCAATCTCCAGATCAGGGCCAGTATAGACAAAATAGGTGAACTCAGAGACCAATGGTTGAAGCAACACAGTGCAACCAGAGACTCCTGGTGGGGTAACACATTCTCTTTTCTAAATCCAGCAAATTGGTTTAATGGCCTTGCAGGATGGATTTTTTTTGGCATTATATAGACTTGTATGCAAATTTTGTTGTTTTGCTTATTGCTTTATGTAGCCATAAAAGCGCTAATATATGTATTTCTTAAGCTACTGGATAATGTATGTGTGAAAAAAGAATCTAAGTGTATCATAAGACCCCAGGTAGCCATTGCTGATGGGGAAGGTGAGTGTCCACACTGAGAGTGGATGGGCGAAGCAGGTAGGAAGCCCCCTTATGGGTACTAGACTCATGAGACAGTAGCTCCTTTGTGGACATCAGCTGACCCTGTGGCAAAGGTTATACCATTTACAAAAGGGGGAAATTGATATAGAACCCCCATGCACCCCCTATAAATAGAACACCACAACGCAGACGGCGACAACCCTGGCACACCCTGGGAACACGTTTCCTGCAGCGGTGCTCCAGGTGCGCCGAACGTCTGTGGAGAAAATCCAATCTACACGAAGATTTCATCCATTTTAAGTTTATGCTTAGAACATACAACACTGCCCTTCACCTCTCCAAACAAGCCTATTTCAACACCCTCATCACCTCACTGTTCAATAACCCGAAACGTCTCTTTGACACTTTTCATTCTCTACTCAATCCAAGAGTACAGGCCCCAACCATGGAGCTCTGAGCTGACGATCTGGCCAATTACTTCAAAGAAAAAATTGACCAGATTCGTCAGGAAATTATCTCACAATCACCTCATACCATGCACTGTCCTCCCTCCCCCACTGCATCTAGCTCACTCTCTGATTTTGAACCAGTCACAGAAAAAGAAGTAAGCAGGCTCCTTGCATCTTCTCGCCCAACCACTTGCACCAGTGACCCATTTCCATCACATCTCCTCCAGTCCCTTTCCCCTGCTGTGACCCCTCACCTAACTAAAATATTTAACTTCTCTCTCTCTTCTGGTATTTTTCCCTCCTCATTTAAGCATGCCATCATACATCTACTACTTAAAAAACCATCCCTCTACCAAAACTGTGCCGCTAACTATAGACCTGTCTCTAATCTTCCCTTCATCTTTAAACTCCTGGAACGCCTGGTCCACTCCCGTCTTATCCGTTATCTCTCAGAAAACTCTCTTCTCGACCCTCTCCAATCCGGTTTCCGCTCTTTACACTCCACTGAAACTGCCCTCACTAAAGTCTCTAATGTCTCAAGTGGGGTACCACAGGGCTCTGTCCTGGGCCCTGTATTGTTCAACATCTTTATCAACATCTTTATCAACGATTTAGATGAAGGAATTGAGGGTAAACTGATTAAATTTGCTGATGACACAAAGCTAGGAGGGATAGCTAATACTAGAGAAGAGAGAGAGAGGATTCAAAAAGATATAAATAAACTGGAGAAGTGGGCAGCAACTAACAGAATGGTTTTTAACAGGGAGAAATGCAAAGTACTACATCTGGGCAATAAAAATGAAAAAAGCATATACAGAATGGGAGGAATAGGGCTAAGTGACAGCACATGTGAAAAAGACTTGGTTATACTAATAGATCACAGACTGAATATGAGTCAACAGTGTGATGCAGCAGCAAAAAAGGCAAATGCAATTCTAGGATGTATTAACAGAAACATACAGTCTAGATCACGTGAAGTCATTATTTCCCTCTACTCCTCTTTGGTCAGACCTCATCTGGAATATTGTGTCCAGTTTTGGGCACCACATTTTAAAAAAGACATCAACAAACTGGAGCAAGTTCAGAAAAGAGCGACCAGAATGGTGACCTGTCTGCAAACCCTGTCTTATGAGGAAAGGTTGCAGGATTTGGGAATGTTTAGTTTGCAAAAGAGAAGACTGAGAGGAGACTTAATAGCTGTCTACAAATATCTAAAGGGCTGTCACATTGTAGAAGGATCAACTTTATTCTCATTTGCACAAGGAAAGACTAGAAGCAATGGGATGAAACTGAATGGGAGGAGACACAGATTAGGTATTAGAAAAAACTTTTTGACAGTTAGAGTGATCAATGAGTGGAACAGGCTGCCACGAGAAGTGGTGAGTTCTCCTTCAATGGAAGTCTTCAAACAGAGGCTGGACAAACATCTGACTGGGATGATTTAGCGAATCCTGCTTTGAGCAGGGGGTTGGACCAGATGGCCCAGGAGGTCCCTTCCAACTCTACGATTCTATGATTCTATGATTCTATGATCTGCTAACAGCTAAATCAAATGGTCATTACTCCATGCTAATTCTCTTGGATCTCTCTGCAGCATTCGACACTGTGGATCATCAGCTCCTCCTCACTATGCTCCGTTCCATTGGCCTCAAGGACACCGTTCTCTCCTGGTTCTCCTCCTATCTCTCTGACCGCTCCTTTACTGTATCTTTTGCCGGCTCCTTCTCTCACCTTCCCCTTACTGTTGGGGTTCCTCAAGGATCGGTTCTAGGCCTCCTCCTCTTCTCCTTGTACACTGCCCCTATTGGTCAAACAATCAGTAGATTTGGTTTCCAGTACCATCTCTATGCTGATGACACCCAATTATACGCTTCTTCTCCTGACATCACGCCAGCCTTTCTAGAAAACACCGGCGATTGTCTAAACGCTGTGTTTAATATCATGTCCTCACTATATCTGAAACTGAACCTGTCAAAGACTGAACTCCTGGTGTTTCCTCCTTCTACTAATGTACCTATACCCGACATTTCCATTTCTGTGTGTGGTTCCACTATTTCTTCCCAGCAACAGGCCCGCTGTCTTGGGGTCATACTTGATTCCGAGCTTTCCTTTGCCCCCCACATTCGATCACTGGCTCACTCTTGTCATCTGCACCTCAAAAACATTTCTAGAATTCGACCTTTTCTTACTTTTGACTCTGCAAAAACTCTTACTGTTTCTCTTGTTCATTCTCATCTCGACTATTGTAACTCTCTTCTAATCGGTCTCCCTCTTACCAAACTCTCCCCTCTCCAATCTGTCTTGAATGCTGCAGCCAGGATCATATTCCTCACCAATCGTTACACCGATGCCTCTACCTTGTGCCAGTCATTACACTGGCTACCCATCCACTCCAGAATTCAGTATAAACTTATTACCCTCACCCACAAAGCCCTCTATAGCTCAGCACCACCTTACATCTCCTCCCTTGTTTCAGTATACCATCCTACCAGCACCCTCCGTTCTGCTGATGACCTGAGGTTAGCATCCTCAATAGTCATAACCTCCCACTCCCGTCTCCAAGACTTTACACATGCCGCGCCAATTCTTTGTAATGCACTTCCCAGGTCAATACGATTAGTCCCCAATCCCCACAATTTTAAGCGTGCCCTGAAAACGCATTTATTCAGACTGGCCTATCGCCTCAACACATTAACCTAATCTATCCCTGTGTGGCACAGCCAAAAGTTTTACCATAACCAGATTTCCCGCATCATGTTCCCACATGCTTTATGCATCCATTAGCCCTCTGTGTCTGTACTGTTACACACTTAACATTATGGCTGGTCCATACAATCAGGGCAACTGTTACCACCCACCTTTCGTGTCTACCTCTTTCCTCATAGTCTGTAAGCTTGCGAGCAGGGCCCTCTTTCCTCTTGTTATTTGTTATAATCTACTGTATGTGATTATTGTTATGCTGTAATGTCTATTGTCTGTACAAATCCCCTCTGAAATGTAAAGTGCTGCGGAATATGTCGGCGCTATAAAAATAAAATTTAGTATTATAATTTATTATAATGGTTTGATTTATATCTCTTTAATTGCCTTTAAGACTTCAAATGCCTTTTGCCTATTATTGCTATGTGTTATTCTTATGTAGACTAGTAGTCTCTGTCTTCAAGGAAACTATACTTGTTATCATATTTGTTCTCAACAACATGTTCTGGGTACATTGTAAACATGGTACGACCCTGAGGTGATGGTGGGGGCCACATGAGCTCCATATAGTCACATATTGTTGTAAATGGTATAAAAACATGTCTTGTATTTCATTACGTCAGATTAACTGATTTGAACATGGCTTGTGTGTCGAGTCCCTTTGTCTCCAAGCGCTTGTCATCAGAAGGGCGAGAAACCTGGTAATTCGGACTCACTGGTGATCTGGCACAGCTGACGCTTGGTCAGAACAAAAAGCAGCTACGACACCCACTTAGTGCTAAATCCTCCAGGTGAGGGATCAGGCCAACTTCCAGGCAGATAGTGAACACCTTTTCCAGAACTCCCTGTCAGTGTGTACCTTCCCTGGCCATCTCCACAGTACTGCTTTCCATTTTTCTTCCTTTCCAGCACCTCACAGTCAGTGTCCCAGGCCAGCTGCTGTGGATCCTGTTGGATAACGTGACCCAGGCGTTTCCTTGATCTTATCCGGCTGCCTTTCAGGAGAAAATAACTGTGGTAGTTGGTTGTGGCTCCTAAATTTGCCACAGCTATCGGCTTTGCTAGCTAAGTCCTGTTGTCCACTTCACTAAGTTAAGGGGCCGAGACCATTCTGCGACCTGGATTTTCCCTCACCTGATGTCTGTCAGCGTGGAACGAGCCCAAGGGGAGCACACTCTCCTCCCGTGTCTCTGGGAAATTCCCCTTCAGGGAGCTTCTTTCAGTCCTTCAGTCCATACCAGCAGCCCCTCAGACAAGGGGACTGCTGCACAATCATGTATTTTCCCACCTTCCCCTACCGGAAGGCTGCCTATGCACGTCTTTCCCCTTCTTCCCCTACAGGAAGACTGTCCTAACTTCCCATCTAACTCCCGCTCTGAACCCCAGCTCCATCCACCTTCTAACACCCTTTGACTGCCAGCAGGGAGAAGGAACCTGCTACCCTAGTGTATGGTGGATGTAGTGTCGTGTCGGAGCCAAGTTCGGTGTCTCCATTTTACCTGACAGATCCTATACTACACCTCTGGATGAAATGCAGTATCTCTGTGGTGGCTGAACCCTCAGGGGCACCACATTAGTGCCCACAGCAGAGAGCAATTTGCACTCCAAGCTGACCAGACTGGATGTGTTTTGAAGTTGAAGAGAGAAACAACAAGCCAAAATCTCTTGGACAAATGGCTGCACAGGCCATATGCAACTAACTGCAAGTGTCAGTGGTTATTAAAGAGGATAGCAGTTTTGTTTGACTGATCTTGGAATAGCTCAGCTGTGTCTAAAGTAGTCATTAACTATACTGTTTAGTTAGTACTTGGAGAAGACTAGATATTTTTGCTTACAGTCATTGCCGAAGCTGTTGGCACCATTGAAATTGTATTTCTCCCAGAAAATTATTGCAATTACATTTGTTTTGTTTTACACGTTTATTTCCTTTGTGTATACTGGAACAACACAAAAGAAAACAGGTAAAAGTCAAATTGGACATCATTTCACACAAAACCACAAAAATGATTCAGACAAACTTGTTGGCACCGTCAACTCAATATTTGGTTGCACACACTTTGGAATAAATAACTGCAATTTATCTTTTCCTATACCATCAGAAAGCTTTTAATACCTCTCAACTGGTATTTTAGACTGCTCTTGTTTTGTAAACCGCTCCAGGTCTCTCATATTTGAAGATGGCCATCTCCCTACAGCAATTTTAAGATCTCTCCACAGGTTTTCAATGGAATTTAGATCCAGACTAGGGATGAGCGAGTGCTGAAGTATTCGGACTCGCTATACTCGTACCGAGTATACCTTAATACTCGGGTATTCAGTTTGAATAGCGAGTCCAATGATAGTCAATGGAAAATGCGAGTAATTGTCTACTGGACCTTACAAAGCGGTCTGGGGGCTGAGGAAAAGGCTAAAAAATGTGTAAATGTTAAAAAATGTATGCTGTAAACAAATGTATATAACATGGGGGCACCTGGTCAGGGGCTGCACAATTGTTTTTACACTACTGCTTCACTAGAATGTACAAATACTATTTGAAGTCCTGTGGTTTTTAGCCGGAAGAGCAGGACTCGTACGCCACTTACGCAGTTCCAGTGATATATCAGAAGTGCCGTAAGAGTGATGATGGAGGCGATCTTCTGACAGCTAAGTGTGTAAGTGGTGTATAAGGAGAGCAATCCGCCCTAGGGGCTGTGTTATGGTTAACGCAGGAAGAAGCCACCCATCATCATCATCATCACAAGGGATTCACAATTATAAAGCTTGGACTACTGTCCTTGTTGTGCCACTGCACAATGTGTAGGCATAGATTTAGTGTCTCCAAAAATTAGTCCAAGGGGCTGTATTATAGTTGATGAAGGAAGCAAGACAGGTCTGAAGGGCCAAATAATTATGTTGAAACTAGGACTACTAGCATAGAGGTGGCAGTGCCCAGTGTCCAGGCATAGCCATAGTGTCTCCAAAAATTTGCCCAAGTGGCTGTATCATAGTTGATGAAGGAAGCAAGACAGGTCTGAAGGGCAAAACAATTATGATGAAGCTAGGACTACTAGCATACAGGTGGCAGTGCCCATTGTCCAGGAATAGCCATAATGTCTCCAAAATTAGCCCAAGGGGCTGTATAATAGTTGATGAAGGAAGCAAGACAGGTCTGAAGGGCCAAACAATTATAATAGTTAGTAAGTAAGGCCGAAAAAAGACATTAGTCCATCCAGTTCAGCCTATAAAATTCTGTCAGAATAAATCCCCAGATCGACGTCCTTCTAAAGAACCTAACAATAACTGAAAGATACAATATTGTTACGCTCCAGGAAGACATCCAGGCCTCTCTTGAACCCCCCTCGACTGAGTTCGCCATCACCACCTCCTCAGGCAGGGAATTCCAGATTCTCACTGCCCTAACAGTAAAGAATCCTCTTCTTTGTTGGCGGAAAAACCTTCTCTCCTCCAGATGCAGAGAATGCACCCTTGTGACCGTCACCTTCCTTGGTATAAACAGATCCTCGGAGAGATATTTGTATTTTCCCCTTATATACTTATACATGGTTATTAGATCGCCCCTCAGTCGTCTTTTTTCTAGACTAAATAATCCTAATTTTGCTAATCTCTCTGGGTATTGTAGTTCCCCCATCCCCTTTATTAATTTTGTTGCCCTCCTTTGTACCCAACTTATCCAGATCCATCTATAGCAGAATACTATCTTCTCTTGTATTTACTGCTTTACATAGTTTTGTATCATCTGCAAATATCGATATTTTACTGTGCAAACCTTCTACCAGATCATTAATAAATATGTTGAAGAGAATAGGTCCCAACACCGACCCCTGCGGTACCACACTGGTCACAGCGACCCAGTTAGAGAATATACCATTTATAACCACCCTCTGCTTTCTATCTCTAAGCCAGTTACTTACCCATTTACACACATTTTCCCCGAGACCCAGCATTCTCATTTTGTGTACCAACCTCTTGTGTGGCATGGTATCAAACGCTTTGGAAAAATCAAGATATACCACATCCAATGACTCACCTTGGTCCAGTTTATAGCTTACCTCTTCATAAAAACTAATTAGATTGGTTTGACAGCAGCGATTCCTCATAAACCCATGCTGATATGACGTTAAACAGTTATTCTCATTGAGATAATCCAGAATAACATCCTTCAGAAACCCTTCAAATATTTTACCAACAATAGAGCATAGACTTACTGGCCTATAATTTCCAGGTTTACTTTTAGAGCCCTTTTTGAATATTAGTACCACATTTGCTATGCGCCAGTCCTGTGGAACAGACCCCGTCACTATAGAGTCTCTAAATATAAGAAATAATGGTTTGTCTATTACATTATTTAGTTCTCTTAGTACTCGTGGGTGTATGCCATCCGGACCCGGAGATTTATCTATTTTAATCTTATTTAGCTGGTTTTGCACCTCTTCTTGGGTTAGATTGATGACCCTTAATATAGGGTTTTCTTTGTCTCTCGGCATTTCACCTAGCATTTAATATTCCACCGTGAATACCGTGGAGAAGAAGGTGTTTAATATATTAGCTTTTTCCTCATCATCTACAACCATACTTTCCTCACAATTTTTTAATAGGCTTAACACTTTCACTTTTGATTCTTTTACTATTGGTATAGTTGAAGAACAGTTTGGGATTAGTTTTACTCTCCTTAACAATGTGCTCTGTTTCCTTTTTGGCAGCTTTAATTATTTTTTTAGATAAAGAATTTTTCTCCTTATAGTTTTTTAGAGCTTCAACGGTGCCATCCTGCTTTAGTAGTTTAAATGCTTTCTTTTTACTGTTAATTGCCCCTCTTACTATTTTGTTTAGCCACATTGGTTTTTCCTATTTCTTGTCCTTTTATTCCCACAAGGTATAAACCGCTTACAGTGCCTATTTAGGATGTTCTTAAACATTTCCCATTTATTATCTGTATTCTTATTTCTGAGGACATTGTCCCAGTCAACCAGATTAAGGGCATCTCTAAGCTGGTCAAACTTTGCCTTCCTAAAGTTCAGTGTTTTTGTGACTCCCTGACATGTCACCCTAGCGAAAGACAAGTGAAACTGTACAATATTGTTGTCACTATTTCCTAGATGCCCAACAACCTGAAGATTTGTTATTCTGTCAGGTCTGTTAGGTAGTATTAGGTCTAAAAGTGCTGCTCCTCTGGTTGGATTCTGCACCAATTGTGAAAGATAATTATTCTTGGCTATTAGCAGAAACCTGTTGCATTTATGGGTTTCGCAGGTCTCTTTCCCAGTTAATATCCGGGTAGTTAAAGTCCCCCATAACAAAGACCTCATTATGGGCTGTATCATAGTTGATGAAGGAAGCAAGACAGGTCTGAAGGGCCAAACAATTATGATGAAGCTAGGACTACTAGCATAGAGGTGGCAGTGCCCAGTGTCCAGGCATAGCCATAGTGTCTCCAAAAATTAGCCCAATGGGCTGTATTATAGTTGATGAAGGAAGCAAGACAGATCTGAAGAGCCAAACATTTATGATGAAGCTAGGACTACTAGCATAGAGGTGGCAGTGCCCAGTGTCCAGGCATAGCCATATTGCCTCCAAAAATTAGCCCAAGGGGCATGATACCATGGTTGGTGAAGGAAGAAGGGTCTCAAGTGCCTCCGATGGGAAATATTAATTAATGTAACATTGTTTTTAGCTTATTGACCATGAGGTACATGTGTCAGAAGCAGGTTTTGAAAACATGTGTAAGAAGAAGAAAAAGGGCTTGTATGGGAAGGGATGGATGTGATCACCAATTTAAAAAATAAAACGTGTTGGGTGACTTTAGGTTGGGATACTGTCATCTGGAGGGCTTAAATACTGTTGCGAAATTCAGACCTTGTTAAATTTTATCAGAATCAGCCTGTCTGCATTCTCTGTAGTCAACCGTGTGCGTGTATCTGTGATGACTGCCCCAGCGGCACTGAAAACACGCTCTGACATCACACTAGCAGCAGGGCAGGCCAGCACTTCCAAGGCATAGAAGGAGAGGTCGGGCCAACTATGCAGCTTGGATACCCAGTAATTAAACGGTACAGAAGCATCAGGAAGGACGCAGGTATGGTCACTTAGATAGTTGTTGACCATCTTGTTCAACTTCTCCCTCCCTGACATTGTTACTGTTCCAGCAAGTCCTTGGTGATGAGCCGGTTTATTGAAGATGGCCCAGTTTGTGGACATTTTACCACCACCCCTTTTGGACCTGCTTGGCGTATCTCTCCCCATTAATGCATGCACTGGTATCTCTGCTAGCAGTGGTGTCCGAGGGTGCTGTTGCCATCAAATGATCGGCAATGGCCTTCTTGAACGATTCCATTGTGAAAACCCTTGGTGACTGCAATAGTAACGAAAGAAATTTGTCCTTGTACCGTGGGTCTAGAAAGGTGGCTAACCAGTATATGTTGCTATTGAAAATGTGGATTACGTGAGGGTCTTGGCACAGACAGTCAGATATGAAGTGTGCCATGTGCGCCAAGCTGCAAAGAGGCAAATGTCTGTGACCCCTGAAGGAGGAACAATACCCATCCTCTCCTCACACTGACTCTCCTCCTCCTATTCAGCCCATCCATGCTGGACACACATGAAGCTGGGGTTGGGATTCCCCTCTGTAGCATGAGGTGTCCCCTCGGTACAACTGAAAAAGAAGTCCTCTCCCTCCTCATTTTCATCATCATCTTCATCTCCCAATGTTACCTGATGATATTGGCTGGGCTGGGTAGGATCACCCATTGTGAAATCTTGCTCCATACCCAGCTGCTGGGCACGCAAAGATTCCATTTTTTGATTCTGCAGTGATTTTTTTCAGCAGACATAGCATAGGGATGGTTACGCTGATAATAGCCTGATCACCACTCACAAGCTTGGTGCAGTACTCAAAGTTATCAAGCACCTCACAAATATCAGTGATCCACAACCACTCGACAGTTGTTATGTGTCTTGGCTGAGTCTCAGTGTGATGGGCATGTTTAAGTTGGTATTCAGAAAGTGCCCTCTGCTGCTCACTTAACCTTGCCAACATATGATATGTTGAGTTCCACCGTGTTGGCAGGTCACAAATGAGTCTGTGGTTTGACAAATTAAATTGCTTTTGAAGTGCTGCAAGACCGGCAATAGCGGTGGAGGGGTGGCAGAAATGGGTGCAAATACGGCACACCTTCTCAAGTAGGTACGGCAAGTCAGGGTATGTTTTTATAAATTTCTGCACCACCAGGTTCAGCATGTGAGCAATGCATGGCATGTGTACCAGCTTCCCAAGCTTTAAAGCCGCCACCAGGTTACACCCATTGTCGCAGACAACCAGACCAGGTTGCAGTTGCAATGGGGAGAGCCACTGATTGGTCTGTTGTTTTATTCCTTGCCACAGCTCTGCTGCATTGTGTGGTGTTTCACCTAAGCAGATCAGCTTCAGCAGAGCATTTTGCCGCTTTGCCAATGCGCTGCTGCACAGCTCCCAACTTGGTAGTGATGTGGAGGGTAATTCAGCATAGGATGACGAGGCAGAGGAGGAGAAAGAGGGGAGACTGGACATATATGATGAGGCAGAAAATGTGATTGAGGTTGGGCCCCTATTCGTGGCATGGGTAGGATATGTGTTGATGGTCCAGTTTGAGACTTTGTCCCACCCTCCACCAGGTTGAGCCAGTGTGCCGTGACAGAGATGTATCGTCCCTGGCCACAAGTACGTGTCTGCTGTAAGATGGACCTTCCCGTTTACCGGGAAAAATAGTGCCGGCTGGGAACCGAGTATCGTGGGGCAGCCACAGCCAAAAGATCACGGAAAGACTGTTTCCCCACAAGCCTAAACAGCAACATCTCCATGGGAAGCAACTTGGGAATGTGCACGTTCAGTATTTGTGCTTGTGGGTAGAGATGAGCGACTTTGCCTTTTTTCGGGTATCACGAAACCCGACTTTCGCAAAAGTCGGGTCGAACGAAATCGGCCGATTATCGTGAAAAGTCGAAGGCCGACTGAAACACGGAACCCAATGTAAGTCAATGGGTAAGAAAAGTCGGCAGTGAGTGGAGGACAGGAAACACACCTAGAGTGCCCATTTTAATGGCAAAAACATCAATTCTTATTCCTTAAGCTTGTCAACCTTAATTTACTTTATAATAATAGTTAGGCATTGAAAACTGGGGGTTATTTGGCTAAAGTTGTGGGGGGTAGGACTGGCTCCAGATTTTCGTGGGCCCAGGGCCAAAGAGTGTCACCGGGCTCCTTTAACATATGACACAATTCATGATCCTTTGATACGGCAGAGAAATAGCGCTACAGTACAATGAAAAATAATTCAATTCTTACATCACATGACTGATATCCATTTTAAATTCTCCAATAGCTCCAAAAACAGACAGTATATTCCTCCATACAGTAATATGGACACCGCATAGTGCGCCATACAGAGTAATGAGGCCCATATATTTCTCCATACAGAATCATTGGTCCCATATAATGTTCCATACAGTATATGATGAGCTCCACATAATGCTACAGTATATGTTGTTCACCTTGGATGAAGCTCCAGTGTCTTATGGGCCCAAATAATGCTCCATATATAATGGGCCCCATTTCTAATGCTCCAGTGTATAATGGGCCCTGTAAATGCTGCTACAGTGACTGATGTTCACCTTTGTAATGCTCCAGTGTATGGTGGGCCCCAGATATCATTCTCCAGAGTATCGTCCTCCCCAAAAATTGCTCCCAACCTTTAAAACAATTAAATAAGTCTCCTCGCTAGGGAATCCCTGTACTAGTCAGGACTCCTAGTCGTCCCCATTTTCCATCTCTCTGCACTTGGACTGTTTAGGCAGAGGGCGTACAGACGGCATACAGACGAGATGTCATTGCGCTCTTTGACCAGAATGTCACTGTCAGGAAAAGTGTTTGGTTTCCGGGGGCAGTATGGTTGCAAAGCTGAACCTTAAAGGAATGTCCAGAAGGGCCCCACCAGGAGTGGAGCCTGCGGCTTAATTTGACTCAACACAGGCAACGTCAACCATGCCATCCACAAAAAAGCTGCACAGATTGCAAGCTTAATTCCGTTAACGAACGAGACTCTGGCATGCCTCCGCGGTCTGCGTCCAGCTTACTAGAGGGACACGCGAGGCTCTGGCATGCGAGATCGGCCAATAACAGGTCTGTCATGCCCTTACATGTCCGGGGCTGCACGCGTGCTACAATGAAAGGACCAGCGTGCATCGCTTACAGGTGCACATAACACGCTGAACCCCGTTAGTGATGGGGATCTGGGATTACAATTCTTCCCCGCGAACAAGCATTTCCCAGTAAGTGCACGTCAACCGTAATTCCGGAATTAGGCCTAAACGGCATTCCAGAAAGAATGTGAAAAAATTAAGTGTCCAAACCACAGGTGCTGTAGCTTGCTTAACAGCTGGGCTCCTCTGCTGAGTAGCACACAGTTCTTACATAAACAGGCGGCATAGCTTGGTTCACGGGTGGCCAACTCTGCTGAGTAGCATACACAGTTACTGGGACCAAAGTATTAAGTGGTGTAAATGCAGTCAAAAACTGGTTCTTTCATAAACAGGCAGCATAGCTCAGTTCACTGGTGGGCTCCTCTTCTGAGTAGGAGACACAGTTACTAGGCCCAAAAGGATTTTCAGGACAATATGCGTTAAAAAATGATTAGAAACACACACGGTGTAGCTCCTTCATAGGTGTACTACACCACTGGCTACCAGACACCACTACTATGCCCTAAAACTGTCTATTATCATTGAAAACCATTATTAATGTGAAAAAAAGATATGCTTTTTGTTTCACGAAACGTTCTCGAACGGAAACTCGAACAGCCGAATTTTAATCAAAGTGTTGTAGTTCGATGAACGGATCTAACACCGTCCAAAACAGCTAGAATTTGAACTTGGCCAACAGTTCCACTCAAAAACCACTCATCTGTAATCAGGAGGCAGACTCAGACAGTCTCAGGCACAGTATGAATTCGACAAGATTGCAGAAAGTTGAGAAAGGGTACAGTATCAGCAGATAACAGGCATATATAGCATAGTTTAAACATGTAAAATCTCCGTGTTTATTTCCGGAGTCCGACAAAGACACTCACAGCCTCACTATGGATTAGACAACAATCTAAAAAGTAGAAAAAAGGAAATGTTTTTGAAGCGTACACCAGTATACACTGTTGGGGTATTTTTAAATCTTCATATATATTTCTGTCTCAGTAAGACAGTCGTGACTCTCCGCAAGAGGAAACGAGATGGATTAAAGCACAGACATAAAGTCGAGCGATTGCAGAAATTTAAGAATTACTAATCAAGGGAAAAACTCCTGGGAGAATTCTCAGAGGTGATGCTCACCCTCAATTACTTTGTGTGTGGAGAAAGCAAAAACAGTTCTTTGTGAACAAAGGGTTGCTGTATCGCAGTACCGTTGATCCCATCACCATTACTCATCTCCATCAAATTTTGATCACAGGGAGAGATGTAGACATGGTCCTCACTGCCTATCATGATCTGTCAGGTAACTTTGGAGTGCAAAAGACAGAAGCCACAGGCTGTAGGCAATTCTATTTGATTGGTATGAGAGGGCACATTTAAAAATGTGGGCAGGAATGTCACACATCTGTGAGTAGGAAAATTGTGAAAGCTGATGATAAACCACCACTGCATCTCATTGTGAGTCGACGTCCATAAGAAATGGAAGCCATTGATCATCTGAAGCAAGAGCCCAGCCAGCAGGACAGGGCACAGCTACGTCTTAACCATCATCTATCAGTTCACCAAATTTGTAGCGGCAGTCCCAGGGAAGGATTAGACAGCCCAGACTACACAGCGGAGGAGCAGAGAGAGGTAAATATTGCAAATGCTGGGGCCCTGCCCAAGGAAGGGGGGCCCACTCATGGGCGTCGGTACTGGCACTGGGCCCCTCAAAGTACACCGGTGTGTCTGACGGCGGATGTGCACCCCCACCGTCAGAGACACTTGATTGCACTATGAGGGACCATGTGCCAGTGCCGGCGTCCAAGAGTCGGCCCACCCACCTGTCCAGGGCAATGGCACTCGCACGGTTTTGTGCACTTGGGGGGGGAGGCAGCCCAGTTAGGGAGGTTTAAAAAATGGCATATGTTGATGTTGGACATTCAGCAGCTGCAAATGGAGGAATTGGAGAAGTCCGAGGAAGAGGAGGACAAAAGCGAGCCATTTTTCTAGCAACCTATGTGTCATCAGGGGAAGGTGGGACAAAATTCTTTGAAACCCATGCATGGTTCATTTTATTGAAGGTTAGATCATCAACATTTTGGGTCGACAGATGGGTCCTTTTTTCTGTCAGGATTGAGCAAGCAGCACTGAAGACTCTTTCCGATAGCACACTAGCAGCAGGGCAAGCGAGCTCCTGTAAGGCATATTGTGTCAATTTAGGCCAGGCGTCCAGTTTAGAGGCCCAATAGTCAAAGGGGAATGACCTGTGAGGGAGAACATCGATATGGGACGAGAATTAGTTTGTAACCATAGTTGACAACTGCTGTTTCCTGTCACTTTCAATTGATGCAGTACTACCAGTCGTGTGAGCGGTACCTGAAAAATCAGTCCACAACAAGGTCATGAAACCCCTGTCTCCAACGCCACTTCTGATGTGTACACCACGAACACCTCTTCCATATTGCCCCCTACGGCTCGCTGGAGAACCATCACCGCTGCTGTGTGCTGGGAATGCCTCAAAAAAACGGTTTACCAGAGTTGCTTGTTTGTTAGCCAATATTAGGTCAAGGTTCTCCTGTGGCATGATGTTTTGGATTTTGCCTTTATAGCGTGGATCCAGGATGCTGGCCAACCAGTAGTCTTCATCGTTCATCATTTTGGCAATGCGGGGGTCCCTTTTTAGGATCTGCAAGGCATAATCTGGCATGTGGGCCAATGTTCCCGGTGTCAATGATGCACTGCAATTGCTGGGGGGAGGAGCACTTTCTGGCAAATCCACATCCCTCCAGTCACGCACAAACCCTGTACCAGACCTTGCCACGCCAACATTTTCCCTTGCCCCAAGAGAAGCATCCTACTCCCCTAAATAATCATCCCCATCATCATCCTCCTCCTATTCCTCTTCTTCCTCCACCTCGTCCAGGAGAGGTCCCGGAGCAGACAATGGCTGACTGTCATCGAGGCTTCCCTCCTCCTCTTCCTCATCCTCCTCGACTGCAGATGCCTGCTCCTTAATGTGCGTCAAAGTTTGCATGAGCAGACGCATAAGTGGGATGCTCATGCTTATGATGGCGTCGTCTGCGCTTACCAGTCGTGTGCATTCCTCAAAACACTGAAGGACGTTACAGAGAACTTTCAGCTTCGACCACTGCACACCCGACAACTTCATGTCTGCCCTCAAAGTGTCTGGCCGTGTATCCTCCCACAAATGCATTACAGCCTGCCTCTGTTCGCACAGCCTCTCAACCATGTGCAGGGTGGGGTTCCACCTTGTTGCAATGTCGATAATTAGGCGGTGCTTGGGAAATTGGAGTAGTCGAGGCGGGAGATGATAAGGGCATGTACTAGTTTTTTTGTGGTTTCATGTTTGAGGAATGTGCGTATCCGGGAAATATTTTTGAGATTGAGGTGGCAGAAGGAGGCAAGGGCTTGGATATGTGGCTTGAAAGAGGGCAGAGTCGAGGATCACCCAAAGGCACCGAGCGTGCGGGACTGGGGAAAGCGAGCAGCCATTGACATTGATGGATAGGTCTGGTGGAGGGGTAGAGTGAGATGGAGGAAAGATGATGAATTCTGTTTTGTCCATGTTCAGTTTGAGAAAGCGAGCAGAAAAGAAGGCTGAGACTTTTTTGCAATTTTGTTTGCTCTCCAGTTTTCTAGGCTGCTACATTACAATACAGTCATTCTACTAATGTATAACCTGCAATATATAGGAATTAGTGAGCAGTGTTATGTTTATGGCAGTAAATGGCAGTCAGGTACCTGACTGGAGTGAGATTTCTGGTATGGCGCGTGAAGGCTCACACCACTAGTCAGATGCTCCAGCTTCATGAAAAGACGTGCAACTCTTCAGGAATCAGGAGTCTCTAACTAGAGATGATTAAACTTGTTCAAAAAATGTTCATCAATCTTAAATTCAGCACAAATGTAGCACACATTCAGATTTGTGTACAGTTTCGGTCACAGATTGGTAAATGGTCACGTTTCCACTAATGCTTTTGTTTTTACTTTGTCTCTGATAGTGGTGTTGTATGATGAGCGGCTGGTACGTGTTTTATGATGGGAGGGGTCTAGGTCAGAGGAGTGGCGGAGCATAATTTTTTTTTTTAAATTTATTTATTTTTTTTTGTTCTGTAATAACTTAAAGTGTGCACATACCAGCAGCCAATCAGGGCACAGAAACCATAGACAACGTCATGACAAAAGGTCTTCTGTGATTGGCTGCCGAAGTCACATTTCCCTGTCCGGATAAAAATTGATCATCTTGCTTGGCTGGCACCATTTTATCAGTGCAACAGCACAGAGTGGCCACTCCTGCTGCTGAAAGTGAACTACTCAGATAGCAAGATAGGACCATGTCCTGTGTGAAATCTACCTACCAGCATCTAGCTAGATTGTGCTAAAACTGTATTGCAGTCACAGGAGACCCCATTTGCTAATCAAAATCATTTGGGCAAAAACTGTGTTGCAGTGAGGAATCAGGAGGCCCCATTATCTCTTAAAAATCATTAGGACTAATATTGTGGTTGAGCCCGAAGGCCCTATTTGCTAACAAAAGTTATTTGGGATAAAACTGTGTTGCAGTGAGGAATCAGGAGGCCACATATCCTCTTAAAAATGATTAGGTATAACAGTGTTGCTTTGGCACATTGTCTATGAAAATAAATAGTGACTGTTCATTTATAGACAGGTAACTGACAGGTGTCGGCCTAAGGATGTGAAACAGCAGGGTACAAGAGGGGAAGGGTACATGCAACATATGTGGGGAAAAAACAAGGTTGCTGTGGAAGGGGGAATAGGCTTGGTGTTCGACATCTACGTGGTTTAGGTATTAATGTTAATGAAAGCTCAACTGAACAAACACCATCTTGTCCAATTCAAAGACCACTGACAACATCTGTTACTTGTGTGCTACTTCACTCACTTTCTTTGGAAGATGCACAGCAGTATGCTTTGTAGATGAAAGCCAGAAAGAGCATTTGCTCCACTGGATGGGAAGAACTGCATCAAGTGTCCTTTCCTCCTCTTCCTCCACCTTAACATCACACACAGTACAATCCTCAGAGATGGAACCCTACTCACCCTTGTTTCCCCCTGCATCACAAATTTCCAAACTCCCAAATTACTGTGGGGAGCCACAGATATGTCATTCTGCAGAACTGTTCACACATTCTATTCCATGGGCATGAGAGGTCTGCTCCAAAGATTCACAGAATTAAGAGGAGAAAAGCATCTGCACTGATGTCCAAGATAATTTTTATATTGGATCTGAGGCTGGATGAAGTAGGGTCTGAACAGAATACGGACTTTCATCACAAGATGTTAACCACCGGGGTTGGAGGTAATCCTGATGAGGCTCAGATCCCAGAGGCACATGCAAACTGTACTGTGGTGTCAGGGCAAGAAGAGGAGGAGGGTGACTCTCAGGGTGAGAAAGAGAAGAATAAAGAGGATGATGATGAGGTTGTAGATTCCACTTGGTGAGAACCCATGGGAACATAGCTGTGTAGCTCAGCAGAAGAGATGGAGGAGGAGGAAGATGAGGAGGTTACGTTGCAGCTTGTCGCACAGACACGGAGTGATGCAACCATGACAAGCACTGCATCATCAGCCAGAACTGTGGATGTGGCCAGTGCAGGTTGTAAATCTGTAATTTGCAGGGGCGGGAAGATTGCATAGCATAGGCTTTTTTAGGACCGCAAAAGATTACCCAACGCACTTTATCTGCCAAATTTGCAAACAAAAACTCAGTATAGGCAAAACTTGCAATGATTTGACAACTACAATCATGAACCATCACATGCACTATCAATATACCCTAGTCTGGGAATTTCATTACACTAAAATGCCGACTAGTGGGCCTCACCAACCACCAGCAGTCCCATCAACCACATCTGCTGCTTTTTCTTCCTCCGTCACTGTGTCAAGTGTTCTCACACAGGTTTCCGACCACAGAAACTCCACTTGTTTACCCCTACAGTTGGGGGGGGGGGGTGAAATCCCATCAGCTGTTACAGAAGTGGACATTCCTGCTGTTTGTATGTCACCTAGCACTTCACTTCTATCTCAATCCACCATAACATCTCTGACTGCACCTCACTCAAAGTCCAGCAGGTTGTCCTCTTCATCCTACACAATCCTCTCTCAGCGCAGCAGCCAGCCCTTGGTACCGAAGCTGTGGTCTCGTAGAAGAATGGTTCCTCCTATACGTGCCAAAGCTAAGAGCTTGAACTACACCATCAACAATCTGTTGGCCATGGAAATGCTACCTTTCCGCATGGTGAATACAGACGGTTTCCAAAAGTTATAGATACATAGCTAAAGGCCTGGAATAATGAAAACACCATAATTATGGTCAGAGATACTCTCCATGCAATAGCTATAACATAGAAATAGGGATTTTAGAGAGCTTACATCTCAATTAATAGACAAAATGTGTGGAAAAAGAATATATAAAAGCCCAGTATCAGTCAAAAGGTATATGAAAGGTCTTTACTAATTATTAAATGACCAGGATGCAATAGAGTAATTAAATACCACACATTACAATAAGTTAGAAAAGGACATATAAAATCAAGTGGGCAGTGACACATCAGTGTTGCAGCACAATGAGTGAATAGTATCTATATAAACAATGGCAGGAAAATTTCATATGAAAAGACCAATGTGTTAATAGCTCTTTGTAGCAGAACTAAAGGGGAGAACTTAGTGCCCACCAATATAATCATGGAGAACCAGCTCTCTTAGCCACAGTAAGCACAGGCCACTAAATCAAAGAAGCCCCCTCACATACACAAAAGGGTATGGTAATCCCAACCGCAACCAAAATCAAGTAATGTGAAAATTTCAAAAAAGCTCTTTACCCATAGTAAATACACCCTTGTGCCACACTGGAGCCCTGACGCGCGTTTCGCACCTCTCTTCCTCGGGTGAACACATACTTTTATTTTGCATTACAATCACAGCTATGCCTCTGACTGCAATGCATGCCCGCAGCCTCAATACACCTCTGTACGCCTCCTGGGAGGACACCTAGCGACTCTCGCAAATGACACTAGTCACTGCCTAACAGGGCCCATAGTGTTTCTAGATGCTGTGCCACACACCACTTTATAAAGGGGAAATAATATTAAGATGAAAGTTAAACCAATCAATATAATTGGTAAGAGAATCTATAACCATTTAGATGCTGCTTAAAAAAAATTGAAGCTATACTGGATATATAAACTGCAGACTCTCTCAACATCAGGCCTAAAAGAAATCTAAAATAATTAATTCAATAACTGTCCTGTGGAATTGCTTGAGATAACCATCTACATAACTATCCATATACTAGTTCCTGCCCCGATGGCCTTTTCTGACAGAGTATAATGACACAATGTGAATCCTTAGTGACACAATATATCCTGTGTGTTTCTTCTGAGGATATTTCCATTGCAACTGTGACATCTTGTGGCCAGTCTAAAGTACTACACCTTTACCACCTGTCGTCCTTACTCGTCATTTCTCTTATCTTACATGTTATCTATAGTAGTACAGATAAGGATAATTTGCAGATAATTCATGTTGCTGGTATCCCATATAATAAATCCAAATCCAGACAGAAAGTACATGCGTTTTTTCCTTATTTAGCCAATGAGTTTCAAAATACTACAGACTTCATCAGGACTTATCTAAACCTGGTGAAGATGTCTGTAGCACTTCGAAACACGTTGGCTAAATAAAGAAAAAAATGCATGTACTTTTGGTCTGAATTTGAATTTATTATATGTGATACCAGCAGCATGGATTATCTGCAAATCCTCCTTGTCTGTGTTTCCCCTGTCTGATGAACAATTGGACCTGCAGCAGCTGGATGGATGTGATTGAAATGTTGTGTATGCACATCTGAATCAGGTTAGTAAACTTTATTTAAACACCTTCATCTTCCTTGGATTAAACCGATTAAACCCTATTGCGCTGTCGTTTTCCTTCTAGTTTTAATCTGCAGAAGAACAGCACTCTCATTTTTCTGTACATCGCTTCAAATTAGCAAAAAGTAAATTATTTGTATTCATTATAATTCCAGTATCTTCCAAGTTATCCACATGTATCATAATTACATTTTAGTGTTTGTGAATATAACACACACTTCAAGTGATTATCAGCTATATATACCATGCACTTTGTTATTATATATTTTTTATTATGATTATTACTGTTGCTATAAAAAAGGTTGCATCTTATTTCAGCAGCTCAAACTGCATTTCATGAGTTTATTAGTGATGAGCACGCATGCTTTACTTGCTCGAGCATCAGTGTGCTCGAGATGCTCGTTACTCAGCAAGTCCCCACCCCGCATGCGGGGATTGCCTGCCAGTTACTGTAATGCTGTAGCCATCTTGGTTGTGGCATTACTATGATTGGCTGGCCACATAATGTAATCGGGTCTATATAAGACCCGTGACGCCAATATAGGCACACTGTAAACCGGAAACAGGCAGATTAGGGAGAGGTGCTGGGGAATTAGGGAGATCATTTTTTCTGCGTATAGGTAGGGATTACCGAATAACAGTTATATTTCAACTACAACAACAGCCCTTGTTAGGGCTTGTTATAATGAGCATTCATACTGCTATTAGCAGCATTTAGTGATAGATTGTGCTGAAGGGATTGTGTGCAATAGTATAGGGTTAATTGCACTGCCTTTTTTATGCTGCAACTCATACCAAAAACCACTCTTCAGTGATAATATTCTTCCTGCTCACAATCCTGCAAATTGTTCTGAGTTTGGAAATATTATACACTATTTTTAATGCAGTTACTCATTGAAAGCATACAGCCAGAATTGTTTGGTTAACCCCTTCATGACCCAGCCTATTTTGACCTTAATGACCTGGCCATTTTTTGCAATTCTGACCAGTGTCCCTTTATGAGGTAATAACTCTGGAACGCTTCAACGCACCCTAGCGATTCTGAGATTGTTTTTTCGTGACATATTGGGCTTCATGTTAGTGGTAAATTTAGGTCAATAATTTTTGCGTTTATTTGTGAAAAAATCAGAAATTTGCCGCCATAGTGTGTTGCCACATTACCGCCATAGTGTTCTGCCTCTTTTAGCAGCGGTTTTTCTGTGGACCCCGAGTGGCGAAGGCACTTTATTTATTTTTTATTTAGTGTCTTCTGCCACTCCTAACATAATACTAGCGCCAGGGTCTGGCTAGAGATGGCAGACGAGCAGCAACTTGTGCAGTGTGTGCGACAGCTCGAGGCTCGCTTGGCCACCCTTGAGAGGTCTCTCGCAGCTGCGCAGGCCACAGACGCTGCTGTTCAGGCACTCACAGATGCGGTAGGGCATATGTCCATGTCCTCACTTGTGCCGACAGTTACCCGCCTCCCGTTGCCCGAAAAATTCTCTGGGGATGGCACCTCCTGCAGGGGTTTCATCAGCCAGTGCTCAATACACCTGGAGCTGCCGGCTTCGCAATTCCCTACAGATTGGGCTAAGGTGGCCTTTATTATCTCCCTACTGTCGGGCAAGGCCTTGAAATGGGCTACGCCTTTATGGGAACGTGGTGACCTCGAGATTCGGACCGCGGCCAACTTGCTAACAGCCATCAAGCAAGTATTTCTCGGTCCCCGGGTTACGCACGATACGTCTCTGCAACTACTCGCCCTTACTCAAGGGTCACTCTCGGTTAGCCAGTATGCCGTCCGTTTTTGGACACTGGCGTCCGAGTTGGAATGGTCCGACAAAGCTCTTATCCCCGTTTTTTGGCGAGGTCTAGCGGAGCACGTGAAGGATGCTCTCTCCACTAGAGAGATCCCCACCAACTTGGAGGAGCTAATAACCGTCTCTTCACGTATTGATCTCCGTTTTTCGGAGCGCGGTATGGTGCGGGCTCACTCCAAGCAAGAGTTGTCTCAGCTCCTAAATTTTTTGTACCTCCTGAGCCCATGGAGGTGTCTCGTGCCAATCTTAACACAGACTCAGACCAGGAATCCATTTGCGGTTGTCCCCATGTATGTGCGGTTTCTCCGGAAACCAGCTCCCCACAATGGTCAGAGTCTGAACCGGTCATCGAGACCTTCGTCCCTCCTCATCTTAGGGCTCAAGTTCTCGCATGGGCGCACGCTTCCCATGCGCCTCATCATGAAGGCTACATGCAAATCTCGAAGCTCTTGGCCGGAGCATATTGGTGGCCCCATAGAGCTTGGGACATTAAAAAATTTATCCAGACTTGCACTTCATGTGCCCAGGTCAACCTTCCTAAGCGGAGAGTGGTGATGGTCGCTGATTCGCAGCAGCGTTCAGTTACATCGCCTGCTCCTGCCATCTCCCAGGTTTCTCTTTTGAAACCTGGTGACCTTGCTTCCACTGATGCCTTCCAGGTGTCCCGCTTTACTGTAACACCTACCAGGAAACCAAACTCGCCTTCGCTTGAGTTTGAGCCCAGGTTGAAGGTTCGGAAGGCTCAGGGATGAGGGGGCCCTAGGAGGGGGGGGTAATATTAGGAGTCTGATTTCGTCCTCTCCTATGATGAAATCTAGACCCTTGCATTCTGCAGTCTCCTGCATTTCATCTGCGGTAGGGGAGATTGCAGAGGAGAGTGCCTTGCGGCAACTCTCTCCAGAGGCTAAGTCCTATGTTCCCTCCACTGAGCATGCTCATGGGACGAGCTCCCATTGGAGTTCGGGAGTCACGTGCTCAGGTCCTGTGTCGGATCCTATTGGCTCCTCCTGGAGCCTTGGAGATTTCTGGAAGGTCCCATTTGGTATAAAAAGCGCGCATGGCTGTTCCACCATGCGCTAGTATTTCATACTTGCTGCTGTATGTATGGTGATGGATGCATGGACTGGTGACTGACTTATTAAGAAACCCCTTCCCTCTGATAATATGTCTGTGTGAGTGTTTGGGCATCGGCCAGTAGCAGCGCTAGCGCCAGCGCGCTTATGCTCCATCTACTTCAGCAGCTAGTGTCCTGCATCGCGCTTGCGACATAGCGGTGCCTTCTCTGCGGCTCAGTTCATGCCGCGCTGTGGTTGCAGTCCTGCTGGGCATTCGCAGTTGCGACGCCACGCGCCTTACTTTACGGTAGGTCTAGAAGGAGTAGTCCTGCTGTTTAAGGCTACTCCTATGACCTTTAATACCGTGTCTATTTTCGCTGAGAGTCTGTGACCCTGAACAGACTTAGTGATTAGTTTATGCTGTATGCCTGCAGCTCTGTGAGTATAACAGAGATTGCTTCAGTGCACTGGGTACAGTCAAACCCTTTGCACATTAACGCCATAGCATTCTGCCTCTTTTAGCAGCGGTTTTTCCATCCACCGGTGGACCCCGAGTGGCGAAGGCACTTTATTTATTTTCTATTTAGTGTCTTCCGCCACTCCTAACATTTTCATGCATTTTTGCTAACACTAATAACTGGTTGGTCACCCTTCTATACCCACGCTACAAGGAAAACTTTATTTCTCCTTCCCGTGGCACAGAGGTTTAATAAAATGTTGCAGTACCAGAAGGCCCTGGTTGAAGAATTACTAAAAAATTCCCATCTGACAATACTGGCGGCAGAAGTCACAGTTTCTTGAGCAACCAAGGAATGGAAACTAAGGAGACACACACCAGATGTAGCAGAGGCAGGGTAAAACTCTCAAAGGTTTGGTACAGTTTTTGCACACCCTTCCAGTGCCCAGGCCCTGAAGGCAGGGTACTCTGTCAAGGAGGTAAAAAGTTTTGGAAGATGCTGAAGGAGTACCTTGCCAACTGTGCAAGTGGGTCACCCACGCACACCCAGGGCAGCGGGGTACTCGGTAGCGGGCCGGTGTCAAGGCGGGAATGTGTCACAGCAGCGGTGACCCGGTCCATGGCCCTGGGCGCCCGATATCAATGGCGGTGATGTTAATGGTGTTAAAGTTTATTAGGTAGTTCGTGACGCCACTCGTGGTGTTTGGCAAGTAAGATGTTGAGCCAACGCTGCATGCAGATCCGCTGGGACTGATGGTGTGGTGCAGAAGAGATGGTATAACTCCCCACAGGTGGAGCTACAGTCCCAGGGCAGTGTAGGTGCAATGGATGAGGAGAGGTGCAGAATGGTATGGAAGCTGGTACCCAGGTGTAGTGGTGCGGGAATAACTGGAGGACAGCAGGGTGTGCGGTTCCAAAGCTTTACTCACTGTTTGCAGTTCACACAACTGCCTGCCTCCGTACTGTGTTCTCCAGGTTAGGGCTCCAGCCAACCTCCAGGCAGGATAGGATTCTCCCTTCCACACTCCGCCAACATGTACCTTACTGAACGACTCCTCCAATGTGCCTTTAGGTGCGAAGCACTCCAGTACTTAGTTACCCTGGAATGCCTCTCTCTAGGTGTTCCTAGTCTTTACTTGTATGACAGACAGCTGTAGCCTGCTTCGCGGACTCCTCACTGCGTCCCGGCTCTCTATTCAGTTGCTGTTGTGTCCCAAGTCTATGATGCGAGCAAGGCATTAGTGGCTCACTACTCCTATGGTGTCTGTTGCTGGACATAAAGATCCAATCAACCTCGGGGACCGGGCCCCGGCCTTTGCGCTCTCTGGACTGGAAGGGTTCTCTCTCTTTTTCAACCTGCTTCCCACCGTCCTTCTATTCCCCTTTGTTCTGATCTGTTCTATCTCTCTTATGGAATCTGTAGTCTTCAGTCTACGTCTCTTTCTCCTTCTCTTCCTTCCCAGAGGAGCTGGTTCCACTAAGACCAGTCCTCAGCCTCTCCTGACTGACTGCCTTCCTCCACCTTGAGCTCCTCTCAGGCTGACCTGCTGTCAGCCTGCTCTCTCTCTGGGACTCACCCCAGACTGACCTGAAATCCTACACCTTCCCTCTCTTTTATACTAACTCCACCCGCCTCCCCAGCACCTCTTGTGTTATGAAGCCAGGGACCACAAAAGGCACCCTATGACCTTTCCAGCATAAAGCATGGATGGGTCCCTGCTGAACTATCCTGTGTGTGGGGTGCAGGTGTTGGAATGCGGAAAGGAGTTCCCAGCCTACCTGGATGGTGGGGCACTACAGCTTAGGAGAAGGTGCAGTACCTCTGTGGCGACTGAAGCCTCAGGGAGGCCACACAAGCATCGGCCATGATTCCTCTGTGCTTTACAACTATTTGGAATCCAATGAAACATGTGGCATGAATTGTCTCTCGACACCTTGGAGGTCCTTGCCTGCCCTGCTGCTAGCGTTTTGCCAGAGCAGGGTTTTAGTGCTGCCTAGGAAATTATCACTGATAGATGCATCTACCTATTATCTGAAAATACAGACAGGCCGACTCTTATCAAAAAGAACAAGCACTGGATTGGGCCAGACTTCTCAACACCATCGGATGACAGTAGCGGAACAAAAACTCAAATCCAGTGTTTCTCTTTTTTCTGGTCTATTCCAATACACCCCTTCCCAATCAAACATGGGTATATGCTTCAGGGTTTAATCTTTTTTGTGTTGTCCTCCTCCCCCTCCTCATCCTCCACCATCATCATATCAACAGGGTGATCACACTACCCTCGCTATAAATTTTTTAAGGATTTTTAACCCCTTTCTGCCATTAGACGTACTATCCCGTCCATGTGCCCTGGGACTTAATTCCCAAGGACGGGATAGTACGTCTAATGCGATCAGCGGCGCCCACGTGGCGAGCGCCGCTGATCGCAGCCGGGTGTCAGCTGATTATCACAGCTGACACCCGGAACAATGTGTCAGGGGCGGTCACGGACCGCCCCCGACACTTTAACCCCTTGTACACGGCGATCAAACACGATCGCGGTGTACCAGGGGTTAAAGGGATGCATCGGCAGGGAGGGGGCTCCCTCCATGCTTTCCTGAGCCCCCCACGGCAGCGCAATGTGCAGCGATGCTGCGGGGGACTCCTTCCCTACAGGCCCCCGGATCCAAGATGGTGACGGGGGCCTTCGGGGGCCTGTAGGGAGCTGACTTCCTCACTGCCTGCAAAGTGCAGGCATGAGGAAGTCTGCAGAACTGCCTGTGACAGATTGCTGATCTGTCACAGTGATCTGTGATGTGACAGATCAGCGATCTGTCACAGGACAGTGATGTCCCACCTGGAACTATGTAATAAAGTTAAAAAAAAAAAAAAAAAAAGTGTAAAAATAATTTTTAAAAAATCGCTAAATAAATTAGTAAAAAAAAAAAAATATTCCCCAATAAATACTTTTTTTTGAAAATAAAAAAAAAGCAATAAAAGTACACATATTTGGTATCGCTGCGTCCGTAGTGACCCGCCCTATAAAACTGTCCCATTAGTTAACCCCTTTAGCGAACCCCTTAAAAAATAAAAATAAAAAACGAAGCAAAAAATAATGATTTATTATCATACCACCGAACAAAAAGTGCAATAACGCGCGATCAAAAAGACGCATATAAATATCATGGTACCGCTGAAAGCGTCATCTTGTCCCGCAAAAAAATGAGCTGCCATACAGCGTCAACTGCACAAAAATAAAAAAAATTTGGCTCGCAAAATAAAGCGATGCAAAAATAATTATTTTTTATATAAAATTGTTTTCATTGCAAAAAACCGACAAAACATAAAAAAACGACCTAAATGAGGTATCGCTGTAACCGTACCGACCCGAAGAATAAAACCGCTTTATCAATTTTACCGCACGCGGAATGGTGTAAACGCACCCCCCCAAAAGAAATTCATGAAACGCTGGTTTTTGTTCATTCTGCGCCCCAAAAATCGGAATAAAAAGCGATCAAAAAATGTCACGTGCCCGAATATGGTATCAATAAAAACGTCAACTCGTCCCGCAAAGAATAAGACCTCAAATGACTCGGTGGGTCAAAATACGGAAAAATTATAGCTCTCAATATGTGGTGATGCAAAAACTATTTTTACAATAAAAAGCGTCTTTTAGCGTGTGACAGCCGCCAAATATAAAAACCGCCTTAAATAGTAAATCAAACCCCCCGTTATCACTCCCTTAGTTAGGGAAACATAATAAAATTAAAAAAAAAATATTTAGGGCTAGGGTTAGGGCTAGGGTTAGGGCTAGGGTTAGGGCTCAGATTAGGGTTAGGGGTGTGTTGGGGCTAGGGTTGGAGTTATATTTGGGGGTTTCCACTGTTTGGGCACATCAGGTGCTCTCCAAATGCACCATGGCGTCTGATCTCAATTCCAGCCAATTCTGCGTTGAAAAAGTCAAATGGTGCTCCTTCCCTTCCAAGTTCTGCCATGCGCCCAAACAGTGTTTTACCCCCACATATAGGATATCAGTATACTCAGGACAAATTGCAAAACAACTTTTGGGGTCCAATTTCTCCTGTTACCCTTAGGAAAATAAAAAATTGGAGGCAAAAATATCATTTTTGTGGAAAAAATGATTTTTTTTATTTTCATGCCCAGTGGTTATAAACTTCTGTGAAGCACTTGGGGGTTCAAAGTTCTCACCACACATCTAGATAAGTTCCTTGGGGGGTCTAGTTTCCAAAATGGTGTCATTTGTGGGGGGTTTCCACTGTTTTGGTACATCAGGGGTTTTCCAATCGTGACATGGTGTCCGATCTCAATTCCAGCCAAAAACGTCAAATGGCGCTGCTTCCCTTCCGAGCTCTGCCATGCGCCCAAATAGTCATTTACACCCACATATGGGGTATCAGCGTACTCAGAACAAATTGCACAATAACTTTTAGGGTCCTGTTACCCTTGGAAAAATAAAAATTGGAGGTGAAAAGATAATTTTTGTGGAAAAAATATGATTTTTTAATTGTACCGCTGTACGTTATAAACTTCTGTGAAGCCCTTGTGGGTTCAAAGTTCTCACCACATATCTAGATAAGTTCCATGGGAGGTCTAGTTTCCAAAATGGGGTCACTTGGGGGGGGTTACCACTGTTTAGGTACATCAGGAGATCTCCAAACCCGACATGGCGTCCGATCTGAATTCCAGCCAATTTTGCATTGAAAAAGTCAAACGGCGCTCCTTCCCTGCTGAGGTCTGCCATGTGCCGAAACAGTGGTTCCTGTTATGAATGAGTCACCGTAGGAGGCAAAAACAGAAATACTAGCTAAGTCCAGAAAACCAGAGAAGTTGGCAGCTATCGGATTGCAGACCCCTGAACCTATCAACAACAACTAGCAGTAGCCGTGGGAGGTTCCTACGGTGCGCTAGACCCCTCGATCACAGCCGGAGAGCTAAATAGCCTAAAGACAGAAAGGGAAATCTAAACTGCCCCAGAGCAGACCCCAAAGCAATAGGCAGCCCCCAACATATAAAGACGGTGAAGCAAGATGAAAAAACACTAACACAGATAGAAAGATAGGCTGAGCAAATGATGGGGCCCAAGCTAACTAAATAGGACAGGATAGAAAAGCTGCTGTCTGCAATCCGCACAAAAACCCTATCAAAAACAAGAGCCAACAGACTGATAGGGAAAAAAAGCCCTGAAGACGCTTGGCTTCAAAAAGACTATATCAGAACTCAGGTATTTTCTGAAGACAGAGCAAAAAAGGCAAAAAGGAATTCAGCTCACCCCAGCAGGGAATGGCAGAAATCCAGAAAAACAATGCAAAACAAAACCAAAACACAAATGCAAAAAGCAGAGCAGAAAACTTAGCTTTTGAAGAGCAGGAATCAGACTGGTCTCCTAGAATCCATCAGAGAAATCACCAGCTAGGCAGAATGGCATCAGCTGCCTTATATCCAGTAAGCAATTCCCGTCACCCAGTCATCATCATCCAGCTCAGGTGCTTGGTTATCAGCCTCACTACCTTCCTTCACCAGAAGAGGGAGTTCATCAGACCTCAATGGTGAAGGGGAAAATGAACTCACAACAGTACCTCCCCCTTGAGGAGGGGTCACCGAACCCTCATCCACGCCACCAGGGCGATCAGGGTGAGCCCGATGAAAGGCACGCACCAATCTTTTGGCATGAATATCAGAGGCAGAGACCCAGGAATTATCCTCCTGATCATAACGCTTCCACTTAACCAAATACTTGCCAGACGGGAATCCAGTATCTTCTCTACCTCATATTCCATGTTACCTTCAATCAATACAGGGTCCGGAGGTGCCACACCAGGAACTACTGGTTCAACAAACCTCTTCAACAAGGACTTATGAAACACATTATGGATTTTAAATGTGACAGGAAGAGCCAACCGAAAAGAGACCGGATTAATAATCTCCAAAATCTTGTAAGGTCCAATAAATCTAGGCTTAAACTTAGGAGAAGCCACCTTCATAGCGATATTTTTTGATGATAACCAAACCATATCACCCACCTTAAACTGGGGACCAATGGTCCTATGTCGGTTGGAAAACTGCTGGGCCTTTTCCTGGGAGAGAGATAACTTATCCACCACTTGGTCCCAGATCTGGTGCATTCTCTCCACCACACTGTCAACACCTGGGCAGGCAGAAGGCTCCACCTGCCCTGAAGAAAATCGAGGATGAAACCCAAAGTTACAAAAAAAAGGTGACATCAAAGTGGCAGAACTAGCTCTATTATTTAAAGCAAATTCGGCCAAGGGCAAAAATGAAACCCAATCATCCTGATCAGCGGAAATAAAAGCATCTCAAATACGACTCCAAGGTCTGGTTTGTTCTCTCCGTCTGCCCTTTGGTCTGAGGGTGAAAAGCAGAGGAGAAGGACAACTGAATTCCCAGCTTGGAACAGAAAGTCCTCCAAAATCTAGACACAAACTGAACTCCTCTGTCAGATACAATGTTCTCAGGAATCCCATGCAAGCGAACCACCTGTTGCAAAAACAGGGGCACCAACTCAGAGGAAGATGGCAACTTAGGGAGTGGTACAAGATGAACCATCTTAGAGAACCTATCACAAATCACCCAAATAACAGTCATTCTCTGAGAGACAGGCATATCAGAGATGAAATCCATTGAAATATGGGTCCATGGCCTCCTGGGGACCGGCAAAGGCATCAACAACCCACTAGAGCGAGAACAAGGTTTAGACCGGGAGCAAGTCCCACAAGACTGCACAAAATTCCTGACATCACGAGACAAGGCGGGACACCAAAAAGACCGACTCACCAGATCTCTAGTACCAAAAATACATGGATGACCAGCCAATGCAGAGCAATGAACTTCAGACTTCACTCTCTTCTTCCACTGGTCAGGAACATACAACTTTCCACTGGGACAATGCTCAGGTTTGTCCTCCTGGAACTCTTCCAGAGCACGTCTCAAATCAGGCGAGATGGCAGAAAGAACTACCCCTTCGCCTAAGATGGTAGCAGGCTTGGTCACCACAGGAAAATCAGCAAAGAAGCTCCTAGAGAGGGTGTCAGCCTTGACATTCTTAGTGCCAGGAAGAAAAGAGACCACAAAATCAAAACGTGTAAAAAACAAGGCCCACCTAGCCTGACTAGGGTTCAAGCGTTTGGCCGACTCCAGGTAAATCAAATTCTTGTGGTCAGTGAGGACCACAACTTTATGTTTAGCTCCCTCTAACCAATGTCTCCACTCCTCAAATGCCCATTTCATGGCTAACAGTTCCCGATTCCCCACATCATAGTTACGTTCAGATGGGGAGAACTTTCAGGAAAAGAAAGCACAGGGATTCATTTTAGATGTTACAGGATCCTTTTGGGACAAAACAGCTCCTGCACCAATCTCAGAAGCGTCCACCTCTACCTGGAACGGGAGTGAGACATCAGGTTGCCGCAAAACCGGGGCAGAAGTGAATCTTCGCTTCAGCTCCTGAAAGGAAGAAACAGCCTCCGGAGACCAATTCAACACATCAGCACCCTTCTTAGTCAGATCAGTCAATGGCTTGGCAATACTAGAAAATTTTGCTATAAATTTCCGATAAAAATTAGCAAAACCCAAAAACTTCTGGAGGGCCTTCAAAGAAGTGGGCTGAACCCAATCAAATGGCCTGTACCTTGGCCGGGTCCATTTCAATAGTTGATGGAGACAAAATAAATCCCAAAAATGAAATCCTCTGTACCCCAAAAAGGCATTTCGATCACTTGACATACAGGGAATTCTCCCTCAAGATCCGGAACACAGTCCGAACATGTTCCACATGAGAATCCCAATCCTTGGAAAAGATCAAAATATCATCCAGATAGATAAATAAAAAATTTATCCACAAAGTCTCGGAAAATGTCGTTCATGAAGCACTGGAAGACAGAAGGGGCATTAGTGAGCCGAAAAGACATCACCAGGTACTCAAAATGTCCCTCCGGAGTATTAAACGCTGTCTTCCATTCATCCCCATGCTTAATGCGGATAAGATTATACGCCCCCTGAGGTCAAGCTTGGTAAACCAGCAAGCACCTTTACCTCTGGAGAATAGATCCGAAATCAGGGGTAACGGATACTGATGTTTAATAGTAATTTTGTTGAGGGCACGATAATCAATACAAGGTCTTAATGAACCATCCTTTTTAGCCACGAAAAAAAAAACAGCACCTAAGGGTGAAGAGGATGGTCTAATATGACCCTTCTCCAACGCCTCCTTCATGTAGGATCGCATAGCCTCGTGCTTGGGTACAGATAAATTGAAGAGCCGACCCTTGGGAAATTTACACCCCGGGCTCAGTTCAATAGCACAGTCATAACTCCTATGAGGAGGCAAAGACGCAGACTCATTCTCGCTAAATACATCATAAAAGTCCGCCAAATAGTCAGGAACATCATGCGACTGAGGAGAGGTGGAAAAAACGGGAGCCTCACTAAGGACACACCGACAACCCCAACTCACCACAGACACAGATTTCCAATCCAAAACTGGATTATGAATTTGCAACCAGGGAACCCCAGAACAATGGTATCATGCAAATTATGCAACACCAAAAATCTGCAATTTTCTTGATGGTCTGGGGCGACCCGCATTACCACCTGGGTCCAAAACTGAGGTTTATTTTTTGCCAAAGGAGTAGTATCAATCCCCCTCAAAGGGATAGGCATCCGCAGAGGTGTCATAGGAAATCCACAACATTTAGCAAAATCCAAGTCCATTAGGTTCAGGGCTGCTCCGAATCCACAAAAGCCTTGGCGGAAAATGTGGACAGGGAGCAGATCAGAGTAATAGCCAGAAGAAACTTAGGTTGAACACCACCCACAGAAAACGTGTGTGCAAAACGTTTCTCTCGTTTAGGACAGACTGAAATAATATGCGAGGCATCTCCACAAAAAAAGCACAGCTTATTACGCCTTCTGAACTCCTGACATTGCTCCCTGGACAAAACTCTATCACATTGCATAGGTTCAGACACTTGTTCAACAGGTGGCAACACCTCTCGTGCAGTCCTGCGTTCACGTAAATGCCGATCAACCTGAATGGCTAATGACATAGAATCGTCAAGACCAGAGGGAACAGGAAATCCCACCATAGTATCTTTTACGGCTTCTGACAAACCCTTCCGAAAAAGATCTGCCAAGGCATTATCATTCCAGGTAGTAAGGACCGCCCACTTTCGGAATTTTTGACAGTACAATTCTGCAGAATCTCAACCCTGGCTCAATGCCAACAGGGTCTTTTCAGCCTGATCAATAGCATTAGGTTCATCATACAACAACCTCAAGGCTTGAAAAAATGCGTTCACATTAGTCAGAATAGGATCATCTGGTTTCAAAGAAAACGCCCAATCCTGGGGATCGCCACGCAGCAAAGAGATGACAATTTTAACCTGCTGCGCGGAGCTCCCTGACGAGTTAGGCTTCAAGGCAAAAAATAATTTACAATTATTTTTGAAATTCAAAAATTTAGACCAATCCAAAAAAAACGCATCAGGAGTAGTGATCTTTGGTTCAGCAGCATGTGAATGAGCAAGGTAGGCGGAAATTCCCCGCACTTTCACAGCGAGCTGCTCCACACGATCAAACTATTGCTTTATCTCCATTGAGAGAAACAAAAAATTCCCCCTACGGCCTCAGAGATATAGAGGAAAAATATACACACTATTCTTTTTTTTTTTTTTACAATTCTTTCCTGCTATTGAGTACCCTAGGATCTGCGGTATGGCTGGTGATTCTGTTATGAATGAGTCACCGTAGGAGGCAAAAACAGAAATACTAGCTAAGGCCGGTTTCACATTAGCGCATTTTATGCGCGCGCACGGCCGGGGGTAGCTCCGCCCCCGAGCCGGCTCTCTGCCCGGCGTGCCCGCCCCTTGCCTGTAGCGCCGCCTCCTAGCGGACAGCGGCGCCTGCGATCGGCGCACCCTATCTTTAGCATAGGGTGCGCCGATCGTGCGCAGGTCGTGCGCTAGTTGCGCTTTGACCTGCGCTGCGCACTTATGACGGTGCGCCGTGCGCGCCAAAATCCGAAAAGTTCGATTTTGGCGCGCACGGCGCACCGTCATAAGTGCGCAGCGCAGGTCAAAGCGCAACTAGCGCACGACCTGCGCACGATCGGCGCACCCTATGCTAAAGATAGGGTGCGCCAATCGCAGGCGCCGCTGTCCGCTAGGAGGCGGCGCTACAGGCAAGGGGCAGGCACGCCGGGCAGAGAGCCGGATCGGGGGCGGAGCTACCCCCGGCCGTGCGCGCGCTGAAAATGCGCTAATGTGAAACCAGCCTAAGTCCAGAAAACCAGAGAAGTTAGCAGCTATCGGATTGCAGACCCCTGAACCTATCAACACAACTAGCAGTAGCTGGATTTGTCCGCGTTCAGTTTGGCCTGCAGCAGCAGGCATTTTCCAGGGGCACCACGAGGAGGAACGGACTCACCCCCATTTACTGCTTAGTCTTCTTCTGCTTATAATTTTGATTTCTTCTATGCTGATTTTTTGTCTTATGCTTAATGTTCTTCTGCTTTCTGTTCTTCTGCTTTTGCTTCTTCTGCTTCTTGTTCTTCTGTCTTTTGTTCTGTATCTTGGTGGTTGTCTTCATGTTCTTTGTCCTCTTGGTCTTATTATTTAGGGTCATATTTCTGGTCTTCTTTGGTGTGGTCTTCAGGGTCGTCATCATCAGGGTCGTCGTCATGGAGATCAATAAGGATTACCAAAGACAATTTCAAAAAGCTTGATCTTGGAAATGTAGCAGAAGGTACAAGAAGGCTGAGAAACTGGCGAGAACCAGCAGACAGTGCTGGCACCCGGATGGGTAGCAGAAGGAACAAGAGCCAATGGCACTACCGAGGACCAACTGATGGTGCTGGACCACGGTTACTAAGCAGAAGGTACCTGTGCTAAAAAGCACTACCAAGGACCAGCTGACGGTGCTGGACCTCGGATACCGAGATGGAGGCACCTAGGCCAAAGGCTGTGGCGAGAACCAGCAGACAGTGCTGGCACCCGGATGGGTAGCAGAAGGAACAAGAGCCAATGGCACTACCGAGGACCAACTGACGGTGCTGGACCACGGTTACTAAGCAGAAGGTACCTGTGCTAAAAAGCACTACCAAGGACCAGCTGACGGTGCTGGACCTCGGATACCGAGATGGAGGCACCTAGGCCAAAGGCTGTGGCGAGAACCAGCAGACAGTGCTGGCACCCGGATGGGTAGCAGAAGGAACAAGAGCCAATGGCACTACCGAGGACCAACTGACGGTGCTGGACCACGGTTACTAAGCAGAAGGTACCTGTGCTAAAAAGCACTACCAAGGACCAGCTGATGGTGCTGGACCTCGGATACCGAGATGGAGGCACCTAGGCCAAAGGCTGTGGCGAGAACCAGCAGACAGTGCTGGCACCCGGATGGGTAGCAGAAGGAACAAGAGCCAATGGCACTACCGAGGACCAACTGACGGTGCTGGACCACGGTTACTAAGCAGAAGGTACCTGTGCTAAAAAGCACTACCAAGGACCAGCTGACGGTGCTGGACCTCGGATACCGAGATGGAGGCACCTAGGCCAAAGGCTGTGGTGAGAACCAGCAGACAGTGCTGGCACCCGGATGGGTAGCAGAAGGAACAAGAGCCAATGGCACTACCGAGGACCAACTGACGGTGCTGGACCACGGTTACTAGGCAGGAGGTACCTGTGCTAGAAAGCACTACCAAGGACCAGCTGACGGTGCTGGACCTCGGATACCGAGATGGAGGCACCTAGGCCAAAGGCTCTGGCGAGAACCAGCAGACAGTGCTGGAACCTGGGTGGGTAGCAGAAGGTACCCATTCAAAGCAAAGTAGCCAGGCCGCAAGCCGGCCGCAGTTACCGAAACCCACAGTCCTACAGGGGGTCCATGTCCCATTGGCACTACAGATCCAGCCTTCAGTGCCAGTTCCCGCAGCCCACATAGGAGTCACCTAAGCTGCAGGCACCGTAGAGTCGGCTAACCCGGCCGCAAGATGACAGGACAACGGATTGGTGACATAGTGACCTTGACACTACCCGGAAACAGCAGGCGTGCTGGAACCAGGCTGGGCAACAGAGAGTCCCCGTGCCAAAGACACTGCCGAGAACCAGCTGACGGTGCTGGAACCCAGATGGGTAGCAAAAGCTACAAGAGCCAATGGCACTACCGAGGAACAGCTGACGGTGCTGGACCACGGTTACTAGGCAGGAGGTACCTGTGCTAGAAAGCACTACCAAGGACCAGCTGACGGTGCTGGACCTCGGATACCGAGATGGAGGCACCTAGGCCAAAGGCTCTGGCGAGAACCAGCAGACAGTGCTGGAACCCGGGTGGGTAGCAGAAGGTACCCATTCAAAGCAAAGTAGCCAGGCCGCAAGCCGGCCACAGTTACCGAAACCCACAGTCCTACAGGGGGTCCATGTCCCATTGGCACTACGGATCCAGCCTTCAGTGCCAGTTCCCGCAGCCCACATAGGAGTCACCTAAACTGCAGGCACCGTAGAGTCGGCTAACCTGGCCGCAAGACGACAGGACAATGGATTGGTGGCATAGTGACCTTGACACTTCCCGGAAACAGCAGGCATGCTGGAACCAGGCTGGGCAACAGGGAGTCCCCGTGCCAAAGACACTGCCGAGCACCAACTGGCATTGTTGGAGCCCAGGGACAATCATGGTGTAGGCCGAGGCCTACTTGGTGGTAGTTTTAGATTGTTTGTAGGCTACAACAGACTGTCAACGTGCTCCAATTAGGCATCTGTCTCCACTCTATTTCCAGGATTTCACGTGACTACCAACATCGCCAGTTTATGCGTACAGTAGCCGTCTGCCCAATCCACACGTGTTCCAGTGTTACTGGTGTTCTGTAATGTCAGCAGATCCCCTGATGTTTGTCTGCCAATGTCTCCTGCTCTGTCCACATTCCCACCACTTGCAGTGGGAAGGTGGACAGCGCAGGAGACAGTGCCGGACACACATTGGGGGATCAGCTCACGTTACAGAACACCAGGAACACAGGAACAAGTGTGGAATGCGTGGACGGCAACTGTGAGCAGGAACTGGTGGTGTTGGAGGTCAGGGGAAATACTAGAGACAGAGTGGAGACAGAGGCCAAATCAGAGAATGTTTAAATCTGAAGTAGTTACAATTTGGAGGCAGCAGCAGTTTGCCCTCCACACAGCAGGGGATCAGCTGACGTTACCGAACCCCACTTTCACATGAACGAGTGTGTTTTTCTGTGTGGACAGCACTTCCGAGCACCAACTAGCGTTGTTGGAACCCAGGGACAATCATGGTGCAGGCCGAGGCCTACTAGGAGCCAGGTGTAAAGCTGAGGTATTTTGACTTTGGAGGGAGCAGGACACTTTGCCCTCCACACAGCAGGGGATCAGCTGACGTTACTGACCCCCACTTTCACATGAACGAGTGTGTTTTTCTGTGTGGACAGCACTTCTGAGCACCAACTAGCGTTGTTGGAGCCCAGGGAGAACCAAAATGCAGGCCGAGGCCTACTTGATGGCAGTTTTAGATTGTTTGTAGGCTACAACAGACTGTCAACGTGCTCCAATTAGGCATCTGTCTCCACTCTGTTTCCAGGATTTCACGTTACCGCCAACACCGCCAGTTTATGCGTACAGTAGCCGTTTGCCCAATCCACACGTGTTCCTGTGTTACTGGGATTCTGTAATGTCAGCAGATCCCCTGATGTGTGTCTGCCACTGTCTCCTGCTCTGTCCACATTCCCACCGCTTGCAGTGGGAAGGTGGACAGTGCAGGAGACAGTGGCGGACACACATTGGGGGATCTGCTGATGTAACAGAACCCCAGTAACACAGGAACACATGTGGAATGCGTGGACGGCAACTGTGAGCAGGAACTGGTGGTGTTGGAGGTCAGGGGAAATACTAGAGACAGAGTGGAGACAGAGGCCAAATCAGAGAATGTTTAAATCTGAAGTAGCTAAAATTTGGAGGCAGCAGCAGTTTGCCCGCCACACAGCAGGGGATCAGCTGACGTTACCGAACCCCACTTTCACATGAACGAGTGTGTTTTTCTGCGTGGACAGCACTTCCGAGCACCAACTGGCGGTGTCGGAGCCCAGGGAAAATCAGGTAGTAGGCCGAGGCCTACTTGGTGGCAGTTTGCGATTGTTTCTAGACTACTACTAACTGTCAACGTACTCCAATTAGGCCTCTGTCTTCACTCTGTTTCGAGTATTTCCTCTGGCTTCCAACCACGCCAGTTGCTGCTCTGAAATGCCATCTGCACAACCCACACTTGTTCCTGTGTTACTGGGGTTCTGTAACAGCAGCTTCTCCCTAGAGGTGAGTCAGGCAATGTCTCCTGCTCTGTCCACATTTCCACTACAAGTAGTGGGAATGTAGACAAAGCAGGAGACATTGCCGTGCTCAACTCTGGAGATGAGCAGATGTTACAGGACCCAGGTACCACAGGAACAAGTGTGGATTGTGCAGATGGCACTTGAGAGCAGAAACAGGCGGTGTTGTAGGCCGAAGGAAATACTCAAAACAGAGTGGAGACAGAGGGCAAATCAGAGAACATATCAAATCAGAGGTAGTCAGAAGTTGTAGGCAGCAGGAGAGTTTGCCGTACACACAGCAGGGGATCAGCTGACGTTACCGAACCCCACTTACACATGAGCGAATGTTTTGTCTGTGCGGACAGCACTTCCGAGCACCAACTGGCGTTGTCGGAGCCCAGGGAAAATGAGGTAGTAGGCCGAGGCCTACTTGGAGCCAGGTGTAAATCTGAGGTTGTTTGACTGTGGAGGGAGCAGGACACTTTGCCATACACACAGCAGGGGATCAGCTGACATTACCGAACCCCACTTACACATGAGCGAGTGTTTTGTCTGTGCGGACAGCACTTCTGAGCACCAACTGGCAGTGTCGGAGCCCAGGGAAAATCAGGTAGTAGGCCGAGGCCTACTTGGTGGCAGTTTGCGATTGTTTCTAGACTACTACTAACTGTCAACGTACTCCAATTAGGCCTCTGTCTTCACTCTGTTTCGAGTATTTCCTCTGGCTTCCAACCACGCCAGTTGCTGCTCTGAAATGCTGTCTGCACAACCCACACTTGTTCCTGTGTTACTGGGGTTCTGTAACAGCAGCTTCTCCCTAGAGGTGAGTCAGGCAATGTCTCCTGCTCTGTCCACATTTCCACTACAAGTAGTGGGAATGTAGACAAAGCAGGAGACATTGCCGTGCTCAACTCTGGAGATGAGCAGATGTTATAGGACCTAGGTACCACAGGACAAAGTGTGGATTGTGCAGATGGCACTTGAGAGCAGAAACAGGCGGTGTTGTAGGCTGGAGGAAATGCTCAAAACAGAGTGGAGACAGAGGGCAAGTCAGAGAACATATTAAATCAGAGGTAGTCAGAAGTTGTAGGCAGCAGGAGAGTTTGCCATACACACAGCAGGGGATCAGCTGACGTTACCGAACCCCACTTACACATGAGCGAGTGTTTTGTCTGTGCGGACAGCACTTCTGAGCAAAAACGGGCGTTGCTGTAGCCCAGGAAATAAAGTTCAGGTCATAGAAACATGAACACAACAGGAGACCTGGATCCTGTTGCCAGCCAATTATTTATTCTGGAAGAGGACTGGCAAATTCAGGTGAGATCCAGGCCTTGTTCGTTTTCACAAAAGTAAGCCGGTCAACATTATCGGCGGATAGTCGCGTGCGACAGTCTGTTACCACACCACCTGCAGCACTAAAGACACGTTCCGATAATACACAGGCAGCAGGGCAAGCCAGCACCTCCAATGCATACTGGCTAAGCTCTGGCCATGTATCCAGCTTAGAGACCCAATACTTGAACGGGGAAGAGCCGTCTGGGAGAACACTAACAGGGCACGACAAGTAGTCTGTCACCATCTGACAGACTCATTGCCTCCTGCTGACTGGAGCCGTCTGTGATGGTGTAGCCGTTTGTGGCGGTCCCACAAAACTTTTCCACATTTGGGCCATACTTGCCTTGCCTTGTCCTGCGGCACTGCCTCTGCTACCTCTTTGTGCAGAGCTTCCTCCACTGCCTCTACCCACATGGCTGGTTTGAAAAGCACTACCAGCAACACTTGTGGGGGGAATGGAGAACATGATGGCCTGCACAAGTGTTTCTTGGTACTCCCGCATTTTTCGCTCCCGGTTCAACTGTGGTATGAGGCTTTGTAAGTTGTCCCGGTAGCGAGGATCTAGGAGGGTGTACATCCAGTAATCAGCCGTGTGGAGAATGTTGGCGATACGGCGGTCATTTAACAAGCACTGCAGCATGAAATCAACCATGTGCTGCAGACTGCCAACTGGACCGGAAACGCTGTCCCCAGCTTGAGGCAGCATCTCTGCCTGCTCAGCATCACCCCACCCTCGCTGTACACACTGACTACTAGAGCCTTGTGTACCTCCCTCCTCTGGAGAGATGTGTTCCTCCTCCTCCACTGACTCCTCGTCATCCTCCTCACTAAGTGTCCCCTGCCTGGGCCTTTGTGTGGAAGCACGTTGCGCAGACTTGCCAGAAGCAGATGGCATTTCTGACTGCTCATCCTCGACCTCTTCAAAAACCTCCTCACTTAGTGCTTGTAAGGTTTTTTGAAGCAGACAGATGAGGGGGACAGTCATGCTGATTAGTGCATCATCTGCACTGGCCATCCGCGTGGAGTCATCGAAGGCACGCAAAACTTGGCAGATGTCCCTCATAGTGGCCCACTCAGTGGTGGTGAAGTGTGTCCGGCGCACAGTGCGACTTGTTTGCGCCTGATGCAGCTGGTACTCCATTACTGCTGCCTGCTGCTCACACAACCGCTCCAACATATGTAACGTTGAATTCCATCTGGTGGGGAGGTCACATATGATGCGATGTTCTGGCAGGCGGAATCGGCGTTGCAGAGATGCAATGCGCGATCTTGCCATGCTGGAACGCCGCAAGTGAGCACACTCTAGGCGAACCTTGTGCAGCAGTGCATCAAGATCTGGATAGTCCCTCAGAAAGCTCTGCACGACCAAATTGAGCACGTGTGCCAGACATGGTATGTGAGTGAAGTTGCCTAGGCCCAGAGCTGCCACTAGATTTCGGCCATTGTCACTCACTACTAAACCTGGCTGGAGATTCGCTGGCACAAACCACACATCGCTCTCCTGCTTGATGGCATTCCAGAGCTCCTGTGCTGTGTGGCTCCGATTCCCCAAAGAAATTAATTTAAGGACGGCCTGTTGACGTTTGGCCACACCTGTGCTCATATCTGGCCTAACAGGCTCACGCAGTGCTGATTCCGAGGAACTAGAGTAGGAGGAGGACTCAATATGTACAGACTGCATTCCTGCAATCCTTGGAGTTGGCAGAATACGTACAGAGCCACTCTCCAGATCTGTACCCGGCTCCACAACATTGACCCAATGGGCAGTGAGGGAAAGGTATCGTCCCTGTCCATGGCTACTGGTCCACGCATCGGTGGTCAGGTGGACCTTGCTGCTGACGGCATTTAGTAGCGCATTTTTAATTTTTCCCTCCACATGCTTTTGCAGGGCAGGGACAGCTTGCCTGCTGAAATAAAAGCGGCTAGGCACATTGTATTGTGGAACTGCCAATGACATAAAGTTCCGGAAGGTGTCAGTCTCCACCAGCCTGAATGAAAGCATCTCAAGGGCCAGTAGTTTGGCAATGCCGGTATTCAGAGCCAGTGCTCGGGGATGGTTTGCCGAGTATGGCCGCTTTTTCTCCCATGCCTGTGCTACCGATTGCTGGTGAGTGGCCTGGGAGTGTGCTGATGACTGCGAATGTGGTTCAGTGGGTGGAATTTCACTGGGTCTCTGGACAACAGTGGCAGTGGTTCTTCCATGGCGTTCCAGTGAGGAAGCCGAACCAACTGTGTGTGAGCTGGAGGAAGAGGCCCCAACACGAGCTGAAGAGGTGGTAGGTGCTGCTGAAGGTTGGCCTACATCTTCAGTGTGTCTGTGTAACTCCACCTCGTGCTTGGTACGCACATGTTTCCACATATTTGTGGTATTGAGGTTGGTCACATTTTTCCCTCGTTTCACTTTCTGATGACACAGCTTGCATTTGACAAAGCAAATGTCATCTGCAACTGTGTAAAAAAAAGACCACGCACTGCAAGTCCTGGGAGCGCCCGTTTTGTGTTTTGGAAGAGGATTGTTCCTCACGGGTGCCAAAGTGGAGGCTACAGGCAACCAAGTCTGCCCCCGCCCTCTCCCTCCTCTTTTGGCCGTTCGGGGAATCTCTTCCTCAGAGCTGCTCCCACCACCTTCCTGTGGTTGACGCCATGATGGGTCAAGGACCTCATCATCTCCACTCTCCTCTTCAAGCACCGGCTGGTCCTGGGTTGTCTCGCCAGCACCGTACGCACCAGAAATTGGCAACTGAGTCTCATCATCATCTGATGCATACTGAGGTGTGCTGACCATAGGCACTGGCCCACCCGCCTCTTCAGATTCAGAGGGACAAAGCAGTTGCGCATCACTGTATACTCCCTCTTCTTCACACTCTAGAATGCTGCTTGGCTGGCCACCTCTTTCCAAGCCAACAGATTCTGAGAACAGAAGTAAAGATTGAGATGGCTCCTGTCCAGGGCTCTCAGACTGCCTGGGCAATTTGGCAGGTGGTGAAGAGACAGATGGTTGCTCTTCAGTGCTCTGGCCTTGGGAGGATGCGGAAGTCATTGAAGTGGATGCGTTAGCTGCCATCCATCTGACAACGGCTTCAATTTGTTCGTCACGCAGCAGTGGGGTATGGCGAGGTCCTACAAAGCTGCGCATGAAGGACTGTTGCCTGGTAAAAGTGGGGGATGCCGGGTCACTGGTGGCCACAGCAGATACCGAATCCCCATGTCCTCTCCCTGCTGAATCCCCCGTCCTCTCCCTGCTGAAACTCCACGGCCACAACCACGTGCCTTACTCCCTGCCTTCTTCATCTTGGTAGACTGATAAAGATAGGCAGAAAAGTAAAAAAGGGGTGGCTTAGTGTTCTTATTCCTGAACACCTGCTAACCAGTATAAGAAACACTAATTTGGCTAAGAGTGTGTGTACTACACTTTAATATGATCTAATGAGGCCTAGACAGCTGTAAAGTGGAGTGTTTGGTGAACTTTATTTCCTTTTTTTTGGGTGGGGGGAAAGGAAAGGATGTGACCAAAGTTTGAAAGCTATAGTATCACAAACTTTTTGGAGCGATTACAATGCAGGAAGCTAACCTACAATGCAATTGATGAGGCTCCAAAAAATAGGGTGATACTAGCCTGGCTGGCCCTGAAGGGCACAAGCCAGCAAAAAGGCTCCTCTATCTAATCCTATATAGTGTTTGCAACCAACCAATGACAATGGATGCGATTGGAAGCACACTAATATAGGAGCAAAAATCTGGACAAATTAGCTGCAAAAAAAGGACTATGTATGAGGCAGTGACGCACGCTGAGCGGACTACAGCTAGCGGTGGCTGTAGAACACACTGCAATGTGAGCTGCACTCACACACAGAGAGGCCTATCAGACAGCCAAAAACAGTGCAGAGAAATGGGCTATAGCACTGAAAGGCTGCTGAAAGGCTCCGCTGTCCACTCCTTTAGTGTTTGCAACTAACGTATATGGATACGTATGGAAGCACACTATACAGGAGAAAAAAAAAGCAGCAATAAAAGAAAAATTTGTATGAGGCAGAGACACACGCTGGCCGGCCTACAAGCAGACGTGCCTGCAGGACACACTACACAGCGTGGGTCTGCACTCACACAGCCCTTGCAGACAGCTGTGAAAACAGCGCTGCTAGGGAAAAGCAAGCTACAGTGGTGGTTTATGTAGCCTGGGTTAAGCACTATATGTTTTGTGGAATCGCTATTTCTAACTGTCCCTCACAGTCTTCAACAGCAGCCTGTCCCTAACTGAATTCACAGCAGAGTGACCAGAAATGGCGGCTGCAGCGCTTTTTATAGTGCATCATGACATCATTTCAGCAGCCAATCACAGCCATGCCAGTAGTTAACATGCCTACATGCCTAACAGGATATGCCCCCATTGGCTGAATCAAATCGAGCGGGCTCCTAGCATTATGGGAACTTCCGATTCCGGTATTCGATATGAAAAAAGTATCGGAACTAAGTATCGGAATTCCGATACAGCTAATATCGGCCGATACCCGATACTTGCTGTATCGGAATGCTCAGCACTACTCATGACTAGTAGTCTGTGATTGCAATAAAGTGCAAATGCATAGATCAGTAAACATATAAATATTTCCCAAGCACAGGGCAAGAAAACATCACATATATTTACCATCCTCTTAGGGTCCAGGATGGTAGCTATATGTAATCATGCACTACCTATTGGAAATCTTTTCTTGCCCTGTGCATGGGAAATATTTATATGTTTACTGATCTATGCATTTGCACTTTATTTTAACTACACACAAACCATTTATTATATGTGTCTGTCCTGTCTTTTGGGAAGTATCAATGTGCTAGCTGACTTATGCACTTTATAATACATTCTAACATTAATAGATCCCTGAACACATGGACAGCGGACCAAAAACAAGAGTTACAGTATATGTATTTAGTTTTATGGGACGGAGCACTTGTGCATTTCCACTCCTGCTACTGTGCAATATTCTTCTACTCCTCTAGGTGAAGCCCCCATGTATAAAAATTAAACAGAGTGGAACTGCATGTGTGCACTTACACCTACAGTCATAGCCAAAAGTATTGACACCCCTGCAATTCTGTCAGATAATACTCAGTTTCTTCCTGAAAATGATTGCAAACACAAATACTTTGGTATTATTATCTTCATTTAATTTGTCTTAAATGAAAAAAACACAAAAAGAATTGTCCTAAAGCCAAATTGGATAAAATTCCACACCAAACATAAAAAAGAGGGTGGACAAAAGTATTGGCACTGTTCGAAAAATCATGTGATGCTTCTCTAATTTGTGTAATTAACAGCACCTGTAACTTACCTGTGGCACCTAACAGGTGTTGGCAATAACTAAATCACACTTGCAGCCAGTTGACATGGATTAAAGTTGACTCAACCTGTGTCCTGTGTCCTTGTGTGTACCATATTGAGCATGGAGAAAAGTAAGAAGACCAAAGAACTGTCTGAGGACTTGAGAAACCAAATTGTGAGGAAGCATGAGCAATCTCAAGGCTACAAGTCCATCTCCAAAGACCTGAATGTTCCTGTGTCTACCGTGCGCAGTGTCATCAAGAAGTTTAAAGCCCATGGCACTGTGGCTAACCTCCCTAGATGTGGACGAAAAGAAAAATTGACAAGAGATTTCAACGCAAGATTGTGCGGATGTTGGATAAAGAACCTCAACTAACATCCAAACAAGTTAAAGCTGTCCTGCAGTCCGAGGGTACAACAGTGTCAACCTGTACTGTCGGCGTCTGAATGAAAAGGGACTGTATGGTAGGAGACCCAGGAAGACCCCACTTCTTACCCCAAGACATAAAAAAGCCAGGCTGGAGTTTGCCAAAACTTACCTGAAAAAGCCTAAAACGTTTTGGAAGAATGTTCTCTGGTCAGATGAGACAAAAGTAGAGCTTTTTGGGCAAAGGCATCAACACAGAGTTTACAGGAGAAAAAAAGAGGCATTCAAAGAAAAGAACACAGTCCCTACAGTCAAACATGGCGGAGGTTCCCTGATGTTTTGGGGTTGCTTTGCTGCCTCTGGCACTGGACTGCTTGACCGTGTGCATGGCATTGTGGAGTCTGAAGACTACCAACAAATTTTGCGGCATAATGTAGGGCCCAGTGTGAGAAAGCTGGGTCTCCCTCAGAGGTCATGGGTCTTCCAGCAGGACAATGACCCAAAACACACTTCAAAAAGCAATAGAAAATGGTTTGAGAGAAAGCACTGGAGACTTCTAATGTGGCCAGCAATGAGTCCAGACCTGAATCCCATAGAACACCTGTGGAGAGATCTAAAAATGGCAGTTTGGAGAAGGCACCCTTCTAATATCAGGGACCTGGAGCAGTTTGCCAAAGAAGAATGGTCTAAAATTCCAGCAGAGCATTGTAAGAAACTCATTGATGGTTACCGGAAGCGGTTGGTCGCAGTTATTTTGGCTAAAGGTTGTGCAACCAAGTATCAGGATGAGGGTGCCAATACTTTTGTCTGGCTCATTTTTGGAGTTTTGTGTGAAATGATCAATGTTTTGCCTTTTGCTTCATTCTCTTTTGTGTTTTTTCATTTAAGACAAATTAAATGACGATAATAATACCAAAGAATTTGTGTTTGCAATCATTTTCAGGAAGAAACTGAGTATTATCTGACAGAATTACAGGGGTGTCAATACTTTTGGCCATGACTGTATATTTCTATGCAATTTTTTAATATATACATCTTTCCCTTTCACATGGATCAATTTAGTTATCTAATTATGTACTGAACATTTGCATGTATTTATACTTATATTTTAGCCTTGTCATATTCTGCAGTATATCTCCTTTAAATGTTTTTATTCAGTTTTGTTTTGCTATTTAATAAAGATTATTGATTTGAACTTATACTTTTGGTCAAAGGGAGTTTTTTGTCAGCTTTAGTCCATTGCTTAGTCAGGTGGAGCAAACAGGAGGCCCTATTATATCCCTCAGATTACTGAGTTGGCCCTATACACCATAGCTCCTGCGCTTTCAAGGGCAGTCCACACCTGGTCCTCTTAGGCTGGTTTCACACTAGCGTTTTATCGTGGAGCGCATCGTGCACTATGGGGCGCACGCGCAATGTTCCCCTATCTTTAACATGGTGGTCGCAGGGTCTTGCGATTGTACATGCTCATCAGCATTTAGTGTGCGCTGCGCATTTTGCAGGTGTGCGCCCAGATGCACCGTACGCTACATGTTGCATTTTTTGTTCCGCCTACATCGTTAAAAAAATCGCATGCGCACGTGTGCGCATGGTGTGCCCCCAAAAATAGCATTACAGTCTATGGGGTCGCTGACGTGCGCTTGGATGCGCGCACGCAATTTGAGTAAACAATGTCTAGACACTTGTCTAAACCTCCCCCTAAACAAGCAACATTGTTTGCGAGGAGTCTAGATAAAAGAATGTGTCTTCAGGGCCAGATCAATACTCTCCAGACAGCCTTGAAGAGACAAGACAGCCTTTCAACTGTGGATTCAAGCTTCAGAAGCCAAAATGTGAGTATTCTTCAACATAATGTCTGTGTGTACTGTACAATTTTATAATGTACTAATGTATTTTTTGTTTAAATTTCAGCATGTCTTCTTCTGGATCTGTCTATTCGCCATCTCGGCAAGAACTGGCCCAAGCTGATCGTGAGGTGAGTATGTTGCTGCCTTTGGGTAAGTTTAGCTGCCTCTAGAAATGTTTTAATTTCTATTTTTCTTTACAGACGTCGGACACGGGCACTGAAAATGAAGTGCGGGAGCGGTCTGAGCAGGAGCAGTCTGAGCGGGAGCGGTCTGAGAGGGAAAATTCTGAGCAGGAGCAGCGTAGTCAAGTCGTGGCGAGGAGACGCAATGTGAGTATATAAACTGTCCTTTTTTTTCTGTCTTTATTTTCATCTTTTATCTTGCTTCTTCTCTGTTTCTTTTTCTATCTTTTTCATTCTCCAAAATTACAAACGTTCTAATATTTTTTTTTTCAAGGTTCCACAACGGGATGACGAAGAAGTCTACATCGACAGCGAGCACCTGATCCGCCTCGTTGAGGAGTGTATCCCGTTGTGGGACAGCCGTGACCAGTAGTACAAAGACACAGTGGTGACCCAGCAGCTCAGGAATGAGGTGGCCGCAGCGATGATGGATGGCTGGGACAGCGCCTCTCCAACTTCAAAAAGGGCGTTCAGTAAGTATAAAGATGCTCTGTGATACTGCATTGATTTTTTGTCCAGATGGTGCTGGTGTGTTTGTGGCAAGATATATTCTTGCATCAAACACACCAATGCCTTGTGGAAAACAGTGATTGCTTTTTGTTTAGAACTGCTGTCTTGAAACTGCATTGAAAATATTAAATCCCACTTTGACCCGCTCGGAGGGGAATCGTGCTGCCAGCAGCTCTAGCTGTATCGAGCACTGGCTCACGAAACCCCTACAAGAGGCACTATCACCCGAGAACTTCTCGGGCAGTGGGAGGCGGGACAAAGTCGGGGCAGGGATGGCAGTGGTCACACGGGAGACAGCCTCTGTGGCTGCCCGAACAGCGACCGCAGTAACATCCGCAGCTGAGGCTGGACGCTCGAGAGCCGCCAACCTGCCCTGCAGCTGCCGGACGTACTGCAGTCGCTGTTCTTCTGCCATTTCTAGCCAGACCCTGGTGCTACGATAATGTTAGGGCTGGCGGAACGCACCAAATTATTAAATAACAGTAGGTGCGTTCGCAGCCCAGGGTCCACCATGCAGAGGTGGTACACTGATGCTAGGTAATGGCGGAAGAATAGAGCGGCGTAAAAACAGTCACACGTGGGTTACGTCACCCATTGTGAACAGGTGCAAACTCTGTTAATGCACAGAGTTGCACAACCGCTGAACATAGATGCCGGAGCTTGTTTAGCTCCCAGAGCCCAGCCAAAAGAGCGCACAGTGTACGGCCACAGAACTCTACCCCAAGGACACGGGATTAGAGTCCTTCTAGGCCCACTGAGCGCGCGATGTCGCTGCAGCGAGCGCCGCTATAGATGCTGACTATGAAGTGGAGCACGTGCACTGAGGCGTGCCGAGTCCCTGGTGAGGACTGATGCCTGACTCAACCTCTGTACTACCTACACCTAAGCCTGGGCGCTAGCAGGCTAGGCTGCACAACACATGCGTGCCAAGGGTAGGGGTTTCTTAATGAGTCATTCACCAGAGACATTCATACGTGCATACATCACTCACTCCACATAGTCTGTAAATACAGTCTATCCTAGCACATGGCCGAGTGGCCATGCAAACCTTTTATAGCCGCGAGCATCCGGGACCTTCCTGGCTTCTCGGATGGTCCAATCCGAACACGAGCAGGACCTGAGCATGTGACCTTCGATCTCCAATGGGAGATCACTCCACGGGCATGCTCAGTGGCCCGACATGGGGACTTAGTCCCTGGAGAATCTTGCTGCTAAGCAGCATGTATTGCCATAGATGTGCCAGAGGTAGCAGCAGCAAGCAAACCCACAGAGCTGGTCTGGGCAGAGCACCTGGACTGATGAGCTTGTTGAGCAACCTCTTCTGTGGCTGGAGAGGAATGCGAGACCACTGGTATTAAGGCTCGGGATTCTTGCTGTGCAGTGACAGAAATCTGACGCCTACAACTGCATTGTGTATAGAATTTTTTTATGCTGCAGCATTGACTGTTTGCAAAGTTCGATCAGGTGTGTGTGCTGATAATTATCTTCCCTTCAGTGCATTGTCTAACGTTTTTTATTTTTTTTCCCAACAGTGACCAAAATATGCACACGTTGACGCTCGATGAAGGACCGCTTCAACACTGATGTTCGTGCTGAGGGACAGGTTAACAGTGGTTCAGCGGCAAGGCGCAGAAGAAAGTACCGCTATTATCACGAGTTGTCTTTCCTGAGACCGGTCCTTGCCAGCAGAGCGTAAGTTTTTTTTTTGTTTGTTTTTTTATTACTATGTGCTTTTCTATTCCACAGCTGAAGTTTCTTGTTAATGCATGATACTAATGTTTTCCCTTTCTTTCCACAGCACTTGGAGCAGCACCCTGCAACCTCTCCCGGGAGCGGTTCTTCATCGATCGACCTTGGACCCGTCCCAGCCATCCGACAGCAAGGAAGCATCTTGCAGGTCAGCAACACAGACAGCTGGTGACCAGGAAGCTGGTCCATCAGGTGTTCCCCTGTCCCTGGTCTCTGTCACTGGTTATGCGGGCACTACCCACCAGCGGCAGAGGGCCTTGGACAGGCCTGTCATGCCTGAGTTCATGCACTTGAGCGAGGCCTTTCAGGCCAGCCTCAAGGCGCTGTCCACCAGAATGGAAAGCGGTTTTTCCCTGATGGAACGTGGTTTTAACCACATGGAACACCGCTTCCACTCTGTTGACCAGTGCCTTGACCGTCTGGAGGCCGACCTCAACAGACCAGCGCACCATTTTTTCAGTAAAATTGAACAGGTCATGGCGGAACACCTTAGTCCTGAGCATCAGCTGAGTGTGTTACAGGCCTGCAACACTGCTTGCTTGCAGGCTATTCAGCAGAATTGGTATGTGCAGCAGTCAGTGGTGTCATTTCCAACAGTTCCACCGCTGACTCGCTACACCTCCCTACCGACTTCTGCTGCATACCACAGCACGGCCACCTGCATTCCCAGCGAAGCTGGACACCACTACACCATCCCAAGTCTGTGTGCTGCTGGACACTCCTCCGCTACCACCACTATGTCAAGCGCTGCTCCTGTATGGAGCACGACCACCGCCACAGTACCACCAGCTTGGAGCCAAACCACCACAGAACATGCTTGGGCCACCGACACCACCAGTCAACATCAAAAGAGCACCGCCAGCACTCCTCATCAAAAGAGCACTGCCAGCACTCCTCAGCAAAAGAGCACCGCCAGCACTCCTCAGCAAAAGAGCACCACCAGCACTTCTCATCAAAGGTGCACCGCCAGAACTCCTCATCAAAGGAGCACCGCCAGCAAGCCTCATCAAAGGAGCACCACCAGCACTCCTCATCCAAAGAGCACTGCCACCAATTCTCGTAGTCCCGCTAGAACTTCTGTTCAGATCCCAGACAGGCAGCCCCCTTCTAGGAGCATGGACACGACAACATCTCCAAGGATCACTGCCACCGCCACTTCTTTGAGCACCGACCTAACTTTGTCCCCTTCTAGGAGCACCGCCACTGCCACTTCTAGGAGCACCGCTACCACAGAGCAGCAAATTGGTGACCCGCATTCTATCTTTTACAGGGCACCGCCAGGGTCCACCATCACCAAGCAGTCGAGCAAAGTACGGCGGTCACGCGGTGCAAGTTGGTCCAGGCAGGATACTCCTGTGCCAAAGAAAAAAACAAAAACTTTGTTCGTCCATCCACCCTCTCCTCCTAATGTGTCTCAACCTGCCTCCATATCCATTCCAGAGCTCCCTTCCCCCAATACTTTCGCCGCCCCTTCTCCTAGAACCCCTTCCTCAACCTCCAGTCGTTCCTCATCTCTCCACACCGCCAAAGTATCCCAATCTTCCGCCAAACATCATTCCTAATAAAACTTTTTTTTTATTTTAATTTTTGGGAAAAAATAAATGTGCATTTGTGCTTTCAAAATATTTGGATTGGTTACTGTGTCAATTGCCGAGTACACACAATGCGCGGTACACTTAGCATTTCTGCCACCAGATATCTCCATTACTGAGACATGTTTCTTGTGTCAGTCTTGGAGATATGTGTTGTCAACGAAAACAATCTACATGACTTGTCTTTTCCACAGCAGTCTCTACATTCTTGTAATATTGCACAGAGTGGATCCAGCAGGGTTCCCCAACTCCAGTCCTCAAGGGACACCAACAGATCATGTTGCATGGAACCCTTTTTTAATTTGGCTCTTGTGAAGCAGTTATCAACGGAGCTATGGATTTAATTACAACATGATCTGTTGGTGGACCTTGAGGACTGGAGTTGGGGAACACTGCTGGATTCAGTCTGTGCAATATAACAAGAATGTAGAGACTGCTGTGGAAAAGACATGTCATATAGATATGTGTTGTCCAAAAAACAAAACCAATTTACATGGCTTGTCTTTTCAACAGCAGTCTCTTCATTCTTGTAATAATGCGCAGAGTGGATCTAGCAAGGTTCCCCAGCTCCAGTCCTCAAGGCACACCAACAGATCATGTTGTATGGAATCCTTTTTTATTTTGGCTCTTGTGATACAGTTGGAAAAGACATGCTGTGGAAAAGACATGTCAGAATTTGTCCTATACTCACACAAGAAACATCAGTAATGGAGATATCTGGTGTATTGCACACACTGAATTGAGCAGGGTTCCCCAAGTCCATTCTTCAAGGCCAACAAACAAATCATGTTTTAAGTAATTCCATTACACTGGTGATAACAGTATCACCTGAGGGAAAAAAATTACATCCTTAAAACATGATCTGTTGATGGACATTTAGGAATAGATTTTGGAAACCCTGGCATAGAGGATGGTGTCGAGTGCAAGAAGGGCTGCCACTAGGAATTTTGGGGCCCCATACTGGCAAAATTTTCAGGGCCCCCTTGAGACTCTGCCTAGGCTCCACCCCTCAAACTGTCCACTGTCCCACCACTCTCTCTTGGAAAAACTGCACTTCTCATCAATCACACATTAACAGTTCCCATTACCAGATCACACATCTAGCCAGCAGCTCTTGTTTTGGCCAGAAGATTTTTTAAATCTGCCACCACGACAAGGTAGACTCTTTTGGCCGGGCCCTACTCTACTCTAACCTATTAAACATTTGCTAACATATCCAATACAATTTAGGGATTTTTTTTTATTTATTTTTCAATTTTTAAAAAGATCAATAATATCACATCCAAAGGGACAAATACCACCGCACCATGTCCAGACACCATATTACCACCACATAGTGACCTATAATACCACATACAAGGAACAAATACAGCCACACCATGACCAGACCACAAATTACCACCACAAAGACAGAATAATATCACATCCAAAGGGACAAATACCATCGCACCATGACCAGACCACATATTACCACCACATAGTGACCTACAATACCACATACAAGGAACAAATACAGCCACACCATGACCAGACCACATATTACTACCATAGTGACCGAATAATATCACATACAAGGAACAAATACCACTGCACCATGACCAGACCACATATTACCACCACATAGTGACCTATAATACCATATACATGGAACAAATATAGCCACACCATGACTAGACCACATATTACCACCACAGAGACAGAATAATAGCACATACAAGGGACAAATGCCACCACACCATGTCCCAACCACCTATTACCACCACATGGTGACCAATTATACCACATACAAGTAACAAATACAGCCACACCATGACCAGACCCCATATTACCACCAGTGACAGAATAATAGCACATACAAGGAACAAATACCATGGCACCATGCCCAGACCACATATTACCACCACATGGTGACTGAATACTACAATACTGATCATTAATAAAAAGACATAATACTATCACCATAAATGTGATCATACACAGGAGAGCTGTACTTAGCACGTAGTGTCTGTGTACAGGTAATACAGTGATCACCGGTGACATTATGCACAGGACCTCTGTATATAGTGCCAGTGTACAGATAACACAGTGATCACTGGTGACATTGTACAAAGGCACTCTGTATATAGTGTACAGTGTCAGTGTACAGGTAACACACTGACTCACCATTGACGTCTCTAGGTGAAGTCCTTCATCTTTGTGTTTCATCTTTCATCCAGCACACACCGCCATCACGTCTTCCAGCCAGGGCTGGTCTCTGCAGGAAATGACACAGTTATCTAGAGCTCCGCTTGCCGAACACATTACTTATTTTTTTCCCAACTTCTACACTACACCAGATGAAGAAAAAAAGGCGACATAGTGTCGCTCTACACAGTAACAGGACCGCCCCCCCATTTAAAACAGTATCCTCAAAAAAATAAAATAAATACATCACTGCAGTAATAATATCCCTTAATTAGCCCCTATGGTAATAATATCCCCCATCCTGGCCCCCCTGTGTCTCATTCCTGGCTTCAGCCATATTTTCTCTCATCCTGCCCTCATGAGTATCCATTCTGCCCCCATATGATCTCCCGATCCTGCCCCGTCTACATCGTATCCATCATGCCCCATGATCCTGCACCATGTGTCTCCCATCCTGTCCCCTGTGTCTCACATTCTGCCCCGTCCTGTGTCTCACTTTCACATTCTGCCCCCTCCTGTGTCTTACTGTCACATTCTGCCCCGTGCCACACATTCTGCCCCTCCTGTGTCTTATTGTCACATTCTGCCCCCTCCTGTGTCTTACTGTCACATTCTGCCCCCTCCTGTGTCCCACTGTCTCATTCTGCCCCCATGTCTCGCATTCTGCCCCCTCCTGTGTCTCACTGTCACATTCTGCCCCCTGCTGTGTCTTACTGTCACATTCTGCCACCATGTCTTGCATTCTGCCCCCATGTCTCAATTTCTGCCCCCTCCTGTGTCTCACTGTCACATTCTGCCCCATCCTGTCTTACTGGCACATTCTGCCCCCATGTCCGCATTCTGCCCCCATCATGTCTGCATTCTGCCCCATCATGTCTGCATTCTGCCCCATGTCTGCATTCTGCCCCATCATATCTGCATTCTGCCCCCATCATGCCCCATGATCCTGCACCATGTGTCTCCCATCCTGCCCCCTGTGTCTCACATTCTGCCCTGTCCTGTGTCTCACTTTCACATTCTGCCCCCTCCTGTGTCTTACTGTCACATTCTGCCCCAGTGCCACACATTCTGCCCCTCCTGTGTCTCACTGTCACATTTTGCCCCCTCCTGTGTCTTACTGTCACATTCTGCCCCCTCCTGTGTCCCACTGTCACATTCTGCCCCCATGTCTCGCATTCTGCCCCCTCCTGTGTCTCACTGTCACATTCTGCCCCCTGCTGTGTCTTACTGTCACATTCTGCCACCATGTCTTGCATTCTGCCCCCATGTCTCACTTTCTGCCCCCTCCTGTGTCTCACTGTCACATTCTGCCCCATCCTGTCTTACTGGCACATTCTGCCCCCATGTCCGCATTCTGCCCCCATCATGTCTGCATTCTGCCCCATCATGTCTGCATTCTGCCCCATCATGTCTGCATTCTGCCCCCATCATGTCTGCATTCTGCCCCATCATGTCTGCATTCTGCCCCCATCATGTCTTGCATTCTGCCCCCATCATGTCTTGCATTCTGCCCCCATCATGTCTGCATCCTGCCCCCATGTCTCGCATTCTGCCCCCATGTCTCACATTCTTCCCCATCATATCTTGCATTCTGCCCCCATCATGTCTTGCATTATGCCCATGTCTGCATTCTGCTTCCATCATGTCTGCATTCTGCCCCCATGTCTCGCATTCTGCCCCATCATATCTTGCATTCTGCCCCCATCATGTCTGCATTCTGCCCCATCATGTCTGCATTCTCCCCCCATGTCTCGCATTCTGCCCCCATCATGTCTTGCATTCTGCCCCCATCATGTCTGCTTTCTGCCCCATCATGTCTGCATTCTGCCCCATGTCTTGCATTCTGCCCCATCATGTCTGCATTCTGCCCCATCATGTCTGCATTCTGCCCCATCATGTCTGCATTCTGCCCCATCATGTCTTGCATTCTTCCCCCATGTCCAGCATTCTGCCCCCATCATGTCTGCATTCTGCCCCCATCATGTCTTGCGTCTGCCCCATCACGTCTGCACTCTGCCCCCATCATGTCTGCATTCTGCCCCCATCATGTCTTGCATTCTGCCCCCATCATGTCTGCATTCTGCCCCATGTCTTGCATTCTTCCTCCATTTCTCCATATTTGCCCCTGTGTGTCTCCAACCCTGCCCCCGAGTCTCCATTCTGCCAGGGAAACATTTTTTGCCCCTTTCAATTAAAAAATAAAATAAAATAAAAACTTTTTTCTTACCTGGCCTCGCTCCTTTGCTGAAGATGGAGCTGCAGCTGTGTGAGCTGAAAGGACCTGTGGTGACGTCATCGTCATGTGATCAGGGGGCGGGCTGATCAATGGTGAAGGCCTGTGGTAATGATGACGTCACCACAGGTCTTTCAGCTCTTCTGTAGCTCTGATGTCGGCCACTGTGGCAGCTCAGCTGATGTGTGCACTGCAGGCTCGGCGCAGCGCACACTTGGGGCCCAGCCGCAGTGCACACTTGGGGCTCGCTTGGCGCCCCATGATACGCAGCACTTGGGGCCCGATGACTGGAAGCACAGGAGCGGTGCCCCTGATCTGCGGGGCCCCCTTCTGTACTGCTGTTCACGGGGCCCCATACAGCAGTAAGGGCTGTCATGCCCTGATGGCGGCCCTGAGTGCAAGGCATATCTATTGTTACCTTGCATTTTTTGTACCGTTCTCATTCAACTATTATCGAAAATGCATGGAACTATAGATATACCTTGTAATTAACCACATGCTCTTATTACTTGTGTTGAAGAAACTGATTAATATTCAACACAGACTGTAGAGATTATAAAGGTAATAAAACTTGTGTGTGTATGTATAGTTACCTACTCAGGAGTATTAGTGAATTCATGATGCACAAAACACAGCATCATAAATTCACTGATACACCTGGCTACTTGCTAATGGTATTGGGAGTGTAAAAACAGAGAATGCACTCAGTACAGGTATCAAAACAGTTTTTTTTTATTAACATACCAGCAACAGGTATCAAAACAGATTTTTTTATTAACATACCAACAAGACAATTTTTTTACACCATTTGCTCTTGCCATTCCACCCATCCTACATCTGAGTTGAAGTAGGCCGCAAATTGGTCCCTCATTTGGCCAACTTCAACGGATGACCTGAGAGGGTGCTGTGTAAATTCAGGCAATGGATTAGGAGCAACATCATCAAGATCTAAGTTCGGGTGCTCTCGAGCAAATACAAAATTATGGAGAACAACACAGGCCTTCACCACCTCATCCACTGTTTCCAGTTTCAGATTAATAGCTGTGCCGAGAATGCGCCATCTAGATACCAAAGGCACACTCTACTGTTCTCCTGGCCCTGGTCAGTCTATAATTGAAAATTATTTTGTTGTGGTTCAAATCCCGGCTGGAGTAGGGCTTGAGCAGGTTTTGGCACATCTGGAATGCTCCATCACCAACCATTACAAAGGGCTGTGGCGGAGCTTCGGTGTGGGGAAGAGGCCGTGGCATGGGGAAATTGAAGTTGTTGCCATACAACCTCCTGCCCCTGTCTGAGTTCTTAAAAGCCTGGGAGTCATTCCCACGGCCAAATGCCCCAATGTCCACAGCAATAAACATACAGTCTGCATCCGCAATGGCCATGAGTACAGTAGAAAAGTACTTTTATAGTTGTAGTACTCAGATACAGTTCTTTTGGGCTTGATAATCCGGATGTGTTTCCCATCCACTGCTCCCAAACAGTTAGGGAAATTGCAGACAGTCCAGAATCTTTCAGCGATTTCCAACCACTTTTCGGCGGTGGGCAGGGGCATGAATTCTGGACAAAGAACGTTCAACAAAGCCCGGCAGGTGTCCGCTACAATTCCAGACAACGTGGAGATTCCAATCCGGTACTGGAAGTGCAGTGAAGAGAGGGTCTCTCCAGTAGCCAGGAATCTGTGACACAAAGAAAAAAACAGAAATTAATATTTGTGTTTAGGGATTTTTGTACACACGTAAAAGTAAAAAAAAATAAAATGATATATCTGCAGCCTTTTGTTCAATACATGCCATAAAAAAAATTACCGCGGCCTTTTGTTAACTACATGGCAGAACTATAATTCTGCCAGATTTGGAAGAGTACATGTCACAACCAATAAACTTCTGCAGGCATTGGTTTTGCAAAACTACATACCTTAATGTGACCAGGAGCCATTCCTCAGGAGTAATTGCACGCCGGAGCTGCATGTCCTGTCTCCGGATGACTTCTTGGACCCGACCAAGCAAATAGTTAAAGGTTTCTTGGGTCATCCGGGTATAATCCGTAAATTTCTCCGGGTTTGCCTGTAGCTCGCTGTAGAGGGTGTGGTACGCTCCACGGCTCTCCCGGAGTTCAATAATGGGATGTATCCACAAACGCCGCCGCTGCCGTCTTCGCTGCCTCTCTCTCTCCCTCTGTTCATGGCAATCAACTGCATAAGCCTGAGCCATCCTCATGTCCAGATCCAAGTCAAAGTCAAAACTCTTCCAGCGCAGATCAATGTTTCTCAAGTCAAATGCAAGCAAATGTGAAGAATTCAGCTGTAAACAGGGGCTATATAAAGAATTTCCATAAGACACGCCCACTGCTGTCCCATTGGTGGAGTGTGTTGCAAGAATTTTTCAAGGATTTTTTCTCCTGTGAAGTGACACCATTGCGCATAAAAAATGCAAACGCATGAAAAACGCATACAAACGCTTAAAAACGCTGCAATTTTTTGTCGTTATGCGCACAATAATGCTGCAAAAAACGCAGCGTTTACAAGCGTTTGCATGTGCTTTTAACATGCGTTTCTTGTGCACTCGATATGCTGCGCAAAAAGGCGCAAGTGTGAAACTAGCCTTAGTGAACTGGCCCTGCAAAAGCATGTGCCTCCTGACACTTTTTATCCCTTCTGGTTTATTCATGGGAGATATCTACACAATAGACTCTATATTCGCACAATTCCCAACTGTTGCTAATGAGGGATCATATTGATACAACCCAAAAAATTTAAGTTACACCTTAACTATCTACTTGATGTGAAAAACATCCAGTCAGAGATCCCCCTCTCTCACATCACAGCTGGCAGAATGGTTTGCAATTATACCTTATCATTCTGTTCAGACTCCTGGGGTGTTGGAACACAAGCCATCCGATCATTCAGGTACATGCAACCGCTTTCTGCTTAGGTCATTTGCTATCTGGGCCAGAGTGTCATTGGAGAGGACTGGAACGCAAGCTGTGCGCCTGTGTTATTTCCTGTCCTGCCTCTCTTCGTGAGACCAAAATAGAACTTTTTGGTATCAACTCCACTAACCGTGTTTGAAGGAAGGATGAGTACAACCCCAAGAACACTGTCTCAACCATGAAGCACAGTGGGAGAAAGAGTAAGAGTATTGAAGATTTAGTCATGACCGGGTCTTCCAGCATGACAATGACCGGGAACACACAGTCAGGGAAACTAAGGAGTGGCTCCTTAAGAAGCATGTCAAGTTCCTGGAGCGGCCTAGCTGGTCTTTAGAACTGAATTGAATAGAAAATCTTTGGAGGGAGCTGAAACTCAATGTTGCCCAGCAACAGCCCTGAAACCTGAAAGATCTTTATGCAAGAGTGTGCCAAAATCACTTCTGCAGTTTGCGCATACTTGGTCAAGAACTACAGGAAACGTCTGACCTCTGTAAATGCAAACATAGTAACATAGTAAGCAAGGCCGGAAAAGACATTTGTCCATTTAGTTCAGCCTATATTCCATCAGAATAAATCCCCAGATCTACATCCTTCTAAAGAACCTAATAACTGTAAGATACAATATTTTTACGCTCCAGGAAGACATCCAGGCCTCTCTTGAACCCCTCGACTGAGTTCGCCATCACCACCTCCTCAGGCAAGGAATTCCAGATTCTCACTGCCCTAACAGTAAAGAATCCTCTTCTATGTTGGTGGAAAAACCTTCTCTCCTCCAGACGCAGAGAATGTCCCCTGTGACCATCACATTCCTTGGTATAAACAGAGCCTCGGAGAGATATTTGTATTGTCCCCTTATATATTTATACATGGTTATTAGATCGCCCCTCAGTCGTCTTTTTTCTAGACTAAATAATCCTTATTTTGCTGATCTCTATGGGTATTGTAGTTCCCCCTTCCCCTTTGTTAATTTTGTCACCCTCCTTTGTACCCGCTGTAGTTCCAAAAGTTTCTGTACCAAATATTAAAGCAAACCTGTCAGCAGGATTTTGCTCAGTAAACTACAAACACTGTCAGGTTGTTGCTGTTATACAGATTAAAATGATAACTTGGTTGATGAAATCTGTCCTGTGGTTGTTCTTTAATTTGTGTTTGTAGTTTTCAGTTAATGAGATTCTTGTGCTCCGGGGCGGCCTTTAAGCAAGTATTTATGTGGTGCTCTGCTTAAATATTAACTTATGAAAGGTCACTGATCCTTCAGTGACCTGCCCCCTATTTTAGAAACTGCATATACTATTCAGGGGTTAGAAAAAAAAAATAACTTTATCAAAATGGTGCCAGCAAACATGATTTTGGCCCACTACTGCATCCACATCTTCTCCAGATCTTGCTGACAGGTTCGCTTTAAGTTCTGTTTTTCTATTGTATCAGATATTTCATGCAATAAAATGCAAATTATTTATGTAAAAATCATACAATGTGATACACTGGATTTTTTTTAAGATTCTGTCTCTCACAGGTGAACTGTACTTACGGTAAAAATTTCAGACCTCTCCATTTTTTGTAAGTGGGAAAACTTGCAAAATCAGCAATGTATCATATACTTATTTTCTCCACTGTATACAGGTACATACATATCCAAAAATCCAGAAATTGCAAAAGACTGCTTGGAGTGGCATGTATGGGTGGCATCAAATTGGACTTGTAAAACAGGTGTTAAAAAACATTATGCACATTTAAATGTCTGGATTTGTTTTGATAATCTTTGTTGTTGCTGTTTTTGAACCATTACCTGCAGTTTCCAAAAATGACAAGGTAGACAGGTACACATCTACAAATTTAGCAACTCCAATAGGCCAATATATTGGTGTAGCTGTAAGGAGGAAGACCGGGCTGCGGGTACCTGTCCTGCACTGGGTCCGGAACTCTTGAGACTGCCTCCCCTGTTGTCCGAGGGAAGGAAAGAGAAACCAGACACACCATATGACCCAGAAGCAGGGGGTATGACACAGAAAAGAGGGTGCGCAGTGACAGTTAGTTTCCCGCCAGCGCATAGGAATGTGGGCCTTGTGCAGGACTTGTCTATGTGGCCCTCCCCGACGTACAGCACGCCACAGCCTTCCCCTGACAACAGGCTGTGCGCAGCTTCCTTGACTTTGGCTGCACAAGTTTATGGACTAGGGGCTCAACGGGTAAAACCGGAGACTGCCCGTTGATGCCAGAAGACATACCGGAAACTGTGCAATCTCCCCTGAGGGCATTGCACCAGCCGTTGGACTACAGAGCCAGCGAGATCGCTGTGTGTGATGGAGATCAGCGACCGGCCCCCCTGCAGGTTATCGCTGATCGTGCTCGAGCGGCCTGGGCCGTTTTTCGATCTCTGGTCTCCCGCTGCCCAGTGCGCATCGCTGCGTGTGGCAGTGAGAGACCTGCGATCAGCGATGCTGGACGCTGGTTTCTCATGTAAACGTCGGGTATCCAGGAACCGCAGCTCCTAGATACCCGATGTTTACCTTGGAAACCAGAATGTACGCCGGTTTCCAAAGTAAACAGCGGGTATCCAGAAGTCGCACTGCTCCTGGATACCCGACGTTTACACATTTACATTAAAAACCAGTGTCCAGCGTCGCTGATCCTGATCGCTGGGGCTGTCTAATGATGTCCCAGCGATCCCATCCATGTCGGATCATTGGTGGGATTGCTGGGACATTGTTTAATGTAACGGGGGCTTAAGCAATCACTCATCAGCGACTTGTTTGCTGATCAGTAGTTGTTTTATATCCTGTTTAGGCAGGCAGATTGCCCTTCAGTTGCCCACTTAATGATCAATAATGGAACTTCCAGAGTGCATAGGATGCCATTATTCTCAGCAGAGCAAGTTAGTTTACCCCTAAGGGCTCATACTCACTCGCGAGAAATACGGAAGAGTGCAATCGATAAAAAATCAAATTGCACTCGGACCAATGTTATTCAATAGGTGACATCCCATTTGTGAGTTTTTTCTCAGCCGAAATCGGCATCATGCGAGTGCTGTCCGATTTTTACGCATCGTGTCCTTTGAAAAGCCTGCAATTCATATGCCGCTATACAGTAAAATCACACTGACATATTGTAATAGAAAAGATAGAATACATGTATACACATAGAATAGGTGTACAGGGTGGGCCATGTATATGGATACACCTGAATAAAATGGGAATGGTTGGTGATATCAACTTCCTGTTTGTGGCACATTAGTACTTGGGAGGGGGAAAACTTTTCAAGATGGGTGGTGACCATGGTGGCCATTTTGAAGTCTGCTATTTTGGATCCAGTTTTATTTTTTCCAATGGGAAGAGGGTCATGTGACACATCAAACTTATTGAGAATTTCACAAGAAAAATAGTGGTGTGCTTGGTTTTAACGTAACTTTATTCTTCATGAGTTATTTACATGTTTCTCTTTGCTTAAAGCCATTGGCATGTCGCAGAGGTTAACACATGAGAAGCAGATAGAAATTGTGTTGATGTCTCGTGAACGCAGTACCTGGGTCATTGCAACAAATTTCATAGAATCATAGAATCGTAGAGTTGGAAGGGACCTCCTGGGCCATCTGGTCCAACCCCCTGCTCAAAGCAGGATTCGCTAAATCATCCCAGTCAGATGTCTGTCCAGCCTCTGTTTGAAGACTTCCATTGAAGGAGAACTCACCACTTCTTGTGGCAGCCTGTTCCACTCATTGGTCACTCTAACTGTCAAAAAGTTTTTTCTAATATCTAATCTGTGTCTCCTCCCATTCAGTTTCATCCCATTGCTTCTAGTCTTTCCTTGTGCAAATGAGAATAAAGTTGATCCTTCTACAATGTGACAGCCCTTTAGATATTTGTAGACAGCTATTAAGTCTCCTCTCAGTCTTCTCTTTTGCAAACTAAACATTCCCAAATCCTGCAACCTTTCCTCATAAGACAGGGTTTGCAGACCGGTCACCATTCTGGTCGCTCTTTTCTGAACTTGCACCAGTTTGTTGATGTCTTTTTTAAAATGTGGTGCCCAAAACTGGACACAATATTCCAGATGAGGTCTGACCAAAGAGGAGTAGAGGGAAATAATGACTTCACGTGATCTAGACTGTATGCTTCTGTTAATACATCCTAGAATTGCATTTGCCTTTTTTGCTGCTGCATCACACTGTTGACTCATATTCAGTCTGTGATCTATTAGTATACCCAAGTTTTTTTCACATGTGCTGTCACTTAGCCCTATTCCTCCCATTCTATATATGCTTTTTTCATTTTTATTGTCCAGATGTTGTACTTTGCATTTCTCCCTGTTAAAAACCATTCTGTTAGTTGCTGCCCACTTCTCCAGTTTATTTAAATCTTTTTGAATCCTCTCTCTCTCTTCTCTAGTATTAGCTATCCCTCCTAGCTTTGTGTCATCAGCAAATTTAATCAGTTTACCCTCAATTCCATCATCTAAATCGTTGATAAAGATGTTGAACAATACAGGGCCCAGGACAGAGCCCTGTGGTACCCCACTTGAGACATTCTTCCAACTGGATGTGCAGCCATTTACGACCACTCTTTGGGTCCGATCACTAAGCCAGTTATGAATCCACCTAACAGTTGCCTTTTCCATTCCATACTTAGTCATTTTTTCAATAAGGATTGTATGAGAGACTTTGTCAAATGCTTTGCTGAAGTCAAGATATACTATATCTACAGCATTTCCTTGATCCACCCAATCAGTGATACCGTCATAGAAGGAAATTAAGTTAGTCTGACATGACTTATTAGTTACAAACCCGTGCTGACTCTGTTTAATCACTTCATTCTTATCCAGGTATTAACATACATGTTGTTTAATAATTTGTTCAAAGTTCTTTCCTGGTATAGAAGTCAGACTCACCGGCCTATAGTTGCCTGGGTCCACCTTCTTCCCCTTTTTGAAGATAGGAACAACATTTGCTCTTCTCCAGTCTTCTGGCACTTCTCCTGTTCTCCAAGAATTTTCAAAGATTATGGAGAGGGGTTCAAAAATTTCTTCTGCTATCTCCTTCATTACTCTGGGGTGTAATTCATCTGGACCTGGAGACTTGAATTCATTTAGGTTAGCTAAGTGTTTCCTCACTATCTTTCTGTTTATAGATATCCTGGATTCTTCTATTCTATTCTATTCTATTCAGTACTCTGGGGTGTAATTCATCTGGACCTGGAGACTTGAATTCATTTAGGTTAGCTAAGTGTTTCCTCACTATCTTTCTGTTTATAGATATCCTGGATTCTTCTATTCTATTCTATTCTATTTCAGTTCAAGACACCCTATGCAAGAAAACTGTCACCATTCCCACTTTATTTAGGTGTATCCATATAGATGGCCAACCTAAAAAAGTTTGCCTGATCACTGAACATAATGTTCTTTGTAAACTTTTGGTCTTGTTCCAATTTTTGTTTTGCCCATTCTGCAAATTCAGAGCGCCGATCTGGAATCAGTCAAGCATCCCTTCAGTGCATATTAGCTTCTCACAAATGGCACTTTACAAAATCCAGCTGCTGCAGCATCTCAACGAGGGTGACCCAGAGTGACTTGGGTATTATGAAGTTAAAGGAATTTAAATAAATTATAAAAATATGTATATTAATATAAAAGGAGAGGTGAATGTTGGGAGCAAAGTGGGTAAACGCAATTTGAATTGGTGTAAAATATTAAATGTGTCCTGTGAAAAGATGTGAAAAATAGCTATGAATACAATGGATTAAATAAATAATAATAGATTACAATAGAAATGGTATATGTGCACCTTACATAGTATATGAAAATAAGTAATAAAATGGGGGGAGGAAGTGTGCCTAGGGAAATCGGGGAAAAATATAGGTAGAAAATACTATAGTGTAAGTTTACTGTAATGGAAGAAAAAGTGGAAAAAAAAATTGAAAAAGATAAAAGAGTAAAATCAAATACATGTGTGGAGAATGCAAAATAGTGCAAAAAAATTATATTAGAGTGCACTATTTTAACTAGACCTAAGTTCTTAAATAATCAATATCCATCTCACATCTGCCAACATTGATCATAAGGAAATATCATAGATTAAAATAATAAATAAGACCATATTTTTCATTAAGTCCATCTGGTACCAAGGTGTTGAGCTTGTAAATCCAACGGCTCTCCACTTGAGATAGCACCCTAAACAAATTTCCAACCCTTATACATAGTTATCTGGTCGATGGCCATAATTTGAAGACTGCTCGCATCAGACTTGTGCACAGCTTGGAAGTGTCTGGGGAGGGTCTTGAGCTCTTCACCCTCCTTAGCTTCTTTCGATTTTTCTATATCGCGCACATGTTCGAGTATTCGTATGTGAAGCTCACTGGTTATCACCTCAATATAAATTTTCTTCCTTGGAATGTACATGTGAGATATTTTCTGATTGAAAATGTTTGAGTCCGATCCAAATTGTGGAATTCTTTGCCCTTAACAGAGTTGGCACAGGCTTTACATCTTTTACAAGGAAAGAATCCCTGAACTTCTCCAAAAAGATTTGTTTGAACATGTTTTTATTGAAAATAATTGCTTCTGACAAGTAGATCAGGTAGATTTTTTTGACCTTTTGGCTGTTATAAGTGGTTTGGGAATGAGAGTTCTTTTCAAAATGTGATCCACAAGTAGGATATTTGACCAGTTATGGATAATTTTGGTTAATTAATAGCATTGGCTATTGAAGGGTGTAATTAGTCTCACTTTAGACATGTCAGATGTTTTCTTTTTACTTTTGCTCAGCAATTGGTTTCTTGTCATGTTCTGGGCTCTTTTATATGCGTGTCTAGTTGGTCTGTGCCCTTAACTTCTTTCCCGGAATCTGGAATAAAGGTCCTTTGCTTGTTCTTAATAAGCTTGTTCTGTGGAACAGATCCTTTTGGCCCTCAGATATTGTCCTAGAGGAATAGATCTACAGTTAGGTCCATATATATTTACACAGAGACAACATTTTTTGAATTTTGGTTCTAGACATTACCACAATGAATTTTAAACAAAATAATTCAGATGCAGTTGAAGTTCAGACTTTCAGCTTTCATTTGAGGGTATCCACATTAAAATTGGATGAAGGGTTTAGGAGTTTAAGCTCCTTAACATGTGCCACCCTGTTGTTAAAGGGACCAAAAGTAATTGGACAGTTGACTCCAAGGCTATTTCATGGACAGGTGTGGGCAATTCCTTCGTTATGTCATTCTCAATTAAGCAGATAAAAGGCCTGGAGTTGATTTGAGGTGTGGTGCTTGCATTTGGAAGGTTTTGCTGTGAAGGAAACATGTGGTCAAAGGAGCTCTCCATGCAGGTGAAACAAGCCATCCTTAAGCTGCAAAAACAGAGAAAACCCATCCAAGAAATTGCTACAACATTAGGAGTGGCAAAATCTACAGTTTGGTACATCGTGAGAAAGAAAGAAAGCACTGGTGAACTCATCAATGCACAAAGACCTGGGCGCCCACGGAAGACAACAGTGGTGGATGATCGCAGAATAATCTCCATGGAGAAGAGAAACCCCTTCACAACAGCCAACCAAGTGAACAACACTCTCCAGGAGGTAGGCGTATCAATATCCAAATCTACCATAAAGAGAAGACTGCATGAAAGTAAATAAAGTTCACTGCACGGTGCAAGCCACTCATAAGCATCAAGAATAAGAAGGATAGACTGGACTTTGCTAAAAAACATCTAAAAAAGCCAGCACAGTTCTGGGAGAACATTCTTTGGACCGATGAAACCAAGATCAACCTCTACGAGAATGATGGAAAGAGAAAAGTATGGCGAAGGCTTGGTACAGCTCATGATCCAAAGCATACCACATCATCTGTAAAACACGGCGGAGGCAGTGTGATGGCTTGGGCATGCATGGCTGCCAGTGGCACTGGGTCACTAGTGTTTATTGATGATGTGACACAAGACAGAAGTAGCCGAATGAATTCTGAGGTATTCAGATCCATACTGAGTGCTCGGATCCAGCCAAATGCAGTCAAACTGATTGGTCGTTGTTTCATACTACAGATGGACAATGACCCAAAACATAAAGCCAAAGCAACCCAGGAGTTTATTAAAGCAAAGAAGTGGAATATTCTTGAATGGCCAAGTCATTCATCTGATCTCAACCCAATTGAGCATGCATTTCACTTGTTAAAGACTAAACTTTAGACAGAAAGGCCCACAAACAAACAGCAACTGAAAACCATTGCAGTGAAGTTCTGGCAGAGCATCAAAAAGGAGGAAACACAGCGTCTTGTGATGTCTATGAGTTCAAGACTTCAGGCAGTCATTGCCAACAAAGGGTTTTCAACCAAGTGCTAGAAATGAACATATTATTTACAATTATTTAATCTGTCCAATTACTTTTGGTCCCTTTAAAAACAGGGTGGCACATGTTAAGGAGCTGAAACTCCTAAGCCCTTTCAAATTTTAATGTGGATACCCTCAAATGAAAGCTGAAAGTCTGAACTTCAACTTCATCTGAATTGTTTTGTTTAAAAATCATTGTGTTAATGTCTAGAACCAAAATTAGAAAAATGTTGTCTCTGTCCAAATATATATGGACCTAACTCTAATTGTGGATGGCAGATGGGAAGACTTGGCATGAAGAATAGAATTAGTTTCCATTGGTTTTCTGAAGATGGTATTAAGAATAGACCCATCGTGATTAACTGAAATGTCAATGTCCAGGAACGTGACCTTACGTCCATATGAGTATGTTAAATGAATGTTCAAGTCATTATCATTTATTGTGACATCAAGTTGTTAAGTTCATCGACAGTGCCCTCCCACACAAACATGATATTTTCTGTGTATCTTAAACAATTTTGTATTTTTTCAATACCTGGAATGGAGGAGCACTTGAAGACATCACAATCCCAAAGGCCTAAGAATAAATTAGCATATGAAGGGGCACATTGAAAGTAAAACAATTATGGGTTTGGATGAATTCTAAGAGGGTCAGAAGAAATGTGACCAAGGTGCCTTCTAAATTGCTGCTATGCAGAAACCAAGACACTGCCGCCAAATTTGAGGATGTTGAATAGACATGTAGAGTGTCTCAACATCTGCTGTACCAAGGATCATGTTATCATCGGGGCAGCACGGTGGCTCAGTGGATAGCACTGCAGCCTTGCAGCGCTGGAGTCCTGGGTTTGAATCCCACCAAGGACAACATCTGCAAGGAGTTGCGTGGGTGTCCTCCGGGTACTCCGGTTTCCTCCCACATTCCAAAGACATACTGATAGGGAATTTAGATTGTGAGCCCCATCGGGGACAGTGATGATAATGTGTGCAAAACTGTAAAGCGCTGCAGAATATGTTAGTGCTATATAAAAATAAAGATTGTTATCATCCAGATTGAGTAGGTCTAATCATCTTAATACTGCTGTTGTCTAGGATGTTGGAAGTTAATGTAGTAACAATCGGCTTCAAATATTAATCAATTAATTTGCATGCCAATTTATTAAGTCCCTTGCTCCCAAACACAATAGGGTGACCAGGTGGGTCATTGGGATTTTGTGTAGTTTGGAGAGAAGACAGAAGGTTGGTAATTTTGGATTTAAGGTTATGATGACTTCCAGTAATTTCTTAGGAATAATCCCTTCTGTATAGGCAGAATGCTAACAAGTTCCTTTTGGAACTTCTGGAGAAGGAGTGCGTATAGTGAAAACCTATAATGGAAAAGAAGTAAAGTGTGTGTGCTTTGATATAACTTACATTATAGTGAGGACCCAGACCCTAGCCTGCCTGCAGCCTCTACGCGTGTTTCGTCGTTCTTCATCAGGAGGCGTGGCCTAAGGCCCAGCTTGTATCCGCATATGTAGTGGAGGCTGGCCAGTAAAATGGCCTTTTATTTACGGTATGTATGTATTGTTGAAAATCACATAATTTATAATATTGTGGATGGTGTTTTGTGATCTGATTTTGGGTATTATTTACCTAAAGGGATTATGCAGATGCAGGGGGCCGTACAGGCCAAGATGTTCTGTCGCAACTCGCAACCCTAAACATCTGAACTGGATCAAAAATTGCATACTACATTGCCAAAAAATAATAACTTTGATAAAGTTCTCAGTACCAAATATAAACCTATAAATAACTAATCAAAATCAAGAAGTGTACCCAAATTTTTTTTATTCAAAATAAATATTATTTTATTATAAAAAAAGAAGGAAGAAAAGCAATAAAAATGCCCCATAAAACCTGAAAAAAGGGGAAAGTGTGATCAAAGATAAGTCACATTATGGCATTCTGAGCATAATATAAATAAATTAAAATCAAAACAATTGCATAGAAAAAACAACAATAATTGGAGGAAGAAAGGTCACTTAGCAACAAATAAATCAATAAGTTCAGGGAATCAAGACACATGACTGACTAGAAGAAATAACAGCAGAGGTAGAGGGCTGTGTGGTATGTCACTTTGGCAGAACTACTATGGCGGTTGCTGATCGTTAATGGGGTCTCTGCAATATTGCACTTGAAGGGCTCATTTGTGTCCTCATTCAGGGCTCATTTGTGTCCTCAATTGACATTTGGCTACTGTTGTTTCTTATTTGGCTACCTTTGTTACGTCCATGTATGTCAATTGATGTAATTTCTTCTATCCAATCAGGTTTCTTTATTTCCTGAATTTATTTATTTTATACAAAGTGACCACACTGTCCATTTTTTTAATGTTCCACTTCACCTTTGCCTTTGCTGTCTCAGAGTTACTCACAATCCAAAGCTATACCTCTTTTCATTCCAGGCCATACCGATTGCAGCTGAGCTTTCATTCTTTGGCTGTTCCACTTCCCAGGATTCAGGATGTTCTGGTGGCAGTGGTGTAACTAGATTTCTATGGAGCCCGGTGTAAAATTTGAACTTGGGACCCCATCTGTATGTTGGTCAGATGGACAGACCATTTAAAATGTCCTCCATCTTGGACGCTATCCTATAATGACGTTCCCCATCTTGGCCACCGTTCTCTAATAATGTTCATCTTACTAGCTACATCTGTAATAATGTCCCCCATTCTGGCACTCTTCTCCAGCATATTTAAAAAAGAAAGAGTAAGATACTTCATAACTTTCACCAACAATGAGCAAACTAATGTCAGCTACCAGACTTTGATTGGCTGGTGACTTGTATGGCTATTATGGTGCATGGAGCCGGTGACTCTCTGCGCTGCAATAAACTTCAGCTAAATTTGCCTCTGAGCATATTCAGCTGAAAATAGCACTGGCAATGGCATGCTCCCTGACTCGATGGATTCGGTTGAGGTCACACTTTCTGTGATCGCAATCATATAACCCTCCGTCAGGCGCAATATAGATTCTCCTCAGTTCATGCGCAATGTGCCTGACAAGCACAGGTCAGAAAACCACCTATAGTAGCTACATATTTCAATTTCAGGACTATAGAAGTAGTCAGTGACCTTCATAGGAATGTATTAAAAGAGATTACACCAAATCAGATGCAAAAAAAAACATTTATTAACCATAAACTTATTAAAACTAAAAGTACCACTTTTCGGTAGTACCGCCAAATAGGCTCCAGTTATCTTTACTTAACTATTGCTTAAATATAAAATTATGGAAAAAAACTTAAAGGATATTGCACTTAGATGTTACTTAATTATTTTCTACTCATCTTCAGTGGTTTCAATTGCAGCAGAAGCAGCACAGGTACACTTAGAAAAGCAAGGCTGGCAGACGAAAGTTGCATGGGAAAGGCAGATTGATTCTTTACATATTTTGCAGTCATATTTAGAAAGCCTTCTGAAACCAGATACAAATGAGCAGGTAGTACAACTGCGTCTTTTAGAAGGTGGTAGAGTCGGTGTTTGTTCTGGAACGTCCTTGGGACGATATCTCTTCAACCGGTGTTGCAGGGCAAGGGGCAATCCAACCGTCTTTGTACTTCTTAGGCTTAGCTCTCCACTCACCAGTTCATTAGCCAATTGTTTTAGGTACATTCTTCTGCGCATTTGTTTAAGTTCATTACCGAGGTAAATTACTTGTGAGTTGATGCCACCCACATTCAGCATTGTAAAGAAGATTACCATCGGCCAGCGTTTGGTAAATCTAAATCCTCTAAATCCTCAGTTACTGCTGGTTCTTCCTCATCATCTTCTAACAAAAAAATCTTCATTTCTTCTAAATGAAGGGGTTTAGATGAATCATACTGTTTTCTGGCCATTGCAGCAGAAAATCTGAAGCAAGAGAGAAAGAGTATGTGTTAGGGCGCAATGTGCCTTAGAAGCCACCCTCCTTTTGTGTAAGAAAACAGTACTTATGTACACTAACTTAGCATTAATCCTTCATAAAACAAGCTAAATACACAATCGTGATGAATAAAAAAAGAAAATACTAACCTTTCAATTTGTGTTGAAATCAGGCGCAATGTGCCTGAGAAGCCAAAGTGTTGATATCTGCTCACTAGAAGGTCTGCTGAGTCACTGTGATATCAGGTTTCACAGAGCCTGTAGAGTCAGGAGATAACTAGGAGGGGTGGGGTTTTCTGATAAGTGGGCAAGGAGAGAGAAGTGAAACTAATTACTGTGTGCCTGTCAGATCTATAGCGCCTGACGGAGGGTTAAACCCCTGTCTGAATATGCTTTCCACCTTAGAACATCTTTTCCTTCCCTAGTAATGCGATTTACTTCAGATTGACTCAAAATAAAAACACTCCCTGCTTCTTCTTAAAATTCATGCTATATAGAGGGTTGGCTTACTATTAACTCTTCTGTGTCCTGCATCTTCCCTATATCTTCACTTGCCCAACACAAGTGAATTAATCTCACTTTTGAGGAGCATAATAATACATTAAACAATTGAATGAAACAACACATATACAGAATGGCGCAATATAATACTGTACTTTACTTTCATCATAACATCTACCAGGGGTGCTTCTTCTTCCATACTCTTACACTGGAGTAAAATGTTCATTATTATCCTAAAGGAATGTTATCAATTTCAAATTTGTGGAGGTCATACAGAACTGTCAGCAAGGGCTCAGACATCAGTAATTTTATCATGCATGAAAATTGATCTGAGTTTTTTCATCAGTTTTTTTATTAAAATTTGATCATAGAGTGAGTTTCTACCATCAGAATTTAATTAGTGCATCAGATTTTATGGAAGTTTCTCATCAGTCTCATATCAAACAGTTTATGAAAAAGGAAGAGCACACAGGCCCATAGACTTGAACTGTTGAGATCTGAGCCTTGGTTCACAGATAAGTTTCCGGGATTTTGTGGAGACCACTCGGTCAGCAAGAATACATGAACGTGTGAATAGGCCCATAGACCCTACTGTAATAGATGTGCATTCTATTCTTAAAAAATACAGATAAAACTGGCATCTGAATGAACCCTTTTCAGCAGTTATGTATAGTGATGTTCGGATGTAAACGCTGCAATAAATGAGGAATATGGTGGTTCAGAGTCCTCACTGCCCAAGGTTCAAAGATGTGATCACACACGAAGGTGAAGCATGAATGCAGTTTATTTTGTTTACGTGCTTCAAGGTTTTCAAACCTCTTCATCAATACCATACCATAATTATCATCATAGTGGTTTCGTCCTGATGAAAAGGTTTCAAAACCTTGAAACTTCTTGACAAAATAAACCACATTCATGCTAGCAAACTGCAGGAAGCAGGAAGCTGGTGGCGTGACGACACGTAGCTGGCTGCTAGGCTGGATGGTTAGTGGTGTGGGTCAATGCTGAATGGTGGAGCGCCAGTGTGATGTATATATACATTAAATATGTAAAGAAATCTAATATGGACATAAACATATTATATGTGTATACATGCAAATACACATGTACTGACTATATGTAAATACATTTATATATGTATTTATGTACATTCTATACATTATATATATATACACACACAATTACATTATAGGTATATAAATATGCATATATTATATTCATATAATTATGGAAGATGCATGCAGTAAATACATATTTATAGTAAATGCTCATATACTGGGGTAAACTAAGGTTTAGGAGGAGTATAAAGCTGCACTCACTACTGGCATTCTATAAAAATCATTATACTGGGATGCAAAACAGAAGTACAAATTGAATGAGCAACAGCTATTTAAAAATACGTTTTTTTCGGAGAAACAAGGGAGTAAGGCTGGTTTCACACTAGCGTTTTATCACGCAGCGCATCGTGCGCTATCGGGAACACGCGCAATGTTCCCCTATCTCTAACATGGTGGTCGCAGGGTCTTGCGATTGCACGCGCTCATCAGCGTTTAGTGTGCGTTTTACAGGTGTGCGCCCAGACGCGCCGTACGCTACATGTTGCATTTTTTGTTCCACCTACATCGTTAAAAAAATCGCGCGCACACGGTGTGTGCCCAAAAATAACATTACAGTCTATGGGGTCACTGACGTGCTCTTAGATGGGCGCACGTCAGCGCTTTGTGCACGCATGCGGTTTCAGTAAACAATGTCTAGACACTTATCTAAACCTCCCCCTAAACAAGCAACATTGTTTGAAAGGAGTCTATATAAAAGAAGGTGTCTTCAGGGCTAGACCAATACTCTACAGACAGCCTTGCAGAGACCAGACAAGAATAGAAGAGCCTTCCAACTGTGGATTCAAGCTTCAGAAGCAAAAATGTGAGTATTCTTCAACATATTGTCTGTGTGTCCTGTACAATTTTATAATGTACTAATGTATTTTTTGTTTCAATTTCAGCATGTCTTCTTCTGGATCGGTCTATTCGCCATCTCGGCAAGAACTGGCCCAAGCTGATCGTGAGGTGAGGATGTTGCTGCCTTTGGGTAAGTTTAGCTGCCTCTAGAAATGTCATGTGTAATAATTTTTTTTTCTTTACAGACATCGGACATGGCCATAGAAGTTGAAGTGTGGGAGCAGTCTGAGCGGGAGCAGTCTGAGCCGGAGGATTCTGAGTGGGAGCAGCGTAGTCAAGTCATGGCGAGGAGACACAATGCTAGTACATAATATGTCCTTTTTTTTCTTCTTTTCTGTCTTTATTTTCATCTTTTATCTTGCTTCTTCTCTGTTTCTTTTTCTATCTTTTTCATTCTCCAAAATTACAAAGATTCTAATATTTTTTTTTTCTAGTCACCACAATGGGCACCTGATCCACCTTGTTGAGGAGCATATCCCGTTGTGGGACAGCCGTGACCAGCAGTACAAAGACACAGTGGTGACCTGGCAGCTCTGGAATGAGGTGGCCGCAGCGATGATGGATGGCTGGGACAGCGCCTCTCCAACTTCAAAAAGGGCGTTCAGTAGGTATAAAGATGCTCAGTGATACTACATTGATTTTTGGTCCAGATGGTACTGGTGTGTTTGTGGCAAGATATATTCTTGCATCAAACACACCAATGCCTTCTGGAAAACAGTGATTGCTTTGTGTATTGAACTGCTGTCTTGATCCTGTTTTCACTCTTGCTCCTGATGATACTGTTGTTTTGGCTGATACATATATTCTATCAGGACACATAACAGTGTCCTCAGGATCAACAGTGACTGCATTGTGCATATAATTTTTTTGGGCTGTAGCATTGACTGTTTGCAAAGTTCTATCAGGTGTGTGTGCTGATAATCATGTTGCCTTTGTGGCGCCCCCAGGAGCATGGCAGCCACAGTGGCTTTGCCTTCCTCCAGGGAGGGTAATGCAAGGCTTGGAAGCAATGACGGGTCTCTCTCGCAGTCAATCTATGCATGCAACACAGTTCCACTCCAGGCCAGCAGGGGGAGCTCTAAACCGGAATTAAGGGGAGGAGAGCGCTCTGAGGGCCAAGAGGAAGGTGTGGTGAGTTAGTCAGCAGAGGGTGAAGTGTGCAGACGTGGGGAAGGAGCGCTGAGATAGAGCTGAGAGGAAAGGCTTATCTCCAGTGAGAGCGCATAAACTGGAGCCTGGTCTCCACGGTTGTATGGATGCTAATGATCCTGCAACAGACACCAGCGGAGTAGGAGGCTGTAAAAGCCCTACCCCATTTAATACTCAGAGGCACAACAGCACGGAGTGAGCCAAGAGAGGAATAGCAGCTACGGCTGTCTGCCATACGAGGAGTGAGAGTAGAAGAGAATTGAGAGGAACTTCAGTGTAACTCACTACTAGGAGTACTTCACTTAAGTAAGTGCTAGGAATGAGACTGCACAGCCCTTCTGCTGAGAGAGAATCCCTGAGTTGCTTATAGGCTAGCCTGCTCCGTTACTATCTGTAATCAGGACCCTGGACTGCGTTTATCAAGTAAAGGTACAGAAATTGCACCCCGCTGTGTCTTGTCTGCTTCCTTCCTTTCCGGCACCGCTACATCCCCTTGCCAACTACATCTACACTGCCCTGGGATTACAGCTTCACCTGTGGGGAGCTTTTGCATCTCTGCTGCACCATACCATCAGTCCCAGCGGATCTGCATGCAGCGTCGGCTTAACACCTCCCTTGTCAAACACCACGGGTGGCGTCACGAACTATTCATCTAACTATATTCCACCATTCCCATTTTCCCCATTACTTGGGCGCCCAGGGCCACAGTCCGGGTCACTGCTGCTGTGACACATCCCACTGATACCGGCGCGGTATCGAGTAACCCACAGCCCTGGGAGGGCGACACAACCTGGCATCACGAACAGGATTACGGAGTCCGGTACCCCCCGGGTCCTGTGTGCCATAGACTGTGTTGGTGTAAAAGACTGTGTGTGAAATTGGCGCCAATTGCCGCCATTGCTGCACTGCTTGGAGCACGCGGGAACCAAAAGAGGCGGGTCTTCGTGGGAAGAGCCTGCCACAGAGTGCGAAGAAGTGAAGTGCCGCGCGGGAAGAGAGGACAGCGCGTGAGGTGTGGGAGGAGCTGAGGCCTACAGCCCAGAGTGTCGTGCCTGCGAAGCGGCCTCCGGTGAGCTCACACAAGCCCCAGCCCTGGCTAATGTTAACTGGGGGGGAAGAGAATGTCTGCGCCACACAGCAATGCAGCGACGGACGCCATTGCCAACCCCACAGCACCGCAAGGAGGAGCGCCCGCCGCAGCGGTCCCCATAATGCCGCTGTCCATGCCCTACATACCTGGAGCGGCTTGGCTACCGCAGTACTCGGGTGAGTCACACACCCTGAGTGAATTTAATGAGAGACTGTGCAGTTTGTTTAAAGTATACCCTCTGTCTGAAAGCCAGAAAGTGAATATCCTGATTGGACAGCTAACGGGTGCAGCACAGAGAGAGGTGAAAGCCTGGCAGGACACTGATAAAGAGACTGTTGCAAAGATCCTGGCCAAGCTGAGAAGCACCTTTGACACTCGTACTGCAGCTGAAATCAAGAAGAGGTTCTTGGGCTGTAAACAGAAGGCGCAGGACAGTATAAGGGACTATGCTCTCAACCTGCAGGAGGTGCTGCGAGCAGTTAAGCAAGTTGATCCTGACAGTGTAAAGGAGGAAGATAAACTGTTAAAGGAGCAGTTCATTGAAGGACTTCTATCCAGTACACACAGAGGACAGTTGCGCATCATAACCCTGCAAGACCCTTATCTGGACTTTGCTGATTTTAAGAACAGGGCTATATGGCTACTGCAGGAACCCACTGACAGCCATCCAGCGCCCCTGAGGCGCCCAGCGATCACCTACCACCAGGAACCAATGTCTTTCCCTTCCATCCCTGTGGAGGCTGATGCACAGACTCTGGATAAAGATCCAACTGAAGAGCTGCGTCTTCAGGTCAAGGAGTTGACCAAAGGAATGGCTGCGCTTGCTAAAACTGTGCAGTCTCTGCAAGTGTCCTCATAGAAAAGATCCAGCTTGCTTTCAGTCCAGAGGATGTCCCGTGGCTCCGGAGGAGGAGAACCCCGCCACTTCAAGGAAGGAACAACGATCGCTATGACCAGGACGGACATCCCATCTGTCTTCGCTGCTATAAGGCAGGTCATCTTGCAAGATTCTGTCCTTTAAACGAGCAACCCCTGGGGCAGAGGGCCAACCCCCAGGAATAGGATCCCCAGGCCCAAAGAACTGGAGAGCCAAGTATGTTGGAGGGAGACCAATCCTTCCGGTGGTGGTTGACGGTATCCCCATGAACGCTTTGCTGGACACTGGCTCTCAGGTGACCACTATGCCATACATTCTTTACAGGAGGTATTGGACTGATTCTGAACTTACCCATGGCCCAACTGATCAACTGACAGTAGTTGCCAGTAATGGTCAGTCTTTGCCGCAGATTGGATGTAAAGAGATTACTGTTAAAGTGGGTCGGGTAGAGCTAAAATCTCAAGGTCTGATAGTTGTGGATATTGGTTTACATGAATGTAATCCCATGATGACTCTTGGTACAAATGTAATTGAAAATTGTCTTTCGGAGGTTATTGTCTTGTTGCAACAGGTGGCTGAGACTGCTGGTTCCAGTGAAAAACGAGTCCTGCAGAAGGAGATCAGAGCCCTGATGCAAAGACAACAGGTAGAACTCTCTGGCGGAGAAATTGGCAGTGTCAGAGTGAGTGATCCCTTCCCCATTGCAATACCCTCCAGATGTGAAATGTTGATTTGGTGTCGGGCAGCTATAGGTCTCAGGGGGAGATATTACCAGGCATTGGTAGAACCAGTATACTCCGATAGCAGGCCCACTGTCCTGACAGCCAGAGGGGTGGTTGATGTACGAAAAGGGAGAGTACCTGTACGCCTTTTGAACTGTGGGGAGGAGAAGGCCACAATAACTCGGTACGCCACAGTTGCTAAGCTGCTCACTGTTAATAACAACTCTTTGCAGGCAGCAGAGCCCTTGGTCTCATCCGATCAGGTGGAGGACAATGGCTCTGTGAAGCAGATGGAGGAGTGGTGCCAGCAACTGCAGGTGAGGACTGACTCTACACCTTCATACCAGAAAAATGGGGTTTACAGAGTGACACAAGAGTATGAGCGGGTATTCAGCATACACCCACTAGATTTTGGGCAGGCAAAAGGGGTTCAACATCATATCCCCACTGGAGACCATCTACCCATAAACGAGAGGTACAGACCTATACCCCCAACATAATACCAATGTGCTAAAAGTATGTTGAGAGAGATGAAGGAAGCTGGGGTTATCAGAGACAGTTGTAGCCCCTGGGCAGCTCCAATAGTTTTTGTAAAGAAAAAGGATGGTACCATGAGAATGTGTGTTGATTACAGGAAAATTAACAGCAATACACATAAAGATGCCTACCCATTACCCAGAATTGATGAGTCATTAGCTGCACTTAAAACTGCTAACTACTTTTCCACCTTGGATCTCACTAGTGGGTATTGGCAGGTTCCTGTGGCAGAGGCAGTCAAGGAGAAAACGGCATTTACCACTCCAATGGGTCTCTGTGAGTTCAACTATATGCAATTCAAGCACTGTACCGCTCCAGGAACATTTCAACGGCTGATGGAGTGCTGACTGGGACATATGAACTTTGGGACGGTCCTGTTGTACCTGAATGATGTCATTGTTTTCTCCAAAAACTATGAAGATCGTCTGGAACACCTGGCTGAAGTGTTTGAAGCTTTGTCCAATTTTGGCCTGAAGGTGAAGCCTTCCAAATGCCACCTCCTGAAACCCAAGGTACAGTACCTCGGTCATGTGGTCAGTGCAGAAGGTGTGGCGCCAGATCCTGACAAAGTCACAGTCGTCCGGGACTGGCCAAAGCCCAGCAACCTCCATAAAGTACGCCAATTCCTTGGACTGGTAGGCTACTACCGAAGATTCATCAAAGGCTTTACTGAAATAGCCACCCCTATGCAAAATCTTCTGGTGGGGCAGTCCAAGAAGACCAAACAGAAAAAGTCCACCTTTGAATGGACAGAAGAGTTGGAGAGATCCTTCACTCGGCTGAAGATGGCTCTCACAGGTGACGAAGTTCTGGCCTTCCCAGATTATGACAAACCCTTTCTGCTGTACACTGATGCCAGCAATGTGGGACTAGGAGCAGTACTGTTGCAGGTACAGAATGGAAAAGAAAGCGTGATCTCCTATGCCAGCAGGAAGCTGCGTCCCACTGAAAGGAACTCTGACAACTACAGTTCTTTCAAGTTGGAGTTCCTTGCCATAGTCTGGGCTGTCACCGAAAGGTTCAAACATTACCTAGCCTCCGCCAAGTTTACTATCTTCACGGACAACAATCCGTTGACCCACTTGGAAACTGCAAAGCTAGGTGCACTGGAACAGCGATGGATGGCTCGGCTATCTATCTATGAATTCACCATCAAGTACCGAGAAGGGCACAAGAATACCAATGCTGACGCGCTGTCTAGGATACCTAATCTGCCTGATGCAGGAGAAGACCCTGAGGCTCTTGAAGAAATAGAGCTACCTCCCTTCCACCGGCCAATTGCGGCTCAACGTGCCCAAGGAGTGAGAAACCGACGGTCTGGCTTGAAGGAGGTCACCTTGAATCCATTGCCCCATCATGACTGGGCCGAAATGCCAGATAGTGACCCTGCAGTCCGCCTGGTGAAGGAGCTGCTGTCCCAAGCTTCAATACAAAAAGGGTGGGGGAACAAGAGGTGCAATAGTGCCCTATCACTAGTGACACTACGATGTGAGTGGTGTAATGCAGTTCCACTCACCTATTCCGGTTGTGTGACCCACAACTGGCTTGAAGACATAACACAGTATCAGCTGCTGCAGGACCTCCACCGACCACTCCAAAGTGGAAAAACTGCCAGAGAATATGGGAAGCAAGATGTGCCACAGTCCGCGCTGCTGAATCCACAAAATCACCTGGGATGCAAGATGTAGTAACAAAGTACTGCTTTATTCCTTCCTACGCATTTCGGCGCCCTTCCTGGCACCTTCCTCAGGGATATTACACCAGCCATAGGAGCAGGGAATTTATAGCCCCTTCCATTAGCAATTATGGGTGTGTTCTGTTTACATATGATGTCATAATGGTCATCACTGGGGGAGGGGCCAGCATTTTTGGCACAATTTCACACAAATAACATAATAAAACAAGAAAATCCTTCAAAATACTTGCTAAAATGTACATAAAAATCCTACCAGTAAAATGATATAAAGACCTTCATAAAAATTGCAGCGGAAACATTGCCAAAGTATCCAGACTGTCAATGCAAAAACAAAAAAATTTTTTTTAAAAAATATTATCTCCCGACTTTCAGGGTAGTAGAACCCATGTGTTTACTGGTTTCATTTTTTTTCTCTTGTGACTTATGTTGAGCGCCACCGTTCTGCTGGTATCAGTGCCTTTGGAACATAGGTTCTATGAACTATTTTTTCACAAAACTATCCTGTTAAATATGTGATACTATGGTTTGTTAAAAAATTATTATAAAAAATTGCAATGAACAATTTTCTTTATTTTTGTTTTGTAGGAGGGAATCAAGGAGCGATGCCACTATTAAATAAAATGGATTATTTCTAAAATTAACTGCTTTTAAAAAACTTATTTTTATTTTCATTTTTATTTTTATTATTTATTATCAATAAAGAATTATCTAAAAATTACTATTATATAATCGTATTATTAAAAATGGCCTGAAGAAAGTATCTATCATCTTCCGTATAGTTATGGTCACTATTTTATATATTAATTGTGGTGGTGTCACCCATGAAACGTGTGTCTTTTGGTCTAGCACACCTGGGTTCAAGTCACAGGTCTCCATGCAGGCATAAATGACATTGTCTTTTGTAATATCAGGAAAAATTATAAATTGTTATGAGCTTATGCATATTAAATTAGGGAATTGTGAAATTCTAGATAGGATACCAACTTTGATATATATTTAAACAAAATAAATGTGTCATTAGGTGTATGTGAGACATTAAGTGTTTAGATATACCCGTGCGATCAAAAAAGTAGTCAGATGAAAAAATAAATAAAATGAAAAAAGATAGAATGAAAAAATAAAGTGAGGTTTGCTTAAGTGTGTGACATAAGGATGCAGGAATTCCTCCTACTATGGTGCGCCTTTCTTACCCACTCAGGATGTGACCAAGAGAGGGGGGGGTTGGGGGATTATAATTTATATTAGTTCTGAAATTATGTTTAGCCCTCTCGGTTTTAATGTGTCCAGTTTAAACATCCAATATTTTTCACGTTTTTTGAGCAGCTCGAATCTGTTGGGTATATTCACTGCTATATGATCGATCGGGGTTATCTTGATTGCTGTTGCATCTCTGTTATGATACGTGTCATAATGGAATGACACTCCATGTGCTCTATACCCACTCTTTATATTTGAACGATGTTTGTTTAGCCGCTCATGAAGTGGTCTGATAGTTCTGCCAACATACTGCATGCCACATGGACACTCAAGCAGGTAAATTACAAACTCTGTAGAGCAATTCATGTCATGTTTAATGGTAAAGGATTCATTCGTTGATGCGGATTTAAAGCTGCTTGTCTGTTGGATGCTCCGACAACAAAGGCATCTATTTTTTCTACATTTTGATGTCTTTTTCTGCAGTACTTTGGCATAATTCGTGGTTGTCTTCTGTTTGAGCCTACTAGGAGCTATTATCCCTTTAATGTTTGGCGCCCTGCGGAAAGTAATTCCTGGTCTATCAGGTACAATGGATTTTAATATTGGATCACTTAGAAGTAAGTGCCAGTGTCTATGAAGGCATTTTTTGATTGACTTGTGACAATTATTATAAGTCGTTATAAAATTAAATGCTTTATTCTTCTCTGTCCCTTTTCTGTCTTTCTGTATAAGGAGGGTTTCTTGCGGGATTTCTCCACTGTGCTTTTGTGTGCTGGATATCAATTTTTTTGGGTATCCTTTCTCTAGGAATCTTTTTCTGAGTATTTCAGATTGAGAAGCGTAGTCATCCTTGGAAGTGCAATTCTTCTTAATCCTTCTAAATTGATTGGCCGGTATATTACGCAGCCATTTTGTGTAATGTCCACTCCTGAAGTCAATATATGAATTCCTGTCCGTAGGCTTAAAGTATGTTTTTGTATGTATCCTTGTGCCATCAGAGAAAATTGTTAGGTCCAGGAAATTGATGCTTTCTTCATGTATTGTTCGTTCAAAATTTATCCCCCAGTGGTTATTAATGATGTCACTGAAAAACTCCTCCATGTCACCAACTTCCGTGTCCCAGATCAGGAATAAGTCATCAATAAACCTTTTATATAAAACCAAGCCATTCTTGTATTTGTTTCCATATATATGTATGTCTTCAAAAAGACCCATAAAAAGATTAGCGTACGAACAAGCTGTTTTCGAACCCATAGCTGTACCATACTTTTGATGGTACATGTCACCATCAAAGGTGAAAAAGTTATTGTTTAATATGAAATTTAGGCCATCCAGAATGAAGTTGATGTTCCTTATATCCAATTGTATGTCTCTTTTTAGGTAGTATTCAATACAGAGTAATCCTATTTCATGACCTATATTCGTGTACAATGATGTAACATCCATGGTGACAAATCTATATGATTTTTTCCATGTGATTCTTCCCAAAATCCTGATCATATCCATAGAATCCTTAATATAGCTTTCTAATTTCACCACGTATTTCTGTAAATTTCTATCAATATAGGTGGCAAGGTTACTTGTCAGGGAATCAATTCCTGAGATTATTGGTCGCCCAGGGGGATTGTCCAAGCTTTTATGAATCTTGGGCAAGTGGTATAGGAATGGAATGGGGGGTTGCCTTTTTATTAGAAACTTCTTTAAGTCCTTATTAATTATCCCCTGTTGGAATGCCATGTTTATTTTTTGATTGTGTATTTTTGTTAATGTGGGGTACGGGTTATTTTTTACTTTCTCATAGTATTTAGTGTCCGACAATAATCTTAATGCTTCTTTTTTATAATCATTGGTGTTTTGTATCACTATGCCGCCCCCCTTATCGGCTGCCCGAATTACTATTTCACTATTCTTACCCAAATTTTTCAGGGCTTCTCTCTCTTTCTTCGTGAGATTATTCTTATCCCCCCTTAAGTTGCCGGCTTTCTTCATTAAGGTGTCCTTTTTAAGATCTTTTAATAGTAAGTCTTGGAACGTCTCTAGTATATGACCCCTACTTTCCAAGGGATAGAAATTGGATTTTGTTTTCAGAGTAGGATCAGATGGTGCTTCACTTTTGTTATCTTTCGTGTCATCTGGCTTTAATAAGAAATGCCTTTTGAGAGTCAACCTCCTAATATACTGATGCACATCTATAAAAAGTTTAAAATCGTCTGGTTGGTTCGTGGGGCAGAAAAGTAAGCCCTTATTCAGAAGCTCCTTTTCTTCTTCTGTCAATGAATAATCTGATAAATTAATGACATTATTATTAGTTACCGTTATCTGTTTCAATCCCGGAAAGTGATCTTTGCTTTTTTCTTTATTTCCTCTTCCTCTTTTTCCTCTTTTTTTCTTTTTCCAAGAGCGGGACTGAAAAATTTCGTTATATTTTGATTTGTTACGTTTACAGCAGCTAAAAAAGGAACTATGCCATTATTTTGATTTTTTGAGTTGTCTAATATAACCTTTTGTGTAGGGGTATTGCTACCTGTTTCTATAGGTGTTGGTGTTACTATACTGATTAAATCCTCCTGGTTCTGATCAGTTTCTGTAATAATCATTAAGTCGGGTACAGAGTTTTTATTGTTTTTCAATGGCTTATTATTGTCATGTAATATGATTGGGTCTAGGGGCCTCTCTCTGTTGATTCTATCGATGAGTTCTTTGATTTTGTTAAGATGTTCATCAACATTAACTGTTCCAGTTCCAACAGGTTTTGGATCCTCTGCATTATTATGTACTTGTGCTACAGTAATGACTTGATTGCTGCTAGCTGGCTCGTTATTGGATGCTTCTTTGTTTATATTCCTATCCCCATTGATTAATCTTGTCATGCTGCTAGGTAATTTCTCTATCACGATGAAACCCTCATCATCCAATATTTCATCTGGAAAAAGGCTTGACTCCTCTTTGCTATCTATTTCCTCCTCATCCATTGTCTCAATTTCATTAGTGCTCACAGTCACCATAGATCTTAGGTTCAGTCCCTGTGTGCTGGATTTTTCAGGACCGTGCCTAGACACTGTTTTTGTCTCTGTCTGCATTTTGTTCCCAATAGGTGCTATCTCCGTATTATTCTTCCTAAAATCTATAGTATTTTGACTGTCTTGACTATTACTAGTGTTATTTCTTGTATCTCTCTCACCAGGGGTCTTACCCCTCCTGGAGCTGTTGGAGAAACTCCTTCCTCTATGCTCTTTGTGGTGTGTGGGAGTTCTATTCCTCCTATATGTATTATTCTCCATCTCAGGTTTGTACTGGGAATAGTCCTGTCTATCTCTGTTGAGCTTCCTGGACTTCCTAATTACTGTATCGTGTTCGATTTGCGTCAAACTAGTGCTGATATTAGAATATATTCTTTTAAATTCAGTACATGCATTAAACCTATTCAAGCTTGCACTGATTATGTTAATTTCTTCTGTTGCAGCATCTGCAAGTTTTGACCTTTTATCACATAAAATACTCAACAGCGTGTTCATACATTTTCTCAAAACAAAGTTCCAATTTGTAGTAAAGTCATTATCATCAGGAAATGGAGAATTCAATACCAATCTTATCCCCCTGGGGCAGATGTTCTCCTCTATGTAAACAGCCAAAAACCGGGCATCAATGCCATACTGCACCTCCTTTTTGAGGGCATCCTCCAAAGCATGCAAAAGTTCCTTCATAGTCTTAAGTTCCTCATCGCCAAAGTTCTCACCACCAGTCACATTATCCTCAGAAGATGTTCGACCAGTACCTATGGTGCGTTGTATCAACTTCTCTCTGGAAGCAAATCTTCCACGCAAATAGTCCATCTTATCACGCAAAATTTATGCAGCACTCTGTTCCAAAACGGGATGCTAAGCCCCAACCACCGTCACTCTCCCACAGAAACGATGATTCACTGTATCAATACAAAAAGGGTGGGGGAACAAGAGGTGCAATAGTGCCCTATCACTAGTGACACTACGATGTGAGTGGTGTAATGCAGTTCCACTCACCTATTCCGGTTGTGTGACCCACAACTGGCTTGAAGACATAACACAGTATCAGCTGCTGCAGGACCTCCACCGACCACTCCAAAGTGGAAAAACTGCCAGAGAATATGGGAAGCAAGATGTGCCACAGTCCGCGCTGCTGAATCCACAAAATCACCTGGGATGCAAGATGTAGTAACAAAGTACTGCTTTATTCCTTCCTACGAGTTTCGGCGCCCTTCCTGGCACCTTCCTCAGGGATATTACACCAGCCATAGGAGCAGGGAATTTATAGCCCCTTCCATTAGCAATTATGGGTGTGTTCTGTTTACATATGATGTCATAATGGTCATCACTGGGGGAGGGGCCAGCATTTTTGGCACAATTTCACACAAATAACATAATAAAACAAGAAAATCCTTCAAAATACTTGCTAAAATGTACATAAAAATCCTACCAGTAAAATGATATAAAGACCTTCATAAAAATTGCAGCGGAAACATTGCCAAAGTATCCAGACTGTCAATGCAAAAACAAAAAAAATTTTTTTAAAAAATATTATCTCCCGACTTTCAGGGTAGTAGAACCCATGTGTTTACTGGTTTCATTTTTTTTCTCTTGTGACTTATGTTGAGCGCCACCGTTCTGCTGGTATCAGTGCCTTTGGAACATAGGTTCTATGAACTATTTTTTCACAAAACTATCCTGTTAAATATGTGATACTATGGTTTGTTAAAAAATTATTATAAAAAATTGCAATGAACAATTTTCTTTATTTTTGTTTTGTAGGAGGGAATCAAGGAGCGATGCCACTATTAAATAAAATGGATTATTTCTAAAATTAACTGCTTTTAAAAAACTTATTTTTATTTTCATTTTTATTTTTATTATTTATTATCAATAAAGAATTATCTAAAAATTACTATTATATAATCGTATTATTAAAAATGGCCTGAAGAAAGTATCTATCATCTTCCGTATAGTTATGGTCACTATTTTATATATTAATTGTGGTGGTGTCACCCATGAAACGTGTGTCTTTTGGTCTAGCACACCTGGGTTCAAGTCACAGGTCTCCATGCAGGCATAAATGACATTGTCTTTTGTAATATCAGGAAAAATTATAAATTGTTATGAGCTTATGCATATTAAATTAGGGAATTGTGAAATTCTAGATAGGATACCAACTTTGATATATATTTAAACAAAATAAATGTGTCATTAGGTGTATGTGAGACATTAAGTGTTTAGATATACCCGTGCGATCAAAAAAGTAGTCAGATGAAAAAATAAATAAAATGAAAAAAGATAGAATGAAAAAATAAAGTGAGGTTTGCTTAAGTGTGTGACATAAGGATGCAGGAATTCCTCCTACTATGGTGCGCCTTTCTTACCCACTCAGGATGTGACCAAGAGAGGGGGGGGGTTGGGGGATTATAATTTATATTAGTTCTGAAATTATGTTTAGCCCTCTCGGTTTTAATGTGTCCAGTTTAAACATCCAATATTTTTCACGTTTTTTGAGCAGCTCGAATCTGTTGGGTATATTCACTGCTATATGATCGATCGGGGTTATCTTGATTGCTGTTGCATCTCTGTTATGATACGTGTCATAATGGAATGACACTCCATGTGCTCTATACCCACTCTTTATATTTGAACGATGTTTGTTTAGCCGCTCATGAAGTGGTCTGATAGTTCTGCCAACATACTGCATGCCACATGGACACTCAAGCAGGTAAATTACAAACTCTGTAGAGCAATTCATGTCATGTTTAATGGTAAAGGATTCATTCGTTGATGCGGATTTAAAGCTGCTTGTCTGTTGGATGCTCCGACAACAAAGGCATCTATTTTTTCTACATTTTGATGTCTTTTTCTGCAGTACTTTGGCATAATTCGTGGTTGTCTTCTGTTTGAGCCTACTAGGAGCTATTATCCCTTTAATGTTTGGCGCCCTGCGGAAAGTAATTCCTGGTCTATCAGGTACAATGGATTTTAATATTGGATCACTTAGAAGTAAGTGCCAGTGTCTATGAAGGCATTTTTTGATTGACTTGTGACAATTATTATAAGTCGTTATAAAATTAAATGCTTTATTCTTCTCTGTCCCTTTTCTGTCTTTCTGTATAAGGAGGGTTTCTTGCGGGATTTCTCCACTGTGCTTTTGTGTGCTGGATATCAATTTTTTTGGGTATCCTTTCTCTAGGAATCTTTTTCTGAGTATTTCAGATTGAGAAGCGTAGTCATCCTTGGAAGTGCAATTCTTCTTAATACTTCAAAATTGATTGGCCGGTACATTTTAGCAAGTATTTTGAAGGATTTTCTTGTTTTATTATGTTATTTGTGTGAAATTGTGCCAAAAATGCTGGCCCCTCCCCCAGTGATGACCATTATGACATCATATGTAAACAGAACACACCCATAATTGCTAATGGAAGGGGCTATAAATTCCCTGCTCCTATGGCTGGTGTAATATCCCTGAGGAAGGTGCCAGGAAGGGCGCCGAAACGCGTAGGAAGGAATAAAGCAGTACTTTGTTACTACATCTTGCATCCCAGGTGATTTTGTGGATTCAGCAGCGCGGACTGTGGCACATCTTGCTTCCCATATTCTCTGGCAGTTTTTCCACTTTGGAGTGGTCGGTGGAGGTCCTGCAGCAGCTGATACTGTGTTATGTCTTCAAGCCAGTTGTGGGTCACACAACCGGAATAGGTGAGTGGAACTGCATTACACCACTCACATCGTAGTGTCACTAGTGATAGGGCACTATTGCACCTCTTGTTCCCCCACCCTTTTTGTATTGATACAGTGAATCATCGTTTCTGTGGGAGAGTGACGGTGGTTGGGGCTTAGCATCCCGTTTTGGAACAGAGTGCTGCATAAATTTTGCGTGATAAGATGGACTATTTGCGTGGAAGATTTGCTTCCAGAGAGAAGTTGATACAACGCACCATAGGTACTGGTCGAACATCTTCTGAGGATAATGTGACTGGTGGTGAGAACTTTGGCGATGAGGAACTTAAGACTATGAAGGAACTTTTGCATGCTTTGGAGGATGCCCTCAAAAAGGAGGTGCAGTATGGCATTGATGCCCGGTTTTTGGCTGTTTACATAGAGGAGAACATCTGCCCCAGGGGGATAAGATTGGTATTGAATTCTCCATTTCCTGATGATAATGACTTTACTACAAATTGGAACTTTGTTTTGAGAAAATGTATGAACACGCTGTTGAGTATTTTATGTGATAAAAGGTCAAAACTTGCAGATGCTGCAACAGAAGAAATTAACATAATCAGTGCAAGCTTGAATAGGTTTAATGCATGTACTGAATTTAAAAGAATATATTCTAATATCAGCACTAGTTTGACGCAAATCGAACACGATACAGTAATTAGGAAGTCCAGGAAGCTCAACAGAGATAGACAGGACTATTCCCAGTACAAACCTGAGATGGAGAATAATACATATAGGAGGAATAGAACTCCCACACACCACAAAGAGCATAGAGGAAGGAGTTTCTCCAACAGCTCCAGGAGGGGTAAGACCCCTGGTGAGAGAGATACAAGAAATAACACTAGTAATAGTCAAGACAGTCAAAATACTATAGATTTTAGGAAGAATAATACGGAGATAGCACCTATTGGGAACAAAATGCAGACAGAGACAAAAACAGTGTCTAGGCACGGTCCTGAAAAATCCAGCACACAGGGACTGAACCTAAGATCTACGGTGACTGTGAGCACTAATGAAATTGAGACAATGGATGAGGAGGAAATAGATAGCAAAGAGGAGTCAAGCCTTTTTCCAGATGAAATATTGGATGATGAGGGTTTCATCGTGATAGAGAAATTACCTAGCAGCATGACAAGATTAATCAATGGGGATAGGAATATAAACAAAGAAGCATCCAATAACGAGCCAGCTAGCAGGAATCAAGTCATTACTGTAGCACAAGTACATAATAATGCAGAGGATCCAAAACCTGTTGGAACTGGAACAGTTAATGTTGATGAACATCTTAACAAAATCAAAGAACTCATCGATAGAATCAACAGAGAGAGGCCCCTAGACCCAATCATATTACATGACAATAATAAGCCATTGAAAAACAATAAAAACTCTGTACCCGACTTAATGATTATTACAGAAACTGATCAGAACCAGGAGGATTTAATCAGTATAGTAACACCAACACCTATAGAAACAGGTAGCAATACCCCTACACAAAAGGTTATATTAGACAACTCAAAAAATCAAAATAATGGCATAGTTCCTTTTTTAGCTGCTGTAAACGTAACAAATCAAAATATAACGAAATTTTTCAGTCCCGCTCTTGGAAAAAGAAAAAAAGAGGAAAAAGAGGAAGAGGAAATAAAGAAAAAAGCAAAGATCACTTTCCGGGATTGAAACAGATAACGGTAACTAATAATAATGTCATTAATTTATCAGATTATTCATTGACAGAAGAAGAAAAGGAGCTTCTGAATAAGGGCTTACTTTTCTGCCCCACGAACCAACCAGACGATTTTAAACTTTTTATAGATGTGCATCAGTATATTAGGAGGTTGACTCTCAAAAGGCATTTCTTATTAAAGCCAGATGACACGAAAGATAACAAAAGTGAAGCACCATCTGATCCTACTCTGAAAACAAAATCCAATTTCTATCCCTTGGAAAGTAGGGGTCATATACTAGAGACGTTCCAAGACTTACTATTAAAAGATCTCAAAAAGGACACCTTAATGAAGAAAGCCGGCAACTTAAGGGGGGATAAGAATAATCTCACGAAGAAAGAGAGAGAAGCCCTGAAAAATTTGGGTAAGAATAGTGAAATAGTAATTCGGGCAGCCGATAAGGGGGGCGGCATAGTGATACAAAACACCAATGATTATAAAAAAGAAGCATTAAGATTATTGTCGGACACTAAATACTATGAGAAAGTAAAAAATAACCCGTACCCCACATTAACAAAAATACACAATCAAAAAATAAACATGGCATTCCAACAGGGGATAATTAATAAGGACTTAAAGAAGTTTCTAATAAAAAGGCAACCCCCCATTCCATTACTATACCACTTGCCCAAGATTCATAAAAGCTTGGACAATCCCCCTGGGCGACCAATAATCTCAGGAATTGATTCCCTGACAAGTAACCTTGCCACCTATATTGATAGAAATTTACAGAAATACGTGGTGAAATTAGAAAGCTATATTAAGGATTCTACGGATATGATCAGGATTTTGGGAAGAATCACATGGAAAAAATCATATAGATTTGTCACCATGGATGTTACATCATTGTACACGAATATAGGTCATGAAATAGGATTACTCTGTATTGAATACTACCTAAAAAGAGACATACAATTGGATATAAGGAACATCAACTTCATTCTGGATGGCCTAAATTTCATATTAAACAATAACTTTTTCACCTTTGATGGTGACATGTACCATCAAAAGTATGGTACAGCTATGGGTTCGAAAACAGCTTGTTCGTACGCTAATCTTTTTATGGGTCTTTTTGAAGACATACATATATATGGAAACAAATACAAGAATGGCTTGGTTTTATATAAAAGGTTTATTGATGACTTATTCCTGATCTGGGACACGGAAGTTGGTGACATGGAGGAGTTTTTCAGTGACATCATTAATAACCACTGGGGGATAAATTTTGAACGAACAATACATGAAGAAAGCATCAATTTCCTGGACCTAACAATTTTCTCTGATGGCACAAGGATACATACAAAAACATACTTTAAGCCTACGGACAGGAATTCATATATTGACTTCAGGAGTGGACATTACACAAAATGGCTGCGTAATATATCGGCCAATCAATTTAGAAGGATTAAGAAGAATTGCACTTCCAAGGATGACTACGCTTCTCAATCTGAAATACTCAGAAAAAGATTCCTAGAGAAAGGATACCCAAAAAAATTGATATCCAGCACACAAAAGCACAGTGGAGAAATCCCGCAAGAAACCCTCCTTATACAGAAAGACAGAAAAGGGACAGAGAAGAATAAAGCATTTAATTTTATAACGACTTATAATAATTGTCACAAGTCAATCAAAAAATGCCTTCATAGACACTGGCACTTACTTCTAAGTGATCCAATATTAAAATCCATTGTACCTGATAGACCAGGAATTACTTTCCGCAGGGCGCCAAACATTAAAGGGATAATAGCTCCTAGTAGGCTCAAACAGAAGACAACCACGAATTATGCCAAAGTACTGCAGAAAAAGACATCAAAATGTAGAAAAAATAGATGCCTTTGTTGTCGGAGCATCCAACAGACAAGCAGCTTTAAATCCGCATCAACGAATTAATCCTTTACCATTAAACATGACATGAATTGCTCTACAGAGTTTGTAATTTACCTGCTTGAGTGTCCATGTGGCATGCAGTATGTTGGCAGAACTATCAGACCACTTCATGAGCGGCTAAACAAACATCGTTCAAATATAAAGAGTGGGTATAGAGCACATGGAGTGTCATTCCATTATGACACGTATCATAACAGAGATGCAACAGCAATCAAGATAACCCCGATCGATCATATAGCAGTGAATATACCCAACAGATTCGAGCTGCTCAAAAAACGTGAAAAATATTGGATGTTTAAACTGGACACATTAAAACCGAGAGGGCTAAACATAATTTCAGAACTAATATAAATTATAATCCCCCAACCCCCCCCCTCTCTTGGTCACATCCTGAGTGGGTAAGAAAGGCGCACCATAGTAGGAGGAATTCCTGCATCCTTATGTCACACACTTAAGCAAACCTCACTTTATTTTTTCATTCTATCTTTTTTCATTTTATTTATTTTTTCATCTGACTACTTTTTTGATCGCACGGGTATATCTAAACACTTAATGTCTCACATACACCTAATGACACATTTATTTTGTTTAAATATATATCAAAGTTGGTATCCTATCTAGAATTTCACAATTCCCTAATTTAATATGCATAAGCTCATAACAATTTATAATTTTTCCTGATATTACAAAAGACAATGTCATTTATGCCTGCATGGAGACCTGTGACTTGAACCCAGGTGTGCTAGACCAAAAGACACACGTTTCATGGGTGACACCACCACAATTAATATATAAAATAGTGACCATAACTATACGGAAGATGATAGATACTTTCTTCAGGCCATTTTTAATAATACGATTATATAATAGTAATTTTTAGATAATTCTTTATTGATAATAAATAATAAAAATAAAAATGAAAATAAAAATAAGTTTTTTAAAAGCAGTTAATTTTAGAAATAATCCATTTTATTTAATAGTGGCATCGCTCCTTGATTCCCTCCTACAAAACAAAAATATAGAAAATTGTTCATTGCAATTTTTTATAATAATTTTTTAACAAACCATAGTATCACATATTTAACAGGATAGTTTTGTGAAAAAATAGTTCATAGAACCTATGTTCCAAAGGCACTGATACCAGCAGAACGGTGGCGCTCAACATAAGTCACAAGAGAAAAAAAATGAAACCAGTAAACACATGGGTTCTACTACCCTGAAAGTCAGGAGATAATATTTTTTAAAAAAATTTTTTTTGTTTTTGCATTGACAGTCTGGATACTTTGGCAATGTTTCCGCTGCAATTTTTATGAAGGTCTTTATATCATTTTACTGGTAGGATTTTTATGTACATTTTAGCAAGTATTTTGAAGGATTTTCTTGTTTTATTATGTTATTTGTGTGAAATTGTGCCAAAAATGCTGGCCCCTCCCCCAGTGATGACCATTATGACATCATATGTAAACAGAACACACCCATAATTGCTAATGGAAGGGGCTATAAATTCCCTGCTCCTATGGCTGGTGTAATATCCCTGAGGAAGGTGCCAGGAAGGGCGCCGAAACGCGTAGGAAGGAATAAAGCAGTACTTTGTTACTACATCTTGCATCCCAGGTGATTTTGTGGATTCAGCAGCGCGGACTGTGGCACATCTTGCTTCCCATATTCTCTGGCTGTCCCAAGCTGACTCACGCCCAGATTCGGATGCTCCTGAGGAAACCCAGCAGTTGTGGAATGAGAGAGCCCGGCTGTTCATTTATGAAGGAAAGCTGTGTCGGAGGAGTATCAATGCCCGCACTCATGAGCTGGTCTGGCAGGAGATAGTCCCAAAGAGAGAGGCATCATTGGTCCTGGAAGCATACCACAATGGAGCTGGAAACTTCGGATTGAAGAAGTTGGAAGCCTTGCTCCGGGAGAGGTTCTACTGGGCTGGTATGAGGAAAGCCATTGAGAGGTGGTGCCGGGAGTGTGGACAATGTAACCTGCGCAGAAAGGATCGAAACAGCCAGAGAGCTCCTCTACAGCCAATCGTCACCAAACAGCCACTTGAGTTGGTAGCCCTGGACCATGTGAAGCTGGTTCCAAGCCAGTCAGTCTACATCTATGCTCTTACCATCGTGGACCACTACTCAAGATTCCTGGTAGTTGTGCCTGTCAAAGATCAAACAGCCAGGACAGCAGCCAGAGCATTCCAACAGCACTTCTCTAGACCACACGGATATCCTGAAAGAGTGCTTACAGATCAAGGCCCAGCTTTCGAGGCAGAAGTGTTCCAGGAATTCTGTAACTTGTATGGTTCTAAGAAGATCCGAACAACACCATACCACCCCCAGACCAATGGCATGTGTGAGAAGATGAACCAGGTAGTGATTGACCTCCTGAAGACTTTGCCCTTGGTGGAGACAAATCTGTGGCCAGAGAAGTTGCCAGATCTGTTGGACCTCTACAACCATATTCCAGTGAATTCCACTAACTGTACCCCAGCCTACTTAATGAGAGCAAGACCTGGTAAACTGCCTATTGATTTGGACATGTGAGTCCTTACGCCGGAAGTAACATCAACAGGTGCTGACTGGGATACAGAAAGACAACAACAGTACAGAAGAGTTCAAGAATGCGTGGAAAGGAGTCTAGCCTAGGCAAGACAAAAGCAGGAGAAGCTCTACAATCAAAATGCACCTGCCATTCCTTTGTTGCCGGGAGAACAAGTTCACAAGAGGAAGAGAAGATTGCACAAATTGGATGATCAATGGGAAGCTGAACCTTATACCATTCTGCCCTCAAATTTTGATAATACTAAGGTATGCCTTATTAGCAAAGATGGAGGAGAAACCTCAGCAGCAATATCGAGAGATCACCTGAAACTATGTCCTGACCTGTTGAAGGAAAGAGTGGAAGAACCAGATAACATCCAACCCATAGAGAAAGAAGAGAACGTCAGCACAATACTTGGAGAATTCCCTGCAAATTGGACTAAAGTAAATTATGCTATAGTGGTGCCAGTGTTTACATTTCCCCAACTGGTAGTACAATAAGAAGTGACTCATGAGAACTCTGAAAATCAGGAAGTTCAGGTAGCAGATGCCAACCAGCAGTGGAGCCAGAGAACCCTCGCCCTGCCAGTGGTGAATCTGCTATACCCATGGTGAGACTAAGAGCCCGTAGGAGAATACTACCTAGTTTACCCACACCAGAGTTAAGCAGGTCTACCCGTACTACACAAGGTATACCGCCCATCAGATATCGTGTATAGATAAGTAAATATAAATGTTGAAATTGTATGTACATATGTAACTGTTCTCAAGTTTTGTGCCTACAGATAATCTGTAAGAAGCCTTTTTGAAGTTCTTATTTCATGTTTTGATGGACATTGGACCACAGCACTTGTGTGGTAAGTACCCTTGTACATAGTTCACCAATTGCCCATGGACATTGATGCTTGGACTTATCATCATAGGACTATTTTTGAAGCACTTGGCTTTTGTAACGTTTTCATTTTTTTAAATCTTGTACAATTATAATTGTTCACCTTGTTTAACTGTTTTTCATGTTTTGTTCAGCCCAGGAGTGCTGACTTGCACTAGGGGGCAATGTGGTGCCCCCAGGAGCATGGCCGCCACAGTGGCTTTGCCTTCCTCCAGGGAGGGTAATGCCAGGCTTGGAGGCAATGACGGGTCTCTCTCGCAGTCAATCTATGCATGCAACACAGTTCCACTCCAGGTCAGCAGGGGGAGCTCCGAACCGGAATTAAGGGGAGGAGTTCTCTCTGAGGGCCAAGAGGAAGGTGTGGTGAGTTAGTCTACGGAGGGTGAAGTGTGCAGACATGGGGAAGGAGTGCTGAGATAGAGCTGAGAGGAAAGGCTCATCTCCAGTGAGAGCGCATGAACTGGAGCCTGGTCTCCACGGCTGTATGGATGCTAATGATCCTGCAACAGACACCAGCGGAGTAGGAGGCTGTAAATGCCCTACCCCCATCTAAGACTCGGAGGCACAACAGCACGGAGTGAGCCAAGAGAGGAATAGCGGCTACAGCTGTCTGCCATACGAGGAGTGAGAGTAGAAGAGAATTGAGAGGAACTTCAGTGTAACTCAGTACTAGGAGTACTTCACTTAAGTAAGCACTAGGAAGGAGACTGCACAGCCCTTCTGCTGAGAGAGAATCCCTGAGTTGCTTCCAGGCTAGCCTGCTCCGTTACCATCTGTCATCAGGACCCTGGACTGCGTTTATCAAGTAAAGGTTACAGAAATTGCACCCCGCTGTGTCTTGTCTGCTTCCAACCTTTCCGACACCGCTACATCCCCTTGCCAACTACATCTACACTGCCCTGGGACTACAGCTTCACCTGTGGGGAGCTTTTACATCTCTGCTGCACCATACCATCAGTCCCAGCAGATCTGCATGCAGCGTCGGCTTAACACCTCCCTTGCCAAACACCACGGGTGGCGTCACAAACTATTCATCTAACTATATTCCACCATTCCCATTTTCCCCATTACTTGGGCGCCCAGGGCCACAGTCCGGGTCACTGCTGCTGTGACACATCCCACTGACACCGGCCTGGTATCGAGTACCCCACAGCCCTGGGAGGGCGACCCACCTTCGTTGCATTGTCTTTTTTCTTCCCAACAGTGAGCAAGGTCCGCACACATTGGCGCTCGATGAAGGACCGCTTCAACACTGATGTTCGTGCTGAGGGACAGGTTCGCAGTGGTTCAGTGGCAAGGCCCAGAACACAGTACCGCTATCATCGCGAGTTGGCTTTCCTGAATCCGGTCCTTGCCAGCAGAGCGTATGCATTTTTTAATTTTTTTTTATTACTACGTGCTTTTCTATTCCACAGCTGATGCTTCTTGTTAATGCATGATAGTAATGTTTTCCCTTTCTTTCCACAGCACTTGGAGCAGCACTCTGCAACCTGTCCCTGGAGCGGTTCTTCATCGATCGACCTCTGACCCGTCCCAGCCATCCGACAGCCAGGAAACATCTTGAAGCCTTAGGTCAGCAACACAGATAGCTGGTGACCAGGAAGCTGGTTCATCAGGTGTTCCCCTGTCCCCGGTCTCTGTCACTGGTTATGCGGGCACTACCCGCCAGCGGGAGAGGGCCTTGGACAGGCCTGTCATGCCCGAGTTCATGCACTTGAGCGAGGCCTTTCAGGCCAGCCTCAAGGCACTGTCCGCCAGAATGGAAAGCGGTTATTCCCTGATGGAACTTGGTTTTAACCACATGGAACACCGCTTCCACTCTGTTGACCAGCGCCTTGACCGTCTGGAGGCCGACCTCAACAGACCAGCGCACCCTTTTTTCAGTAAAATTGAACAGGTCATGGCGAAACACCTTAGTCCTGAGCAACAGCTGAGTGTGTTACAGGCCTGCAACACTGCTTACTTGCAGGCTATACAGCAGAAACGGTATGTGCAGCAGTCAGTGGTGTCATTTCCAACAGTGCCACCGCTGACTCGCTACACCTCCCTACTGCCTTCTGCTGCATACCACTGCACGGCCACCAGCATTCCCAGAGCACCACCTGCTTGGAGCAAAACCACCACAGAACCTGCTTGGGCCACCGACACCACCAGTCAACATCAAAGGATCACCGCCAGCACTCCTCAGCAAAAGAGCACAGCCAGCACTCCTCATTAAAGGAGCACTGCCAGCACTCCTCATCAAAGGAGCACTGCCAGCACTCCTCATCAAAGGAGCACTGCCAGCACTCCTCATCAAAGGAGCATCACCAGCACGCCTCATCAAAGGAGCACCACCAGCACTCCTCATCCAAAGAGCAAGGCCACCAATTCTCCTCCTCGGAGTCCCGCCAGAACTGCTGCTCAGATCACCGACACGCAGCCTCCTTCTAGGAGCACCGACACGACTACATCTCCAAGGATCACCACCACCGCCACTTCTTTGAGCACCGACACGAGCTTGTCTCCTCTTTTCACCTCCACCGCCGCCACTAATATGAGCACTGACACAAATTTGTCTCCTTCTAGGAGCACCGCCACTGCCACTTCTAGGATCACCGCCACCACAGAGCAGCAGAGTGGTGACCCGCATTCCATCTTTTAACGCCAGGGTCCACCATCACCAATCGGTCCAGCAAAGTACGGCGGTCACGCGGTGCAAGTCGGTCCAAGCAGGATACTCCTGCGCCAAAGAAAAAACAAAAACTTTGTTCGTCCATCCACCCTCTCCTCCTAATGTGTCTCAACCTGCCTCCATGTCCATTCTAGAACTCCCTTCCCCCAGTACTTTCGTCGCCCCTTCTCCTAGAACCCCTTCCTCAATCTCCAGTCGTTCCTCGTCTCTCCACACCCCCAAAGTATCCCAATCTTCCCCCAAATGTCATTCCTAATAAAATCTTTGTTTTTTTATTTTTTTGTGGAAAAATAAATGTGCAATTCTGCTTTCAAAATATTTGGATTGCTTATTGTGTCAATCGCCGACTACACACACTGCGCCGTACTGTCATGTCGGACACTGTTCACACCAGGGTGTCCGGCAGACAGCGGTAATACCCTGTTGGGTATTCTGTTCCAGTCGGGATAGGGTTAACCAGGTTGTCATGCTGGCTTAGGGCTGGGCCACGCCCTTAGTCTTTAAATAGTTCGTCCTGACTATGGGCGTCGCCGACTATAGCTTTAGCCTAGTGCTAGCAATACCGGTCAGCAGTGGTGGTGTTGGAGCGTCTGACATCTGGTGCAGTATATCCCTCAGTGGTTCTTTCTCCAATCTGTTATATATATATATTTGGTTGCCCTTGCACATTATTGTATTCCCTTGTGTATTAACTGTGTGGTGTTTCTTTTACCCCTGTCCATACGTATTTGTGGGGTCTGGTGTTTGGTCCCCTCACTGGGTGGAGGGTGGTGGGTTCAGCTTAGGGCTGGACAGGAGACAGGGACAGGGTGGAGGCTCAGGCAGGCACACCTTCAGTGTAAACCCTGGGTAGAGGGACAGACAGGGTTCCCCTAGTCTGAGGGACATCACAGGGGTCCCGGGGTTTTTGCCTAAAGTAACCTAGGCATTCCATGACATTATAGTCGGCCCAAATAATAAAGTGAGAGAGAAAAAAAAAAAAAAAAAAGGTATAGATAGGGAATATAGGGGTTACTTACTATGGATCCTATACTTTCCCTAACCAAGCAGCTGGAGGCTCTATCCATACAGGTCACTGAACTCAGGAGGGCGGTCCAGCAACAAGGCCTGTCAGCTCCTGCAGTACCTGCTGAGGCTGCAGCCAGGGCAGCTGAGCCCAAGTTTCCCCTTCCTGAACGATTTGCTGGTGATCGTGGTAAGTTCACGGTGTTTCGTGAATCATGCAAATTGTATTTCCGTATGCATCCACATTCCTCAGGTAATGAGGCTCAACGCGTGGGCTTGGTGATTTCTTTGCTGAGTGGTGACCCACAGGCCTGGGCCTTTTCACTCCCTTCAGACTCACTGGCATTTGAATCTGTAGATTTTTTTTTCTCTGCTCTGGGTTTGATCTATGACGATCCGGATAGATTAAACTTAGCAGAGTCTAAGATACGCTCACTGCTACAAGGTGATCGACCAGCTGAGGATTACTGCACGGAATTCCGGCGCTGGGCGGTGGACACGCAGTGGAATGACCCTGCGCTTAGAAGTCAATTTTTGCATGGGGTTTCTGGAAGGGTTAAACAGACTCTCCTAATGTACGAGACTCCCGCCTCTCTGGAGGCTGCGATGGCACTTGTAGTACGCATAGACCGACGTCTCCGTCAGGGGGCGCTGGTTTCGTTGCCTCCGGGAGGTGGGGGAGTGGTCGGTGAGGTTGCCGCGGGTGAATCCGTGGAACCCATGCAGATCGCTGGTATAGCACAGTCACCGAGTAACAAGCCTAAACGTCCTTGGCACAGAAGGCAGGGGCTCTGTTTTTTTTGTGGCAAAGGAGGACATTTTATTAACGCTTGCCCCCTGGTACCTAAGAAGGGCGCGCCGGCGGAAAACTGATAGGCTCAGAGGGTTTGGAGGAGTCTAGTCTGAGCCTTTGTGTATCCTCCGTCATGGTTTCCCAGTGTATGCTCCCTGCTAGGGTGGTACTTGGGGGGCAAATGCTCTCTATTACAGTATTTATTGATAGTGGCTCAGCTGCCAATCTCATTGATGAGAGGTTTGCGCATACAGCGGGATTTCCGGTGGAGAAATTGCCGAACCCCATCCGGGTGGTTACCATCAATGCTTCCCCGTTGTCTCAAGGGGAGATCACAGAGTGTGTGTTGGATATACAACTCCACATCGGAGTATTACACTCAGAGCGGGTAACTTGTAAGGTGCTTAGTAACTTACCGGCTCAGATGGTTCTGGGCTTTCCATGGTTGTCAATGCATAATCCTGTTATTGATTGGAAGACCCAGGACATAATTCAGTGGAGCAGGGAGTGTCAGGAGAGGTGCCTGGCTACATGTATTTCCGCTTTGACTCCCAGTATCCCGGAGCCGTTGCTGGATTATGCGGATGTTTTTTCTGAGAAGGGTTGTTCGGAACTACCACCGCATCGCCCCTATGACTGTGCTATTAGGTTGAAACCAGGGGCCAAGTTACCTAAAGCTAGAATGTTTAATATCTCAGGTCCCGAGAGGCTAGCTCTCAAGGAATACATTGCGGATAGCCTGAGCAAGGGTCATATTAGACCTTCCTCTTCTCCTCTGGCTGCTGGCTTCTTCTTTGTTAAAAAGAAGGATGGCGGTTTACGCCCGTGTCTGGATTTCAGAGAACTCAACCAGATTACGGTCCGTGATCCTTACCCTATGCCACTTATACCCGATTTATTCAACCAAGTGGTTGGTGCCAGGTGGTTCTCCAAACTGGACCTCAGGGGGGCGTACAATCTTATAAGAGTCCGTCAGGGGGATGAGTGGAAGACAGCGTTCAATACCCCTGAGGGTCACTTTGAGAGTTTGATAATGCCGTTTGGGTTGACTATGGCACCGGCGGTCTTTCAACACTTCATTAATGATGTCTTCTCTCAGTTGTTGGGGAGGTTCGTTATAATTTATCTTGACGACATCCTCATTTTCTCTCGTGACCATGATACACATATAGAGCATGTTAGACAGGTTCTACAGTTGCTCAGAGAGAACAGGCTCTATGTCAAGCTTGAAAAATGTATGTTTTTCGTACAGGAGCTACCGTTCTTGGGTTATATAATCTCCGCCTCAGGTTTTAAGATGGACACCGCAAAGGTGCAGGCGGTACTACATTGGGATCGACCTGATAATCTTAAGGCGCTTCAGCGATTTCTTGGCTTCTCCAATTACTATAGGAAATTTATTAAGAACTTCTCTATGATTGCCAAACCACTGACTGACATGACTAAGAAGGGTACCGACTTTTCTGACTGGTCTGACCCTGCGGTACAGGTGTTTGAATTCCTCAAGAATAGTTTTGCCTCAGCGCCCATTCTGGTGCAGCCCGATGTCTCCTTACCGTTTGTTGTGGAGGTGGATGCGTCGGAGGTTGGAGTGGGGGCTGTACTGTGTCAGGGCCCTTCTTGGGCCAAGTTGCATCCGTGTGCCTTCTTCTCCAAGAAGCGGTCGCCTGCGGAGAGTAATTATGATATTGGCAACAGGGAACTATTGGCCATCAAATTGGCATTTGAGGAGTGGCGACACTTCTTGTAGGGGGCTCTTCATCAGATTACTGTGATAACCGACCATAAGAATTTGCTTTATTTAGAATCTGCTAAGCGCCTGTCCTCCAGACAGGCTCGCTGGGCATTATTCTTCACCCGGTTCAACTTCATTGTTACCTATCGACCTGGGTCGAAGAATGTTAAGGCAGACGCTTTATCCAGGTGTTTTCCTGGTGGAGAGTTATGTGAAGAGCCGGTGCCTATTCTCCAAGAGGGTGTGGTGGTATCTGCCATCACGACAGAGATTGAGGCAGAGATTGCGGAGGCTCAGGAGGTGGTACCGCCGGGGTTGCCTGCTAATAAATCTTTTGTGTTGCTACATCTACGCTCTAGAGTGTTGGGCGAACATCACGACACGGTACTGGCAGGTCATCCAGGGGTTAAGAGCACTCTGGAACTGGTATCGCGTCGTTTTTGGTGGCCTAAAATCCGGCAGGATGTGGCCTCATATGTGGCTGCCTGTACCACGTGCGCACGGGCCAAGACTCCTCGTTCCCGTCCCGCTGGTAGCTTGCAGCCTCTCGGGGTGCCCAGTAAGCCATGGACTGAGATTTCCATGGATTTTATTACTGACTTGCCCGCCTCGGCAGGGAACTCGGTCATTTTGGTAATTGTTGATAGGTTCTCCAAAATGTCACATTTCGTTGCTTTACCGTCTTTGCCCAATGCTAAGACTCTTGCTCAGATATTTATTCGCGAGGTGGTCAGACTTCATGGTGTCCCGTCTGACATTGTGTCTGATCGAGGTACGCAGTTTGTGGCAAAGTTTTGGAGAGCTTTTTGTTCTCGCCTTGGAATCAAATTATCTCATTCATCGGCTTTCCACCCTCAGTCGAATGGACAGACTGAGCGGATGAACCAAAACCTGGAGCAATACTTGCGCTGCTTTATTTCCAACAATCAGGAAGAGTGGTCAGCGTTTCTTCCTCTGGCAGAATTCGCTATAAACAACCATTGCCAGGAATCGTCTGGGGAATCTCCTTTTTTTTGTGTGTATGGTCAACATCCTCAATTTTGCACCTTGCGTCAGGGGTGCTCAGTTGGCGTCCCTGAGGAGGACCAGTTGGGAGCTCAATTGTCGTCTGTTTGGAGGAGAGTCAAGCAGCGCTTGTTGAAGGTGGGTTCCAGGTACAAATGGGTGGCTGACTGCAGACGTGTGCCAGGTCCGGACCTGTGTGTGGGTGATTGGGTGTGGCTATCTACTAGGAACATTAAGCTCAAGATACCATCACTTAAGTTGGGTCCCAGGTTCATTGGCCCATTTAGAATCTCAGCAGTGATCAACCCCGTGGCATTTCGTTTGGAGTTGCCGGCTGTGTATAAGATTCATAATGTATTTCACAAAGCATTGCTAAAGAAGGTCGTGGGTTTGGTGGATGGTTCTCCCGGGCCACCACCTCCCGTCTTGGTGGATGGCGCGTTGGAATTTGAGGTGTCCAAAGTGGTGGACTCTAGGGTTGTGCGTCGCACTCTACAGTACCTGGTCCACTGGCGTGGCTATGGTCCTGAGGAGAGGACATGGGTGCCGGCCTCTGACATTCATGCTGATCGACTGGATACTATGTTCCATCGTCGCCATCCGGACAAGCCAGGTCCTCGACATGGTGAGGTTCCGGAGGTCCCTCGTAGAAGGCGGGGTACTGTCATGTCGGACACTGTTCACACCAGGGTGTCCGGCAGACAGCGGTAATACCCTGTTGGGTATTCTGTTCCAGTCGGGATAGGGTTAACCAGGTTGTCAAGCTGGCTTAGGGCTGGGCCACGCCCTTGGTCTTTAAATAGTTCGTCCTGACTATGGGCGTCGCCGACTATAGCTTTAGCCTAGTGCTAGCAATACCGGTCAGCAGTGGTGGTGTTGGAGCGTCTGATATCTGGTGCAGTATATCCCTCAGTGGTTCTTTCTCCAATCTGTTATATATATATTTGGTTGCCCTTGCACATTATTGTATTCCCTTGTGTATTAACTGTGTGGTGTTTCTTTTACCCCTGTCCATACGTATTTGTGGGGTCTGGTGTCTGGTCCCCTCACTGGGTGGAGGGTGGTGGGTTCAGCTTAGGGCTGGACAAGAGACAGGGACAGGGTGGAGGCTCAGGCAGGCACACCTTCAGTGTAAACCCTGGGTAGAGGGACAGACAGGGTTCCCCTAGTCTGAGGGACATCACAGGGGTCCCGGGGTTTTTGCCTAAAGTAACCTAGGCATTCCATGACAAGTACACACACTGCGCCGTACACTTAGCGTTTTTGCCACCAGATATCTCCATTACTGAGACATGTTTCTTGTGTCTGTCTTGGAGATATGTGTTGTCAAAAAAAACAATCTATATGACTTGTCTTTTCCACACCAGTCTCTACATGACGTTGGTATTGTCAAGTATTTACCTCGTAAGGGGATATCAAGCGTCTTGACTTACCCCAAACCCCCCCCCCGTGACCATAAAATGACCACCCCCAACTCGGTGCCAACTTATATCTATAGAAACGGTATATCTTTTGGAATTTTATGGCCACAGCAGCCTTTTATTACAACAATAAACAAACAATAAACACTGTATCATAAACAATACAATGAATTTAACCCTGGAAGGAGAAGTCCTTGAAGCCACAAGATCGTGGTGAAATAGTAGAAATATCGTGGACGACCCCCGACCATTTGCTCCCAGCCGTTACCCCACAGGCTCGGGAGCACCAGCACACCAATAGATGTTGTCCACAAACTCCTTGGGGATCCGCCCTCTTCCGACGGAAAACTCCCCATCCACCTTTCACCAGATCACGACCAGCATACCTTTAAACGAAGGAGACCCTACCCAGAGAGTCTCCCAAACCAATTTCCACCGACTTCAAGGACTCCCCCTCCCCCAAAACCGCCACAACGAGGGGCCTTTGAACACCTCAATGACCCGAGACCCCCACAACCCGCCAAGTGACAGCCTTCTCTATACCCTCCTGAAGGGCGAGGGCCCAAATATCGGAACCCACTGCATTCAAGTGAATCCCGTCCGCCAACCAGTAATCGCCCTCACCCTTCTCCAAATCAAAATGTCGCACGGCAACTCCCCCGTTTTTAACTATAAAAGCGGACACCGCTCTGTTAACCTTGATCCTGGCCCGGTTGACCTTCTCCAACGATCTCATGGACCGCCAACGCCTGCGTGGCACGATCTCTGACCACACAATCGTGACTTCCCGATAAGTCACCCACAACCGCAAGCAATCTTGCTTAATGTCCTTGATCAACTCCCGGAAGGGATGAACAGCCAGATCATTACCCCCAGCATGAATAACGAGAACATCTGGTGCCCGGTCCAAACGAACACACTCGTGAATTTCCAGCAACACCCGATGCCACACCAGGCCCCGAAAACCGATCCACCGCACCACCGCCGCCGATCTGGAAATTCCCAACTGCCTGCCGTCGGTCCTGACATCGGCTCTCACCGCTCCCCAGTAAACAAAGGAGTCACCAAATATCCAAACCAGCAGCGGTTCCGTACCTGAAACACAAAATGACACTCGCAGAAACATATCGCAAGAAAACGCTCCAATACTTGCAATATTTAATCAACCCCATGGACCACACTAACCGGACACACCTCCTGCACGCCGGAAGGCCGAACATAACTCCGATAACGATTAGACCTCCACCCTCCTATACGCTGTATGAAAGAGGGACCCAAACCACGCTCAGCTGCCTCAGTCGCCGCACCAATCCGAAAAGAATGCGAAGCAAACCTAGAATCATCCAAACCCAAACACCGAACTGACTTCTTAAACACCGCACCAAACTGATATCGAGACAGACTTCCCCCGTCTGCGTGACACAACAAAGATCCGCCCAGACTAGGACGAAGATCCCAAAATCTACGCAAACACTGAGCCGGGCACATTCCGGAACCAGAGACAACCCCCAACATAACTCGATGGCCTTTCCCAGCCTGGTCCGTTTTCGACCTCCGTAGCCAGAATTCGACGCCCTGAGCGGTCAACGTCACATCCCTGGCTAACAACCCGCCCACAGACTCTTTATTGTGAGACACGAATTCCCAGATCCGCAGTGCCCCAAAAAATGCAAAGGAAAAAGCCAGCCGAAACAACGCAACCTCATAACCATCCGCGCATACCGATCCCAGAACCAAACCCAATTGCTCAAGCATATTAAACGACACTGGCCGCGTTAAATCACCCCCCCCCTGAAAGCGGCGAAAACCTTTCGCCGCCTGTCTAACCAAAAACGTTATTGTCAAATCCCTGTGCCCGTGCAACCGAAAACCGAAAGACAATCCGGCCAACAAACGTGTCACCTTTGCCCGAGACCAACCATGACAACAACAGACCCTCTTGCTCAAGCCTGGCCCCACTGGTGGAGCCAGCCGTAATGACCTCTTCCCACGCACACAACACACATTCCGGTAGGCCTCCCAGGTTTTTGTTGCCAAAGACGATACGATCAGTGACTCCGCGGCTCGTAAGCCACCCTCCACAATTCCTCCGGACAAATCAGACCCTCGAACTCTGCCTCCGGGGCCAAGGAATGAAAACGATCCCACTGTAAGCGAGAGAGAGAGTCAGCTATCTCATTCTTCACTCCAGGCACATGTGTCGCCGTCACATGCGCATTCAAAGACAAACATGCTAGCACCAACTTCTGCAAAACCCTGACCACTGGAGGGGATGATGCAGTAAACCATTAATCGCGCTCACCACCACCATGTTGTCGCAATTGAAACGAACGCGCCGATTCCGAAACTCCTGACCCCACAAATGAACTGCCACCAGAATCGGAAAGATCTCCAACAACGTGATGTTACGCACCAACCCAGCCGAAACCCAAGCGGCAGGCCACTGAGCGGCGCACCATTGCCCTCCAAAATAAGCACCAAAACCGAATCCACCTGCTGCATCCGTAAACAAATCCAAAGCATCATTGCAGACCACATCAGCCATTACCAACGAACGACCGTTGTACTTCTCCAAAAAGGACTCCCAAACCTCCAAGTCGGCCCTGAGCTCCGCCGACAATCTCACAAAATGATGGGGAGCCCGAACCCCCGAAGTAGCGCTAGCCAGCCTACGTGAAAAAACTCGGCATTACCCGACAAGCGAAGTTAAGCTTTCCCAACAGCGACTGAAGGTCATTCAACGATATTTTACGCAACCGACGTGCGCGAACAACCTCAGCCCTCAAATCATCAAGTTTGTCTTCCGGCAACCGGAATTCCCATTCGACCGTATCGATGACGATCCCCAGAAAACGCAAACACGTACCGGGGCCCTCAGTTTTCCCGGGTGCCAACGGAACCCCGAACCGATCCGCCACCCACTCAATCGCCTTCAAAATCCTGAGACAACGCGAAGAATCCGCCGGGCCAATACACAAGAAATCGTCCAAATAATGAACTATCGAATCACAACCAGAGACGTCGCACACGACCCACTCAAGAAAAGAACTAAAAGCCTCAAAATACGCACAAGACAAGGAACAACCCATAGGTAAACACCTATCTACAAAAAACCTGTCTTCCTAGAAACAGCCCAACAACCTCACGCTGTCTGGGTGGACCGGAAGCAAATGAAAAGCGGACTCAACATCAGTCTTAGCCATAAGGGCCCCACGACCACATTTCCGGACCCAACCTGCCGCTTCATCAAATGAAGAGTATACCACTGAACAAATCTCCGGATCGATACCGTCGTTAACCGACCTCCCCCGTGGGTAAGACAAATGCTGAATGAGCCGAAACTTATTGGGCTCCTTCTTCGGAACCACCCCCAACGGGGAAACGACCAAATTCGGAAAAGGAGGAGACACCAAAGGGCCCGCCATGCGCCCCAATGAAACTTGTTTTTGGATCTTCTCCGAAACAACTGACGGATGCTCCAAAGCAGAGCGCAAATTTTTTAAAACAAACGGGATTTCAAACGGAGGATCCGGAATCCGAAAATCCTCCTGAAAAAAACAGAATACAACAGCCCCGCTCTTACCCTATCAGGGTATCTATTTAGATAGGGGACCATCCTTTCCAGATTCGCTGGAGTCTCCCCCTTGTGAATTACCCCCCCCCCGGATTTGGACTTCCCTTTCTTAAAACACTTTGATGCCCCATGTGAAGTACCGTTGCAGTTTGAGCAGAGGTGTTTAAATTTACAGTTGGCCCCAAACTTACACTGGCCGTCATTAAACTGCCAGCACCCCCCCACTTTGTGCGTTCCCGACTGCCCTTGACCCCCGCCACCCGTAGAGCCGGCAGTGCCGCTATTCTGGCTGGTGCTTCCAGCCCCCCCAAGAAAGGAACTCCCAGACTTATTTTGTGCTATCACCCGCATCCACAAGCCAATGTCTTTTTGGTCCCAGCGGATAGCCGGACGCACAGCTTTCCTCTGACGAAACTGCTCATCATACCGCAGCCACGCCTGCCCGCCATATACTCTATAAGCCTCCCCAATAGCATCCAAATAACAAAATAACGCGGAGCAATTATCAGGGGCCTGTTCCCCGATAACACTCGCCAAAATAGCAAACGTCTGCTGCCAATTTACAAATGTCTGAGGAATCAAGCACCACCTCCGCTTTTCCTCCTCTTCCTTTTTGCTATCCTCTTTCTTACTTTTGTCCAAATTAAACTTCTCAAGAGGCAATAGCGAAAATATTTCAGCATATTCATCCTTCCAAATCCGCTCTTTCACCTCCTTTTTCAAATGGTCCCCCAACGAACCTCAAAACACACATACACCTCGCCATGCGCCCGATCATTCAGATGCACACGACACTCCTTTTCCTTCTCGGTTTGCACCGACACGAAACCGGCGTGCCAACACAAGGGCCCGACGCAGCCGCGCCCTGACCCGCCAACCCGCCACCCTGTGGCCCAACCCACGCTGCAACCGGCGACGACCCCGCAAAACCCTGCTCCAAACGTAAAAGCAAGCTACGCACATCCGCCAACACATCACATACTCCCCCAGCCGACCCTGAACTGCTAAAACCAGCCTCAACCCCACCACCCCCGGACTCTGCTAAGGGGCCCCCTACCACCACAGACGAAGACAAAAGCGGGTGACAAACAGGGGACATAGACACATACTCACCGGGCTGCGAGGGGGCTGTGTGCCCTCCAGCCGGAAATCCTGGATCCCCAGACGATGACGCCTCGTGGACCTCGCGCCTCCCGGCGGCGAACTCACCGCCTCGTTGCTGCAGCCCGAACACCCCTGCAGACTGAGCCGGGGTGGGAGGCCTGAACCCCCCGATGGAACTGGGCCGCGACACCCCCACAAAAGAAGGCTCCTGCCTCCCCCCGCCGAGAGTCAATTCGGCCACGCCATCGCGAGGCACCCGGTCGCTCAGGGCCCCCCACGGCAACTGGGAGCCCGACAGCGTCCTCCGCTCCAATCTTCTGGCAGCTGGCACAGACTCCGCCGGGCTGCCCTCCGGTCCCGCTGCAGCCATGGGGCTGTGGCACAATCTCGGGGGGTCAGAGGCGAGCACCGCTGCAGTGGCACTGCAGCAGTGCCCCCCCGTTCCAGCCAGTTTCCCCTTCACGGCCGGGGGACGCGACCTGGCTCGGCCCTGCTGCCTGGCAGGCCGCTACTCCACCCGCGGCCGAAACGCCCACCGAGGCAGGCCGCGCGGCTCGTCCACCACCGCCGCGGCCCCCCGAAGGACCTGGTGCCTCCGGAAGTCAGGCGCGCGCCGGCCCCGCCCCCTTCCGGCCACGGGGCGAAGGTCCGGACGCCGCCGCAGGGCCTCGCCACGTGACAGGATTCCTCCCAGGCCGCGCACCCCCGGACGGGGAAGGCTGCGTAGCGCGGCCTGGAGGGTCCCGGGAGGGGCTTCGGCGGCGACGCGAGGCCCGGGGAGCAGTGTCGGGGGACAGCCGCTCTGGAGGCCGCGCCCGCCGGGGCCTCCGTTCTCTCACCTCGGCCTGCCCCGGCGCTCGGTGAAGCAGGCAGGCCACCTGCGCCTCCAGCCAGCCAGGAGGCTGCCTGCCGCTGCCGCCCGCAGTCTGTCCAGGGCCTGGTCCACTCCCGACATCCCGGTAAGTTTTGTGGGACTGCTCAGGAGCTGGGACAACAGGAACAGAGGGCGGGCAGACCCTGCATTAAATACCCCCTAGCTCCCCCTCCCCTTTAACCCTTCACCTTCCCTCATTAACTTCCAACCCCCCGTCATGTTGGTCTCCGCCCACGCCTCCTCTAGGGGGTTGGGAGGCTCACTCCGGCCATTTCTTTCTTGTAATATTGCACAGACTGGATCCAGCTGGGTTCCCCAACTCCAGTCCTCAAGGGCCACCAACAGATCCAGATCATGTTGTATGGAATTCTTTTTTTTTTTTTTTTTTTTGCTCTTGTGAAGCAGTTATCAATGGAGCTATGGATTTCCTTACAACATGATCTGTTGGTGGACCTTGAGGACTGGAGTTGGGAACCCTGCTGGATCCAGTCTGTGCAATATTACAAGAATGTAGAGACTGGTGTGGAAAAGACAAGTCATATAGATTGTTTTTTTTGACAACACATATCTCCAAGACTGACACAAGAAACATAATTAATGGAGATATCTGGTGTACTGCACAGACTGAATTGAGCAGGGTTCCCCATCTCCAGTCTTCAAGTCCAACAAACAAATCATGTTTTAAGTAATTCCATTACTCTGGTGATAACTGCATCACCTGAGCAAAAAAAAAATTAAATCCTTAAAACATGATCTGTTGGTGGACATTTAGGAATAGATTTTGGAAACCCTGGCATAGAGGACAGTGTTGAGTGCAAGGCAAATATATTGTTACCTTGCCTTTTTTGTACCATCATCATTTAACTATTAGAGACAAGGCAAGGAATTGTAGATATACCTTGTAATTAACCACATACTCTATTACTTGTGTGTTGAAGAAACTGATGATATGATGGTGAAAATAAATGTTATATATACTTCACAAATACCTTGACCTTGTATCATCATCACTTTCACACCTGGGCAGGTGAATACACATAAGTTTTAACCTGCAGCGTTGCTTAACTCTCCATATATTTGAAGACGAGTGTAGCGATGCTGCAGTTTAATGTGTATTCTCCTGCCCATTTGTGATTACTTTGTGAAGTATTCGTCACTTCAGCATAACACCAGGCTTGGGTATTTTACCAGGGTTCTTTCAAAATCCAAGCCACAGTGGTGATCCTACAAATAATATTTATAGTCACATGTTTTGGTGTCATAAAAAGTGAATTATGCCAGTGCATCTGTAGGGTTCCAGCAGGTTCTCAGGATGCAGTGACGAGACACGAGACAGGGTATGACTTGTATAATAAGCTTTTATAAATTGAAGCCACTAGGGCTATACTGAACAGACAAAACGGGGGAACAAGCAATCTGTCCTCGCAGGGACTCAATGAACTAAACAGTGCTTTTTGTGTAACTGCGAGTAACCCGGCTAGTCAGGGTGACGGAGGCCAGACTATGGCCAAACTATAACACTTATTTTCTAAAGTCCACTTATCCTTCCATGCGTCGCTCGGGATTGCAGATGCGGCTGCTTAGAGGTCGTTGATGCGGCTGCCTTGACGCCTCGATCTTCTGGGAAGGTTTTGGCTCGTTGGGACCTGGAGAAACTGTACCGGTGGGGCGCAACAGGCCCTGGAGAAACAATGCCGGTGGGGCGCAACAGGCCCTGAGGAAACGGTGCCAACGGGGTGCAACAGGCCCTGAAGAAACAATGCCGGTGGGGCGCAACAGGCCCTGAAGAAACGGTGCCGGTGGGGCGTAACAGGCCCTGAAGAAACGGTGCCGGTGGGGTGCAACAGGCCCTGAAGAAACTATGCCAGTGGGGCGCACCAGGCCCTGAAGAAACGGTGCTGGTGGGGCATAACAGGCCCTGAAGAAACGGTGCGGGTGGGGCGCAACAGGCCCTGAAGAAATGATGCCGGTGGATCGCGACAGGCCATGGAGAAACAGTGTCGGTGGGGTGCAACAGGCCCTGAAGAAGCGGTGCTGATGGGAGCGCGGTAATGACGCAGTCTCTAAATATAACTGTTCACCAACCTCTGCTCAGGGTCCCTTAGCAAACAGGACGGGGGCCTCTACTACCGCCTGTAGCGAGGTGGCGCCCCCTGGGGCCAGTGATGACAGGGCCACAGCTGTGGGAGAAGGCAGGGGGGCAGTGTCCTGACCGCTGTAAAGGAATAGTCTGTCATTGCAGTGGTCACCTGAGGTAGCCGCCTTGTCACAACAGGGTGGGAAGCAGTGGGAGTGGCTGTAGGTGACCGTATGTGGGGAGTGGCCGCCAGTGCAAGTCTCTCATGTGTCACTGGTCAGTGAGTCCGCAGCTTTCCTTTCACAGACCCCTGTCGGTCTCTCCACAACACACCGTCTGCTCCCTCGGTCCTCTCTGTCTCACACGGCTTCCTGTCTGTTGTCCTGCTCTCTGTCAACTGCCACTTCAGCGCACCCCCTGCTCCTTTTAAGCTTGCCCCGCCCCCTGTTTCCCTGACAACTTCAGTCAAGTCTTTCCTTTTACTGTCCTCCCAGCATCATTCCCTCAGGAACCCTGATGGTGGTCCCCTGGATACCTGTCCTTTCACTGTCTGGGAGTCCTCCTCCCCACACTCTCCCACCCTGTAAGCTCGCCAGTCCTCGGGCGAGGGCCTTAGTCTATTGAGATCGGTCTGTAGAGGTTTCCATGTTTGCTGCCATATGAATTGATCTTGCTCATAGCGTTCAGTGGGTTTGCCGGCTGTTGACCGCTCGGAGCGTCTAAGTTCAACTGGGGTAGAGTCGTCTGGGGTGGTGGACATCGGTGGGCTGGTTGGTGCAGGCGGGCTAATTGTGTCAGATGATTCATTACTGAGTGGAGGGCCTCTGGGTCCTGGAAAACAATCTTTGTCATCGTCCGGGTCCCAACATACGGAAGACGGTTGAGATGTCGACGGGATAGGCTCCGGTTGCTTCGGGTCGGAGGAAGTACATGGGCGTAACATATTATGATGCACAACACTTGTGGGCAGTGTTTCATCTTCCTCGGGTCGTATTTCATACACCGGTCCGTCCGGATGGATACGGCATAAGACCCGATAAGGACTTTCTTCCCAACGTGGCTCCAGTTTGTTCTGGGGGAGTTGATCTAGTACATGCACCCGGTCCCCGCTTTGGAGGTGAGGAGGCGGGGTTGCATTCTTCCCTGGGTGCTCCCAGTCTCGGAGCTTGGTGTGTACAATTCGGTGAAGAGTTTGCAGCCAATGGCGACACTCCAGTCCATGGCTGAGGCTCTTCGGGGTCTAACTCCACCTCCGTGATTCTATTACCTTCTCGCCCAAACAACAGGGAAAAGGGGGTATAGCTAGTCACTCGATGTACCCTATTGTTATAGACCCAAACTAATTCGGAAACATATTCAGGCCAACGGGCTTTCTTGTCTCTCTCCAGAGTGTGCAACATCTGAATCAATGTCCGATTAAATCGTTCACAAGCCCCATTCCCTTGCGGGTGATACGGTGTGGTCCGGGATTTGGCAATTCCATAGAGGTGATGTAGCTCTTCCATGACTTTTCCCAAAAACATGCTCTCTGATCAGAGTGTATTCGTTGAGGACAGCCGTATACTTGTATAAAGTTTCTACAAATGGCGGAGGCAGCTGACTCTGCGGTCTGATCCCGAGTGGGGGTGACCACAGCGAACTTGGTGAAATGATCTACCATAACGAGACAGTGTTCGTATCCCAGAAATGTGGGCCCAATGGTCAGATAATCCACAGTCAGGAGCTCAAGGGGCGCTGAGGACACAATAGTCTGTGTTGCGGCTCGCTGAGCGGGTGGTTTGGCTAGTTCACACAAGCGGCAGGTCCGGCACATTTGTCCACAACAGCTGGCAAGCGCGGGTGGTAAGCTTTCTGTTGCAGCCATTGCAAAGTAACCACCTACCAAACCATCATTGAGGTTGTTTGTGATGTTATTTTACGATACACTAATCCCTTTAGGATAACCAACTTCTCCCATTGTCGCAGCATAAGCAACAGGTCTTGAGTCAAATTTTGCCATTGAGAGTCAGGGGGTAATTGCCCAGCGGCGACCCATGTCCTGAGAAGGCCAACCTCTTCGTCTTCTTGTTGCTGTTGTATCCACTTATCCCGGAATTGTTCTAATATGCCCCTTGGGGTCTCAGAGGAAGATTTTTTTTTATTGTCAGTTGTGAGCACGGCAGCAGTGAGAGCAAACGGTATTTCCTCTCCTTCTAATTCTTCGTCTCGATTCTGTCCAAGAGATGTATGTCGAATCCTGGAGAGGGGGTCTGCATGGACATTCTCGGCCCCTCTTTTGTAGATAATCTTATAATTGTACTTCGCCATCCGGGCCACCCATCGCTGTTCCAGAGCCCCCAATTTGTCATTTTCCAAATGAGCCAGCGGGTTGTTTTCAGTTCGCACTACCACCTTGGAGCCCGCTAGGTACTCTGCAAATCTCTCCGTCATAAACCACACCACTGCGAGGAGCTCGAGCTTAAAAGAACAGTAATTGTCAGGGTTACGCTCGGAGTCATGGAGTGAGCGACTTCCATATACGATCACTCTCTCCTGGCCATCCTGAACCTGTGACAACACAGCCCCCAGCCCGTGAAGACTCCCGTCAGTGTGCAGGATGAACGGTTGGGAGAAATCTGCATAAGCCAACACTGGGGCATCCAAGAGTGCAGCCTTGAGGTCTCGGAAGGCCACTTCCTGAGGGTGTTGCCACTGGATTTTTTGCTCATTGGCCCCAGCAGGAGCTCCCTTCAGCAGGTCGTGCAGGGCTCAAGCTCGACATGCAAAATTCTTTACAAAGTGACGGTAATATCCGGCTAACCTCAGAAAAACCCGCACATCTTTCACCGTCTCGGGGGTAGGCCATTCCTGGATAGCAGCAACCTTCTCCCGGGATGGCCTCACACCCTCTGCCGAAACGACATGACCCAGATACTCAATCTGAGAGCGAAATAGGTGGCATTTCTGAGGCTTCACCTTCAACTCGTACTTTTGCAACCGGCTGAGTACCTGTCCCAACCGCTTCAGGTGGTCCTCAAAGGTGGCAGCATAGACGATGATGCCGTCCAGATAGATCAACGTAGCCTCAAAATTGAGATCTCCCAGACACCACTCCATCAATCGCTGAAAAGTCCCGGGGGCGTTGGCCAGCCCAAACGGCATCCGATTGAACTCAAACAGTCCCATGGGCAATGTGAACGCCGCCTTGGCTCTATCTTCTTCTGACATGGGCACCTGCCAGTACCCACCGGCCAAGTCCAGGGTTGAAAAATATGTTGCTTTTCCCAAGGCGGACAGGGATTCTTTTATGCGGGGCAGTGGATATGAGTCTTTAAGCATTCAGTTTACGATAATCCACACAGAATCGTAGTGTACCATCTTTCATCTGGACCAACACGATTGGGGCCGCCCAGGGCCTTTGACTATCCCGTATCACCCCTTTTTGCAGCATTTGGGCAAGCAAAGTTTTCACCTCTTGATAGAGTTTTGGCGGAATCTGTCGATATTGTTCCCGGATAGGGGCCGCTCCTGCTGTGGGGATTTCATGAGTGATGGCGGTGGTACACCCAAAATCATCCTCATGACTAGCAAATACTTCATGGTACTGTCCCAGCAATGTTTTTATCTGTGAGAGTTGGGCTGCAGTTAATCCAGAAAGCTCAGCCCTCATCTGCTCCAAAATATTTTGGCCCTTCTCTTGTGCCGAGACTTCGTGGGCCTGTAAGGTTCGTATTGTTACTTCCCAAGGATCCTCGGGGTGTACTCGTAATTGAACCGCAGGAGCTGTCAGCACTTCTTCTAAAGGCCTTACTGGTTTGGCCAGCACAGTCCTTGCTTTCAGAACGGTGTCTTGGTCTTCAAGGTTAACATCGCGCACCAGGACAGCTCTTTTTTGCATGGTAGCCAGGGAACGGGCCACCAGTATGCCAGGAGATAAGCGCTCCGAGTGACACGGCTCCACCTGCACTTCCATGCCCTCCAAGGGTATCGGGGCTCGAATGGGCAGGGCCACCACAGTCTGTCCAGGAGGTAACACAAGCAGGGGAGTCGCTGGCGTGATGACCTTACCCAGAGCCTTGCCTTCCTGGTGGTCCTGATGTACCCGTGCTCCCCGCACCAGCTGCTGGAATACCTGTCCCTGGGCTGTGCGAGAACCCCACTGCTTCAGAATCCTCTGTGTAGGGTCATTGAGCAGTAGGTTGCCAAACTCTCGTAGAACATTCATGCCTAGGGTGACGAGGTGTTGCTTTTCAGCTTCTCCTTGAGTCAGTACCACCCCTCTGCGACCAAGGGATTTACCGCGCAGCGTCACTTGCACCCACACCACCCCAGCAACGGGGACCGGCAGTTGGTTGGCAGCTACGAGTCTGATCACGGGCCCCCACTGAGGCCTTGCTGCTTCCAGGAAGTTCTGTTGAAAATACATTCCGGGCATAGTGGTTACTTGTGACCCCATGTCCACCAGGCACCGGACGGCCTGGCCCTCCACTTCTGCCCAAACCACCAGGCATTTTGCTACCAAATCTTCGGGACTTCCACCACCCCTAGTTGTGGTTTTCGGCTCCGAGCGGTGTCCCCCCAGCCCAGAGCCCTTTAGTTTAATGGCGGCCAGGGTGGGTATCTCCCACGCCGCGGACACTCTCGGGCAAAGTGGCCAGGTTCTCCATACTCAAAAAACCAGGCCTGTGTAGGTTGACCACCTCGCGGGGAGCGTGATCCCCAGAAGCCGGGGTTAAAGCCAGGTCGTCCAGTCCCGGTCTTGGTTCTTCTCTTTACTTCGGACAACTCGCCCTTAATACTTTTCAGCTCTTGCTTCATCTCTTCCACCCACTGAGGTTCCTTGACTGCATTCGCGGAGACCTCCACACCTCGGACTTTCCCCAAGGGGACCGCCATCCCCTGCTCCTGCTCTCGAGCACGTGCCTGATTTCCCACCTCTGAAGAATCTATTCGGGGATTCATTCTGATCTGTTACCGCAGTGCCTGTTTGACTAGTGGATCTCGCAAAACAGTCACCAATAGGTCACGTAGGGTAATGTAAACAGGTCCTGCCCCTACCCCCTCCTTTCTTTCTATAGCCATATGCAATTCTTGGAGGACATTCAAATACTCTGTGATCATCTCACCCTCTACTTGCATCTGACTAAACAAATGGGTTCTTAACTCTCCCACATCAGTAGGGTCCCCATGGGTCTGTTCTACTATCTGTAACACTTTTTCAAAAGTGTCGCGGTGACCCAGAGGTTTCAACATCACTGACCTCTGCGCCTCCCCATCCAGTGCCATGAGTGCCACCTCAGCCTCCAGATCAGGGGTCATTGGGTGCATCCGAAAGAGCCCCCGCATCCGCTCTGTCCAGCTCCATAACATAGTATTGGAGCCTGAAAATCTAGGCAGGTTGTTCAGCATGGCCCCCCAATGATATGCTGGTACGGGGACCCTCATCATTTGTAGAGTTTACAGCTCTACCCTGATCTGGAGCACCATTGTCTGTGCTCAGAGACTGCATCCTGCCGACTACGCCAAGTGTAGGGTTCCAGCAGGTTCTCAGGATGCAGTGACGAGACACGAGACAGGGTATGACTTGTATAATAAACTTTTATAAATTGAAGCCACTAGGGCTATACTGAACAGACAAAACGGGGGAACAAGCAATTTGTCCTCGCAGGGACTCAATGAACTAAACAGTACTTTTTGTGTAACTGCGAGTAACCCGGCTAGTCCGGGTGACGGAGGCCAGACTATGGCCAAACTATAACACTTATTTTCTAAAGTCCACTTATCCTTCCATGCGTCACTCGGGATTGCAGATGCGGCTGCTTAGAGGTCGTTGATGTGGCTGCCTTGATGCCTCGATCTTCCGGGAAGGTTTTGGCTCGTTGGGACCTGAAGAAACTGTACCGGTGGGGTGCAGCAGGCCCTGGAGAAACAATGCCGGTGGGGCACAACAGGCCATGAGGAAACGGTGCTGATGGGGTGCAACAGGCCCTGAAGAAACAATGCCGGTGGGGCACAACAGGCCCTGAAGAAACGGTGCCGGTGGGGCGTAACAGGCCCTGAAGAAACGGTGCCGGTGGGGTGCAACAGGCCCTGAAGAAACGATGCTGGTGGGGCGCAACAGGCCCTGAAGAAATGGTGCCGGTGGGATGTAACAGGCCCTGAAGAAACAGAGTCGGTGGGGTGCAACAGGCCCTGAAGAAACAATGCCGGTGGGGCTCAACAGGCCCTGAAGAAATGGTGTCGGTGGGGTGCAACAGGCCCTGAAGAAGTGGTGCTGATGGGGGTGCGGTAATGACGTAGCCTCTAAATATAACCGTTCACAAACCTCTGCTCAGGGTCCCTTAGCAAACCGGACGGGGGCCTCTACTGCCGCCTATAGCGAGGTGGCGCCCTCTGGGGCCGGTGATGACAGGGCCGCAGCTGTGGGAGAAGGCAGAGGGGCAGTGTCCTGACTGCTGTAAAGGAATGGTCTGTCGTTGCAGTGGTCACCTGAGGTAGCCGCCTTGTCACAACAGGGTGGGAAGCAGCGGGAGTGGCTGTAGGTGACCGTATGCGGGGAGTGGCCGCCGGTGCAAGTCTCTCATGTGTCACTGGTCGGTGAGTCCGCAGCTTTCCTTTCACAGATCCCTGTCCCCTGTCGGTCTCTCCACAACACACCGTCTGCTCCCTCAGTTCTCTCTGTCTCACACAGCTTCCTGTCTGTTGTCCTGCTCTCTGTCAACTGCCACTTCAGTGCGCCCCCTGCTCCTTTAAAGCTTGCCCCGCCCCCTGTTTCCCTGACAACTTCAGTCAAGTCTTTCCTTTTACTGTCCTCCCAGCAGCGTTCCCTCAGGAACCCTGATGACGGTCCCTTGGGTGCCTGTCCTTTCACTGTCTGGGAGTCCTCCTCCCCACACATCCAAAAATCACTATTTGTAAAATCGCCCCATGTGACACAAATATTAGTTGTATTATCTCCACCGTCGCTAAAGATTATAAAGGTAATACAACTTGTGTGTGTATGTATAGTCACCTACTCAGGAGTATTAGTGAATTCATGATGCACAAAACACAGCATCATAAATTCACTGATACACCTGGCTACTTGCTAATAGTATTGGGAGTGAAAAAACACAGAATGCACTAAGTACAGGTATCAAAACAGTGTTTTTTATTCACATACCAACAAGACAATTTTTTTACACCATTTGCTCTTGCCATTCCACCCGTCCTACATCTGAGTTAAAGTAGGCCGCAAATTGGTCCCTCATTTGGCCAACTTCAACGGATGACCTGAGAGGGTGCTGAGTAAATTCAGGCAATGGGTTAGGAGCAACATCATCAATATCTAAGTTCGGGTGCTCTCTAGCAATTACAAAATTATGTACAACGACACAAGCCTTCACCACCTCATCCACTGTTTCCAGTTTCAGATTAATGGCTGTGCCAAGAATGCACCATCTGGAGACAAGTATTCCAAATGCACAATCTACAGTTCTTCTGGCCCTGGTCAGCCTGTAATTAAAAATTCTTTTGTTGTGGTCCAAGTCCCGTCTGGAGTAGGGCTTGAGCAGGTTTTGGCACATCTGGAATGCTTCATCACCAACCATTACAAAGGGCTGAGGTGGACCTTCGGTGTTGGGAAGAGGCCGTGGCATGGGGAAATTGAAGTGGTTGCCATACAACCTCCTGCCCATGTCCGAGTTCTTAAAAGCCTGGGAGTCATTCCCACGGCCAAATGCCCCAATGTCCACTGCAATAAACATACAGTCTGCATCCGCAATGGCCATGAGTACTGTAGAAAAGTACTTTTTATAGTTGTAGTACTCGGATCCAGTTCTTTTGGGCTTGATAATATGGGTGTGTTTCACATCCACTGCTCCCAAGCAGATGGGGAAATTGCAGACTGTCCACAATCTTTCGGCGATTTCCAACCACTTTTCTGCGGTGGGCAGGGGCATGAATTCTGGACAGAGAACATTCCACAACGCCCGGCAGGTGTCCGCTACAATTCCAGACAACGAGGAGATTCCAATACGGTACAGGAAGTGCAGTGAAGAGAGGGTTTCTCCAGTAGCCAGGAATCTGTGACACATAGAAAAAAAACAAAAATTAATATTTGTGTATAGGGATTTTTGTACACACCTAAAATTCAATAAAAAAAATAAAAAAAAATATCTGCAGCCTTTTGTTCAATACATGCCATAAAAAAATTACCACAGCCTTTTGTTAACTACATGGCAGAACTTTAATTCTGCCAGATTTGGAAGAGTACGTCACAGCAAGGAAAATTCTGCAGGCATTGGTTTTGCAAAACTACGTACCATAATGTAACCAGGAGCCATTCCTCAGGAGTAACCGCACGCCGGAGCTGCGTGTCCTGTCTCCGGATGACTTCTTGGACCCAAGCAAATAGTTAAAGGTTTCTTGGGTCATCCGGGTAAAATCCGTAAATTTCTCCGGGTTTGCCTGTAGCCCACTGTTGAGGGTGTGGTACGCTCCATGGCTCTCCCGGAGTTCAATAATGGGATGTATCCACAAACGCCGCCGCTGCCTCTCTCTCTCCCTTTGTTCATGGCAATCAACTGCATAAGCCTGAGCCATCCTCATGTCCAGATCCAAGTCAAAGTAAAAACTCTTCCAGCGCAGATCCATGTTTATCAAGGCAAATGCAAGCAAATGTGAAGAATTCAGCTGTAAACAGGGTCTATATAAAGAATTTCCATAAGACACGCCCACTGCTGTCCTATTGGTGGAGTGTGTTGCAAGAATTTTTCAAGGATTTTTTCTCCTGTGAATTGACACCATTGCGCATAAAAAATGCAAACGCATGAAAAAACACATAAAATGAAAAATATCAACAAGATGTATCCGACTATCAAAATTATCGCGTCTTGAAATGGCATCATAACCATCAGGCCCACTCAAGATCTAGATCCAAATCACAATCTAGGCATGAATCCTTCTCTTCCAATGAAAGTTCCTCTGCAGCCCGTTTTTAAGCAAATGCTTAACTACAGAAGATTATCTAGGCCCAAAACAGGATGGAGGAATGGAAACTTGTAATACCACTACCAAATGAAAGACGGGCACAACATGGAGCGAAAGATAAACAAAGATCGCTTAAAGACAATTAACCTTTCAGACAAAACACTTAAGGCCCCGTCACACTAAGCGAGATCGCTGCTGAGTCACAAGTATTGTGATGTAATAGCGATCTCACCAGCGAGATTGCTCAGTTTGACAGTGACCAGTGACCGGCCCCCCTGTCAGGTATCGCTGATCTTGCCCGAAATGTCTGGACTTTTTTTGGTCGCTCATGTCCCGCAGCGTAGCTTGTATCGTCACGTTTGACACCTAGCCCAATGATCTCATTAGCGACTCACAAGCAAGACAAAGGAATGGATTTGCGTTCCCGTTTCCAAGCCTCCCTCTGCTCCGATTGGTGGTCACTACAGTGTCCTGATTGGCGGGCTTTCTTTTAAAAGAAGGTAAAACAATTGCGCTTCAGTTCTTTGTTCCTGACCGGGGTGTGTCCTAGTTCAGATCCTGTCTGCGTTCAACGGCTGTGACTCCACATTGTCTCATCTGCTTTTCCATCTGAATTCAGCATTGCTTCTATTGCCTGTTTATGGTAGGTATATTTTGGGGTCTCAACAGCGTTTCCACATTTTTTTCTGGATTTTTTAACTCTTTTTAAATTTGTACTACAGTTGCTCTGGTGGGAGGGTGTTTTTTTTTTTTCTTTATCTTTCTTTGTGAACAAAGGGTCATGCATGGGCATCCATTTTAGGGTGTATGAAGTGAACACACCAAACACCCTGTATCTTTCTGTAAATTTTTTTTTTTGTTTTCGTGGTATACTTTTTGCAAAGTTCCATTCATGTTCATAGTATGTAAACCTTTTTTTTCTCTTTACAAATGTCTTACAATAGTGAGGAGTTCGTTCTGGAGATGATTGAGCTGTGTCGGTCTCTTCCATGTCTTTGGAAAATAAAGTCCGCCAACTACAGTAATACGATCAAAAAAAAGGGAGGCTTCTGAGAAAATGATTTGCCTCTTCAAGCGTCATAACCCGAGCAAGAAGGTGGACGAAACTCTTGTTAGGAAAAAAATCCAGTCTCTCTGCACCGTTTATAAAAAGGAGCTGAACAAGGTGGAGAAGTCGAGGAAGTCGGGTGCCAGCACAGATGAGTTTTATGTGCCCTCGCTGTGGTACTACGACCTACTCGGCTTCACCCGAGACCAGGAACTTCCAAGGAAGACAGTGTCTTTGATGGCTGAATGTGCAACCTGACACAGAGATCAAGAATGATCCAGACTCCCCTGTTGGAGATGTAAGTATCTTCTTTTTTCCAATGAAAATTGAATTTTTATTTTGCATGTAAATGCCATAGTTTATTTGAAAAAAAATTAATATAAAATATTATCATCTGCCCCTCCTGTCAAAATTTTAGGGTGTGACATTGAAAGTTGTGACATATTTGCCATTCTTTGCTTAATTTTTTTTTTTTGGTTTCTTTGTTTTTGTTCTCACAGCAGCGGCAACAAGAACAGGCCACGCAAGGGAATGACACCATTACCGAGAGTGAAAGGAGTAAGGAGGAGACATTAGAGGGGTCGAGTCAAGAACCTGCTACCCCAACTTTATCTCGACGACAAAATAATTCACGCAAAAGAAAGAGAACTTTGCCCCCGTCCCCAGACCTGATGTGTTTGGCCAATCAAATAATGGCAAGCTCAGCCATGGATAGCTTTGCCAACTTTGCTGCAGATCGCCTTGGTAAGCTGGATGCAAACAAAAGGAAACACGCCGAAAGGCTACGTTTTGAAACTTTGAGTGAAGCGGCGTCAGGTCGACTGGATGAAACTTCGACCGTAAAAAGTGTGATCGCCCGTGAGCCTTCTTGGCCTCCTTCATGGATACAAATTCAAGAGCCACTGCGGAGTACATCAGTGCGGATGACTGGGCCACCGCAAAACTATCCCCTACCCCCACCCAACCACCATTTTCCTCACTTCTCTCAGTCATTTCTTTCCGAACTATCTTCTCCGCCAAGGCGTGGATTTTCAAATCAAGATAATCAATATGAAGAATTATAATTTTTTTTAACGTTTTTTAGTTACCAGTAGTGTTGAGCATTCCGATATTCTGCAAATATCGGGTATCGGCCGATATTCGCTGTATCGGAATTCCGATACCGAGTACCGATATTTTTACAATATTGAATACCGGAATCCGAAGTTCCCATAATGCAATGAGCCAGTGTTGTGACTGTGATTGGCTGCTGAAATGATGTCATCATGATGCGCGGTCTGTGCGCATCATGATGCGCGGTCTGTGCGGGCTGCCGGGGGTCTGTGCGGGCTGCCGGGGGTCTGTGTTGGCCTGCCGGGGGTCTGTGTTGGCCTGCCGGGGGTCTGTGCGGGCACCCGGGGGTCTGTGCGGGCATGCCAGGGGTTGTGTGTGTGTGTGCAGGCATCGTCCGATGGAACTACAAGTCCCATCGGGCTATGCCTGCTACAATGACAGTGATTGACACATTAGCCAATGATGGGACAGTAGTAGTCCCATCATCCGACTAATGTGTTGAATGCAAAAAAAAAAAACATACATACTACATACATACTGCATATGTACAACATTCATACAACATGCATACATACTACATACTACATACATACTTCATATATACTACATTCATACAACATACATATATACTACATAATACATGCATACTACATACTGTATATACTACATTCATACAACTTACATACAAACTACATACATACTACATATATATACTACATTCATACATACTACATACTACATTCATACAACATACATACATACATACTACATTCATACAACATACATATATACATACTACATACATACTACATATATACTACATTCATAAAACATACATACATACATACTACATACATACTACATATATACTACATTCATAAAACATACATACATACATACTACATACAATACGACAGAACGACGTCATCAGCTCACAGAAACTGACCATGTACCAGAGTCTATAGTGAGACTACAGACTGGCCCCATACCTGGAGAAACTCCCGGACCCCAAAGACCGCAAGATCCTGAGCCAGTATAGACTCAGTGCCCACAGTCTGGCCATCGAATCCGGCTGACACAGGCAGAGCTACAAGCCCAGGGAGGAAAGACTGTGCCAAAACTGTGACAAGGAGGCCCTGGAGGATGAGACCCACTTCCTACTACACTGCTCCAAGTACTCAGCAGTGAGGGACACTCACTTCAGGAGACTCTCACATCTCTTCCCGGATTTCACCACCATGAAGGAGGAAGAGAAAACATATATCCTGCTGGGGGAAGAAGAGAGAGCAGTGGAGATAGCAGCGCAATATGTGAGCGAATGCCATAGACTGCGAGAAAGAGAACTATGATATGATATGCCATAGACTTCTATGGCCCCCACCCTGGATATGCCACAATCCCCCATCCACCTTCCCTATGCCATGGACTTCTATAGCCTCATCCTGGATCTGCCCCCATGCCCCCATCCACCTTCCCTATGCCATGGACTTCTATAGCCCCATCCTGGATCTGCCCCATCCACCTTTCCTACAGCCCCTTCCCAACATCCCTACAGTCCCTATCCCTATTCCCTTCTGTACACCTGCTTTGGCAAAACTAATGTGTATTTAGTCCTGCCAATAAAGCTTCTTTGAATCTTTGAATCAATACATTCATACATTCATACAATACATACATATAGACATACAGTACATATAACATAGAGTACATACTCACCATCACTTGTCACTTTGATCCCCGAAGCCAGTGTCATTCTCACTGTAAAAAATATTAAAATAAGAAACAACCAATATACTCCCTGATCCGCAGAAATCCACGAGTGTCCCACGACGATCTCCTGCAGTGCATCACTGAGAGGTTACCATAGTTCACTGGTCTCACTTTATGGCAAAAGCTGCGTGGGAACTTTCTCACACAGCAATGCCAAAAGTGAGACTAGGGACTATTTTTTTACAGTGGCAGAGGAATACAGTGCGGAAGGATACCTACCTCCCATTATTGTATTCCTGGGGCCCCTAGAGAGCGGTGGCATCAGCTGATGCTGCTGTTCTCCACGGGAGATCGTCGTGGGACGTGGATTTCTGCGGATCAGGGAGTATATCGGTTGTTTGTTATTTTAATATTTTTTACAGATGACACTGGCTTCGGGGATCAAAGTGACAAGTGATGGTGAGTATGTACTCTATGTTATATGTACTGTTTGTCTATATGTAAGTATTGTATGAATGTATGAATATATTGTATGTAGTATGTATGTAGTATGTATGTTGTATGTCTGTAGCATGTTTTACGTATGTTTAATGTATGTAGTGTGTACTATGTATGTATGTTGTATGTATGTAGTATGTATGTATGTTGTATGAATGTAGTATATATGTAGTATGTATGTAGTATGTATGTATGTTGTATGAATGTAGTATATATGTAGTATGTAAGTAGTATGTATGTATGTATGTTGTATGAATGTAGTATGTATGTTTTTTTTTTTTACATTCAACACATTAGCTGGATGATGGGACTACTACTGTCCCATCATTGGATAATGTGTCAATCACTGTCATTGAAGCAGGCATTGCCCGATGGGACTTGTAGTCAGGCAGGCCCGCACAGACCCCAGCAGCCCGCACAGACTCCCGGCAGGCCCGCACAGACCCCCGGCAGCCCGCACAGACCCCCGGCAGGCCCGCACAGACCACCGGCAGCCCGCACAGACCACCGGCAGGCCCGCCCAGACCCCCGAGAGGCCCGTACAGACCCCGCCCGCACACACAGACACGCACAGTGTCCGCCCATGCACTGCCCACACTCTTCCCTCCTCCTGAAATGGATGTGCAAGTAAAGAAAGGTTTTTTTTTAATTCCGATATTTGTGCCCCATTGACTTGCATGGGGTTTCCGGTATCGGAATCGGCGATACCCGATACTTTTTGGGTATCGGTCCGATCCAATCCGATCCGATATTTCTCAATATCGGAAAGTATCGCTCAACACTAGTTACCAGTTTAAAATATTTAAAAAATTTTTATAATTTTTTGTAAATATACTATTTAATTATGCACTGTTTTTATTTATTTATTGTTTGTTGTATTTTAACCCCTTCACCCCCAAGGGTGGTTTGCACGTTCGTGACCGGGCCAATTTTTACAATTCTGACCACTGTACCTTTATGAGGTCATAACTCTGGAACGCTTCCATGGATCCCGGTGATTCTGACATTATTTTCTTGTGACATATTGTACTTCATGTTAGTGATAAAATTTCATTCAAATAACTTGCGTTTATTTGTGAGAAAAACGGAAATTTGGCGAAAATTTCGCAATTTTACAACTTTGAATTTTTATGCCCTTAAATCACAGAGATATGGCACCCAAAAAACTTGATAACTAACATTTCCCACATGTTTAATTTACATCAGCACAATTTTGGAACCAACATTTTTTTTTTTGTTAGGAAGTTATAAGGGTTAAAAGTTGACCAGCGATTTCTCATTTTTACAACACCATTTTATTTTTACGGACCACATCACATTTGAAGCCACTTTGAGGGGTCTATATGATAGAAAATACCCAAAAGTGACACCATTCTAAAAACTGCACCCCTTAAGGTGCTCAAAACCACATTCAAGAAGTTTTTTAACCTTTTAGGTGCGTCACAGGAATTTTTTTGAATATTTAAAAAAAAATGAACATCTAACTTTTTTTCACAAAAAAAATAATTCAGGTTCAATTTTTTTTATTTTACCAAGGGTAACAGGAGAAATTGGACTGCAAAAGTTATTGTGCAATTTGTCCTGAGTACGCTGATACCTGATATGTGGGGGGGAACGACTGTTTCGGCGCATGGCAGAGCTCAGAAGGGAAGGAGCACCGTTTGACTTTTTCAATGCAAAATTGTCTGGAATTCAGATCGGACGCCATGTCACGTTTGGAGAGTCCCTGATGTACCTAAACAGTGGAAACCCCCTACAAGTGACCCCATTTTGGAAACTAGACCCCCCAAGGAACTTATCTAGATATGTGGTGAGAACTTTGAACCCACAAGGGCTTTACAGAAGTTTATAACGTACAGCGGTACAATTAAAAAATCATATTTTTTCCACAAAAATGATCTTTTCACCCCAATTTTTATTTTCCCAAGGGTAACAGGACCCTAAAAGTTATTGTGCAATTTGTCCTGAGTACGCTGATACCCCACATGTGGGGGTAAACCACTATTTGGGCGCATGGCAGAGCTCGGAAGGGAAGCAGCGCCATTTGACGTTTTTGGCTGGAATTGAGATCGGACATCATGTCGCGATTGGAAAACCCCTGATGTACCAAAACAGTGAAAACCCCCCACAAATGACACCATTTTGGAAACTAGACCCCCTAAGGAACTTATCTAGATGTGTGGTGAGAACTTTGAACCCCCAAGGGCTTCACAGAAGTTTATAACATAAAGCCGTAGAATTAAAAAATCATATTTTTTCCACAAAAATGATCTTTTCACCCTCAATTATTATTTTTCCAAGGGTAACAGGACCCTAAAAGTTATTGTGCAATTTGTCCTGAGTACGCTGATACCCCACATGTGGGGGTAAAACACTATTTGGGCGCATGGCAGAGCTCGGAAGGGAAGCAGCGCCATTTGACGTTTTTGGCTGGAATTGAGATCGGACACCATGTCGCGATTGGAAAACCCCTAATGTACCTAAACAGTGGAAACCCCCCACAAATGACACCATTTTGTAAACTAGACCCCCCAAGGAACTTATCTAGATGTGTGGTGAGCACTTTGAACCCCCCCAGTGCTTCACAGAAGTTTATAACGCTCGGACGTGAAAATAAAAAAATCATTTTTTTCCACAAAAATGATATTTTTGCCCCCAATTTTTTATTTTCCTAAGGGTAACAGGAGAAATTGGACCCCAAAAATTGTTTTGCAATTTGTCCTGAGTAGGCTGATACCCTACATGTGGGGGTAAAACACTGTTTGGGCGCATGTCAGAGCTTGGAAGGGAAGGAGCACCATTTGACTTTTTCAACTCAGAATTGGCTGGAATTGAAATCAGACGCCATGTTGCATTTGGAGAGCCCCTGATGTGCCCAAACAGTGGAAACCCCCAATTCTAACTCCAACCCGAACCTCAACACACCCCTAGCCCTAATCTCAGCACTAGCCCTAACCCTAGCCCTAACTCTAGCCCTAACTCTAGCCCTAACTCTAGCCCTAACTCTAGCCCTAACTCTAGCCCTAACCCTAGCCCTAGCCCTAACCCTACCCTAACCCTAACCCTAACCCTAGCCCTAACCCTAACCGTAATGGAAAAATGGAAATAAATACATTTTCTTTATTTTATTATTTTTCCCTAACTAAGGGGGTGATAATGGGGGGTTTGATTTACTATTTATGGCGGTTTTTATGTTTGGCGGCTGTCGCACGCTAAAAGACGCTTTTTATTGTAAAAATAGTTTTTGCATCACCACATATTGAGAGGTATAATTTTTCCATATTTTGACCCACTGAGTCATGTTAGGTCTTATTTGTTGCGGGACGAGTTGCCGTTTTTATTGGTACCATTTTCGGGCACGTGACATTTTTTGATTGCTTTTTATTCCGATTTTTGGGGCGCAGAATGAACAAAAACCAGCGTTTCATGAATTTCTTTTGGGGGGGTGCGTTTACACCGTTCCGCGTGCGGTAAAATTGATAAAGCGGTTTTATTCTTTGGGTCAGTACGGTTACAGCGATACCTCATTTAGGTCTTTTTTTATGTTTTGTCGGTTTTATGCAATGAAAACTATTTTATATAAAAAATAATTATTTTTGCATCACTTTATTCTGCGAGCTATAACTTTTTTATTTTTTCGCTGATGATGCTGTGTGGCAGCTCGTTTTTTGCGGGATAAGATGACGTTTTCAGCAGTACCATGGATATTTATATGCGTCTTTTTGATCGCACGTTATTACACTTTTTGTTTGGCGGTATGATAATAAATCATTATTTTTTACTTCGTTTTTTATTTTTATTTTTTAAGGGGTTCGCTAAAGGGGTTAACTAATGGGACAGTTTTATAGGGCGGGTCGTTATGGATGCGGCGATACCTAATATGTGTACTTTTATTGTTTTCTTTATTTTTAAAAAATGGATTTATTTGGGGGAATATTTTTTTTTTTGTAATTTATTTGGCGATTTTTTTTTTAATTATTTTAACACTTTTTTTCATTTTTTTTTTACTTTATTAAATAGTCCCAGGTGGGACATCACTGTTCTGTGACAGATCGCTGATCTGTCACATCACAGATCACTGTGACAGATCAGCGATCTGTCACAGGCAGTGCACAAGGCTTCCTCATGCCTGCGCTTTGCAGGCACTGAGGAAGCCAGCTTCCTGCAGGCCCCCGAAGGCCCCCGTCGCCATCTTGGATTCGGTGGCCTGCAGGAAAGGAGCCCCCGGCAGCAGCGCTGCACATTGCGCTGCCGTGGGGGGCTCAGGGAAGCACGGAGGGAGCCCCCTCCCTGCCGATGCTTCCCTTTAACCCCCGGTACACCGCGATCATGTTTGATCGCGGTGTGCAAGGGGTTAACGTGTCGGGACACATTGTGCCGGGTGTCAGCTGTGATAATCAGCTGACACCCGGCCGCTAATCGCGGTAGACGTACTATCCCGTCCATGGGCATAGGGGACCGGGTCCCATGGAAGGGATAGTACGTCTGATGTCAGGAAGGGGTTAATAAACTTTTACTGTTTTTGCCGTTATAGTGACTGCATTCTTCATTTTATTTTGCCTACCTCTATACTAATACCAAGCATTTAGGATAATAATCTGTGGAACCTCAATAGGAATGAAAAGCTGTATAATTCTTGTGAGCGTGATTTTTTTTTTTTGGTGCAAAAGAGAAAACACAACAACTGTAGATATTTAACTTTTTTATAGCCAGAATTTCGGCTATTCAAGAAAATTTCGAACATAAAACAAGAACAAACTTCTGAGGATGAGGGGCTTATGTTCCACCCAGATCCTCGTGCATCCTCTTCTTCATTTTCTGGTGTCTCAGGCAGTGGCTCTGGCTCTTCTTCCGTGCCAATTTGGCTCTCAGTATCTGGAGGACAAAAACACAATTATCAATAGCACTGGCACTAAGCAGGTCTGTGCAGGCCTTGGGTGGGACTTTTCAGGGACTATACAGGGGTTTGTGTGTCTGTGCAGGCCTTGGGTGGGACTTTTCAGGGACTATACAGGGATTCGTGTGTCTGTGCAGGTACTATGCGGGTCTGTGCAGGCCTTGGGTGGGACTTTTCAGGGACTATACAGGGATTCGCGTGTCTGTGCAGGTACTATGAGGGTCTATGCAGACCTTGGGTGGGAATTTTCAGGGACTATACAGGGGTTCCTGTGTTTGTGCAAGTACTATGTTGGTCTGTGCAGGCCTTTGGTGGGACTTTTCAGGGACTATACAGGGGTTCGTGTGTCTGTGCAGGTACTATGCGGGTCTGTGCAGGCCTTGGGTGGGTCTTTTCAGGGACTATACAGGGGTTCGTGTGCCTGTGCAGGTACTATGCGGGTCTGTGCAGGCCATGGGTGGGACTTTTCAGGGACTATACAGGGGTTCGTGTGACTGTGCAGGACTTATGCGGGTTTGTGCAGGCCTTGGGTGGGACTTTTCAGGGACTATACAGGGGTTCGTGTGACTGTGCAGGTATTATGCGGGTTTGTGCAGGCCTTGGGTGGGACTTTTCAGGGACTATAAAGGGGTTCGTGTGACTGTTCAGGTATTATGCGGGTTTGTGCAGGCCTTGGGTGGGACTTTTCAGGGACCATACAGGGGTTCGTGTGACTGTGCAGGAATTATGCAGGTTTGTGCAGGCCTTGGGTGGGACTTTTCAGGGACTATACAGGGGTTCGTGTGACTATGCAGGTATTATGCGGGTTTGTGCAGGCCTTGGGTGGGACTTTTCAGGGACTATACAGGGGTTCGTGTGTCTGTGCAGGTACTATGCTGGTCTGTGCAGGCCATGGGTGGGACTTTTCAGGGACTATACAGGGGTTCGTGTGACTGTGCAGGACTTATGCGGGTTTGTGCAGGCCTTGGGTGGGACTTTTCAGGGACTATACAGGGGTTTGTGTGACTGTGCAGGTATTATGCGGGTTTGTGCAGGCCTTGGGTGGGACTTTTCAGGGACTATACAGGGGTTCGTGTGACTGTGCAGGTATTATGCGGGTTTGTGCAGGCCTTGGGTGGGACTTTTCAGGGACCATACAGGGGTTCGTGTGACTGTGCAGGAATTATGCAGGTTTGTGCAGGCCTTGGGTGGGACTTTTCAGGGACTATACAGGGGTTCGTGTGACTGTGCAGGTATTATGCGGGTTCGTGCAGGCCTTGGGTGGGACTTTTCAGTGACTATACAGGGGTTCGTGTGTCTGTACTATGTGCACTCACCACGATGGGAGACCATCTGGGCACGGACACTGGCGATGCGTTTGCTCGACCGGTATCACAGATCTGCAAGCTTCTTTCTAATCTGCGTAGTCGACTGCTCCACACCAAATTGCATGGCCAAGCCCCACCTAATCATCTGCAGCACTGCCTGCTTATAGAGGACAGGGTGTTGATGTGGCTAAGTGCAGGCATAATCTTGCTCTTCCATCTCCCTGATGAGATAGCGGACCTCTGCATCACCCCAGTGACTAGAACGCCACCTGGTCGCCATTTTAAAATCAGCTAGGCCGCAGTAAGGTCATAACACACGCCCACGACGCAACAGCTCCACCCATATTTATTATTGACATGCGGCGGCTTCGCGGACCCTACTGTGTCCTCCAGCGGTTTTCCATATGAACTCCCGGTCCACCAGAGACGCTTTTGCGTCCCGAAGCCAATAAACTTTCCACATAGCCATATATTCATATTGACTACAGAATGAGTATGTATGCTTTTCAGTTTGTGAGTTTGTAGTATGTGTATTATAAGGCACATGTATGTTAGTGTGTTTTCATATGTGTAATGGATTAGTATCTACCTTTATATGAGTAATAAAGAAAGAAAAACACAAACAAATTTTGTTTTGAATTAAAACATTATTATTAAAACATTTATTAAACCACAAAATAACAATATTTGTAAACATGGTAAAAATAATAAAAAGGAAATTAAGTTACTGATGATGCTGCCAAGCAACAGCGCCTGGACCATTGAAATAATGGCAATACTGTTCACGGCAGGTCTTGGCATCGCTGGTGTATCTGCCGTGTCCTAAAGGTCGAAGGCCTGCTATTGCAGGTGCGGTCGAATGCCTTTCCCTCAGCTGCACTTTGCCATTTGTTATGTCCACTGAGTCCATGAACCGAGCCGGGCAGTACGAACTGGAATCTCTCCGCCGGAGAAAGTTGTGGAGCACACAGCAGGCCATCACCACAGAGTCAATTGAGTCCAACTTCATGTTTATGGGCATGTGCAATACACGGAACCGATTGGCCATGATCCCAAAGGCATTTTCAACCACCCGACGTGTCTTTGACAAGCAGTAGTTGAAAATACGTCTTTCTGCCATTAGAGTTTTTTGGGGGAACGATTTAAGCAAATGTGGATGAAGCCGGAAGGCCTCGTCGCCGACAAAAACAAAGTTCATGTTTCCTCGGGTGTCGGAGTTTGGAGGCAACAGAAGGTCAGAGCCAAATAAACGTTCTCCAAAATGGGTATGCTCCAAAACTCCCCCATCGGAAACCCTTCCGTTCATGCCGACGTCCACATAAATAAATTGATAGTTGGCGTTTACAAGAGCCATCAGGATGATACTAAAATAGCCCTTGTAATTGAAGAAGTATGACCCGCTGTTCGGCGGTTGGGTGATGCGGACATGTTTGCCGTCCAAAGCACCACCACAATTAGGAAACTGCCAAAGTTCCTCAAAATTGGAGGCAATCTTTTTCCAATCCTCCTCTGTTTCTGGAAAATCCATGAAGCTGCGTAGACATTGGAAAATTGCTCTGCATGTCTCCGGAATAAGAACACTCAGGAGGGGCCTTGAAATAGCGGCAGAAAAATGCAGGTCCTGAAGTGAGTCTCCGGTGGCCAGGAATCTCAGCGTGACTGCCAATCTTTCATCTGCCGGGATGGCAGCACGCATTTTTGTATCCCTCCGTTCAATAAGTGGAGTAATTCGCTCCAGTAAATAGATGAACGATTCCTCTGACATCCGCAGATAGTTCCGGAAATCGTGTGGATTTTTGTCCTGCAACTCTCTCACTAGCTGCATGTCCGACAATTGGGACCTCCTCTGCAGCCATTCTCTGGTCCACATGCGACGTTTTCTTTTGGAACGCCTCTCCAGGATCAGGGCTTCATCACGACGGCGAGCTTCCTCAGCCAACAAGGCAGCCACCACAACCGAACACTGTGCCTTGTTCATGATGGAGCAAACAGCAAAAAATAAAGTAGAAATATTATAAAAGGTTAAAAAAAAAAAAAAACACAACAAGGTACGTGTGATGCAAAATTGCATACCATCCTAATAACGGGCGTGCCAGTTAGGTGCTTTGACAAACTAAAATGGCTGACCATACAACAGTCAAATAAACCAAAGCCCTCCCTCAAGCAGACCAAAGTAGACCCCAAAGATACATACCGTCAACACTGATTAGGCGTCTGGGTAAATCAATCTGGAATCACAGCTGGTGAACGCTACTAGGACAGCCGGTGAACCCAACGAGGACACCCGCTGATCGCTACTAGGTTCTGCTAGCCAAAAGACTCACGCGGTCAGGAACAATGAAATGAAGCGCTAGTATGTCACCTTCTTTAAAATGCAAGGCCGCCAATCAGGACGCGGTAGCGACCACCTATCAGAGCAGAGAGGGCGTGAAAAAAGGGAACGCAATCCCTGCCTGTGTAAATAGAGCATCACACGATACATCCCTCATCGAACTGAGAATCGTCAAGGGAACATGCAATGTGACAGGGTCCCAACGACCGCCGACATCGTTACAAAGGTCGCTACGGCACGCCAGATCGTTGCTCCGTCGTCGGCTAGATCGGACTGTTTGACATCTCAATAACGATCACATAGCGATGCGCCAACGATCCCTGCCATGTCGTATCGTTGACGGGATCGTTGTAGCGTCGCTATGTGTGATGGCACCTTTACCAATGAAGAAGCAGAGGTTCTAGGAATAAGATTAACTTTCTCACCAGTAGATAATTTTGATTGCTTCACGACGAAAAAGGATGCACTCTACAATTGTTCTTCAAGAAGCTGTTTTTTTAAGAAGCATTTTTCTAAATCTGAGGATGCCTCGCACAGAGGGCATCCTCAGAATAAAGAGAAGCTATTGCCATTCTGGATTCCCTGCAAAAATCCTGATTCAGTCTTCCCCTACTGCATTAAAAAGCATTCCACGGCCTTTCCCGCTTTGTCTGGTTGTCCCATGATCGAACAATTCACTAAATTAGTGATGCAAGATCTTAGATCACTCCCCTGTGTACATTCACATGATAATCTCAATCCTAAACAACTAACTGCACTAAGGAAACTGAAAACAATGAAATATATTTTTATAAAAATGGCAGACAAAGGGAGTAATATCTGTTATGATTGAGTCACCGTAGGAGGCAAAAATAGAAATGCTAGCTAAGTCCAGAAAACCAGAGAAGTTGGCAGCTATCGGATTGCAGACCCCTGAACCTATCAACACAACTAGCAGTAGCCGTGGGGGGCTCCTACGATGCCCTAGGCCCCTCGATCACAGCCGGAGGACTACATAGCCTAAAGACAGAAAGGGAAATCTAAACTGCCCCAGAGCAGACCCCAAAGCAAAAGGCAGCCCCCCCACATATAATGACGGTGAAGCAAGAAGAAAGAACAAAACACAGACAGAAAGATAGACTAAGCAAAGATGGGGCCCACGCTAGCTTAGATAGGAAAGGACAGGAAGGCTGCTGTCTGCAATCCGTGAAAAACCCTATGAAAATAAGAGCCAACAAACTGACAGTAAAAAAGGCCCTGAAGACGCTAGGCTTCAAAAAGCTATGTCAGTACTCAGGAATATTCTGAAGACAGAGCAACAGGCAAAAGGAGATTCAGCTCACCCCAGCAGGGAATGGCAGAATCCAGAAAAGCAAGGAAAACAAAACACTAATGCAAAAAGGCAAAGCAGAAATCTTAGCTTTAGATGAGCAGGAATCAGACTGGTTTCCTAGAAGTCCACAGAGAAATCACCCGCAGGCCAGAAGGGCGTCGGCAGCCTTATATCCAGTCATTAACTCCACTCAGCCAGTCATAATCATCAGCCCCAGGTGTTTGACAATCAGGCTCACTACCTTTCTTCACCAGAAGAGGGAGTTCCTCGGGCCTCAGTAGTGAAGGGGAAAATGAACTCACAACAGTACCTCCCCCTTGAGGAGGGGTCACCGAACCCTCAACCACGCCACCAGGGCGATCAGGGTGAGCCCGATGAAAGGCACGCACCAATCTTTTGGCATGAATATCAGAGGCAGAGACCCAGGAATTATGACCATAACCCTTCCACTTAACCAAATACTGGAGTCTCCGTCTAGCCAGAAGGGAATCCAGTACTTTCTCTACCTCATATTCCATGTTACCTTCAACCAATACAGGGTCTGGAGGTGCAACCCCCGGAACAACAGGTTCAACAAACCTCATCAACAAAGATTTATGGAACACATTATGGATTTTAAATGTGACAGGAAGAGCCAAACGAAAAGAGACCGGATTAATAATCTCCAAAATCTTGTAAGGTCCAATAAATCTAGGCTTAAACTTAGGAGAAGCCACCTTCATAGCAATATTTTTTGATGATAACCACACCATATCACCAACCTTAAATTGGGGACCAATGGTCCTATGTCGGTTGGAAAACCGCAGGGCCTTTTCCTGGGAGAGAGATAACTTATCCACCACTTGGTCCCAGATCTGGTGCATTCTCTCCACCACAGTGTCAACCCCTGGGCAGGCAGAGGGCTCCACCTGCCCTGAAGAAAATCGAGGATGAAACCCAAAGTTACAAAAAAAAGGAGACATCAAAGTGGCAGAACTAGCTCTATTATTTAAAGCAAATTCGGCCAAGGGCAAAAATGAAACCCAATCATCCTGATCAGCAGAAATAAAACATCTCAAATATGACTCCAAGGTCTGGTTTGTTCTCTCTGTCTGCCCATTGGTCTGAGGGTGAAAAGCAGAGGAGAAGGACAACTGAATTCCCAGCTTGGAACAGAAAGTTCTCCAAAATCTAGACACAAACTGGACTCCTCTGTCAGATACAATATTCTCAGGAATCCCGTGCAAACGAACCACCTGTTGTAAAAACAGGGGCACCAATTCAGAGGAAGACGGCAACTTAGGGAGTGGTACAAGATGAATCAACTTAGAGAACCTATCACAAATCACCCAAATAACAGTCATCCTTTGAGAGACAGGCATATCAGAGATGAAATCCATTGAAATATGGGTCCATGGCCTATTGGGGACAGGCAAAGGCATCAACAACCCACTAGAGCGAGAACACGATTTAGACCGGGAGCACGTCCCACAGGACTGCACAAAATTCCTGACATCACGAGACAAGGAGGGCCACCAAAAAGACTGACTCACCAGATCTCTAGTACCAAAAATACCTGGATGACCAGCCAAAGCAGAGCAATGAACTTCAGACATCACTCTCTTCTTCCACTGGTCAGGAACATACAACTTTCCACTGGGACAACGCTCAGGTTTGTCCTCCTGGAACTCTTCCAGAGCACGTCTCAAATCGGGCGAGATGGCAGAAAGAACTACCCCTTCGCCTAAGATGGTAGCAGGCTTGGTCACCACAGGAGAATCGGCAAAGAAGCTCCTAGAGAGGGCGTCAGCCTTGACATTCTTAGTTCCAGGAAGAAAAGAAACCACAAAATCAAAACGTGTAAAAAACAAGGCCCACCTAGCCTGTCTAGGGTTCAAGCGCTTAGCCGACTCTAGGTAAATCAAATTCTTGTGGTCAGTGAGGACCACGACTTGATGCTTAGCTCCCTCCAACCAATGTCTCCACTCCTCAAATGCCCATTTCATGGCTAACAGTTCCCGATTCCCCACATCATAGTTACGTTCAGATGGAGAGAACTTTCGGGAAAAGAAAGCACAGGGATTCATTTTAGATGTTACAGGATCCTTTTGGGACAAAACAGCTCCTGCACCAATCTCAGAAGCGTCAACCTCTACCTGGAACGGAAGTGAGACATCAGGTTGCCGCAAAACCGGGGCGGAGGTGAATCTTCGCTTCAGCTCCTGAAAGGAAGAAACAGCCTCCGGAGACCAATTTAACACATCAGCACCCTTTTAGTCAAATCAGTCAATGGCTTGGCAATACTAGAAAATTTTGCTATAAATTTCCGATAAAAATTAGCAAAACCCAAAAACTTCTGGAGGGTTTTCAAAGAAGTGGGCTGAACCCAATCGTAAATGGCCTGTACCTTGGCCGGGTCCATTTCAATAGTTGACGGGGACAAAATAAATCCCAAAAAAGAAATCCTCTGTACTCCAAAAAGGCATTTAGATCCTTTGACATACATGGAATTCTCCCTCAAGATCCGGAACACAGTCCGAATATGTTCCATATGAGAATCCCAATCCTTGGAGAAGATCAAAATATCATCCAGATAGATAATCAAAAATTTATCCACAAAATCTCGGAAAATATCGTTCATGAAGCACTGGAAGACAGAAGGGGCATTAGTGAGCCCAAAAGGCATCACCAGGTACTCAAAATGTCCCTCCGGAGTATTAAACGCCGTCTTCCATTCATCCCCATGCTTAATGGGAATAAGATTATACGCCCCCCTGAGGTCAAGCTTGGTAAACCAGCAAGCACCTTTAACTCTGGAGAATAGATCAGAAATCAGGGGTAACGGATACTGATATTTAACAGTAATTTTGTTGAGAGCACGATAATCAATACAAGGTCTTAATGATCCATCCTTTTTGGCTACAAAAAAAAACCCGGCACCTAAGGGTGACGAGGATGGTCTAATATGACCCTTCTCCAACGCCTCCTTAATATAGGACCGCATAGCCTCGTGCTCGGGTACAGATAAATTGAAGAGCCGACCCTTGGGAAATTTACACCCCGGGCTCAGTTCAATAGCACAGTCATAACTCCTATGAGGAGGCAGAGACGCAGACTCATTCTCACTAAATACATCATAAAAGTCCGCCAAATAATCAGGAACATCATGCGACTGAGGAGAGGTGGAAAACACCGGAGCCTCACTAAAGGCACACCGACAACCCCAACTCACCACAGACACAGATTTCCAATCCAAAACTGGATTATGAATTTGTAACCAGGGAAACCCCAGAACAATAGTATCATGCAGATTATGTAACACCAAAAACCTGCAATTTTCTTGATGGTCTGGGGCGACCCGCACTACCACCTGGGTCCAAAACTGAGGTTTATTTTTAGCCAAAGGAGTAGCATCAATCCCCCTCAAAGGGATAGGCGTCTGCAGAGGTGTCATCAGAAATCCACAACGTTTAGCAAAATCCAAGTCCATTAGGTTTAGAGCTGCTCCCGAATTCACAAAAGCCTTGGCGGAAAATGTGGACAGGGAGCAGATCAGAGTAATAGCCAGAAGAAACTTAGGTTGAACACCACCAACAGAAAACGTGTGTGCAAAGCGTTTCTCGCGTTTAGGACAGACAGAAATAATATGCGAGGCATCTCCACAGAAAAAACACAACTTATTACGCCTTCTGAACTCCTGACGCTGCTCTCTGGAAAAAACTCTATCACATTGCATAGGTTCAGACATCTGTTCAACAGGTGGCAACACCTCTCGTGCAGCTCTGCGTTCGCGTAAACGCCGATCAACCTGAATGGCTAAAGACATAGAATCGTCAAGACCAGAGGGAACAGGAAATCCCACCATAGTATCTTTTATGGCTTCTGACAACCCCTTCCGAAAGAGAGCAGCCAAGGCATTATCATTCCTGGTAGTAAGTACTGCCCACTTTCGGAATTTTTGACAGTACAATTCTGCAAAATCACGACCCTGGTTCAATGCCAGCAGGGTCTTTTCAGCCTGATCAATGGCATTAGGTTCGTCATACAACAACCCCAAGGCCTGAAAAAATGCGTTCACATTAGTCAGAATAGGATCATCTGGTTTCAAAGAAAACGCCCAATCCTGGGGATCGCCACGCAGCAAAGAGATGACAATTTTAACCTGCTGCGCGGAGCTCCCTGACGAGTTAGGCTTCAAGGCAAAAAATAATTTACAATTATTTTTGAAATTCAAAAATTTAGACCGATCCCCAAAAAATACATCAGGTGTAGGAATCTTTGGTTCAGCAGCATGTGAATGAGCAAGGTAGGCGGAAATTACCCACACTTCCGCAGCGAGCTGCTCCACACGATCAGACAATTGCTTTATCTCCATTGAGAGAAAAAAAAAATTCCCCCTATGGCCTCAGAGATATAGAGGAAAAAATATACACATCTTTTTATTTTTTTATACAATTCTTTCCTGCTATTGAGTACCCTAGAATCTGCGGTATGGCGGGTGATTCTGTTATGATTGAGTCACCGTAGGAGACAAAAATAGAAATGCTATCTAAGTCCAGAAAACCAGAGAAGTTGGCAGCTATCGGATTGCAGACCCCTGAACCTATCAACACAACTAGCAGTAGCCGTGGGGGGCTCCTACGATGCCCTAGGCCCCTCGATCATAGCCGGAGGACTACATAGCCTAAAGACAGAAAGGGAAATCTAAACTGCCCCAGAGCAGACCCCAAAGCAAAAGGCAGCCCCCCCACATATAATGACGGTGAAGCAAGAAGAAAGAACAAAACACAGACAGAAAGATAGACTAAGCAAAGATGGGGCCCACGCTAGCTTAGATAGGAAAGGACAGGAAGGCTGCTGTCTGCAATCCGTGAAAAACCCTATGAAAATAAGAGCCAACAAACTGACAGTAAAAAAGGCCCTGAAGACGCTAGGCTTCAAAAAGCTATGTCAGTACTCAGGAATATTCTGAAGACAGAGCAACAGGCAAAAGGAGATTCAGCTCACCCCAGCAGGGAATGGCAGAATCCAGAAAAGCAAGGAAAACAAAACAATAATGCAAAAAGGCAAAGCAGAAATCTTAGCTTTAGATGAGCAGGAATCAGACTGGTTTCCTAGAAGTCCACAGAGAAATCACCCGCAGGCCAGAAGGGCGTCGGCAGCCTTATATCCAGTCATTAACTCCACTCAGCCAGTCATAATCATCAGCCCCAGGTGTTTGACAATCAGGCTCACTACCTTTCTTCACCAGAAGAGGGAGTTCCTCGGGCCTCAGTAGTGAAGGGGAAAATGAACTCACAACAAATGTCATTGTGTGGCCTAAAGATAAATATGAGAAGTAAGCCTTTAGGCAAATGAAAGATCAGTCCTATTTCCGCAAATTAGAGAAAAATGAAACTCTGAGGTCTACGAACAAATTACCAGTAATTGTTATTCTGCAGGAAGCTGTGGATTATATCCCTAAATCTGTATTTGATGGTCTGATTGTAGATAACCCTACAATACTTACCTTATACCTTCACCTAAAGGTTCATAATTATATAATCGAACTCCCTGGATGCCCAATATTTTTAGGTAACAATAGCTTATGAGACCATGTCTGTAAATTTATAGACCATTCCTTCAAGCCATTGGTATGTACTTTGCCATCCTATATCAGAGACTCAATAGAACTACTACTTGTCAGACTTCAGGATGTATCTTTTGATCATGATTCAGGATATATCTTTTGATCATAACCTCATCATGGCCACTGTTGACATAGAATCGCTCTTTAACTCAATAGAGCATAATGATGTTATACAAGCAGTGGAATTCTACCTAAAGCCCCCGTTACACACTGCGATATCGCTAGCAATATCGCTGTAAAGTCACCGATTTTGTGACTTTGCAGCGATATTGCTAGCGATATCGCTGCATGTGATACTTACCTCCGACCGGCTCCCCTGCTGCTCATCGTTGGTTGCGCGAGAACGTCCTGGACCATTCCTCGTCGGCCACTTCCTGCTGCGCTTCTTGTGGCGCCGATGAGCGACACGTGGACGTGGGCGGGAGGACATCAGGATCGCCGCGTCTGACAGGTAAGTAGCGACCACCGACCGCTGCGATGTCGCTGGTGAGATCTGCCTGTGTGGCAGCTCACTAACGACCACTTAGCGATGCACCAGCGATCCATATAGTTGTCGGGATCGCTGATGCATCGCTAAGTGTAACGGTACCCTAAGGTCAACTAGTCTTGAACACCATCTGGTAAAGCTCCTTCTGCTCCTATTATGGTTTATATTAACTCACAACTTTTTCCTTTTTAAGGATTGAATGTGCCTACAAGAGAGAGGTACTGCTATGTGGGTGTCTTGTGCGTCCTCATATGCAACCATCTTACTTGGATACTGGAAACAGAATATCGTATACCCAGATGACAAAACTGGAGTGGTTCATATGTGGGTCCACTTCATAGATGATGTTTTTATGATATGGCAGGGGGACCTGTATCTTCTGCATAGATTCTTTCAGACACGGAATGCCAACAAACAAAACATTTGTCTTACGCATACCTCAAGCTCTATGGAAAAAGATTTTATGGATTTAAAAGTCATGAAAGAGAAAGATGGGTCAATAAAGACTGATATTTACAGAAAAAGGACAGATGTCAATGCATTATTAAGTGAAATATCCTTTCACCCTTCACAGGTACTTAATTCGATACCGACAGGACAATTCCTAAGAGCACAACATATTTGCTCAACTGATAGACTTTTTGACAATGAAGAAAATGAGTTAAAGAAAGGCTTCAAAGCTCATCATTACTGTAATGACATCATGCAGCAAGGATATACCCAGCAAAGGTCACTTCAAGGGACTGGCTCCTCAGACCAATCCAACACAATGTGGACCATCAAGTAAGACTAATTATAAGTTAACATCCATATTGGAGATGCGACTTATATTTTCAAATGGTATTGGACAAGTCTACATTCAGATCTCACGTTAACAAATATTATATCACAAAACTCATCTATCACTCCAAGGAGATCCAAAACTCTTAATGATCTATTATTCAGCAGTCACAATTTTCTACAAACATCTTTTTTGAGATCTTCTGGCCATAAGTGGTAATGTTATTCCTGCGGTAACTTTGGGGAATGTCCAGAAATTAACAGAGATTTTGATTTTTGTACTTCTACAAACTCACGTACTTTCAAAATTTTTCATTTGATAAAATACCAATCTACAGGTAATAAATATTGAGATACATGCCCACATAAATTAATTTATAGCAACCTTACTTCCCATGAGTTGATTGTGAGAATTTTGGAACACATAAGCGATATAAAAAATGCTGCGAAAGTTGATGAACAGGATAAAATTGAGAAATTGAAAAACATTCCTAAACATTTCAGAGAACATCAATATTGTTATTTGTGTCTTCTATGTTTTAGAGGTATAGAAAGGATCCATCTCGGAGCTGTAGATCTCAAAAGACTACTAGAACAAAAGGAGATCAAATGGATTACGATAAAGCCTAGACGCCTGAATGATCTTGTTAATTTTGCCCCATTTCTTTCGTAACTTTGGATACTGCTGTAGGGGTTTTCTGGGTCTCTGCCGATTTTTATGTGAGATTTTATCAGTGTTCCTCTATGATATAGATTATCCTGTAGTGATGGTATATCACATTATCTTGTTGTAGAGCATCAGTATGGATCCGAGACTGTCTTGTAACACTAGACTATTAGTCTGACTTTAGTTATGATATACTATTATATACATGAGTGCTTTGATTACTGTACCTATACTCCATTATTTTATTAAAGGATATATGATAATCTACTGACTATATGGCTAGGGAGTCTGTGACTGATGTTTTTTTTAACTAATTTAAATTATAGGAAAGAATTCTATAATTTTTTTATAATTTTTGCAATTGGTTTACTTTTTTATTTTTTTTTATTTTGATTTTCCCTCTGTCTTTATTTTTTAGGTTTTTCACTTTCAGTCTTTATTTTTTAATTACTATTTCCTCATTATTTTTTGTATTATTCATTATTTTAATACTTTTTTAATGTCATTATATTTTTATTTTTTTCCATTATTTTTAGTTAATTCATTAATTTATTTGATTATCTCTGTTAACTACTTCACCTTATTTTTCCTTATTTTCCTAATCATTTATTTAGTTATAAAGATCTTTCCTGTAAGGCACACAATACCAGTAACATCCACATGATGGCACTCTGTCTACAATGATCTATGTACACAGATCCAGAAACTGACGCTCAAGTAAAAGTGAATAAAAGAATGAAAGAACAAAACAGAAAGCTATCATATGTTACTTATTGTAATGGACACCTTTTGGTGCGTTATTATTCTACATTGCGATTGATTTGCGCCTCCTGGTCTTTTATGGGTGCATGTGTTTGCCGCGTAATTGTCGCCTCCTTCCCTGGCGTCCAATGGGAGCCTCTGCTATGCGCACATGCGCAATGAGACACCCCCTTTAACCCCTTAGTGACAGAGCCAATTTGCAGCTTAATGACAAGGCCAATTTTTACAATTCTAACCAGTGTCCCTTTATGAGAAATAACTATGGAACGCTTCAACGGATCCCGCTGATTCTGAGAATGTTTTTTCATGACATATTGTACTTCATGTTAGTGGTAATATTTCTTCCATATACAGTAACTTGAATTTATTTTTGATAAAAACAGAAATATAGCAAAAATGTTAAAAATTTAGCAATTTTCAAACTTTTAAAATTTACGCCCTTAAATCAGAGAGCTATGTCACACAAAATTATTAATAAATAACACTTTCCACATGTCTACTTTACATCAGCACAATTTTGGAAACAATTTTTTTTGTTAGGAAGTTATAAGGGTTAAAATTGACCAGCGATTTCTCATTTTTACAACAAAATTTAAAAAAAAACAAAACATTTTTTAGGGACCACATCACATTTAAAGTCACTTTGAGGGGTCTATATGGCAGAAAATACCCAAAAGTGACACCATTCTAAAATCTGCAGCCCTCAAGATGCTCAAAAACACATTCAACCACCTTAACCCTTTACATGCTTCACAGGAACTAAAGCAATGTGGAAGGGAAAAATTAACATTTTACTTTTTTTTACAAACACTTTACTTCAGAACTATTTTTTTTTATTTTCACAAGTGTAAAAAGAGAAAATGCATACCTCCCAACTTTTGAAAAAGGGAAAGAGGGACAAAGGCTGTGGTGCGCACAGCAGCAAATTTTAGGCAAAGCCCATGACCACACCCATTTTGCAACTAGTCACACCCATATCCATGCCCCAACCACACCCATTTAGGGGCACAGTGGCTGGCATTATGGGCACAGTGGCTGGTACTATGGGCACAGTGACTGGTACTATGGGCACAGTGGCTGGTACTGAGGAAAAGAAGAAAAAGAAAGAAAGAATAGTGAGAGAAAGAAAGAACAGAGAGAGAGAAAGAAAGGAAGAAGGAAAGAAAGAAGCAAGAGAGAAAGAGAGAGGGGAAAGAAAAAGAGAACAGAAAGAGAAAGAAAAAAGAACAGAGCGAGAGAAAGAAAGGAAAAATAAAGAACAGAGTGAGAAAGAAAGAAAGATGGGAAACAAAGAAAGAACAGAGAGAAAGAAAGAAAGAACAGAGAGAAAGAGAAAGGAAAGAACAGAGAGAGAGAAAGAAAGAAAGAACAGAGAGAGAAAGAAAGAACAGAGAGAGGAAGGAAGAAAGAATGAAAGAAAGAAAGAAAGAAGGAGGGGAAAGAAAGAAGAAGGGGAAAGAAAGAACAGAGAAAGAGAAAGAAAGAACAGAGAGAGAAAAAGAAAGAACAGAGAGAAAGAAAGGGGAAAGAAAGAAAGAAAGAAAGAACAGAGAAAAAGAAAGGGGAAATAAAAAAGAAAGAAAGAGCAGAGAGAAAGAACTAGAGAGAAAGAAATAAAGAAAGAACAGAGAGAGAGGGTTAAACACTAACCAGGAGCGTTAACGGGATCACAGCCATTTTTCACCCAGTCAGTGCCATCAATAAAACAGAAGACAGATAAAACTGCAGGTATCAGAGGCAATGGGCAGCAGAGAAAGTTGGGTATGTAAGCGTGGGTGAGTGATGTCAGCAGCGTGATCATATGACATGACCACAATGCTCCCTTCGCTTTATAACGGCAGTCAGAGTTTCAATGGTACTCAAATCTGTAAGACACAAGTACAATTGATTCCTGGGAGCAGGCGCACTGCAGCTTCTCTGTGCTGACAGTCAGCTTGACAGATGGCACAGAGAATGACTGGCTCCCAGTCCGGGGTACGGGACAAGTAAGATCCCAGCCGGGACAGCGGGACAGAGTCTCAAAATCGTGACTGTCCCACTGGATCCGGGACCGATTGGAGTATGGAAAATGAACCACAAAATTTGTTGTGCAATTTCTCCTGAATACGCCGATACTCCATATGTGGGGGTAAAACCACTGTTTTGGTGCATGACAGAGCTTGGAAGGGAAGGAGCGCCGTTTGACTTTTTCAATGCAGAATTGGCTGGAATTGAGATTGGATACCATGTCGCATTTGGAGAGCCCCTGATGTGCCTAAACAGTGGAAACCCCCCACAAGTGACAACATTTTGGAATCTAGACCCCTTATGGAACTTATCTAGATGTGTGATGAGCACTTTAAACCCCCAAGTGCTTCACATAAGTTTATAACGTAGAGCTGTGAAAATAAAAAATCATATTTTTTCCACAAAAATGATATTCTCTCCCTCAAATTTTTATTTTCACAAGGTTAACAGGAGAAATTAGACAACAAAAGTTGTGTACGCTGTCCTGAGTATGTAGATACATATGTGGTGGCAAACCAGTGTTTGGCCGCACTGCAGAGCTCGGAAGGGAAGGAGCGCCGTTTGACTTTTTCAATGCAGAATTGCCCAGAATTGACATCGGATGTCATGTTGCGTTTGGAGAGCCTCTGATGTGCTTAAACAGTGGAAACCCCCACAAGTGACATCATTTTGGAAACTAGACCCCTTAAGGAGCTTAACTAGATGTGTGGTGAGCACTTTGAACCCCCCAAGTGGTTCACAGAAGTTTATAATGCAGAGCCATGAAAATAAAAACTCATTTTTTTTCTCAAAAATTATTTTTTAGCCCGCAATTTTTAATTTTCTCAAGGGTAACAGGAGAAATTGGACCCCAAAAGTTGTTGTGCAATTTGTCTTGAGTACGCTGATACCCCATATGTGGGGGGAATCACTCTTTGGGCCCAACGGCAGAGCTCGGAGTGGAAGGAGTGCTGTTTTGGAATGCAGAATTTGATGGAATGGTCTGCAGGCTTCATGTTGCATTTGCAGAGCCCCTGTTGTGCCTATACAGTAGAAACCCCTCATCGGTGACCTCATTTTGGAAACTAGACCCCCCAAGGAACTTATCTAGATGTGTTATGAGAATTTTGCACCCCCAAGTGTTTCACTAAAGTTTATAACGCAGAGCCTTGAAAATAAAAAATAATTTTTTCCACAAAAAATTATCTTTAGCCCCTATTTTTTATTTTTCCATGGGTAACAGGAGAAATTAGACCCCCAAAGCTGCTGTGCAATTTGTCCTGAGTATGCTGATGCTCCATATGTGGGGGTAAACCACTGTTTGGGTGCACTGCATAGCTCAGAATTGAGGGTGCGCGTTTGACTTTTTGAACGCAAAATTGGCTGGAATCAATGGTGGTGCCAGGTCGCATTTGGAAACCCCCTGATGTTCCTAAACAGTGGAAATCCCCCAGTTCTAATACCAACCCAAACCCCAACACATCCCTAACCCTAATCCCAACCTGAAGAATAACCCTAACCACAACCCTAACCCCAACACACCCTTAACCCTTATCCCAACCATAACCCTAAGCACAACCTTAACCCTAATCCCAACCCTTAGCCATAACCCTAACGACAAACCTAACCCCAGCATACCACTAACCCTAATCCTAACCCTAACCCTAATCCTAAACATAACCCTAATCCTAACCCTAACCATAACCCTAACTTTAGTCCTACTCACTTTAGCCTAACTCTAACCCTAATGGAAAAATGGAAATAAATATATTTCCTATCTTTCATTATTTTTCCCTAGCTAAGGGGGTGATAAAACCAGGGTTTATTTACTATTTTTTTATTTTGATCACTGTGTTAAGGTCTATCACAGTGACCAAAATGACCCAAAAGGAAAAATGTTCCTATTGTTGTCATGTGCCGGCCGGCAGATCTCGGCGGGCGCAATGCACATGTGCCCACCATTTTCTTACCGGGAGAAGACGCCAGCAGCCGTGGAGGGAAGCCATGAGACGCAGAGACACCGGAAGGCACCAGGGGATCGGGGACCCTATTTCTCTCTCCTCTGATGTGCGATCACATCAGAGGAGAGAGAAATTAAATAGCACATCAGACTTTTTTTCCGGTGGTTAAAGTACCCTTAACTCCCGCCTTTAAATTGCGTATTGGCAGTTGTTAGGCTACTTTCACACTTGCGTTTTTTTTGCGCTGCGTGCGCAGTGCAAACGCGCATAAAAAACACATCATGCATTTTGTATGCGTTTTCTTGTTTTTTGCACATGGTTTGTGCAAAAAAAGCATGCTTTTTTTGCACTGACGTGTGCATGACCATAGACTTTAATGTGTTTTTGGGTGAATTTGTGCTCATTGCGTGCGCATGCATTTTTGTGAGACAGGTCAGACGCACAAAAAAAGCAACAGGATGCATTTTGTGCGCCCGGGCGCACACTACAAAAAAACGCATGCGCATACAAACGCGTACAAACGCATGACAGTGCGCACCCATGTTAAGTATAGGGGAAAAAACGCAGCGCAAAAAAACTCAAGTGTGAAAACAGCATTAAGGGGTTAAATATAAATAAAGTACAAAACTTGGCAGAAGCCCAAGCCAGCTCACCAAACTGCCACAGGTGCTTGGAACTCCGTTCAGACCCAACATGGAGGTAACAAGAAGTAAAAGGATTGATATTAAAGCTCCATAAAAACAGTTTTCTTTGTTGAAAGAAATATTAAAATATCATAGATTGGCAAAAAAATCCTCCAATTCAGTGAGTGTGCACAAAGCTGCTGGCATAACGGCAATGGGTTTCGATCACAGGTGGATCTTTTTCATAGCTAGCCTTAGTTTAAAGCTCACAGACAGGGAAAAAAGGACTTAAAAATCGTGTAAATTTTAGCAAAAACACATCAAAGAAAATAGCGTCACCAAACCTTGTCGAATGACTAATGCACTAGCAGTATGCAGCATGCTCCCAAAGATAAGGCTTGAGCAGCGCAGGTGCCCACCATTGATGAGAACAGTCACCCTATCACTATAGCAGTGATGATGAAGGTGTTAGCTGCCTAGTGGAAAAAAGCACACAGATGGAGCTTGCTTAGGAAATAAGTCACACAGGAAAGCACCTAAAATGGAAAGCGGGCTGTTCAGCACTATATATGCACCACACAGAAAAACCAGCCATCAAAAGGAGCGCAGCTGCATCCTGCAAAAAATGATAAAAAGTGCAATAAAAACAGCCAAAATATGCATATAATAAATGCATTCAATGAGGTATTGGTTACTATTTTGGCCAAAACAGATAAGCTCGCAATCCAACGTCAAGGATCCCCATTTTTTTGCAAGTATCTAACTAAACATCAATTCAAAGCTCACAGACAGGGAATGTGAGCATTAGTCATTAGTAGAGTTGAGCGATACCATCCGATACTTCAAAGTATCGTATCGGATGGTATCGGCCGATCTTTAAAAAAAGTATCGGTATCGCCGATTCCGATACCGGAAGTCCCATTCAAGTCTATGGGACTTCCGGTATCGGAATAAGAAAAACCCTTTCCTGCCCTTGTACAGCCTCTCTGGGGTCTGTACGGGCCTTTCGGGGGGCTGTGCCGGCCTGCCAGGGGGTCTGTGCAGGCTCCGGTGGTCTGTGCCGGCCTGCCGGTGGTCTGTGCAGGCTCCGGGGGGCTGTGCCGGCCTGCCGGGGGGCTGTGCCGGCCTGCCGGGGGGCTGTGCAGGCTCCGGGGGGCTGTGCCGGCCTGCCGGGGGACTGTGCAGGCTCCGGGGGGCTGTGCCGGCCTGCCGGGGGGCTGTGCCGGCCTGCCGGGGGGCTGTGCCGGCCTGCCGGTGGTCTGTGCAGGCTCCGGGGGTCTGTGCAGGCATCGTCCGATGGGACTACAAGTCCCATCGGGCGATGCCTGCTACCATGACAGTGATTGACACATTAGCCAATGATGGGACAGTAGTAGTCCCATCATCCGGCTAATTTGTTAAATGTTAAAAAAAAAAAAATAAAAAAAAAAAATTACATGCTACATACATACTACATACATGCTACATTCATACTACATACTACATACATGCTACATTCATACTACATGCAACATACATACTACATATATACTACATGAATGCTACATACATACTACATACTACATGCTACATACATACTACATATATACTACATGCATGCTACATACATACTACATGCTACATACATACTACATGCTACATACATACCACATACATACTACATATATACTACATGCATGCTACATACATACTACATATATACTACATGCATGCTACATTCATACTACATGCAACATACATACTACATATATACTACATGCATGCTACATACATACTACATACTACATGCTACATACATACTACATATATACTACATGCATGCTACATACATACTACATGCTACATACATACTACATGCTACATACATACCACATACATACTACATATATACTACATGCATGCTACATACATACTACATATATACTACATGCATGCTACATACATACTACATACTACATGCTACATACATACTACATATATACTACATGCATGCTACATACATACTACATGCTACATACATACTACATGCTACATACATACCACATACATACTACATATATACTACATGCATGCTACATACATACTACATATATACTACATGCATGCTACATTCATACTACATGCAACATACATACTACATATATACTACATGCATGCTACATACATACTACATACTACATGCTACATACATACTACATATATACTACATGCATGCTACATACATACTACATGCTACATACATACTACATGCTACATACATACCACATACATACTACATATATACTACATGCATGCTACATACATACTACATATATACTACATGCATGCTACATACATACTACATGCTACATACATACTACATACATACTACATATATACTACATACATACTACATACATACTACATGCTACATACATACCACATATATACTACATACATACAATACATTCATACAATACATACATAGACATACAGTACATATAACATAGAGTAACATACTTACCAATACTTGTCACATTGTTCCCCGAAGCCATTGTCGTCTACGGAATAAATATTAACATAACAAACCACAAAAATACTCACCCACGATCCGAAGCAGTCCACGAGTGTGTCCCACGACGATCTTGGGTAGAGAACTGCAGCATCAGATGATGCTGCCGTTCTCTACGGGCTGCAGGAATCCAATGACGGAAGGTAGGTATCCTTCCGCACTGTATTCCTCCGCCACTTAAAAAAAAAAAAAAAAGTCCCTAGTCTAACTTTATGCCATTGCTGTGTGGGAATTTCCCACACAGCAATGGCATAAAGTGAGACTAGGGACTTTTTTTTTTAAGTGGCGGAGGAATACAGTGCGGAAGGATACCTACCTTCCGTCATTGGATTCCTGCAGCCCGTAGAGAACGGCAGCATCATCTGATGCTGCAGTTCTCTACCCAAGATTGTCGTGGGACACACTCGTGGACTGCTTCGGATCGTGGGTGAGTATTTTTGTGGTTTGTTATGTTAATATTTATTCCGTAGACGACAATGGCTTCGGGGAACAATGTGACAAGTATTGGTAAGTATGTTACTCTATGTTATATGTACTGTATGTCTATGTATGTATTGTATGAATGTATTGTATGTATGTAGTATATATGTGGTATGTATGTAGCATGTAGTATGTATGTAGTATGTATGTAGTATATATGTAGTATGTATGTAGTATGTATGTAGCATGTAGTATGTATGTAGCATGCATGTAGTATATATGTAGTATGTATGTATGTAGCATGCATGTAGTATATATGTAGTATGTATGTGGTATGTATGTAGCATGTAGTATGTATGTAGCATGCATGTAGTATATATGTAGTATGTATGTAGCATGTAGTATGTAGTATGCATGTAGCATGCATGTAGTATATATGTAGTATGTATGTTGCATGTAGTATGTATGTAGCATGCATGTAGTATATATGTAGTATGCATGTAGTATGTATGTAGTATGTATGTAGCATGTATGTAGTATGTATGTGGTATGTATGTAGTATGTATGTGGTATGTATGTAGCATGTAGTATATATGTAGCATGCATGTAGTATGTATGTGGTATGTATGTAGCATGTAGTATATATGTAGCATGCATGTAGTATGTATGTAGTATGTATGTAGCATGCAGTATGTATGTAGTATGTATGTAGTATATATGTAGTATATATGTAGTATGTATGTAGCATGCATGTAGTATGTATGTAGCATGCAGTATGTATGTAGTATGTATGTAGTATATATGTAGTATGTATGTAGCATGCATGTAGTATGTATGTAGCATGTATGTAGTATGTATGTAGTATATATGTAGTATGTATGTAGCATGTAGTATGTATGTAGTATTTTTTTTTTTTTTTTTTTTTTTTTTTTTTAACATTTAACACATTAGCCGGATGATGGGACTACTACTGTCCCATCATTGGCTAATGTGTCAATCACTGTCATGGTAGCAGGCATCGCCCGATGGGACTTGTAGTCCCATCGGACGATGCTTGCACAGACCCCCGGACATCAGCACAGCCCCCCGGCAGGCCGGCACAGCCCCCCGGCAGGCCGGTACAGACCCCCACAGGGTGCACAGACCACCGGCAGGCCGGCACAGCCCCCCGGCAGGCCGGTACAGACCCCGGGCAGTCCACACAGCCCCCCGGCAGGCCGGCACAGCCCCCCGGCAGGCCGGCAGAGACCCCCGGAAGGCCCGAAATGACGGCGCATCATGATGCGCACACACCGCGCATCATGATGACGTCAGTCTGTCAATCAACTTGGAACTTCCGATTCCGATGCCGAATTCCGATATTGAAAAAATATCGGAAGTCGGTATCGGAATTCCGATACAGCAAGTATCGGCCGATACCCGATACTTGCGGTATCGGAATGCTCAACACTAGTCATTAGTAGTGTTGAGCGATACCATCCGATATCGTGAAATATCGGATCGGATTGGATCGAACCGATACCAAAAAAGTATTGGGTATCACCGATTCCGATACCGGAAGCCCCATTCAAGTCAATGAGACAGAAATATCGGAATTAAAAAAAACCCTTTCTTTCCTTGTAGGTTATTTCTACATGAAGAAAAACAAATAAGAATAATGTAGAATGTATTGGGGGAGGTGGAGGAGATATTAAAGGCATAGAGGTTTAGCCCAATCAAACGGAATAGCAGGAATTAACTTTTTTTTTTAAGACGTTCGGAGTTACAAAGATATTGACTATGTTAACCTTTTTTTATATTTTGTCAGATATGTATGTTTCACTACTTCCATGCTCTTCACCTTCTTTTTTACTTCTCCCACACTTTCTCCTTCATCATCCTCAGCAGCAGCAGCAGCATCTTTTTCATCAACTTCTTCTTCACCTTATTCATCTTCTTCTTCTTCTTCACCTTCTTCCTATTATTCTTTTTTTTACATTCTTCATATTCTTCTTATTCAACTATTATTCTTCTTCATATTCTACTTCTTCATCTTCTTCCTATTCTTCTTCTTCTTCATCATATACTTATTTGTGACAGTCATTCCTGTAGTTGTTATCTATAAAAGTTTGAAGATTACACCTTCCGTTCTGCCTGTCACAAAAGATTTACAACAGGATTTGTCCGCGTTCAGTTTGGCCTGCAGCAGCAGGCATTTTTCAGGGGCACCATGAGGAGGAACGGACTCACCCCCATACACTGCTAGTCTTCTTCTTCTTATAATTTAGATAATATCTTTTGCTCTGATTTTTAGTCTTATGGATAATGTTCTTCTGCTTTTTGTTCTTCTGCTTCTTGGTCTTCTGTCTCTTGTTGTTCTGTATCTTGGTGGTTGTCTTCATGTTCTTTGTCCTCTTGGTCATCGTCTTCAGGGTCATCTTTTTGGTCTTCTTCAGGGTGGTCTTCCGGGTCATCGGCTTCAGGGAGATTTAGAGTGATAATAAACAAAAAACATTTGCAAAAGCTTGAACTTGGAAATGTAGCAGAAGGTACAAGAACGCTGAGGAACTGCCGAGAATCAGCGGACGGTACCGGAACCCGGATGGGTAGCCGAAGCTGCAAGAGCCAATGGAACTAGCGAGGACCAGCTGACGGTGCTGGAACCCGGAAGCGCAGCAGAAGGAACAAGAGCCAATGGCACTACCGAGGACCAACTGACGGTGCTGGAACCCGGAGGGGCAGCAGAAGGAACAAGAGCCAATGGCACTACTGAGGACCAGCTGACGGTGCTGGAACCCGGTTACTAAGCAGGAGGTACCTGTGCTAGAAAGCACTACCAAGGACCAGCAGACATTGCTGGAACTCGGATACCGAGAAGGAGGCACCTAGGCCAAAGGCTCTGCCTGGAACAAGCTGACGGTGCTGGAACCCGGATGGGTAGCAGAAGCTGCAAGAGCAAATGGAACTAGCGAGAACCAGCTGACGGTGCTGGAACCCGGAGGGGCAGCAGAAGGAACAAGAGCCAATGGCACTACCAAGGACCAGCTGACGGTGCTGGAATCCGGATACTAAGCAGGAGGTACCTGTGCTAGAAAGCACTAAAAAGGACCAGCAGACGTTGCTGGAACTTGGATACCGAGAAGGAGGCACCCAAGCCAAAGGCACTGCCGAGAACCAGCTGACAGTGCTGGAACCTGGATGGGTAGCAGAAGGTACCCATGAAAAACAAAGTTGCAAGGCCGCGAGCTGGCCGCAGTTACCAAAAGCCACAGTCCTTACAGGGAGTGCTTGTCCTATTGGCACTATGGAACCAGCCTTTGTTGCCAGATCCCACAGCCCACATAGGAAGCCCATAAGCTGCAGGCACCATAGACTCGACTAACCCGACCGCAACACGACAGGACAACGTATTTGTGGCAAAGTGACGTTGACACTACGCGGAAACAGCAGGCGTGCTGGAACCAGGTTGGGCAGGAGGGAGTACCCGTGCCAAAGACACTGCCGAGAACCACCTGACGGTGCTGGAACCCGGATGGGTAGCAGAAGCTACAAGAGTCAATGGAACTACCGAGGACCAGCTGACGGTGCTGGAACCCGGAGGGGCAGCAGAAGGCACAAGAGCCAATGGCACTACCGAGGACCAGCTGACGGTGCTGGAACCCGGTTACTAAGCCGGAGGTACCTGTGCTAGAAAGCACTCCCAAGGACCAGCAGACGTTGCTGGAACTCGGATACTGAGAAGGAGGCACCTAGGCCAAAGGCTCTGCCTGGAACCAGCTGACGGTGCTGGAACCCGGATGGGTAGCAGAAGCTGTAAGAGCAAATAGAACTAGCGAGAACCATCTGACGGTGCTGTAACCTGGAAGGGCAGCAGAAGGAACAAGAGCCAATGGCACTACCGAGGACCAGCTGATGGTGCTGGAACCTGGCTACTAAGCAGGACGTACCTGTGCTAGAAAGCACTAAAAAGGACCAGCAGATGTTGCTGGAACTCGGATACCGTGGAGGAGGCACCCAAGCCAAAGGCACTGCCGAGAACCAGCTGATGGTGCTGGAACCAGGAGGGGTAGCAGAAAGTACCCCTGAAAAACAACGTTGCAAGGCCGTTGCAAGGCCGCGAGCCGGCCACAGTTAACGAAACCCACAGTCCTACAGGGGGTGCTTGTCCTATTGGAACTACGGAACCAGCCTTTATTACCAGAACCCGAGGTGTTGTGAGCTCATTCTCCCCTTCACCTTTGATGTCTGATGAACTCCCTCTGCTGGTGAAGAGAGGTAGTGAAATTGATTGGGATGGGAAGAATCTGTCATCTGAACAGGCGGAGTGTGATTGGACATCTGGAATTTCTGAGAGGATATAAGGCAGCCGACGCCCTGCAGGGCTGCTGGTGATCCTTTCTGCTCTGAGCTCTTGCATCCAGCTTAGTTCCTGTCTACTAAAAGCTAAGTTTTTGCCCTGCTATTATTCCATGAGATTTTGTCTGGTTTCCTTTGTGTTTGTATTCAGCCAGTCCTGGTTGGGACTGGCTGAATTCCATTTTTGTCTCTGATCAGTGGATCTCTTTGCTCTGTTTTCAGAATATACCTGAGTGCTGATATAGTGATTTTGAAGTCTAGCGACTTCAGGGCCTTTTTCCCTATCAGACGGTTTGGACATTTTTGGTAGCCTTTTTTTCGGCTTGCAGCTAGCATCTTTTCTGTCCTGTCCTATCTAGTTAGTTGGGCCCCATCGTTTGCTCAGCCTGTCTTTCTGTCTGTGTTTGTGTTTTCATCTGTTTTTCACCGACAATACATGTTGGGGGCTGTCTATTGCTTTGGGGTCTGCTCTGGGGCAGTTTAGATTTCCCCTTTCTTTCTTTAGGCTTATGTAGTTCTCCGGCTGTGACGAGGGGTCTAGGGCACAGCAGTTACCCCCCCCACGGCTACCGTTAGTTGTGGTGTATAGGATCAGGGGTCTGCAATCCGATAGCTACCAACCTCTCCGGTTTTCTGGACTTAGCTTGTATTTTTGTTTTCTCCTCCTCCGGTGACTCATTCATAACACCACAGCCCACATAGGAAGAACCTAAACTGCAGGCACCATAGACTCGGCTAACCCGACCGCAACACGACAGGACAATGCTTTGGTGGCAAAGAGACATTGACACTACTCGGAAACAGAAGGCGTGCTGGAACCAGGTTGGGAAGGAGGGAGTACCCGTGCCAAAGGCACAGCCGAGAACCAGCTGACGGTGCTGGAACCCGGATGGGTAGCAGAATGTACCCAGGAAAAACAAAGTTGCAAGGCTGTGAGCCGGCCGCAGTTACCGAAACCCACAGTCCTACAGGGGGTGCTTGTCCTATTGGCACTACGGAACCAGCCTTTGTTGCCAGATCCCACAGCCCACATCGGAAGCACCTAAACTGCAGGCACCATAGACTCGACTAACCCGACCGCAACACGACAGGAAAACGTTTTGGTGGCAAAGTGACGTTGACACTACCCGGAAACAGCAGCCGTGCTGTAACCAGGATGGGCAGGAGGGAGTACCCGTGTCAAAGACACTTCTGAGCAGCAACTGGCGATGTTGGAGCCCAGGGTCAATCAGGGTAGTGGGAATGTGGACAGAGCAGGAGACATTGCCGGACACATATCAGGGGATCAACTGACGTCACTGAACCCCAGTAACACAGGAACAAGTGTTGATTGTGCAGACGCCACTTCTGAGCAGCAACTGGTGGTGTTGGAGGCCAGGGGAAATACAAGAGACAGAGTAGAGCCAGAGGCCTAATTGGAGCAAGTTTGAAATCAGTAGTTGTGTGAATGTGGAGGCAGCAGTAGACATTGCCATCCACACAGCAGGGGAGCAGCAGGCATTACTGAACCCCACTAACTGTTATGATTGAGTCACTGTAGGATGCAAAAACAAAAATGCTAGCTAAGTGCAGAAAACCAGAGAGGTTGGCAGCTATCGGATTGCAGACCCCTGATCCTATCACAACAACTAACAGTAGCCGTGGGGGGTTCCTACGATGCCCTAGACCCCTCGATCACAGCCGGAGAATTAAATAGGCCTAAAGAAAGAAAGGGGAAATCTAAACTGCCCCAGAGCAGACCCCAAAGCAATAGGCAGCCCCCAACATATAATGACGGCGAAGCAAGATGAAAACACTAACACAGACAGAAAGATAGACTGAGCAAAGATGGGGCCCAAACTACCTAGATAGGAAAGGACAGGAAGGCTGCTGTCTGCAATCCGTGAAAAACCCTATGAAAATAAGAGCCAACAGACTGACAGTGAAAAAGGCCCTGAAGACGCTAGGCTTCAAAAAAGCTATGTCAGTACTCAGGAATATTCTGAAGACAGAGCAACCGGCAAAAGGAGATTCAGCTCATCCCAGCAGGGAATGGCAGAATCCAGAAAAGCAAGGAAAACAAACACAAAACATAAATGCAAACAGGCAAAGCAGAAACTTAGCTTTAGGGAAGCAGGAATCAGACTGGTGTCCTAGAAGTCCACAGAGAAATCACCCGCAGGGCAGAAGGGCATCGGCAGCCTTATATCCAGTCAGTGACTCCACTCAGCCAGAAAAATATTCAGGATTGAGAGTCCTCAGTAGTTGATACCTTTTAATGGCTAACTGAAAAGATGGTAATACATTGCAAGCTTTCGAGACTACTCAGGTCTCTTCATCAGGCTAGACTAATACAAAATCTGAAGTCACATATTTATGCACAATACAGCCTAGAAAAAATGCACTCCACTCAGCCAGTCATCCTCATTAGACTCAGGTGCCTGATAATCAGACTCATTACCTTCCTTTCCAGAATAGGGAGTTCACCAGACCTCAGTGATGAAGGGGAAAATGAACTCACAACAGTACCTCCCCCTTGAGGAGGGGTCACCGAACCCTCAACCACGCCACCAGGGCGATCAGGGTGAGCCAGATGAAAGGCACGCACCAATCTTTTGGCATGAATATCAGAGGCAGAGACCCAGGAATTATCCTCCTGACCATAACCCTTCCACTTAACCAAATACTGGAGTCTCCGTCTAGCCAGACGGGAATCCAGTATTTTCTCTACCTCATATTCCATGTTACCTTCAACCAATACAGGGTCTGGAGGTGCCACCCCAGGAAAAACAGGTTCAACAAACCTCTTCAACAAGGACTTATGGAACACATTATGGATTTTAAATGTGACAGGAAGAGCCAAACGAAAAGAGACCGGATTAATAATCTCCAAAATCTTGTAAGGTCCAATAAATCTAGGCTTAAACTTAGGAGAAGCCACCTTCATAGCAATATTTTTTGAAGATAACCACACCATATCACCAATCTTAAACTGGGGACCAATGGTCCTATGTCGATTGGAAAACCGCTGGGCCTTTTCCTGGGAGAGAGATAACTTATCCACCACTTGGTCCCAGATCTGGTGCACTCTCTCCACCACAGTGTCAACACCTGGGCAGGCAGAAGGCTCCACCTGCCCTGAAGAAAATCGAGGATGAAACCCAAAGTTACAAAAAAAAGGTGACATCAAAGTGGCAGAACTAGCTCTATTATTTAAAGCAAATTCGGCCAAGGGCAAAAATGAAACCCAATCATCCTGATCAGCGGAAATAAAACATCTCAAATATGACTCCAAGGTCTGGTTTGTTCTCTCTGTCTGCCCATTGGTCTGAGGGTGAAAAGCAGAGGAGAAGGACAACTGAATTCCCAGCATGGAACAGAAAGTCCTCCAAAATCTAGACACAAACTGAACTCCTCTGTCAGATACAATGTTCTCAGGAATCCCGTGCAAGCGAACCAACTGTTGCAAAAACAGGGGCACCAACTCAGAGGAAGATGGCAACTTAGGGAGTGGTACAAGATGAACCATCTTAGAGAACCTATCACAAATCACCCAAATAACAGTCATTCTTTGAGAGACCGGCATATCAGAGATGAAATCCATTGAAATATGGGTCCATGGCCTCCTGGGGACCGGCAAAGGCATCAACAACCCACTAGAGCGAGAACAAGATTTAGACTGGGAGCAAGTCCCACAGGACTGTACAAAATTCCTGACATCATGAGACAAGGTGGGCCACCAAAAAGAGTGACTCACCAGATCTCTAGTACCAAAAATACCTGGATGACCAGCCAATGCAGAGCAATGAACTTCAGACATCACTCTCTTCTTCCACTGGTCAGGAACATACAACTTTCCACTGGGACAACGCTCAGGTTTGTCCTCCTGGAACTCTTGCAGAGCAAGTCTCAAATCGGGCAAGATGGCAGAAAGAACTACCCCTTCGCCTAAGATGGTAGCAGGCTTGGTCAACACAGGAGAATCAGCAAAGAAACTCCTAGAGAGGGCGTCTGCCTTGACATTCTTAGTTCCAGGAAGAAAGAGACCACAAAATCAAAACATGTAAAAAACAAGGCCCACCTAGCCTGTCTAGGGCTCAAGCGTTTAGCCGACTCTAGGTAAATCAAATTCTTGTGGTCAGTGAGGACCACAACTTGATGTTTAGCTCCCTCCAACCAATGTCTCCACTCCTCAAATGCCCATTTCATGGCCAACAGTTCCCGATTCCCCACATCATAGTTACGTTCAGATTGAGAGAACTTTCGGAAAAAGAAAGCACAGGGATTCATTCTAGATGTTACAGAATCCTTTTGGGACAAAACAGCTCCTGTACCAATCTCAGAAGCATCTACCTCTACCTGGAACGGGAGTGAGACATCCGGTTGCCGCAAAACCGGGGCGGAGGTAAATCTTCGCTTCAGCTCCTGAAAGGAAGAAACAGCCTCTGGAGACCAATTCAACACATCAGCACCCTTCTTAGTCAGATCAGTCAATGGCTTGGCAATACTAGAAAATTTTGCTATAAATTTCCGGTAAAAATTAGCAAACCCCAAAAACTTCTGGAGGGCCTTCAAAGAAGTGGGCTGAACCCAATCATAAATGGCCTGTACCTTGGCCGGGTCCATTTCAATAGTTGACGGAGACAAAATAAATCCCAAAAATGAAATCCTCTGTACTCCAAAAAGGCATTTCGATCCTTTGACATACAGGGAATTCTCCCTCAAGATCCGGAACACAGTCCGAATATGTTCCACATGAGAATCCCAATCCTTGGAGAAGATCAAAATATCATCCAGATAGATAATCAAAAATTTATCGACAAAGTCTAGGAAAATATCGTTCATGAAGCACTGGAAGACAGAAGGGGCATTAGTGAGCCCAAAAGGCATCACCAGGTACTCAAAATGTCCTTCCGGAGTATTAAACGCCGTCTTCCATTCATCCCCCTGCTTAATGCGGATAAGATTATACGTCCCCTGAGGTCAAGCTTGGTAAACCAGCAAGCACCTCTAACTCTAGAGAATAGATCCGAAATCAGGGTTAACGGATACTGATATTTAATAGTAATTTTTTTGAGGGCACGATAATCAATAAAAGGCCTTAAAGAACCATCCTTTTTGGCCACAAAAAAAAACCGGCACCTAAGGGTGAAGAGGATGGTCTAATATGACCCTTCTCCAACGCCTCCTTAATATAGGACCGCATAGCCTCGTGCTCGGGTACAGATAAATTGAAGAGCCGACCCTTGAGAAATTTACACCCCGGGCTTAGTTCAATTGCACAGTCATAACTCCTATGAGGAGACAAGAACGCAGACTCATTCTCACTAAATACATCATAAAAGTCCACCAAATAGTCAGGAACATCATGCGACTGAGGAGAGGTGGAAAAAAATGGAGCCTCACTAAAGGCACACCGACAACCCCAACTCACCACAGACACAGACTTCCAATCCAAAACTGGATTATGAATTTGCAACCAGGGAAACCCCAGAACAACGGCATCATGCAGACCATGCAACACCAAAAATCTGCAATTTTCTTGATGGTCTGGGGCGACCTCAAAGGGATAGGCGTCTGCAGAGGTGTCATCGGAAATCCACAACGTTTAGCAAAATCCAAGTCCATTAGGTTTAGCGCTGCTCCCGAATCCACAAAAGCCTTGGCGGAAAATGTGGACAGGGAGCAGATCAGAGTAATTGCCAGAAGAAACTTAGGTTGAACACCGCCAACAGAAAACGTGTGTGCAAAGCGTTTCTCTCCTTTAGGACAAACAGAAATAATAAGCGAGGCATCTCCACAAAAAAAACACAGCTTATTACGCCTTCTGAACTCCTGACGTTGCGCCTTAGACAAAACTCTATCACATTGCATAGGTTCAGACATTTGTTCAACAGGTGGCAACATCTCTTGTGTAGTTTTGCGTTCACGTAAACGCCGATACACCTGAATGGCTAATGACATAGAATCGTCAAGACCAGAGGGAACAGGAAATCCCACCATAGTATCTTTTACAGTTTCTGACAAACCCTTCCGAAAGAGGGCTGCCAAGGCACCATCATTCCAGGTAGTAAGGACCGCCCACTTTCGGAAATTTTGACAGTACAACTCTGCCGAATCCCGACCCTGGCTTAATGCCAACAGGGTCTTTTCAGCCTGATCAATAGCATTAGGTTCGTCATACAACAACCCCAAAGCTTGAAAGAATGCGTTCACATTAGTCAGAATAGGATCATCTGGTTTCAAAGAAAACGCCCAATCCTGGGGATCGCCACGCAGCAAAGAGATGACAATTTTAACCTGCTGTGCGGAGCTCCCTGACGAGTTAGGCTTCAAGGCAAAAAATAATTTACAATTATTTTTGAAACTCAAAAATTTAGATCGATCCCCAAAAAATACATCAGGTGTAGGGATCTTTGGTTCAATAGCATGCGATCGAGCAAGGTAGGCGGAAATTCCCAGCACTTCCGCAGCGAGCTGCTCCACACGATCAGACAATTGAGAGAAAAAAAATTCCCCCTACGGCCTCAGAAATATAGAGGAAAGAATATACACTTTTTTTTTTTTTAAACACAATTCTTTCCTGCTATTGAGTACCCTAGGATCTGCGGTAGGGCGGGTGATTCTGTTATGATTGAGTCACCGTAGGAGGCAAAAACAAAAATGCTAGCTAAGTCCAGAAAACCAGAGAGGTTGGAAGCTATCGGATTGCAGACCCCTGATCCTATCACAACAACTAACAGTAGCCGTGGGGGGTTCCTACGATGCCCTAAACCCCTCGATCACAGCCAGAGAATTAAATAGGCCTAAAGAAAGAAAGGGGAAATCTAAACTGCCCCAGAGCAGACCCCAAAGCAATAGGCAGCCCCCAACATATAATGACGGTGAAGCAAGATGAAAACACTAACACAGACAGAAAGATAGACTGAGCAAAGACGGGGCCCAAACTACCTAGATAGGAAAGGACAGGAAGGCTGCTGTCTGCAATCCGTGAAAAATCCTATGAAAATAAGAGCCAACAGACTGACAGTGAAAAACGCCCTGAAGACGCTAGGCTTCAAAAAAGCTATGTCAGTACTCAGGAATATTCTGAAGACAGAGCAACCGGCAAAAGGAGATTCAGCTCATCCCAGCAGGGAATGGCAGAATGCAGAAACGCAAGGAAAACAAACCCAAAACATAAATGCAAACAGGTAAAGCAGAAACTTAGCTTTAGGGAAGCAGGAATCAGACTGGTGTCCTAAAGTCCACAGAGAAATCACCCGCAGGGCAGAAGGGCATCAGCAGCCTTATATCCAGTCAGTGACTCCACTCAGCCAGTCATCCTCATTAGACTCAGGTGCCTGATAATCAGGCTCATTACCTTCCTTTACCAGAATAGGGAGTTCACCAGACCTCAGTGACGAAGGGGAAAATGAACTCTCAACAACTAACACTGGAGCATGTGTTTTTCTCTGTGCAGATGGCACTTCCGAGCAACAACTGGTGATGTTGGAGCCCAGGATCAATCATGGAGCAGGCTGAGGCCTACTTGGATCAAGTTGAAAATATGATCTAGTTTGAATGTGGGGGCAGCAGGAGATATTGCCGTCCACACAGCAGGGGAGCAGCTGGCGTTACTGAACCCCACTAACACTGGAGCATGTGTTTTTCTCTGTGCAGACGGCACTTCCGAGCAACAACTGGCGATGTTGGAGCCCAGGATCAATCATGGAGCAGGCTGAGGCCTACTTGGAGCAAGTTGAAAATATGATCTAGTTTGAATGTGGAGGCAGCAGGAGATATTGTCGTCCACACAGCACGGGAGCAGCAGGCATTACTGAACCCCACTAACACAGAAGCATGTGTTTTTCTCTGTGCAGACGGCACTTCTAAGCAACAACTGGCTGTGTTGAAGCCCAGGGATTACAGTTCAGGTCGTAGAAACCTGAACACAATAGTAGACCTGGATACTGTTGCCAACCAATTATTTATTCTGGAAGAGGACTGGCAAATTCTGGCGAGATACAGGCATTGTTCATTTTCAGAAAAGTAAATCGGTCAACGTTATCGGAGGATAGTCGTGTGCGACGGTCTGTTAGTACACCACCTGCGGCACTAAAGACGCGTTCCGATAATGCACTGGCAGCAGGGCAAGCCAGCACCTCCAATGCATACTGGCTAAGCTCTGGCTATGTATCCAGCTTAGAGACCCAAAACTTGAAGGGGGAAGAGCCGTCTGGGAGTACACTGAAAGGGCAAGACATGTTGTCTGTCACCATCTGACGGAAACTTTGCCTCCTGCTGACTGGAGCCATCTGTGATGGTGTAGACATTTATGGCGGCCACACAAAACTTTGCCACATTTGGGCCCTACTGGTCTTGCCTTGTGCTGAGGCGCTGCATCTGCTCCCTCTTTGTGCAGAGCTTCCTCCACTGCCTCGACGCACAGAGCTGCTTTGTAAGGCACTAGCAGCACTGCTCTCGGGTGGAATGGAGAACATGATGGAATGCACCAGTGTCTCTTTGTACTCCCGCATTTTACGCTCCCGGTTCAACGGTGTTATGAGGCTTTGTAAGTTGTCCCGGTAGCGAGGATCTAGGAGGGTGTACACCCAATAATCAGCCATGTTCAGAATGTGGGCGATGCAGCGGTCGTTTCTCAGGCACTGCATCATGAAGTCAACCATTTGCTGCAGACACCCAACTGCCAAAGAACCCCTGTCCCCTGCTTGAGGCGTGATCTCTTCCTGCTCTGCATCACCCCACCCTCGCTGTACATACTGACTAGAGCTCTGTGTACCTCCCTTCTCTGGAGAGATGTCTTCCTCCTCCATCGACTCCTCCTCATCCTCCTCACAAAGTGTCCCCTGCCTAGGCCTTTGTGAGGAACCACTTAGCGCAGACTGTCCAGAAGGAGATGGCATTTGTGACTCCTGATCCTCCACCTCTTCCAAAACCTCCTCCCTTAGTGCTTGCAGTGTTTTTTGAAGCAGGCAGATAAGGGGGACAGTCATGCTGGCTAGTGCATCATCTGCACTCGCCATTCACGTGGAATCATCAAAGGCACGCAAAACGAGGCAGATGTCCTTCATAGAGGCCCACTCAGTGGTGCTGAAGTGTGACCGGCGCACAGTGCGACTTGTTTGCGCCTGATGCAGCTGGTACTCCATGACTGCTGCCTGCTGCTCACACAACCGCTTCAACATATGTAACATTGAATTCCACCTGGTGGGTAGGTCACATATGATGCGATGTTCCGGAAGGCGTAATCGGCGCTGTAGAGCTGCAATGCACGATCTTGCCGTGCTGGAACGCCGCAAGTGAGCGCACTTTATGCGGACCTTGTGCAGCAGTGCATCAAGATCCGGATAGTCCCTCAGAAAGCTCTGCACGACCAAGTTGAGCACATGTGCCAGACATGGGATGTGAGTGAGGTTGCCTAGGCCCAGAGCTGCCACCAGATTTCGGCCATTGTCACACACTACCAAGCCTGGCTGGAGATTCGCTGGCCCAAACCACACGTCACTCTCCTGCTTGATGGCATTCCAGAGCTCCTTCGCTGTGTGGCTTCGATTCCCCAAAGAAATTAATTTCAGTACGGCCTGTTGACGTTTGGCCACGGCTGTGCTCATATCAGTCATAACAGGCTCCTGCAGCGCTGATTCTGAGGAACTGGAGTATGAGGAGGAGTCAATGTGTACAGACTGGATTCCTGTAATCCTTGGAGTTGGCAGAACACGTGCAGCGCCACTCTCAAGATCTGTACCAGGCTCCACAACATTGATCCAATTGGCAGTGAGGGAAAGGTATCGTCCCTGTCCATGTGTACTGGACCTTGCTACTGACGGCGTTTAGTAGTGCATGTATAATTTTTCCCTCCACATGCTTTTGCAGGGCAGGGACGGCTTGCCTGCTGAAGTAAAAGCGGCTGGGCACGGTGTATTGTGTGACTGCCAATGCCATGAAGTTCCGGAAGGTGTCAGTCTCCACCAGCCTGAATGAGAGCATTTCAAGGGCCAGTAATTTTGCAATGCTAGCATTCAGAGCCTTTGCACGGGGATGGTTTGCAGAGTATGGCCACCTTTTCTCCCATGCCTGTGCTACCCATGGCTGTAGACTGGCCTTGGAGTGTGAGGATGAACGGGAACGTGGTGCTGTGGGTGGAATGTCACTGGGTCTCTGGACAACCGTGCCAGAGGTTCTTCCATGGCGATCCTGTGAGTAAGCCGATCCAGCTGTGTGTGAGCTGGAGGAAGAGGCTACAACACGAGCTGAAGAGGTGGTAGGTGGTGCTGTAGGTTGGCCTACGTCTTCAGTGTGTCTTTGTAACTCCATCACTTGCTTGGTCCGCACATGTTTCCACATATTTGTGGTATTGAGGTTGCTGACACTTTTCCCTCTTTTGATTTTCTGATGACACAGCTTGCATTTGACAAAGCAAATGTCATCTGCAACTGTGTGAAAAAAGGACCACGCACTGCAAGTCTTGGGAGCGCCCATTTTGTCTTTTGGAAGAGAAATGCTCCTAACAGGTGCCAAAGTGGAGGCTACAGGCAACCAAGTCAGCCCCCTCTCTCTCCCTCCTGTTTTGGCCGTTCGGGGAATCTCTTCCTCAGAGCTGCTCCCACCACCTTCCTGTTCCTCACGCCATGATGGGTCAAGGACCTCATCATCTACACTCCCCTCTTCAAAGACCTGCTTCTCCTGGGTAGTCTCGCCAGCACTGTACGCACCAGAAAGTGGCACCTGAGTCTCATCATCTGATGCTTACTGAGGTGTGCTGACCATAGGCACTGGCCCACCCGCCTCTTCAGATTCAGTGGGACAAAGCAGTTGCACATCACTGCATACTCCCTCTTCTTCACATTCTTGAATGCTGCTTGGCTGGCCCCCACTTTCCAAGACAACAGATTCAGAGAACAGAAGTAGAGACTGTGATGGCTCCTGTACAGGGCTCTCTGACTGCCTGGGCAATTTGGCAGGTGGTGAAGAGACAGATGGTTGCTCTTCAGTGCTCTGGCCCTGAGAGGATGTGGAAGTCATTGAAGTCGATGCGTTAGCTGCCATCCATCCGACAACGGCTTCAATTTGTTCGTCACGCCGCAGTGGGGTAAGGTGAGGTCCAACAAAGCTGCACATAAAGGACTGTTGTCTGGTAAAACTGGGGGATGCTGACTCACTGGTGCCCGCAGCAGGCACCGAATCCCCACGTCCTCTGCCTGCTGAATCCTAACGTCCTCTCCCTGCTGCAACTCCACGCCCACGACCACGTGCCTTACTCCCTGCCTTCTTCATCTTGGTAGACTGATAAAGATAGGCAGAAAAGTACAAAGGGGGGGCTTAGTGTGCTTATTCCTGAACAGCTGCTAACAGGTATAAGAAACACTAATTTTATAAAGTGTGTGGACTACACTTTAATATGAGCTAATGTGGTCTACACAACTGTCAAGTGAAGTGTTTGGTGAACTTTATTTTGTTTTTTATTTAAAAAAAAAAAAAAAAATGTAAAAGCGATAGAATCACAAATTTTTTGGAGCTATTACAATGCAGGAAGGTAACCCTCAATGGGAAAGATGAGGCTCCAAAAAATAGGGTAATACTAATCTGGCTGTGGCTGCAGGGCACAAGCCAGAAAAATGGCTCCTCTATCTACTCCTATATAGTGTTTGCAACCAACCAATGTAGATGGATACGGATGGATGCACACTAATAGGAGAATTAATGAAAAATGAGCTGCAATAAAAGAAAAATATGTATGAGGCAGTGACGCATGCTGAGCGGCCTACAACCAGACGTAGCTGCAGGACACACTACAGCGTGAGCTGCACTCACTCACAGAGACCTCTCAGACAGCCGTGAATAGTGCAGATAACTGGGCACTAGCACTGAAAGGCTGCAGAAAGGCTCCACTGTCTACTCCTATAGTGTTTGCAACCAACGTATTTGGATACTGATGGATGCACACTAATAGGAGAATCAAAAATGAGCAGCAATAAAAGAAAAATATGTATGAGGCAGTGACACACGCTGAGCGGCCTACAACCAGACGTAGCTGCCGGACACACTACAGCATGAGCTGCACTCACACACAGAGAACTCTCAGACAGCCGTGAACAGTGCAGATAACTGGGCACTAGCACTGAAAGGCTGCAGAAAGGCTCCGATGTCTACTCCCATAGTGTTTGCAACCAACGTATATGGATACGGATGGATGCACATTAAAAGGAGAATGAAAAATGAGCAGCAATAAAAGAAAAATATGTATGAGGCAGTGACACACACTGAGCGGCCTACAACCAGACATGGCTGCAGGACACACTACACAGGGTGAGCTGCACTCACACAAACCTTGCAGACAGCTGTGAACAGCAATGCTGCAAGGCAAAAGAAAGCTACACTGATTGATAATGTAGCCTGGGTAAAGCACAATATTATTTGGAAAATCACTATCTCTAACTGTCCCTCACAGTCTTGAACAGCAGCCTGTCCCTAACTGAATTCACAGCAGAGTGAACCCTAAATGGCGGCGACGGCGGCTTTTATAGTGCATCATGACATAATTTCAGCAGTCAATCACAGCCATGCCATTAGTTAGCATGCCTTCATGCTTAACAGGATGTGCCCACACTTCTGAGGATTGTCATTGGCTGAATCAAATCAAACTGGCTCATAGCATTATGGAAACTTCCGATTCCGGTATTCGATATCCTAAAAGTATCGGAACTCAGTATCGGAATTCCGATACCGCGAATATCGGCCGATACCCGATATTTGCGGTATCGGAATGCTCAACTCTAGTCATTAGACAAGGTTTGGTGAGGCTATTTTCTATGATGTGTTCTAGCCTTAGTTTAGCAGCATCAAACATATATAGGCTAAAGTAGCCAGTAGGAATGGTCTGTTGTGTCAGGTGATCAATTTCATTAAGGTCCAAAATAGGAACATATCCTGAAACATAGTATCCATCAATGCTACTATAACAGAGAAAAAAAAACTAATTAAAAACATTTTAATACTATTGCACACATTTAGGTTAACATTTAAATGAATATTAATAACGAAACATTATATAATTTCTTCTATTTAAACCATCAGGATGTCTCATGCCTAGATTATATATCCAGAACGCCTCTCCAGGGAGTAGACATCTGCGCATGTCACCTCCCCTCCTAGTGTTTTTGATTTGCTCTAATGCTGCAATAGATAGGGAATCTGTTTTTTCATTATGTTTGATAACACAGTGTTTTGCAACCATGGATGTATTACGTGCAACATTATAATTATTGATATCCCTAATATGTTCTGCAAAGCAGGTTTCAGTTTCCTTGTAGTGCATCAAGTATAAATTAACTGGCATGCCTCACAAGACATTATGTATACCACATATTTTGCATTACAATTAATAAATTGTTTGATATTGTAACTTTGTGTTTTATCATGGTTAACCCCCTTACCGCCAAGGGTGGTTTGCACGTTCATGACCCGGCCAATTTTTACAATTCCGGCCACTGTCCCTTTATGAGGTCATAACTCTGGAACGCTTCTATGGATCCCGGTGATTCTGACAATGGTTTCTCATGACATATTGTACTTCATGCTAGTGGTAAAATTTTATTGATATGACTTGCGTTTATTTGCGAAAAACGGATATTTGGCGAAAATTTTGAAAATTTCACAATCTTCCAACTTTGAATTTTTATGCCCTTAAATCACAGAGATATGGCACACAAAAAACTTAATAAATAACATTTCCCACATGGTTACTTTACAACAGCACAAATTTGGAATCAAAATTTTTTTTTTGTTAGGAAGTTATAAGGGTTGAAAGCTGACCAGCGATTTCTCATTTTTGCAATACCATTTTATTTTTACGGACCACATCACATTTGAAATCACTTTGAGGGGTCTATATGATAAAAAATACCCAAAAGTGACACCATTTTAAAAACTGCACCCCTCAAGGTGCTCAAAACCACATTCAAGAAGTTTATTAACCCTTCAGGTGCTTCACAGGAATTTTTTGAATGTTTAAAAAAAATGAACATTTAACTTTTCTTCAGAAAATAATTAATTCAGGTCCAAATTTTTTTTTTTTTTAACAAGGGTGACAGGAGAATTTGGACTGCAAAAGTTATTGTGCAATTTGTCCTGAGTACGCTGATACCTGATATGTGGGGGGGAACCACTGTTTTGGCGCATGGCAGAGCTCAGAAGGGAAGGAGTGCCGTTTGACTTTTTCAATGCAAAATTGGCTGGAATTCAGATCGGACGCCATGTCACGTTTGGAGAGCCCCTGATGTGCCTAAACAGTGGAAATCCCCCAAAAGTGACCCCATTTTGTAAACTAGACCCCCCAAGGAACTTATCTAGTTATGTGGTGAGAACTTTGAACCCCCAAGGGCTTCACAGAAGTTTATAACGTACAGTCATACAATGAAAAAAATCATATTTTTTCAACAAAAATGATCTTTTCACCCCCAATTTTTATTTTCCCAAAAGGTAGCAGGACCCCAAAAGTTATTGTGCAATTGGTCCTGAATATGCTGATACCCCATATGTGGGTGTAAACGACTATTTGGGTGCATGGTAGAGCTCGGAAGGGAAGAAGCGCCATTTGACTGTTTTGGCTGGAATTGAGATCGGACGCCATGTCGCGTTTGGAAAACCCCTGATGTACCAAAACAGTGGAAACCTCCTAATTCTAACTCCAAACCTAACCCCAACGCATCCCTAACCCTAATCTCAGCCCTAACCCTAGCCTTAATGGGAAAATAGAAATAAATACATTTTTTTACTTTATTATTTTTCCCTAACTAAGGGGGGTGATAAAGGGGGGTTTGATTTACTATTTATAGCAGGTTTTTATGTTTGGCAGCTGTCGTACGCTAAGATACGCTTTTTATTGTAAAAATAATTTTTGCATCACCACATTTTGAGAGCTATAATTTTTCCATATTTTGACCCACCGAGTCAGATGAGGTCTTTTTTTTGCGGGACAAGTTGATGTTTTTATTGGTACCATTTTCGGGCACGTGACATGACTGCCCCTGACACATAGTGCCGGGTGTTAGCTGTGATAATCAGCTGACACCCTGCCGCGATCTGCCATGCTCCCCCCCCCGGAGGCGCCACTAATCGCTATGATGTGGAATCCCGTCCGTGGGAATTAAGTCCCAGGGCACATGGAAGGGATAGTACGTCCTATAGCAGAAAGGGGTTAAAGAATGTTTTTGTGATATTTGCATGGTTTGCACTTATTCACACCACATTTGTAAAACCCATTACACTTTAGACAGTTTCGCATAGGGGGTTTAGATGAGAAAAATCCTGGTGAAAGCGTATTTCTTATAGTGGGCGCTCATCTAGCAACAATATTTATTCCTGACTCTAGGATTTCAGCTAATACATTATCCTCATCTATATAAATAAATGCCATATCATGTCTGTCTGTAAACGAAATCCCGCTGAGCTGATCGGTCGCGGCCACCAGGCCCCCGCCAGGCCGCAACCAATCAGCAACAGGCGCAGTCTGCAATTAGCAGGACGCACGCCACCGCTACCTTGCCTTCGGGAGATCAGCGGCACTAGACGCTGAACTCCCGACAGTTGCCGCGGTCATCTCTGGGCACACGGGCGTCAGCGGTGACGCAGCTGGAGATGCCGGGTGCTAGCCGGTACCCAGGGTCAGGAGGAGAAGAGACTCCTTCGGACCATCGGTACCAAAAACGTGTAAAAAATAGAAGTAAAATAAAAAATAGTGATCTACTCACCTTCCGACAGCCCCCGGAATCTGTCCCTCCTCTCCACGCTGCCGGCATCTTCCGTTCCCAGTACTGCTTTGCGCGAAATACCGCTGATGATGCCGCGCTCTCGTGAGAGGACAAAAGCAATACTGGATATATGGGCGCACTGCTAATATGAACCACAAATAAACAATGTAAATAACAGGGGTGCCAATCAGTGGTCACATAAATGTGAAACAAAAACCAAAAGAAGGACCACTATAGAGAAGCACACCACCAAAACATCATATGCAAGGAAAGCTTTATTAGCAACAATACCCTACATCTGTACAAAATAGAAATAGAGAAAATATGGAAAACACACCTGCAGGCGGGGGACAGTATCAGACAGTTACAATATACTTAATATAAGACAATATGTTAAATAATGTACAACCATAAAGCAGATAGTTATGACATACAGGTATATGAGTATAAGGTCCTCAGTAATAGAAACGTATAATGCGAGAGGACGTCAGCAGCGGTCTTAGGCCTCTTTCACACTTCAGTTTTTTACAATCAGTCACAATCCGCCAGGTTTTGTAAAAAACAGATCCTCAATTTTCTTTTGAGGATCCGTTTTTTTTCCCCATTAACTTCCATTACTGGCGGATTGTGACGGATTGCCGTCCGTTGCATCCGTTTTTTTTCGGATCCGCCAAAAGTTGCTGTCCGTCACATCCTCAAATATTTGAAAACGGAGCTTGCAACGTTTTTTTTTTCTGGCGGATCCTCCAGACACTAAAAAAATTCATTCTCTCTCTCTCTCTCTCTCTCTCTCTCCTTTTCCCGGCGAGCGTTTCCTTTAAATTTCCTCATTTTCAGGATCCGTCTGAACACGAATCCTGTGCCATCCGTTCACATCAGTTGAGAGCGGATCCGCTTGTCTGCCTTTTTGGCGGATTTGAACTCATGCAAAAAACTGAAGTGTGAAAAAGGCCTTAGGTGCAAAGCAGTACTGGGAACGGAAGATGCCGGCAGCGTGGAGAGGAGGGACAGATTCCGGGAGCAGTCGGATGGTAAGTATATCACATTTTTTATTTTAATCTGCCGCTAGCCATATTCTAGAGTACCCGATGCTTTAGAATCGGGCCAGCAGCAAGTACAAAATAGGTAGGCATTTATTTATGATATTTTTTATTTCGTTAAATTGGGGACTAAAAACGTAGACAAACATATGGTTTATTATTATTATTTTGTTTAGTCATATTCATTTTTGGCTCTAAGATCTTTTCTATTTTTCACAAAAAGAATTGTCCTAAAGCCAAATTGGATATAATTTCACACCAAACATAGAAAAGAGGGTGGACAAAAGTATTGGCACTGTTCGAAAAATCATGTGATGCTTCTCTAATTTGTGTAATTAACAGCACCTGTAACTTACCTGTGGCACCTAACAGGTGTTGGCAATAACTAAATCACACTTGCAGCCAGTTGACATGGATTAAAGTTGACTCAACCTCTGTCCTGTGTCCTTGTGTGTACCACATTGAGCATGGAGAAAAGAAAGAAGACCAAAGAACTGTCTGAGGACTTGAGAAACCAAATTGTGAGGAAGCATGAGCAATCTCAAGGCTACATGTCCATCTCCAAAGACCTGAATGTTCCTGTGTCTACCGTGCGCAGTGTCATCAAGAAATTTAAAGCCCATGGCACTGTGGCTACCCTCCCTAGATGTGGACGGAAAAGAAAAATTGACAAGAGATTTTAACGCAAGATTGTGCGGATGTTGGATAAAGAACCTCAACTAACATCCAAACAAGTTCAAGCTGCCCTGCAGTCCGAGGGTACAACAGTGTCAACCCGTACTATCCGTCGGCGTCCGAATGAAAAGGGACTGTATGGTAGGAGACCCAGGAAGACCCCACTTCTTACCCCGAGACATAAAAAAGCCTGGCTGGAGTTTGCCAAAACTTACCTGAAAAAGCCTTAAAACATTTTGGAAGAATGTTCTCTGGTCAGATGAGATAAAAGTAGAGATTTTTGGGCAAAGGCATCAACATAGAGTTTACAGGAGAAAAAAAGAGGCATTCAAAGAAAAGAACACGGTCCCTACAGTCAAACATGGTGGAGGTTCCCTGATGTTTTGGGGTTGCTTTGCTGCCTCTGGCACTGGACTGCTTGACCGTGTGCATGGCATTATGAAGTCAGAAGACTACCAACAAATTTTGCAGCATAATGTCGGGCCCAGTGTGAGAAAGCTGGGTCTCCCTCAGAGGTCATGGGTCTTCCAGCAGGACAATGACCCAAAACACTTCAAAAAGCACTAGAAAATGGTTTGAGAGAAAGCACTGGAGACTTCTAAGGTGGCCAGCAATGAGTCCAGACCTGAATCCCATAGAACAACTGTGGAGAGATCTAAAAATGGCAGTTTGGAGAAGGCACCCTTCAAATATCAGGGACCTGGAGCAGTTTGCCAAAGAAGAATGGTCTAAAATTCCAGCAGAGCATTGTAAGAAACTCATTGATGGTTACTGGAAGCGGTTGGTCGCAGTTATTTTGGCTAAAGGTTGTGCAACCAAGTATTAGGCTGAGGGTGCCAATACATTTGTCTGGCCCATTTTTGGAGTTTTGTGTGAAATGCTCAATGTTTTGCTTTTTGCTTCATTCTCTTTTGTGTTTTTTCATTTAAGACAAATTAAATGAAGATAATAATACCAAAGAATTTGTGTTTGCAATCATTTTCAGGAAGAAACTGAACATTATCTGACAGAATTGCAGGGGTGTCAATACTTTTGGCCACAACTGTATATATCATACTCATCTCCTTATGAATATTATCTATTATATGTAATAACTGGACAAAAATCTTATATACATGCTACATTTTATACATAACTAGCTGAAGAGCCGGGCGCTGCCCGGGCATAGTAACTAACTACGGTTAGTTATAACAAATTATAATGATTATATCTATATATATAAAGCTGAGTGTAGAGCCCCGCCCATTCCACATAGCCACATTCACTATAATGTCCCACATCATCCCGTCAGCCAGAGCTACCGGACTACTACCCCTAATATCCCACATCATCCCGTCAGCCAGAGCCACCGGACAACTACCACTAATATCCCACATCACCCCGTCACAGCCGCCGTGCTACTACCCCAAATATCCCACATTAGTCCAGTCAAAATACGGTTTGACCCGGAACAAATTCCAAGAAAGCGTTTTATGATTTTTTTTATTACTATTATATGTGGGGAGCAACATATTAAAAGTTTTCCAAAAATTGATCACCACAAAGGTCTTAACTATGACGTCATAAGACGATGACAGCCATCGCACTAAAAATAATGAATATTTCCCTATTTTAAAGCTGTAGCTTTAGGTTACAGAAGAGTTTGCATTTTGTATACTATATATTTTCATATAACAATTTTTATACAAAGTTTTATACTAACTACATGGACAGGCGAGGTCATGATGTCATCAATGACGTCATGACATATATGTACATTTCTAGAAATTATAGAATTAATACACAGTGCATTTTAAGACCTACTTCATCACTGAATAAGCTTGTCAGGTCAATAGTCACTATTTTCATCATCAGACAATGCTTCCTCACTCATATTGTCACAATGCCCTTCTTGACATGGTCCGCATACCCGTGAACAGGTAAGTCCGTGTCTTTTGCAAGTGCACCGAAGTGTACTACAACCACGAGAACAATTGCAGTGAATTATTTTCAGAAGTGTTTCTGGCGCGGGTGAAGTATCCATCATCACTGGAACAGACTGTTTTTCTGCAATTCCCATCCCCATTCAGTAGTGTCCATGGCCTCACCATTGTCCATCCAAAACATCACTTGGAGGTAACTCCGAAGGGCATGATACTTCGTTGCAGAGGAGGTCGGTGGCAGTCGTTCAGGTGTAACAAAGATTTTGGCTGAACCAACTTTTTTGCAGAGAGTAGAATACCTCATTGCAGACAAATTGTCTCCAGGTTTTCCCCCGAACAATGCCACCGTCGCTTTACACCCAGCGTCATCAATCTCAGCTCTGTTTTTGTTAGGTGTGGAAAAGATTTTAGCACAGCTATTTAAGACCGAGCCTCCCTTCAAAACCTTGTGTAGACAGAGTTTTTTTCCGATTCCAAAAACCGCGGAAGTGGTAACGCAACCCGTGAATGCATGAAGGAACAGAAGACTGCTCCAGACATGGTTTCCCAGGAACTTCTTCATAACCTTAATGTTGAATACTGTTGTAGGACTCCCTTTATCCGAGTAGAAATAAAATTTGTTGCCATCGCTGGTTGACGCGTGATGAAGTAACAATACCAAAAGATCTGTATCTTCGCCAATGAGACTTGTTATGAATGAGTCACCGAAGGAGGAAAAAACAAAAATACAAGCTAAGTCCAGAAAACCGGAGAGGATGGTAGCTATCGGATTGCAGACCCCTGATCCTATTCACGACAACTAACAGTAGCCGTGGGGGGTTCCTACGGTGCCCTAGACCCCTCGATCAAAGCCGGAGAACTAAATAAGCCTAAAGAAAGAAAGGGGAAATCTAAACTGCCCCAGAGCAGACCCCAAAGCAATAGACAGCCCCCAACATGTATTGTCGGTGAAAAGCATATGAAAACACAAACACAGACAGAAAGACAGGTTGAGCAAACGATGGGGGCCAACTAACTAAATAGGAAAGGACAGAAAAGATGCTGGCTGCAATCCGCAAAAAACCCTACCAAAAATGTCCCCACCGTCTGATAGGGAAAAAGGCCCTGAAGTCGCTAGACTTCAAAATCACAATATCAGCACTCAGGTATATTCTGAAAACAGAGCAAAGAGATAAACTGATCAGAGACAAAAATGGAGCTCAGCCCGTCCCAGCAAAGGTAGGCTGAACACAAAACACTAAGCAAACAGACAAAATCTCATGGAAAAATAAGAGAGCAAAAACTTAGCTTTCAGTAGACAGGACTAAACAGGTTGCAAGAGCACAGAGCAGAAAGGATCACCAGCACCCCTGTAGGGCGTCGGCTGCCTTATATCCACTCAGTGATTCTGGGTGTCCAATCAGGCTCCACCTGTTCAGATGACAGGTTCTTCTCAACCCAATCAATTTCACTACCTCTCTTCACCAGCAGAGGGAGTTCATCAGACATCAACGGTGAAGGGGAAAATGAACTCACAACAGTACCTCCCCCTTGAGGAGGGGTCACCGAACCCTCATCCACGCCACCAGGGTGATCAGGATGGGCCCGATGAAAGGCACAAACCAATCTTTCGGCATGAATATCGGATGCAGGGACCCAAGAATTATCCTCCTGGCCGTAACCCTTCCATTTAACCAAATACTGGAGTCTCCGTCTAGCCAGGCGAGAATCCAGTATCTTCTCAACCTCATATTCCACATTACCTTCCACCAATACAGGGTCAGGAGGTGCCACCACAGGAACTACTGGCTCAACAAACCTCTTTAACAGAGACTTATGAAACATGTTATGGATCTTAAATGTAACAGGAAGAGCCAATCGAAAAGAGACAGGATTAAGGATCTCCAAAATCTTGTAAGGTCCAATCTAGGTTTAAACTTTGGAGAAGCCGCCTTCATAGAGATACTCTTTGATGACAACCAAACCATATCACCCACCTTAAACTGGGGACCAATGGTCCTATGATGGTTGGAAAACCGCTGGGCCTTTTCCTGGGAGAGAGACAACCTATCCACCACTTGGTCCCAGATCTGGTGCATTCTCTCCACCACAGTGTCAACACCTGGGCAGGCAGAAGACTCCACCTGCCCTGAAGAGAATCGAGGATGAAACCCAAAGTTACAAAAAAAAGTGACATCAAAGTGGCAGAACTAGCTCTATTATTTAAAGCAAATTCGGCCAAGGGCAAAAATGAAACCCAATCATCCTGATCAGCAGAAATAAAACATCTCAAATACGATTCCAAAGTCTGGTTTGTTCTCTCCATCTGCCCATTGGTCTGAGGGTGAAACGTAGAGGAGAAGGACAACTGAATTCCCAGCTTGGAACAGAAAGTCCTCCAAAATCTAGAAATAAACTGAACTCCTCTGTCAGATACAATGTTCTCAGGAATCCCGTGCAAGCGAACCACCTGTTGCAAAAACAAGGGCACCAACTCTGAGGAAGATGGCAACTTAGGGAGTGGTACAAGTTGGACCATCTTAGAGAATCTATCACAAATCACCCAAATAACAGGCATTCTCTGAGAGACAGGCATATCAGAGATAAAATCCATTGAAATATGGGTGCATGGCCTCCTGGGCACCGGCAAAGGCATCAGCAGCTCACTAGAGCGAGAACAAGGTTTAGACCGGGAGCAAGACCCACAGGACTGCACAAAACTCCTGACATCACAAGTCAAGGCGGGCCACCAAAAAGACCGACTCACCAAATCTCTAGTACCAAAAATACCTGGATGACCAGCCAATGCAGAGCAATGAATTTCAGACATCACTCTCTTCCTCCACTGGTCAGGAACATACAATTTTCCAATGGGACAACGCTCAGGTTTGTCCTCCTGAAACTCTTCCAGAGCACGTCTCAAATCGGGCGAGATGGCAGAAAGAACGACCCCCTCACCTAAGATGGTAGCAGGCTTGGTCACAACAGGAGAAGCAGCAAAGAAACTCCTAGAGAGGGCGTCTGCCTTGACATTCTTAGTGCCCGGAAGAAAAGAGACCACAAAATTAAAACGTGTGAAAAACAAGGCCCACCTAGCCTGTCTAGGATTCAAGCGTGTGGCTTACTCCAGGTAAATCAAATTCTTGTGGTCAATAAGGACCATGACTTGATGTCTAGCTCCCTCCAACCAATGTCTCCACTCCTCAAATGCCCATTTCATGGCTAACAGTTCCCGATTCCCCACATCATAGTTACATTCAGATGGGGAGAACTTTCAGGAAAAGAAAGCACAGGGATTCATTTTAGATGTTACCGGATCTTTTTGGGACAAAACAGCTCCTGCACCAATCTCAGAAGCGTCCACCTCTACCTGAAACGGGAGTGAGACATCAGGTTGCCGCAAAACCGGAGCAGAAGTGAACCTTCGCCTCAGCTCCTGAAAGGAAGAAACAGCCTCCGGAGACCAATTCAGCACATCAGCAACTTTCTTAGTCAAATCAGTCAATGGTTTGGCAATACCAGAAAAATTAGCTATAAATTTCCGATAAAAATTAGCAAAACCCAAAAACTTCTGGAGGGCATTCAAAGAAGTGGGCTGAACCCAATCATAAATGGCCTGTACTTTGGCCTGGTCCATTTCAATAGTTGACGGAGACAAAATAAATCCCAAAAATGAAATCCTCTGTACCCCAAAAAGGCATTTCGATCCCTTGACATACAGGGAATTCTCCCTCAAAATCCAGAACACAGTCCGAACATGTTCCACATGAGAGTCCCAATCCTTGGAAAAGATCAAAATATCATCCCGATAGATGATCAAAAATGTATCCACAAAGTCTCGGAAAATATCATTCATGAAGCACTGGAAGACAGAAGGGGCATCAGTGAGCCCAAAAGGCATCACCAGGTACTCAAAATGTCCCTCTGGAGTATTAAACGCAGTCTTCCATTCATCCCCATGCTTAATGCGAATAAAATTATACGCCCCCTGAGGTCAAGCTTGGTAAACCAGCAAGCACCTTTAACTCTGGAGAATAGATCAGAAATCAGGGGTAACGGATACTGATATTTAACAGTAATTTTGTTGAGGGAACGATAGTCAATACAAGGCCTTAATGAACCATCCTTCTTGGCCACGAAAAAAAAAACAGCACCTAAGGGTGAAGAGGATGGTCTAATATGACCCTTCTCCAATGACTCCTTAATATAGGATCGCATAGCCTCGTGCTCGGGTACAGATAAATTGAAAAGTCGACCCTTGGGAAATTTACACCCAGGCATCAACTCAATTGCACAGTCATAACTCCTATGAGGAGGCAACGATGCAGACTCATTCTCACTAAATACATCATAAAAATCAGCCAAATAGTCAGGAACATCAGGCGACTGGGGAGAGGTGGAGAAAACAGGAGCGTCACTAAGGGCACACCGACAACCCCAACTCACCACAGACACAGATTTCCAATCCAAAACTGGATTATGGATTTGCAACCAGGGAAACCCCAGAACAATGGTATCATGCAGATTATGCAACACCAAAAATCTGCAATTTTCTTGATGGTCTTGGGCGACCCGCATTACCACCTGGGTCCAAAACTGAGGTTTATTCTTCGCCAAAGGAGTAGCATCAATACCCCTCAAAGGGATAGGCATCCGCAGAGGTGTCATAGGAAATCCACAACGTTTAGCAAAATCCAAGTCCATCAGGTTCAGAGCTTCTCCCGAATCCACAAAAGCCTTAGCGGAAAATGTGGACAGGGAGCAGATCAGAGTAATTGCCAGAAGAAACTTAGGTTAAACACCACCCACAGCAAATGTGTGTGCAAAACGTTTCTTTCGTTTAGGGCAGACAGAAATAATATGCGAGGCATCTCCACAGAAAAAACACAGCTTATTACGCCTTCTGAACTCCTGACGTTGCGCCCTAGACAAAACTCTATCACATTGCATAGGTTCAGACATTTGTTCAACAGGTGGCAACACCTCTCGTGCAGTTTTGCATTCACGCAAACGCCGATCAACCTGAATGGCTAAAGACATAGAATCGTCAAGACCAGAGGGAACAGGAAATCCCGCCATAGTATCTTTTACGGTTTCTGACAAACCCTTCCGAAAGAGAGCTGCCAAGGCACCATCATTCCAGGTAGTAAGGACCGCCCACTTTCGGAATTTTTGACAGTACAACTCTGCAGAATCCTGACCCTGGCTCAATGCCAACAGGGCCTTTTCAGCCTGATCAATAGCATTAGGTTCATCATACAACAGCCCCAAGGCTTGAAAAAATGAGTTCACATTAGTTAGAATAGGATCATCAGGTTTCAAGGAAAACGCCCAGTCCTGAGGATCACCGCGCAGCAAGGAGATGACAATTTTAACCTGCTGTGAGGAGCTCCCTGATGAGTTAGGCTTCAAGGCAAAAAATAATTTACAATTATTCTTAAAGTTCAAAAATTTAGACCGATCCCCAAAAAACACATCAGGAGTAGGGATCTTTGGCTCAACAACATGTGAATAAGCAAGATAGGCGGAAATTCCCCGCACTTCAGCAGCAAGCTGCTCCACACGATCAGACAATTGCTTCATCTCCATTGAGAAGAAAAAATTCCCCCTACGGCCTCAAAGACATAGAGGAAAAAATATACACAAACCTCAAAGCAATAGACAGCCCCCAACATGTATTGTCGGTGAAAAGTAGATGAAAACACAAACACAGACAGAAAGACAGTTTGAGCAAACGATGGGGCCCAACTATCTAAATAGGAAAAGACAGAAAAGATGCTGGCTGCAATCCGCAAAAAACCCTACCAAAAATGTCCCAACCGTCTGATAGGGAAAAAGGCCCTGAAGTCGCTAGATTTCAAAATCACTATATCAGCACTCAGGTATATTCTGAAAACAGAGCAAAGAGATAAACTGATCAGAGACAAAAATGGAGCTCAGCCCATCCCAGCAAAGGCAGGCTGAACACAAAACACTAAGCAAACAGACAAAATCTCATGGAAAAATAAGACAGAAAAAACTTAGCTTTCAGTAGACAGGGCTAAACAGGTTGCAAGAGCACAGAGCAGAAAGGATCACCAGCACCCCTGTAGGGCGTCGGCTGCCTTATATCCACTCAGTGATTCCGAGTGTCCAATCAGGCTCCACCTGTTCAGATGATAGGTTCTTCTCAACCCAATCAATTTCACTACCTCTCTTCACCAGCAGAGGGAGTTCATCAGACATCAACGGTGAAGGGGAAAATTAACTCACAACAGAGACTAGTACTTTTGTTGGATGACATTGACACTGCTGCCTTAGCAATCTCCACATCTATATCCCCCTCTGATTGTATTATGTGGCAACCTCTGTCATTCATGCGCTGTGAAACGAGATTGATAAGAGACTGTTTGCTCTCCACATTCGAAAGGAAGTCCTCCTTTTTCCCGACAAATTTCGTTCCTTCAGCAATGTTCACTTTGTTGCTTGTTCATTTTTTGCGCCATCGCTGATGGGTAATGTCCTTAGTGTTTGGTCCTCCAATGTAACCATCAAATACTATCGTAGCCTTACCATAGTGCTTTAGTGTGGAAGATGCATAGTCTTCAGCGATTGAACAATATGTCTTTCCTTCTGACCACTTCAGTCGATGGAGCAGAGAAGCTCCATCAAGAACATAATATTCCACTTCTGGTACATCCTTGAGTACTGCATCATCTGAACTCTGTTCTTTTATAGCAGCCATCAGTTGTGCTTTGTTTGGTTTGCGTAAGAGATGTTTTGCCTCAAGAGGAATGGTGGGTATGGTGAAAGTTCATAGGCCATCACATCATCAAGGGAAAGATCAGCAGTTTGAGACACCACAAGAAACCTTTGGAGCAAAAGAGCGGGGTCTATTGTTTTGTCCTTAGCAACGTCAATAGCCTCACTGGATGCCAGGGTCTTGGTTTTCATTGACCGCTTGTACTTAACTGAAAACAGTGATTGACCCTCCATTGTTGCCACTATTTCTCTACCAAAGGTGAACAGGTTATGGACATTCACATCCTTATTTGCATTGACACCGGTGATAATGTTGCGAAGAGACATTTCATCAGAAAAAGGTGAAAAGGTCTCGAGTTTATCTGCAATTTTCTCCAGGTCTTCACGATCTCTTCTCGTCCTTGACGTTCTTGCCTCCTTGTGTTGTTCACTGGTGACAAAGCTCTGGCGAGTGAAACCCTGCATTGCATCACTGTAGGAAGAGGACACTGGCACAGACAGAGTCCACAAGGCCCTCTGATGTTCGGATATTCCACTTCCTCTGGTGAGTCCTCCTGCAGTTTTTAGGGAGCGCATCAGAGCTTGCTCGATGACTAGGTCGCAACCCAGGCCTGCCCAGTACTGATCAGTCCGCCTTACAACATGCAAGCCATTCATAAATCTATGGCAGACTGATGGCATATCATCTTCCAGAGTGGTCATAGACTGGAGGTAAAGGTAGGCGGCCTTCACATAGTTCCCATGCCCAGCAGCTGCGAGAATGGGCAAACATTTGGCTACAGCATGAAGGTGCATCAGCCAGGATCCTGTATGATCGGCCTCGATAAGCTCCCTTGCAATTCCAACCATCTGTTGGTAATTCAGCCATCATTTACTGGTGCGAGAGTGAGCGGATAATCCGTTTCTTTTGGTGGACAAGAGGTGGACAATTTCACTAAGGCAGGTAGAAGTGATCACCGAATTCAAGTCACTCTCCCCTGTCAGTGTCCGAGCATACAACTGCTCAAGTTCTTGCAACAGGTCTGCAAATCCGGGATGGTCGCAAAGTTCTTTGTCTGCAACTTGCTGAGTAAGACACTGATGAAGGAGGAGATGGCCACGAACTGCACGCTGAACTGCCTTCCCAGTCATGATGTGTTGCACAGCATTGTCACCGTAAATTGTTCCCAAGATCTCTTTGATTCCACTCCCATCCATCAACGTTCCTATGGCACCCATAAGATTCATCAATGTGTGGAAGCTCCCAAGCATCAGGACAACATCTCGAACCGGGCTGTCTTCAGGCACCTCGTGTTTGATTTCTGACGCTTTCCAGTAGAGTGGCTGATCGAATGTAACAACTGCAGCAGATCAGTGTTTATCAGCAAGGTTGCACAGATACACAAGAGTAGAGAAGATGCATGACTTGTCTCCGGAATACATGTCAATGATGGGCAGGAAGATTACCGAAGACGACCCCGGATGATCACAGTCTTTATGTAGCATGTGTATCATTCCATTCCAGCTCGGTGCAGGCTGTTTGAAGCGTAAAGACATCTCCTACAATACATCAACACGATGGTCAATGGCGTAGAGAAATGGCAAGGGCTTGAATTTTATGTTTGGGAGAGTGTGTTTTGCGAAACGGTATTCACTTACATCAACTCTGCTTTGTTCAACTATCTCCAAGTCCACAGTCTTCCATCTGAGAACAGTGCAACTGACCTTCCTTCCTGGAGTCACAGTAGCTACCATCCCCATGCCGTGGAAAGCCCCCTTCCCATCTAACGTGATGATATTATGATCGACGTTGTCCGCAGCGAACAGCAGTGCCGTCCGTATCCACTCTGTCTATGGTACCACCGAGTACATCCTGGCCAACAGAAGCGACAGCGTTTTCCTCGAATCGCTGAACTTCCGAATATGATGAACAATATCCCATGGCTGAGAGACTGTCTACAAGAAATCGAGACCTGAAATGATGATGGAGCTGGACTGCTAACCCAATCTGCATTAGAGCTACTACAGTCCTGGGACATACAGCCTGAACAACTGATTGTCCAATGCTTGCGACCTTCCTGTGAATGTCCTTTCCAACGAAGAGGGTTTCAAGCAAGCAAAGCAAACTCAGGGGGAGATAATCTAAGGCAGACTGACATTCAAGCGAAGAAGTCTTTGGATATTCATTGGTTGAAGATGGGATCTTAGACTTGATATCGCTCTTGATTAGTTTGGCCGCAGTCTCTATGATGGCTCTCTTCTGGGCTTCTTCATCTGTTTCCTGACTACGGAAATAGTCCTTCAGGATTATTCTGGTCTTTTCACGGAACGTTACAATGTTAGGCAACCCTTCACACTCTGCTATGAATAGCGAATCGCCATACCTCTCCTCCAGCCTATACCTCAGCCATTTATTACTAGAATCATAGAATCATAGAATGGTAGAGTTGGAAGGGACCTCCTGGGCCATCTGGTCCAACCCCCTGCTCAAAGCAGGATTCGCTAAATCATCCCAGTTAGATGTCTGTCCAGCCTCTGTTTGAAGACTTCCATTGAAGGAGAACTCACCACTTCTCGTGGCAGCCTGTTCCACTCATTGATCACTCTAACTGTCAAAAAGTTTTTTCTAATATCTAATCTGTGTCTCCTCCCATTCAGCTTCATCCCATTGCTTCTAGTCTTTCCTTGTGCAAATGAGAATAAAGTTGATCCTTCTACAATGTGACAGCCCTTTAGATATTTGTAGACAGCTATTAAGTCTCCTCTCAGTCTTCTCTTTTGCAAACTAAACATTCCCAAATCCTGCAACCTTTCCTCATAAGACAGGGTTTGCAGACCGGTCACCATTCTGGTCGCTCTTTTCTGAACTTGCTCCAGTTTGTTGATGTCTTTTTTAAAATGTGGTGCCCAAAATTGGACACAATATTCCAGATGAGGTCTGACCAAAGAGGAGTAGAGGGAAATAATTACTTCACGTGATCTAGACTGTATGCTTCTGTTAATACATCCTAGAATTGCATTTGCCTTTTTTGCTGCTGCATCACACTGTTGACTCATATTCAGTCTGTGATCTATTAGTATACCCAAGTCTTTTTCACATGTGCTGTCACTTAGCCCTATTCCTCCCATTCTATATATGCTTTTTTCATTTTTATTGCCCAGATGTAGTACTTTGCATTTCTCCCTGTTAAAAACCATTCTGTTAGTTGCTGCCCACTTCTCCAGTTTATTTAAAACTTTATGAATCCTCTCTCTCTCTTCTCTAGTATTAGCTATCCCTCCTAGCTTTGTGTCATCAGCAAATTTAATCAGTTTACCCTCAATTCCTTCATCTAAATCGTTGATAAAGATGTTGAACAATACAGGGCCCAGGACAGAGCCCTGTGGTACCCCACTTGAGACATTCTTCCAACTGGATGTGCAGCCATTTACAACCACTCTTTGGGTCCGATCACTAAGCCAGTTATGAATCCACCTAACAGTTGCCTTGTCCATTCCATACTTAGTCATTTTTTTCAATAAGGATTGTATGAGAGACTTTGTCAAATGCTTTGCTGAAGTCAAGATATACTATATCTACAGCATTTCCTTGATCCACCCAATCAGTAATACCGTCATAGAAGGAAATTAAATTAGTCTGACATGACTTATTAGTTACAAACCCATGCTGACTCTGTTTAATCACTTCATTCTTATCCAGGTATTGACATACATGTTGTTTAATAATTTGTTCAAAGATCTTTCCTGGTATAGAAGTCAGACTCACCGGCCTATAGTTGCCTGGGTCCACCTTCTTCCCCTTTTTGAAGATAGGAACAACATTTGCTCTTCTCCAGTCTTCTGGCACTTCTCCTGTTCTCCAAGAATTTTCAAAGATTATGGAGAGGGGTTCAAAAATTTCTTCTGCTATCTCCTTCAGTACTCTGGGGTGTAATTCATCTGGACCTGGAGATTTGAATTCATTTAGGTTAGCTAAGTGTTTCCTCACTATATTTCTGTTTATAGATATCCTGGATTCTTCTATTCCCTTAATAGGACAGTGAATAACAGTTGATGTTACATTTCCTTTCTGAGAGAAAACAGATGCAAAATAGGAATTTAAAAGTTCAGCCTTCTCAACATCCTGTCTTACCATTTCATCATTTTCATCCTGTAAAAATCCTATAGCATCTTTGACTTTTCTTTTACTTTTGACATATCCCCAAAATCCTTTATTATTGCTTTTGACATCTCTTGCAAGCCTCAATTCATTTTCAGCTTTAGATAATCTGATTTGTGCCCTGCAGGTTCTGCAGACAGCATTATATTCTTCTTTAGATATGCCTCCCTCTTTCCATTTTATAAACATTTTTTTCTTCCTTTTTAGCATGTGCTTAAGTTCTGTGTTCATCCATCCTGGTTTCCTTAAATGCTTCCTATTCTTCCCTCTTTTCGGAATTGTTAACAACTGTGCTTTGAGAATTTCATTTTTCAAGATTTCCCATCCTTCCTGGACATTTTTGTCTTTAAGGATATCCAGCCATTGGATCCCTCCAATTCTCTTTCTGAATCCCTTAAAATCTGCCTTTCTGAAATCTAACCTTGACGTCTGAGTCTTCACAGGTCTTCCGCCTCTAGTTATCCAAAATTCTAAAATAGCATGGTCGCTACCTCCTAGGGTCCCAGCCACTTTTACCTCCTCAACCATTTCCTCCCTGTTTATAAGGATTAGATCCAAGGTAGCAGTTCCCCTTGTTTTCTCCTTTACCTTTTGGAAGATAAAGTTGTCAGCAAGAGAGGATAAGAATTTCCTTGACCTGTTAGTTTTGCCTGAGAGAGATTCCCAACAAATGTCTGGATAGTTGAAATCTCCCATGACAACTATGTCATATTTTTTGGAGAACTTGGCCATTTGATGCATAAAGAGTTCATCCATATCTTCAGCTTGCACAGGCGGCCTGTAGTAAATGCCTACAATGGTGTCCTTTCCATTGTTCTGTCCTTGTATTCTTACCCAAACAGTTTCCACAGAACTCCCAGTCTCTGAAGCTTCAATCTCTGTGCAGATATACGCATTTCTAACATACAATGCGACACCCCCTCCTCGTTTATCAAGTCTGTTTCTTGCAAATAAGTTGTATCCTTCTAGTCTTGTATTCCAATCATGTGTATTGTCCCACCAAGTTTCAGTGATTCCAATGACATCATATTTCTTTTCCTGTGTTAGTAGTTCCAATTCTCCTTGTTTGTTGCCCATGCTTTGTGCATTAGTATAGAAACATTTTAGTTTGTGATTGGTTTCTCTTTCTCCAATATTTTTATTAATTAGATTCTTTCGTCTTTGTTCTTCCTTTCCACTTCTAATAGCAGAGTTCTCAATAGCATTTGTCAGGTGTATGGCTTTTTCTGGTCTTTTGCTTCCCTTCCCATGTTGTTCTAGTTTAAAGCTCTCCTTACAAGTGTAGCAAGGCGACTTCCAAATACCTGCTTTCCAGTCTTCGTAAGGTGCATCCCATCTCTAGCAAGTAGTCCATCGTATAAGTAGTTCACTCCGTGATCCAGAAATCCAAATTGTTGCTATAGGCAGCACTGTTACTATAGGCAGCACTGTCTCCTTCTACAAGACACTCAGTCATTTTCTTTGCAAAATCTGCGACAGTCAGTTGCTCTTCATCATTGTCCTCGAGAAATGCACACATTCTCAAGAATGCTTGCTCTTGGTCCATGTTCATCGGCCTCCCTACCTTCCGCGGTTTCTTTGTAGTAGATCCACCACCATGACGCATAGGAATTCCGTAATTTGTCTGAAAGTTAATGTCACATGAACGATGATAGACAGTCTGCAGCATGTAAGTCCTTCCCAAAGTACACGATTCTCGCTTGAATGGTGATTGCCCAGTCATCGTTACGCTGTTTGCAATGTGACAAGATGGACCTTACAAATCCATCCGTTTTAACAAAGCTATAGTCATCGAAATCACTACTAGATCTTGTCTTCACCACTTCATGTCCACAGAACAAACACTGCGTCGTGCTATCATAGGATCCAATAGACACCCGTGTACCTCTCTTGGCAGGTGAACGATGAACGGAAGTAACTTTCTTATGCAAGTCTATTTGCTTCTTGTTTATGTAGTTCATAAGACATCTCTTGTGCACCACTGCTCCAGCAGCTACCACAGTGCTAACGCCCCTCTCAATACTGGCTTTATTGATCCCTTCAGCTCCTTTTGCACCAATCACCACTCTTTTTCCATCATCTTCTACTTCATGGCTGCATAAGGGGCAAGTTTCTTGACTTTCCATCATTCTCAGCTCTGTAAAAGAAGATAAATAAATCGTTAAATAATAATTATAATAATAGTAGTAATTGTAAAAGAAATATAATAGACACTGAAAGGCAAGTCGCATTTAACATTTTACAGCTTTGGCGGCCATATTTTTTGACGTCACATTTGGACCCTTTGTGGTAACCCTATCTTGGTAAACTTTTGGTATGTTTTTCCCTACATGTAAGGCTAAGTGCACACGTAGCAGAGAATTTCTGCTCAAAAACCTGACTCCTGGGGTCAGTACCAAAGTGCAGAGTGGATTTGCCATAACTTCCATACCAGAGATCCCTTTAAGAGAGGCCTGAGGTCAGTACCAAAGCGCATAGTGGATTTGCCCTCACTTCCATACCAATGATCCCTTTAAGAGGTGCCTTGGGTCAGAACCAGAGCGCTGAGTGGATTTGCCCTGACTTGCATACCAATGATCCCTTTAATAGAACCCTGGGGTCAGAATCAAAGCACTGAGAGATTTGCCCTAACTTCCATGCAGGAGATCCCTTTATAAGAGCCTGGGGTCAATACCAAAGCACAGAGTGGATTTGCCCTAACTTCCTTACCAATGATCCCTTTAAGAGACCCTAGGGTCAGAACCACAGAGCTGAGTGGAATGGTCCTAACTTCCATACCAGGGATCCCTTTAAGAGAGGCCTGGGGTCAAAACCAAAGCGCTGGATGGATTTGCTCTGACTTCCATACCAATGAACCCTTTAAGAGGGAAGATGTGCCTAAAGGATGGAGGATGTGTGATGTGTATATGGGCACAGGAGGGGGGATTAATTTCTGTCATGCGCTCTCTGCTCCTTTTTGGGGGGTAGACAATGGCTGGGAGCTTATCTTCCCAGGGATGCTAGATTTCTCCCACCATGTCAGTGTCTGCTGAGGTATTGTCAAGTGGGAGAACTTACTCATAGCAACCAATCACAGCTCAGCTACTTTTAGCCAGCTCTGGCGAAATGAGAGATGCTTAGTGATTGGTTGCAAGGAAAACTGTTGCTCATAGCAACCAATCGCAGCTCAGTTTCTTTTGAACAGCTCTGGGAAAATTAAAGATGCTTTGTGATTGGTTGGTGATACACACATGCATACATTCAGTTTTATATATATAGATCTACTGTATATGATGCACTTCTATTTCAAATATATACGTAACTAATAGTCCCCTTAGGCTAGTTTCACACTTGCTTTTTTTTGCAGCGCGTTTTTCCCGCAAAAAAACGCATTGAAAAAACGCATACAAAAGCATACAACTGCTGCGTTTTTTTCAAGCATTTTTATGAGCATGCATGAAAAAAACGCAGCGTTTTTATGCGTTTGTATGCGTTTTTAGTGCGTTTTTACCGCGCTTGCGTTTTTTTCCAACATTAGGTGGCCCCTCACACTAACCCAAACCATGACTTTACTAACCCTAACCCTGACCCTAACCCTAACCCTAACCCTGACCCTAACCCTAACCCTAACCCTGACCCTAACCCTTAACCAAATCATACTTAACCCTAACCCAAACCCTAAACCCTAACTAACCCTAACCCTAACCCTAACCCTGACCCTAACCCTAACCCTAACCCTGACCCTAACCCTAACCCTAACCCTGACCCTAACCCTTAACAAAACCATACTTAACCCTAACCCTGACCCTAACCCTGACCATAACCCTAACCCTAACCCTGACCCTAACCCTAACCCTAACCCTAACCCTGACCCTAACCCTTAACCAAACCATACTTAACCCTAATCCTGACCCTAACCCTGACCCTAACCCTTAACAAAACCATACTTAACCCTAACCCTGACCCTAACCCTAACCCTGACCCTAACCCTAACCCTAACCCTGACCCTAACCCTAACCATAACCCTAACCCTGACCCTAACCCTTAACCAAACCATACTTAACCCTAATCCTGACCCTAACCCTGACCCTAACCCTTAACAAAACCATACTTAACCCTAACCCTGACCCTAACCCTAACCCTGACCCTAACCCTAACCCTAACCCTGACCCTAACCCTAACCCTAACCCTGACCCTAACCCTTAACCAAACCATACTTAACCCTAATCCTGACCCTAACCCTGACCCTAACCCTTAACCAAACCATACTTAACCCTAACCCTGACCCAAACCCCAACCCTAACCCTGACCCTGACCCTAACCCTAACCCTAAACCCCCTTAACTAACCCTAACTCTAACCCAAACCCCTAAATTCCATGGTTAAAAAAAAAAAAAAGCATATGCAAAAAAACGCATACATGAGCATGCCAGTGCGCACATATGCGCATCCATAGGCTATAATGGCCATTTTTAGCGCAAAACGTGCGCATATGTGCGCATGCGCTTTTTTGCAGGGCCAAAAAATGCAACATGCTGCGTCTGGAAAATACAAACGCACACCCCAAAAAAACGCAGCGCATGAAAATCGCATACATGCGCTTACAAGCGCGCAGGTATGCGCACCCATGTTAAATATAGGGGAAAAAACGCATGCGCACATATGCGTTTTTTTCCAGCGCTAAAAAACGCAAATGTGAAACCAGCCTTAAATATGTTTTTTTTTTAAAATCCTATCACATTAATCTTATTTCTCGTAAATTGGTCTTAAGACGACTTCACTCCAGAAATGAAAATAGACCTGCCGTTGATGCTGTGTCTGAACAGGAGGCCATTCAAATATTGGAGGAGTTGTAACCAGAAGCCGGTCCTCATATCACAGGTATTTCTCCTCCGTCCATAGCCCCTAGATCTACTGCATTCTCTCCCTTGTCTCTATGTTCTCAGGTGGATATTTTTACCAAATTAGTGGCAGAAGAATTTAAAGCCATTGAAAATAAGGGTAGGAAGGACAACTTAATCCACTGCCAACGCCAGGCACTTGAACAGTTAAAATCATTAGTTGATATTGTTATCAAACCTGCAGACAAGGGGGGGAATGTAGTATTGTGACCGGTGGAGAAGTATGAAAAAGATGCCATTAGGCAATTAAAGAATAGGGAGACATATACCCCACTGGATCAGAACCCTATGAAAAAGTTCCAGGTCGAATTAATTAACACTACTTGATATGACCTTTGAACAAGGAGTTATCTCTAGGAAAATTTGTGATGGTCTTTATATAGAGTTCCCAAAGATGACTACGTTCTATCTTCTCCCCAAGGTCCATAAAGATGCTATAAATCCCCCAGGGCTCCTGATTGTCTCTGGCATAGGAGGGTTATGCAATCCAATATGCAAATATATTGATTATTATTTAAAATCACAGGTTGAGACGCTCCCCTCCTATGATAGGGACACGACAGACGTCCTGAGGAGACTGGATGGTATACACCCTGAACCCGACATGTTGCTGGTGACGGCTGATGTAGAGTCTCTCTACATGCCTATAGATCATGAAGAGGGCTTAAGAGCTGCACAGTTCTTTTTAGAAGCAAGTAATCTTGATCCTGATGTACGGAGCCTGGTGTTGGAGTTGTTGTGGTTCATTCTGTATCACAATTTTTTTACTTTTAAATCTCATTTCTTTTTGCAGAAACGTGGGACCGCTATGGGGGCGGCATGTGCGCTGGCTTATGCTAATTTATTTTTGGGTTTCTGGGAGACATCTATTTTCCCAGACGATGCACATGCCGCCTCCCATATTGTGGGGTGGTTCCGCTTTATAGATGATATTCTTTTTATTTGGCAGGGTTCGGTTGATGAGCTGCATTCTTTTGTGACAGATTTGAACTGCAACGACTCCAACATTAGGCTTACATATACGTATCATGATTATGAAGTCTCGTTCCTAGACATTAAGCTACAGGTTCAAAATGAAGGTTCAATTTGTACTGATGTCTTCAGGAAGGAGACGTCTGTTAATGCCTTGCTTCATGCATCATCAGCACATGTCGGGTCAACAATTAGAGCCATACCAACTGGCCAATTTCTGAGAATGAGGAGAATTTGTACTACCTCCAGTTTATTTGAAAAACAAGCACTGAACCTTGGGGAGAGATATATGGAGTGTGGGTACAGTAAAAGGAATATCAAAAAGGGCTATGATAGAGCCAAGAACATTAATAGGGATTCTCTCCTCTCATGCCAACAGATGGATAGGGTTTTGAAAAGAAAAACTGGGCAGACCGTTACAAGGTTTATATCAACATTAGTGTTGAGTATTCCGATACTGCAAATATCGGGTATCGGCCGATATTCGCTGTATCAGAATTCCGATACCGAGTACCGATATTTTTTCAATATCGGATATCGGAATCGGAAGTCCCCATAATGCAATGAGCCACTGTTGTGGCTCTGAATGGCTGCCGAAATGACATCATCATGATGCGCGGTCTGTGCGCATCATGATGCGCCGTCAGTTCGGGCCTTCCGGGGGGTCTCTGCCGACTGCCCGGGGGTCTGTACCGGCCTGCCCGGGGGTCTGTGCCGGCCTGCTGGGGGTCTGTGCCGACTGCCCGGGGGTCTGTGCGGACTGCCGGGGGTCTGTACCAGCCTGCCGGGGGTCTGTGCCGGCCTGCCGGGGGTCTGTGCCGACTGCCCGGGGGTCTGTGCGGACTGCCGGGGGTCTGTACCGGCCTGCCGGGGGGCTGTGCCGGCCTGCCGGTGGTCTGTGCCGACTGTCCGGGGGTCTGTGCGGACTGCCGGGGGTCTGTACCGGCCTGCCAGGGGTCTGTGCCGGCCTGCCGGGGGTCTGTGCCAACTGCCCGGGGGTCTGTGCAGACTGCCGGGGGTCTGTACCGGCCTGCCGGGGGGCTGTGCCGGCCTGCCGGTGGTCTGTGCCAACTGTCCGGGGGGCCTGTGCTGACTGCCCGGGGGTCTGTACCGGCCTGCCGGGGGGCTGTGCCAGCCTGTCGGTGGTCTGCGCCGACTGTCTGGGGGTCTGTGCAGACTGCCAGGGGTCAGTACCGGCCTGCCGGGGGTCTGTACCGGCCTGCCGGGGGGCTGTGCCGGCCTGCCGGTGGTCTGTGCCGACTGTCCGGGGGTCTGTGCAGGCTGCGGGGGTCTGTGCAGGCATCGTCCGATGGGACTACAAGTCTCATCGGGCGATGCCTGCTACCATGACGGTGATTGACACATTAGCCAATGATGGGACAGTAGTAGTCCCATGATCCGGCTAATGTGTTGAATGTAAAAAAAAAAATACATACTACATACATACTATATACATGCAACATACATACTACATACATGCTACATGCTACATACATACTACATATATACTACATGCATGCAACATACATACATACTACATATATACTACATGCATGCAACATGCATGCTACATATAAACCACATATATACTACATGCATACTACATATATACCACATGCATGCAACATACATACAGTATATACAACATATATACTACATGCATGCAAAATATATACTTCATGCAACATACATACTACATATATACTACATGCATGCAACATACATATATACTTCATGCAACATGCATACTACATATATACTACATGCATGCAATGTACATACATACTACATACGTACTACATGCATACTACATATATACCACATGCATGCAACATACATATATACAACATATATACTACATGCATGCAACATACATATATACTACATGCACCATGCATACTACATATATACTACATGCATGCAACATGCATACTACATATATACTACATGCATGCAACATACATACATACTACATATATACCACATATATACTACATACATACTACATATATACCATATGCATGCAACATACATATAGATAACATATATACCACATGCATGCAACATACATATAGATAACATATATACCACATGCATGCAACATACATATATACAACATATATACTACATGCATGCAACATACATATATACAACATATATACTACATGCAACATACATACTACATATATACTACATATATACTACATGCATGCAACATATATATACTACACATATACTACATGCAACATACATACTACATATACAGTGGGGAAAAAAAGTATTTAGTCAGTCAGCAATAGTGCAAGTTCCACCACTTAAAAAGATGAGAGGCGTCTGTAATTTACATCATAGGTAGACCTCAACTATGGGAGACAAACTGAGAAAAAAAAATCCAGAAAATCACATTGTCTGTTTTTTTTTCATTTTATTTGCATATTATTGTGGAAAATAAGTATTTGGTCAGAAACAAGCAATAAAGATTTCTGGCTCTCACAGACCTGTAACTTCTTTAAGAGTCTCCTCTTTCCTCCACTCATTACCTGTAGTAATGGCACCTGTTTAAACTTGTTATCAGTATAAAAAGACACCTGTGCACACCCTCAAACAGTCTGACTCCAAACTCCACTATGGTGAAGACCAAAGAGCTGTCAAAGGACACCAGAAACAAAATTGTAGCCCTGCACCAGGCTGGGAAGACTGAATCTGCAATAGCCAACCAGCTTGGAGTGAAGAAATCAACTGTGGGAGCAATAATTAGAAAATGGAAGACATACAAGACCACTGATAATCTCCCTCGATCTGGTGCTCCACGCAAAATCCCACCCCGTGGGGTCAGAATGATCACAAGAACGGTGAGCAAAAATCCCAGAACCACGCGGGGGGACCTAGTGAATGAACTGCAGAGAGCTGGGACCAATGTAACAAGGCCTACCATAAGTAACACACTACGCCACCATGGACTCAGATCCTGCAGTGCCAGACGTGTCCCACTGCTTAAGCCTGTACATGTCCGGGCCCGTCTGAAGTTTGCTAGAGAGCATTTGGATGATCCAGAGGAGTTTTGGGAGAATGTCCTATGGTCTGATGAAACCAAACTAGAACTGTTTGGTAGAAACACAACTTGTCGTGTTTGGAGGCAAAAGAATACTGAGTTGCATCCATCAAACACCATACCTACTGTAAAGCATGGTGGTGGAAACATCATGCTTTGGGGCTGTTTCTCTGCAAAGGGGCCAGGACGACTGATCCGGGTACATGAAAGAATGAATGGGGCCATGTTTCGTGAGATTTTGAGTGCAAACCTCCTTCCATCAGCAAGGGCATTGAAGATGAAACGTGGCTGGGTCTTTCAACATGACAATGATTCAAAGCACACCGCCAGGGCAACGAAGGAGTGGCTTTGTAAGAAGCATTTCAAGGTCCTGGAGTGGCCTAGCCAGTCTCCAGATCTCAACCCTATATAAAACCTTTGGAGGGAGTTGAAAGTCCGTGTTGCCAAGCGAAAAGCCAAAAACATCACTGCTCTAGAGGAGATCTGCATGGAGGAATGGGCCAACATACCAACAACAGTGTGTGGCAACCTTGTGAAGACTTACAGAAAACGTTTGACCTCTGTCATTGCCAACAAAGGATATATCACAAAGTATTGAGATGAAATTTTGTTTCTGACCAAATACTTATTTTCCACCATAATATGCAAATAAAATGAAAAAAAAACAGACAATGTGATTTTCTGGATTTTTTTTTCTCAGTTTGTCTCCCATAGTTGAGGTCTACCTATGATGTAAATTACAGACGCCTCTCATCTTTTTAAGTGGTGGAACTTGCACTATTGCTGACTGACTAAATACTTTTTTGCCCCACTGTATACTAAACACATGCAACATACATACTACATACATACTACATATATGCCACATGCATGCAACATATATACAACATATATTCTACAAGCATGCAACATGCATACTACATGTATACCACAAATATACTACATGCATGCAACATACATACATACATACTACATGCATGCAACATGCATAATACATATATACTGCATGCATGCAACATACATATAAACTACATATATACTACATGCAACATGCATACTACATATATACTACATGCATGCAACATACATACTACATATATACCACATGCATGCAACATGCATACTACATGTATACCACATGCATGTAACATACATATATACACCATGCATGCATCATACATATATACAACATATATACTACATGCAACATACATACTACATATATACTACATGCATGCAACATACATACAACATACATACTACATATATACCACATGCATGCAACATACATATATACTACATATATACTACATGCAACATACATACTACATATATACTACATGCATGCAACATGCATACTACATATATACTACATGCATGCAACATACATACATACTACATATATACCACATATATACTACATGCATGCAACATACATATATACAACATATACACTACATGCATGCAACATACATATATACAACATATATACTATATGCATGCAACATGCATACTACATATATACCACATATATACTACATGCATGCAACATACATATATACCACATGCAACATACATACTACATACATATTACATGCATTCAACATACATACATACTACATATATACCACATGCATGCAACATGCATACTACATATATACTACAAATATACTACATGCATGCAACATATATACTACATATATACTACATGCAACATACATACTTCATATATACTACATTTATACTACATGCATGCAACATGCATACTACATATATACTACATGCACTACATGCATGTAACATACATACTACATATACCACATATATACTACATGCATACTACATATATACTACATGCATGCAACATACACATATACAACATATATGCTACATGCATGCAACATGCATATTACATATATACTACATGCATGCAACATACATATATACTACATATATACTACATGCAACATACATACTACATATATACCACATGCATGCAACATGCAAACTACGTATATACTACATGCATGCAACATACATGCATACTACATATATACCACATGCATGCAACATGCATACTACATCTATACTACATATATACTACATGCATGCAACATTAATATATACTACATATATACTTCATGCAACATATATACTACATACATACTACATATATACCACATGCATGCAACATGCATACTACATATATACTACATATACTACATGGATGCAACATACATATATACTACATACAATACATTCATGCAATACATACATATAGACATACAGTACATATAACATAGATGACATACTCACCAATACTTGTCACTTTGTTCCCCGAAGCCTTTGTCATCTGTGGAATAAATATTAAAATAACAAACTACCAATATACTTACCCCTGATCCGCAGAAGTCCACGAGTGTCCCACGACGATCTTGCGTGGAGAACAGCAGCATCAGCTGATGCTACCATTCTCTACGGGTTCCAGGAATCCAATGACGGGAGGTAGGTATCCTTCCGCACTGTATTCCTCCGCCACTGTAAAAAAAAGTCCCTATTCTCACTTTATGGCAAAAACTGTGTGGGAAATTTCTCACACAGCAATGCCATAAAGTGAGACTAGGGACTTTTTTTTACAGTGGCGGAGGAATACAGTTCGGAAGGATGCCTACCTCCCAACACTGGATTCCTTGAGCCCCGTAGAGAGCGGTCGCATCAGCTGATGCTGCTGTTCTCCATGCAAGATCGTCGTGGGACTCTCGTGGATTTCTGCGGATCAGGGTAAGTATATGGCTTGTTTGTTATTTTCATATTTTTCCTTAGATGACACTGGCTTCGGGGAACAAAGTGACAGGTATTGGTGAGTATGTACTCTATGTTATATGTACTGTATGTCTATATGTATGTATTTTATGAATGTATTGTGTGTAGCATATATGTATGTTGCATGCATGTAGTATATATGTTGTATATATGAATGTTGCATGCATGTGGTATATATGTAGTATGCATGTAGTATATATGTGGTATATATGTAGTATGTATGTATGTTGCATGCATGTAGTATATATGTGGTATATATGTAGTATGCATGTTGCATGCATGTAGCATATATGTTGTATATATGTATGTTGCATGCATGTGGTATATATGTAGTATGCATGTACTATATATGTGGTATAAGTATAGTATGCATGTTGCATGCATGTGGTACATATGTATGTTGCATGCATGTAGTATACATGTAGTATGCATGTTGCATGTAGTATATATGCAGTATATATGTATGTTGCATGCATGTAGTATATATGTTGCATGTATGTATGTTGCATGATTGTAATATATATGTGGTATATATGTAGTATGCATGCAGTATATATGTAATATGCATGTTGCATGCATGTGGTATATATGTAGTATGTATGTATGTTGCATGCATGTAGTATATATGTAGTATGCATGTTGCATGTAGTATATATGTATGTTGCATGCATGTAGTATATATGTGGTATATATGTAGTATGCATGTTGCATGCATGTAGTATATATGTTGTATGTATGTATGTTGCATGATTGTAATATATATGTGGTATATATGTAGTATGCATGTAGTATATATGTGGTATATATGTGATATGCATGTTGCATGCATGTGGTATATATGTAGTATGTATGTATGTTGCATGCATGTAGTATATATGTAGTATGCATGTTGCATGTAGTATATATGTATGTTGCATGCATGTAGTATATATGTTGTATGTATGTATGTTGCATGCATGTAGTATATATGTGGTTTATATGTAGCATGCATGTAGTATATATGTGGTATATATGTAGTATGCATGTAGCATGCATGTGGTATATATGTAGTATGTATGCATGTTGCATGCATGTAGTATATGTGTAGTATATATGTATGTTGCATGCATGTAGTATATATGAGGTTTATATGTAGTATGCATGTAATATATATGTGGTATATATGTAGTATGCATGTGGTATATATGTAGTATGTATGTGGTATATATGTAGTATGTATGTTGCATGCATGTAGTATATATGTTGTATGTATGTAGCAGGTATGCAGTATGTATGTTGCATGTATGTAGCATGTATGTAGTATGTATGTAGCATGTAGTATGTATGTAGTATGTTTTTTTTTTTTTTTACATTCAACACATTAGCCGGATGATGGGACTACTACTGTCCCATCATTGGCTAATGTGTCAATCACCGTCATGGTAGCAGGCATCGCCCGATGGGACTTGTAGACAGGCATCGGGGCCGCTATGCACATGGTATATTAGGACCTATTTGGGTAAGAAGTCGTCCCCCCTCCTTTTCTACTGCACAGTGACACTTTATTTATTTTTGTGGAGTGGTTTAGACTATTTTGAGCTGACTATAAATATTGGATTTTTTACACTCCTCTCTTTTTTTTTTTTTTTAAGTCTGCTCTATATGAGTAGTTTTACACACTAGGGCACTTTAGGAATATATTTTCTTATATCTAGGGGTGTGACAAACCCAGTCCTTTAATTAATACAATATATACCACATATTTTACCACTGTTCATTTCCCTTGCAATATTGAACAAATTGTTGTCCATAAGTAATTTTAAGTGTATTTTTATATACTTTTATTTTTATGTAATGATAATAAAATTGTGAATTTTTTTGACCATTCTAAACAGCTTTGTGTACTCTTTTTCTCTGTGGTTGAGTATGTTTGATTATTCACTAGCATACCCTTTTCATTATGTTTTTAGTTTTTTTTTATTGTTTGCTGTCCTCCGTCTCATAGTTATATCCATTGTCCTTTATATTTTGCATCCTTGGTCTTCAATCCAATAACATTTAACTATAAGAGGGTGTTCAAACAGGTTTTGATTATCCATGAATCATGCTCTAGCACCCCTACCTCTATCAATGCTGTGCGCAGACTTCGAATAGTCTGAGCTACCATTACCATGACAACAGGTCTGCTGATGTCATCCGGGTTCAAGTCCTCTATGTCTGATGTGGCATGTCAATGTGACGCCCACCCTATGGGCATATCCATGTGATGTGGCCCAGCAGGGCCTGTCTGTGTGACGCAGCCCTAGAGGGCGTAACCATGTTACGCGATCCTAGGAGCGTGTCAGAATGGAGGATGGTCCGGATGTATAACTAGATGCTGAGACAGGAATTATGGATGGCCGGTCATATTGTGCTAGCACCACCTTCAGCATCAAAATGGCATAGGCAAATGGTTCGAGCTAGGCAGATTATGATGTCATTACTCAAAAACTTCACCCTTCGTTGTTTTGACACACTCTGTGGTGATACCACATGACTCATGGATTGTTAATCCATGTGTAAATTGTGGCACTTTTTTGTATACACAGCTAAAAGGGAGGTGTATATATGTATGATCGCATTAGTAACAAGTGTTTGCAGGTGTGCAGGGCATCCTGTAGGTTATCCATTTGTATAAAAAGTGCAGCCACCTAACCACCCACTCCCTTTCTGATTAAGCCATTTTGGTGAAATGCACATTAAAGGGATCTGTGGTAAACTTACCTTTGTTACATATGATATTCACTTTGTGCTAACCTTATGCTGATTTCTCTCCTCTTGTTCCTATCCTCTATAAAGTTTTGGTAAATTTGTAACCTTATATAGAAAGGAAGTGTATGGTTGCATTTGAAGGTTTATACTGAAATTCATTATACCCTCACTGCAGGGACCTACATTGGTCTTTATTTGTAACTAGCTGAAGAGTCTGGCATTGCCTGGGCATAGTGACTAACTGTGGTTAGTTATAACAAATTATAATGATTACATTGCACATAAAAACATTTCATGCCATATATTCAACACTACAGATTTGCAACACAAATTAAGTAATCGATTACCTAAGTATTGATAATATTTTATTTTCCTTTCGGTGCAAATGTAAGGGGGTGGCGTTGCTATGGAAAGTGGAGACAAGCTGCCACTTTAAGATACAGCACCCCCCTTGGTTAGAGCAATGGGACATTCTGCTCTCCCCTGCAGAAAAAACTGTGTGGGTTGTTCTGCCAGCACTGGAGAGGGGAGGGGCTGTTTTTCTGTGTGTGTGTTCAGAGCCAAGATTTCTGCAGGAAGCTGACATGCCTGGAGCTGTGAGGAAAAGAACGTACAGCCTGAGACTGACTGAACTTGCGTGATTGTGTAAACTCTTCTGGGGATAACAAGGTGGCTTTCCTATGTTGCAGTGAGGAGTCACAAAGAAATACAAGAAAGGAATCCAGAGAAGGGAATCCACCATTTCTAGGAGCATCTCGGGACCGGCACACCAGGAGAAGACCACGTTTCACAGAGCTTCCAGGAAGACGTGCACACCATCTTGCAAAGCTGCAGGGGCCCCCGGGACTGGACTGAGATACCATCGCTACTGTGAGTGTTAACCCCTTCTGTGCACATATTAGGGATTAGGATAGGCTGCAATAGACAGAGCATGACAGCCATGTGGCCTGTGTAGCAGCGGACTGATAGGCTATAGTTAGAGTAGCAGCATACTGTACTTTACTGTGTTGCTTGGTCTGTTGAATAAATACACTGAGCTGTGATAATTGGTGCACCGTGCTGCTTGACGGCCCTGCTAAAGAATATCACTCTTGTAAATTGACTGTTTTCATTGCATATCCCTGTTTTGCACTTTTCCAACACTGCATTCCTTGCCTGTCAATAAATTAACCCTTTGTTGTTTGCACCTCATCTTGTGTACCGTAGTCTCCATGCATTGTGCTGGTCCCCCGGCCATCACTTCACAAAGATGAACAGATTTTTGGCAGCTCCAACTCTTGAACAGGCCACATAAAGTTGACTATGAGTAAAGCATGAAGATTGCAAATTGATCCCTGCTACTTTCAAGGACTGTCCATGAGCCTTGTTAATGGACATCGCAAATGCCAGTCGAAGTGGAAACTGGAGGAGTTAAAAATCAAAAGGCAAATCAGATGGAATGGGTGGAATGGAATTATTGGAATGAAAATGTCCTCTCCTTTGGCACATCCTGTAGCTCAGCTGTGTATCTAAACTGATCCTGTGTGATACTGTTTGCTCAGCTGTGTATCTAACCATATCCTGTGGGATACTGTCTCCTGAGCTGTGAAGATAATCCTATCCTGTGGGATAGTTTCTGCTGAGCTTTGTATGTAATCCTATCCTGTGTGATACTGTCTGCTGAGCCGTGTAACTAATTCTGTCCTGTGCGTTACTGTTTGATGAGCTGTGTCTCTAATCCCATCCTGTGTGATACTGCCAGCTGAACCATGTATCTAATCCTATCCTGTGTGATATGATAAAGTCTGCACAGCCATTTATCTAATCCTTTCCTGTGTGATTCTCTCTGCTGAACCATGTATCTAATCCTATCTTATGTGATACTGGGCTCCCCCTGTAATCTGTGTCAGAGGGTGGTCTGTGTCAGCAGGGTAATAAATTGTGTTATTTCCAGATTTACAGGAGGATAATACCATAAAAATAAGAATAATAGGCCTCAGTTACCACAACGGTCTACAAGGAAAACTGTTGCTCATAGCAACCAATCACAGCTCAGCTTCCTTTAAACAGCTCTGGTGATTGGTTGCTATGTGGAGTGGACATGGCTGATACACACACACATGCATACACTCATTTTTATATATATAGATGGTGTGTGCATAAATAAACGCATTCCTATCATTGCAAATGTTAGACTATGCTACTAGTATTCATAATAAAGTAGCTCATACTCATGTGAATTCAACTTTATGTATATTGTATAAACATATGTTTATTTGTGATTACTGTGTATATAGAAACTTTTGCCTAATATAGGACCTGAATTTGTATGCACTTTAATTCTTAGAATTATGTATTGCACTGTATAATATTTTATTGAATCTTCAATTTTTTTATTCAAAAAGTATAACTTCTTAATTATACATTTCTTGCTACTGAAATACATCTAACTATATACTTGTAATTTTCAGATTTTACACACTAGATGTTGCTATTGCCCATTGTCTTTAATGGTTCACACTTATGTCCATGGAGATGAATGGGAAGATTTTACACAATTATTTACTGTATTTTATTTCTTTCTTTATTCAATATCTATGTGAGTTATATCATGACAATATGTGATAAATAGTGTTGAGCATTCCGATACTGCAAATATCGGGTATCGGCCGATATTCGCGGTATCGGAATTCCAATACTGAGTTCCGATACTTTTTGCATATCGAATATCGGAATCGAAAGTTCCCATAATGCTATGAGCCAGTTTGATTTGATTCAGGCAATGAGGAATCCTAAGAAATGTGGGTACATCTTGTTAGGCATGTAGGCATGTTAACTAATGGCATGGCTGTGATTGGCTGCGAGCAGACCACCCAGCTGCTCCTCCCCCAGACACACGCTGAACAGTGATCTATGGAAAGTGAAACTAGTAAGGGAGGAGGAAATGACCAGTTCTCATTTCAATGCCAGAACACCCCCCCCTGGACGTTTATCTTAGAAGCAAGAGATGATATCTTGGAAACCGTGCAGACTAGCCAGAGAAGGTAAATTACTTATTGTCAGCATTCTGCAGCCTTGATATGCACTGAGATTATGTGAAAAGCCTGGACAACCTGTTCTGTTATGTATTTCCGCCAAGTTGGATCGCCAGCCAGGGCTGGTGGGGTACTTTATCTTCCAAAAGGTAGGGGAGAAAACAAGGGGAACTGCTACCTTGGATCTAATCCTTATAAACAGGGAGGAAATGGTTGAGGAGGTAAAAGTGGCTGGGACCCTAGGAGGTAGCGACCATGCTATTTTAGAATTTTGGATAACTAGAGGAGGAAGACCTGTGAAGACTCAGACGTCAAGGTTAGATTTCAGAAAGGCAGATTTTAAGGGATTCAGAAAGAGAATTGGAGGGATCCAATGGCTGGATATCCTTAAAGACAAAAATGTCCAGGAAGGATGGGAAATCTTGAAAAGTGAAATTCTCAAAGCACAATTGTTAACAATTCCGAAAAGAGGGAAGAATAGGAAGCATTTAAGGAAACCAGGATGGATGAACACAGAACTTAAGCACATGCTAAAAAGGAAGAAAAAAATGTTTATAAAATGGAAAGAGGGAGGCATATCTAAAGAAGAATATAATGGTGTCAGCAGAACCTGCAGGGCACAAATCAGTTTAACTAAAGCTGAAAATGAATTGAGGCTTGCAAGAGATGTCAAAAGCAATAATAAAGGATTTTGGGGATATGTCAAAAGTAAAAGAAAAGTCAAAGATGCTATAGGATTTTACAGGATGAAAATGATGAAATGGTAAGACAGGATGTTGAGAAGGCCGAACTTTTAAATTCCTATTTTGCATCTGTTTTCTCTCAGAAAGGAAATGTAACATCAACTGTTCTTCACTGTCCTACTAAGGGAATAGAAGAATCCAGGATATCTATAAACAGAAAGATAGTGAGGAAACACTTAGCTAACCTAAATGAATTCAAGTCTCCAGGTCCAGATGAATTACACCCCAGAGTACTGAAGGAGATAGCAGAAGAGAGAGAGAGGATTCATAAAGATATAAATAAACTGGAGAAGTGGGCAGCAACTAACAGAATGGTTTTTAACAGGGAAAAATGCAAAGTACTACATCTGGGCAATAAAAATGAAAAAAGCATATACAGAATGGGAGGAATAGGGCTAAGCAACAGCACATGTGAAAAAGACTTGGGTATACTAATAGATCACAGACTGAATATGAGTCAACAGTGTGATGCAGCAGCCAAAAAGACAAATTCAATTCTAGGATGTATTAACAGAAGCATACAGTCTAGATCACGTGAAGTCATTATTTCCCTCTACTCCTCTTTGGTCAGACCTCATCTGGAATATTGTGTCCAGTTTTGGGCACCACATTTTAAAAAAGACATCAACAAACTGGAGCAAGTTCAGAAAAGAGCGACCAGAATGGTGACCGGTCTGCAAACCCTGTCTTATGAGGAAAGGTTGCAGGATTTGGGAATGTTTAGTCTGAAAAAGAGAAGACTGAGAGGAGACTTAATAGCTGTCTACAAATATCTAAAGGGCTGTCATATTGTAGAAGGATCAACTTTATTCTCATTTGCACAAGGAAAGACTAGAAGCAATGGGATGAAACTGAATGGGAGGAGACACAGATTAGATATTAGAAAAAACTTTTTGACAGTTAGAGTGATCAATGAGTGGAACAAGCTGCCACGAGAAGTGGTGAGTTCTCCTTCAATGGAAGTCTTCAAACAGAGGCTGGACAGACATCTGACTGGGATGATTTAGCGAATCCTGCTTTGAGCAGGGGGTTGGACCAGATGGCCCAGGAGGTCCTTTCCAACTCTACGATTCTATGATTCTATGATTCTATGACTCGGTACCGGGCCCGTTGGTTTAAATGGGAGATGTCACGGTAGCTGTGACCCGGTCCGTGGCCCTGGGCGTCCATTATAAAAGGGAAATGTTGAACGTGTGGATGATGATTAAAGTTTATGAGTGAATGATTCGTGATGCCACCTGTGGTGTTCGGCAATGAAGATGTTAAGCCGACGCTGCAGACAGATCCTCTGGGACAGATGGTGTGGTGCAGCATTGATGTTGTGGCTCTCCACAGGTAGGGCTGTAGTCCCAGGGCAGTGTAGATGGAGAGGTAGTGAAGAGACGTAAATGGTGCAGTGCCAGGCACAGAGATGTAGCAGTGCTGAGTGTGTTGGCGCAGGAATAACTGGAGGACACCAGGGCATGTAGTTCCAAAGCTTTACTCACAGTCTGTTGTGCATACAGATGCCCACACCCGTGCTGTGTCCTCCGGGTCAGGGGCTCAGTCAACCTCCAAGCTAGATGAAGCACTCCGTTCCAACACTCCACCAACATGTGCCTTTTCTGAACATCTCCCTCTATTGCTACACAACCCCTTTAGCATAGTCAATATCTTTGTAACTCCGAACGTCTTAAAAAAAAAAATGAATTCCTGCTATTCCATTTGATTGGGCTAAACCTCTATGCCTTTAATGTCTCCTCCACCTCCCCCAATACATTCTACATTATTCTTAGTTGTTTTCCTTCATGTAGAATTAACCTACAAGGAAAGAAAGGGTTTATTTTAATTCCGATATTTCTGTCCCATTGACTTGCATTGGTTTCCGGTATCGGAATTGGCGATATCCGATACTTTTTGGGTATCGGTCCAATCTGATCCGATATTTCCCGATATCGGAAGGTATCACTCAACACTAGTGATAAAGGATTGTTCCTGCCATATATTGCAATATACTGAGCTCCCTAACGGAACTAGGGAGTTTTTTACATAATTAAAAACTCTTGTAACTCGGATACAACATTTATCTATTTTTTGTTCAATGTCTCTTGTGTTTTATTTATTTTTAAATTGTTGTAATAATAAAGAAGTATGAAGTTATTTTCGCTGGGTGTTTCACATTCTTTGGTTTTGTTGTATAGGGTGGGTCATTTGTATGGATATTCCTACAAGGAATCTGACCGCTTACTAGCATTTCTTCTGCGGTGTTGCTATCAGTGTGTCAAGAGTGGGAGAAGAGGGTCGCATTGACAATCCAACACAATGGGCAGCACTTTGAACACATTTTATAAGTGGTCATAAACTTGTAAATAACTTATGAAAGAGCAAAGTTACGTTAAAACTAGTGTTGAGCATTCCGATACTGCAAATATCGGGTATCTGGGGGTCTGTGCCGATTGCCCGGGGGTCTGTGCCGACTGCCCGGGGGTCTGTGCCGACTGCCCGGGGGTCTGTGCGGACTGCCGGGGGTCTGTACCGGCCTGCCGGGGGGCTGTGCCGGCCTGCCAGTGGTCTGTACCGACTGTCCGGGGGGTCTGTGTAGGCTGCAGGGGTCTGTACCGGCCTGCCGGGGGGCTGTGTCGGCCTGCTGGTGGTCTGTACCGACTGTCCGGGGGTCTGAGCGGACTGCCGGGGTCTGTACCGGCCTGCCGGGGGGCTGTGCCGACTGTCCGAGGGTCTGTGCAGGCTGCGGGGGTCTGTGCAGGCATCGTCCGATGGGACTACAAGTCCCATCGGGCGATGCCTGCTACCATGACGGTGATTGACACATTAGCCAATGATGGGACCGTAGTAGTCCCATCATCCGGCCTATGTGTTGAATGAAAAAAAAAAAAAAAACATACTACATACATGCTACATGCTACATACATACTACATGCGTGCAACATACATACATACTACATATATACCACATGCACGCAACATGCATACAACATATATACCACATATATACTACATGCATGCAACATACATACAACATATATACTACATGCATGCAACATGCATACTACATATATACTACATGCATGCAACATACATATATACTACATGCAACATGCATACTACATATATACTACATGCATGCAACATACATACAACATATATACTACATGCATGCAACATGCATACTACATATATACTACATGCATCCAACATACATATATGCTACATGCAACATGCATACTACATATACTGCATGTATGCAACATACATACATACTACATATATACCACATGCATACTACATATATACCATATATACTACATGCATGCAACATACATACAACATATATACTACATGCATGCAACATGCATACTACATGCATGCAACATACATATTTACTACATGCAACATGCATACTACATATATACTACATGCATGCAACATACATACTACATATACCACATGCATGCAACATGCAAACTACATATATACCAGGTATATACTACATGCATACTACATATATACCACATGCATGCAACATACATATATACTACATGCAACATACATACTACATATATACTGCATGCAAGCAACATACATATATACTACATATATACTACATGCAACATACATACTATATATACCACATGCATGCAACATACATATATACAACTTATATACTACATGCATGCAAAATACATATAACATATATACTACATGCATGCAACATGCATACTGCATATATACCACATATATACTAAATGCATGCAATGTACATATACACTACATATATATTACATGCATACTACATGCATGCAACATACATACATACTACATATATACCACATGCATGAAACATGCATACTACATATATACCACATATATACTACATGCATGTAACATACATACAACATATACTACATGCATGCAACATGCATACTACATATACACAACATATATACTACATGCATGCAACATACATATATACAACATATATACTACATGCAACATATATACTACATGCATGCAACATACATATATACTACATGCAACATGCATATTATATATACTACATGCATGCAACATACATACATACTACATATATACCACATGCATGCAACATGCATACTACATATATACCACATATATACTACATGCATACAACATATATATATATATATATATATATATTTATATATACTACATACAATACATTCATACAATACATACATATAGACATACAGTACATATAACATAGAGTACATGATCACCATCACTTGTCACTTTGATCCCGAAGCCATTGTCATCTATGGAATAAATATTAAAATAACAAACCACCAATATACTTACCCCTGATCCGCAGAAGTCCACGAGTGTCCCACGACGATCTTGCGTGGAGAACAGCAGCATCAGCTGATGCTACCGTTCTCTACGGGCTCCAGGAATCCAGTGTCGGGAGGTAGGTATCCTTTCGCATTGTATTCCTCCGCCACTGTAAAAAAAAGTCCCTAGTCTCACTTTATGGCAAAAGCTGCGTGGGAAATTTCTCACACAGCAATTCCATAAAATGAGACTAGGGACTTTTTTTTTACAGTGGCGGAGGAATACAGTGCGGAAGGATACCTACCTCCCGACACTGGTTTCCTGGAGCCCGTAGAGAACAGTAGCATCAACTGATGCTGCTGTTCTCCACGCAAGATCGTCGTGGGACACTCGTGGACTTCTGCGGATCAGGGGTGAGTATATTGGTGGTTTGTTATTTTAATATTTATTCCACAGATGACAATGGCTTCGGGGAACAAAGTGACAAGTGATGGTGAGTATGTACTCTATGTTATATGTACTGTATGTCTATATGTATGTATTGTATGAATGTATTGTATGTAGTATATATGTATGTTGCATGCATGTAGTATATATGTAGTATGTATGTAGTATGTATGTTGCATGCATGTAGTATGTATGTTGCATGTAATATATATGTAGTATATATGTATATTGCATGCATGTAGTATATATGTTGTATATATGTAGTATGTATGTCTGTTGCAAGCATGTATATATGTGGTATGTATGTATGTTGCATGCATGTAGTATATATGTGGTATATATGTAGTATGCATGTTGCATGCATGTGGTATATATGTAGTATGTATGCATGTTGCATGCATGTAGTATATATGTAGTATTCATGTTGCATGTAGTATATATGTATGTTGCATGCATGTAGTATATATGTAGTATGCATGTAGTATATATGTTGTATGTATGTTGCATGCATGCATGCATGTAGTATATATGTGGTATATATGTAGTATGCATGTTGTATATATGTAGTATGTATGTATGTTGCATTCATGTGGTATATATGTAGTATGCATGTAGTATATATGTTGTATATGTGTAGTATGCATGTTGCATGCATGTAGTATATATGTGGTATATATGTAGTATGCATGTTGCGTGCATGTGGTATATATGTAGTATGTATGTTGCATGCATGCAGTATATATGTAGTATGTATGTTGCATGCATGTAGTATATATGTAGTTTGCATGTAGTATATATGTAGTATGTTTCATGCATGTAGTATATATGTAGCATGTATGTAGCAGGTATGTTGCATGTATGTAGCATGTATGTAGTATGTATGTAGAATGTAGCATGTATGTAGTATATATTTTTTTTTTTGTACATTCAACACATTAGCTGGATGATGGGACTACTACTGTCCCATCATTTGCTAATGTGTCAATCACCGTCATGGTAGCAGGCATCACCCGATGGGACTTGTAGTCCCATCGGACGATCCTGCACAGACCCCCGCAGCCTGCACAGACCTCCGGACAGAAGGTATAGACCACCAGCAGGCCGGCACAGCCCCCCGGCAGGCCAGTACAGACCCCTGCAGCCTGCACACACCCCCGGACAGTCGGTACAGACCACCGGCAGGCCGGCACAGCCCCCCGGCAGGCCGGTACAGACCCCTGCAGCCTGCACAGACCCCCAGACAGTCGGTACAGACCACCGGCAGGCCGGCACAGCCCCCCGGCAGGCCGGTACAGACCCCCGGCAGTCCGCACAGACCCCCGGGCAGTCGGCACAGACCCCCAGAAGGTCCGTACACCCCCCCGAGAGGCTGTACAAGGACAGAAAAGGATTTTTCTTATTCCTATACCGGAAGTCCCATAGACTTGAATGGGACTTCCGGTATCGGAATCGGTGTTACCCGATACTTTTTTCGTATCGGACGATACCATCCCATCCGATATTTTAGGGTATCGGATGGTATCGCTCAACACTAGCTAAAACCAAGCACACCATTGTTTTTCTTGTGAAATTCTCAATGCTTGTTGTGTCACGTGACCCTCTTCCCATTGAAAAAAATAAAGTTGAATCCAAAATGTCCAACTTCAAAATGGCCACCAAGGTCACCACCAATCTTGAAAAGTTCCCCCTTCCATATACTAATGTGCCACAAACAGGAAGTTGATATCACCAACTATTCCCAATTTATTTAGGTGCATCCATATTAACGCCCCACCCTGTATATTGGATATTGAACTCCTATAATATATATTGCCCTTGAGGAGGATTATATTATCAATAATGATTTACATAACATTTTGTGAGATGTGCTTCAATTGGTGTATAACTTTTTCTTAATTTTTGCTTATTAAATGTGACTTGTAAAAGAACAAAAACCTGACCAGCATCTCCTTACAATGTGAATAGGCACAAGTTGCAATGACTACACAATATGCAAAAAGAGAACACAGCAGCACTCTATAAGGGCCAAAGTATATGGAAACACTGAAAATATAAGATCTAAAATGTATTGTTGCTAAATAAAATGTAATTACAAACATAAACTTGCAAAAATGATGGTTCTTAGCACACAAATTGGCCAATTCATGTGTTCCCATCAGTCATGGCAAAGTGATGGGTAACTACTCTGATAATATTGAACATGCCTCTCCTGGGCTATAAGCCTACATTTTAAATGGGCAGATAGAAACAAACACTAATTAAAAACTCCCTTGGGCTGAAGGTAGGAGTGCAGAATCAGAAAATGAGGCAGTCACCACCTCCAATATATACAGTATATTGTGAGGCAGGGAGGGAGATCTGCGAGAGTTGATATGTATCCCCAAGAAGGCGACAGAGTTCTATTAGACCCGCTGGAGTCCCTTGTGGTCATAGCAGGATGAATGTGAGTCACAAGGCAAAATAAAAGTAGGCATGGACCTGGTCAAGCTATTTGACTAAGGCATTGTTTAGGAAAACCTGTTATGGGCTTTTATTTTTGAAATAGACACCAGGAAGGTAGCAGGGCTGTCCGATTCCTCCAGGCTGGGTCTTGCAAGTGGCCCATGGCCAAATATTCCAGTTTAAAAAAATCTCAGCAGCAAGAGTTTGGGTGTGTCAGTTTGGAGTTTGCAACTTGCAGAGCAGATGGCTCTGCAGAAGCTCAGCCTGTGTGAGTTATCACAGAGCCAGCAGAGCGAACTCCTGGCACCCCGCAGCATGATGTGGTGGTGCAGTCACCCTCGGTAACTGGACTCCCACGAACTGTTTTGCTTCCCCGCTGCGATCCGGAGCATACCGTGTGCTGTACACTGTGTGAGTGTGGAGATTAAACATGTTTGCTATGAACTTTTCCTGTGGTCACTGTCTGTAAAACTGAACCAACCCCGCTGCACTACAATATATATACATATATGTATTTTAACAAAAGGGTAATTATGTTTTGAACGTTTGACTTTCAGGCTTCATATCTCACATCCACTACTGCTTTGAACGGGAAACTACCGTCAATTTATAGACAATCATCTTCACTATCTTCTGCAAAAATTTGCCTTGCAACTATTTAGCATATGATTAGTTATGCAGATTCTTTTCATGTAACAGCATTGTAATTGTTTTGCTCCTGCTGGTAGAAAAATCTTTTTCATCCTATATAATACAAAATACAACCTGCTCTCTTATTTCCTAATAGCTCCGTGTGTTGTTAGGTTGACTCCCAAGCAAAAGGGCACTGGTTCAAATCAAGAAACAGCCATGAAGATGATTTCCCAAGAGAATAGAAACAGCATCATCCATCTCATCGATAGCAGTTTCTCAGCCAAGGAAATTGCCAAAGTGGATCATGCGAGTGCCATCACAGTTGTAAGAATTTAAAATTAAGACTGTCCATCAATTCAAAAGCCAAAAGGTGGACGTTCAGGCAAAATATCAAGTCAACAAGTTGGCTCACACATGGTCTATCAGTTCTGTCACGATAAACATGGCAGTAGAGGTGGCTCATATGCCTTGTAATAGCGAGATCATAAACATACATGCAAATACCATGCAATGCACATTATACAAGTCTGGAATAGTGGCTCAAAAAAGATGAAGAAGCTTCGACTTCAATATCATCATAAACAGCCTCGGCTCAAGTTAAAAAAAAAAAATGAAAAATGAGCAATAGACGATTAGAAACAGGTGTTTTGGAGAGATGAGACAAAAGTCAAAAGACTAGGCTCTGATGGGTGCAAATGGTCTGGAAGAAACAAAGGGAAAAAGGGCTAATGGATCGTGAAATTGAAAAATTGAAAGAACTCTGAAGTTCAGCCTGATGATATGGGATTGTTTCACCCCCAAAGGCATTGGATAATTGACCAGGATTGATAGTGGTCTCAATGCTGAGATATATGTGAAAATACTATAAGACGAGTTACTTTGTACACTCGAGTACTATGGTTATGAAAAGATCAACACAGTGTTTCAGCAGGGCAATGACCTGCAGCATACATTGAGTTTGGAAAAGAAATGGTTCAATTACAATTAAGTAAAGTTGCTACATTGGCCCCCACAGTCCTCATCCCAATCAAACACTTGTGGGTAGAGTTGAAGAAAAATCTGCATACAGTGGGTTAGGAAAGTATTCAGACCCCATTACATTTTTCACTCTGTTTCATTGCAGCCATTTGGTAAATGCAAAAAAGTTTATTTTTTTTCTCATTAATGTACACTCTGCACCTCATCTTTACTGAAAAGAAACAGAAATGTAGAAATTTTTCAAATGTCTTAAAAAAGAAAAACTGAAATATCACATGGTCATATAAGTATTCAGACCCTTTGGTCAGTATTGAGTAGAAGCACCCTTTTGAGCTAGTACAGTCATGAATCTTCTTGGGAATGATGCAACAAGTTTTTTCACACCTGGATTTCGGGATCCTCTGCCATTCTTCCTTGCAGATCCTCTCCAGTTCTGTCAAGTTGGATGGTGAACGTTAGTGGACAATCATTTTCAGGTCTCTCCAGAGATGCTCGATTGGGTTTAGGTCAGGGCTTTGGCTGGGCCAGTCAAGAGTGGTCACAGAGTTGTTCTGAAGCCACTCCTTTGTTATTTTAGCTGTGTGCATAGGGTCATTGTCTTGTTGGAAGATGAACCTTTGGCCAAATCTGAGGCCCAGAGCACTGTGGAAGAGGTTTTCATCTAAGATCTCTATATTTGGCCGCATTACTGTTTCCTTAAATTGCAACTAGTCATCCTGTCCCTGCAGCTGAAAAACACCCCCATAGCATGGTGCTGCCACCACCATGTTTCGCTTTTGGGATTGTAATGGGTAGCTGATGAGCAGTGCCTGGTTTTCTCCACACATACCACTTAGAATTATCACCAAAAAGTTCTATTTTCGTCTCATCAGACCAGAGAATCTTATTTCTCATAGTCTGGGAGTCCTTCATGTGTTTTTTAGCAAACTCTATGCGGGCTTTCATAAGTCTGGCACTGAGGAGAGGCTTCTGTCAGGCCACTCTACAAAAAAGGCCTGACTGGTGGAGGGCTGCAGTGATAGTTGACTTTGTGGAACTTTCTCTCATCTCCTACTGCATCTGTGGAGCTCAGCCACAGTGATCTTGGGGTTCTTCTTTACCTCTCTCATCAAGGCTCTTCTCCCTCGATTGCTCAGTTTGGCTAGACGGCAAAGTCTAGGAAGATTTCTGATGGTCCCAAACTACTTCCATTTAAGGATTATGGAGGCCACTGTGCTCTTAGGAACCTTGAGTACTGCAAAAATTCTTTTGTAGCCTTGGCCAGATCTGTGCCTTGAAACAATTCTGTCTCTAAGCTCCGTGGCCAGTTCCTTTGACCCCATGATTCTCATTTGGTCTGACATGCGCTGTGAGCTGTGAGGTCTTATATAGACAGGTGTGTGCCTTTACAAAACAAGTTCTATTATCTTAATTAAACACAGCTGGACTCCAATGAAGGAGCAGAACCATCTCAAGGAGGATCACTAGGAAATGGACAGCATGTGAATTAAATATGAGTGTCTGAGCAAATGGTCTGAATACTTATGGCCATGTGATACTTCAGTTTTTCTTTTTTAATAAATTTGCAAAAATTTCTACATTTCTGGTTTTTATCAGTCAAGATGGAGTGCAAAGTGTACATTAATGAGAAAAAAAATGAACTTTTTTTGCATTCACCAAATGGCTGCAATGAAACAAAGAGTGTTGAATGCCAAAGGTGGATTTACAAAATACTAACAAAATAATAAAAATACTAACAAAATAATAAAAATTAAAATTTATATATTTAGGAGCAAAACATTAACAATGCAGTCACATGACAATAATTTACACAAGAATCATATGCTAAATAATTTCAGGTTAAAATTATGCTTGAGATAGCTAATATGATTGTCTATAAAATGATGATAGACTCACATTGATAGCAGTGGTGGATGGTGAGACATGGAGTCTGAAATTCAAATTGTCAAAGCATTGTTATCCTTTTGCTTGTCACTGTATATTGAAACATTTGTAACTATCCCCCCTCCCCCTTGCGGATTTAAAAAAAATTGAAGTTAATTCTCCACTGATTGATCCAATAAACTCTTCTAGCAAGCAATTCTCATTTATCTGGGTTCACAGATACAATGCTTAGTACTGCTGTACAATTCCATGTATGCTGGTACTGCTTTTGTTTCTGTGCTGTGTAGGTGAAACATCATAATATCATGGTCTCCACCCACTAGTCAAACACAAATTTTAATATGGAAGTAGGTCTATTTTAAGAGGTAAATAGATGAAAAATATGGGGAGCAAGTCATGCAATGGTCAGAATTAGAGCTATTCTTCATGTACACACATTACAGCTTTTCTTAAAAGTTGCCTGAAATAACCAGAACATTTTAAGTGTACAGTATATTTTAATTATGAATAATGCACGAGAAGGTCAGTATGTGTGTAATTTAAAAAGTGCAAACATGTTACCTTCAGCAAAAGGTTTTATCGAATGTGCAACATTTCCTTCAGCTTTTGCTGATACCATTCTGTACTTAGCAAGCAACATCAATAACCCCATACTTACGTCAAGTTATTGCTCTTGTAAGATTATTGCTTTGTAACATTACTAAGTGTATGCCATTTGTACGTGAATAATTCTACTATTGTGCAACGTGTTCTTTTTTTCCTATGTACCAGATACTACTGTCACACTCACTCCATTTTAGATTGATTCATAAAATTATTGCTTGACTTGGACTTTAGTTATCGTCTTGTTTGCTAACCCTGTTCAAACCTAAGAAAAAAAAACTGGAAGCCAACAAATGTATCTACCTGCCCTGTATTAGTCACAATGATTTTATTGATACTTTGAAGGTCTTTTTTTTTTATCTGTCTAAAACGAAGGTTTTTCAGTCCGGGGTATACAAACTGTATAGAGTTAAAGCCCGACTGAACCAAGCGGGTGCCTCCTGAATCAGCTAAATGTAAGTCAACCATGAAATATAATCTCATTTTGACAGTTGTGTCCTCCAAATAATATGTACAGAAGACAAGGTATGAAATAGTATTCGAAAATGTAGAGATTACATTTTTCTTTGTGTTTTTGTTTTTAAACCCATTAACTTACAATACCACTACTAAAAGAAAGCTTAAAAAAAAATTCTTGAAAAATCATTAAGTGTTAATTAGGTTGAAACTATCTTACAAATTCTGTTTAGTGTAGGCTTCAATTCATTTTGAGGCTCTGCTGCTTTTTGGCTATTATATTGAAGGAGGATTTGCGCTGCTTTTTTAAGGCTACGTCCCTACGATGAGCATTTGGTGAGTTTTCGACATTTCAGATTTTCTGCACCATTTCTGAATCTATTATGTACTTCAGGTAACTGCGTTTTACATGCGATTTTGACGCTGTTTTTTTTGTCTCTTGCTGGTGTGCACTGTTTAAAACAAAGCTGCTTTGTTTTTTGATACTTACTGATATTTGGCTTGAAAAAAAAGTGTTATTTATGTGTGGATTACATGTGTTTTTGATATTTTTCCGCTGCGTAAATGCACTAAAAACACGAGCTTTTTCTTTAACTGCAGGTTAATACAATTCTATGGGAAAACATAGTTCGTCTGAAAGATGCATTGATATGTTGCAGATTTGAAACGCGCTGCGTAAAAAAGAAGCGCAGTGGGCAGAGGATTTCTAGAAATCGCATCCGCTTCGCCTCAACTGTAAGACACTGCGTTTTTGACCCACTGAAAATACACAACGTCAAAAACTTACTAAAAGCTGATGATGGGTCTAAGGGTACTGTCACACTTAGCGATGCACCAGCGATCCCGACCAGCGATATGACGCGGTCAGGATCGCTGGTGCATCGCTAAGTGGTTGCTAGTGAGCTGCCACACAGGCAGATCTCACCAGGGACATCGCTGGGGACGGGGGTCGCTACTTACCTGTCACACCAGGCGACCCTGCGTCCTCCCGCCCGGCTCCACGCTCATCGCTCGTCGTCACAGCAGGAAGCGCCACAGGAAGCTGACGACGAGAAACGGTCCTGAATGTTCTCGCGCGATCAGCGATAACCAGCGGGGGAGCGGGTTCTAGGTAAGTGTCACACACAGCCATATCGCTAGCAATATCGCTATAACGTCACAAGTTATAGCGATATTGCTAGCGATATCTCTTAGTGTGACATGCCCTTAACTCTTGATTCTATGGATGTATCTCAGAAACAAATTAAGAAAGAATTAGATTTCCTTCCAGGATAGAATCACAAATAAAATACAAAACCAAAAACAGTAAAAAGGCAGAGTGTGATCAGATGAGAATAAAGGGCACATATTAGAATTACTTGTGAGTATCCCTTAAGGAATAACTATGATATATGGTGGTGACTAGACAAACTATCTGCGCAAAACTGTTTTCTTTGTCTCCATGAGTATCAAATACTGATACTATAGGGATGTAAATAGTACATTGCATGTAAGTATCTGGGATCGGTGTATAATACATTGTTGGGCATCATAGGGTGAGTTGATGTAGAAATGGGGTTGACATTTACCCTTGAATTAGGATGACTACCTCCATGGTAGCCATACTACCATGTTTTTAAGAGTAAGGCCGAGGTCCCATTAGGGTATCACATGCGATGCGAGAGTGTGAGTCAACTGTCAGTGCTACAATCCTCCCTAATGAGAGCATTGCAGCACAACTGTGATGGATATAAATAAATTCATTTCTGCCGATTTTTAATCAGATTGCATCCGTCCAATTTAATTGCAATTGGTTATCAACCAAGTCCTGTCCTGTGCCCACATTGTCCAAAACTAATAATTTATTTGACTTATTCTGCTGCTTGAGTGATTTTAGCATTACGTTTGGATGTAAATAAATTTTTTGATTTGTTGGGATTTCAAATAAATATTATTACAATACAATTTGTATTTTAGAGGATTTTTTGTTAGCTAATCAATTAATTATCCACTTGGTGTCATCCAAGCCCTGATTGTACATCTGCCCTCACTGCTTTTTTTCTTTAACCTGTGTTTGTTATTAAAACGTTTAAAAACCATAAGACATTAATTGAGGTTTTTCATCAAAAATAATTTTTTAGACAAATCGAATACAGGTCTAAGACAGAAAATAGTGCACAATTTTTATTGAAACACGATTGCAAAAATTATTTTTTTTAGCCCAAACTACATACATTTAAGTAGAAAAAAAATTATCCCAAAAGATAAACAAATCATTTAAGCCTAAGAGGAAATGACTTTAGTAAAAGTTTTTTGGGGGTATTATTTTTAGGAGTGCTTCCTGATGCAGTTTTTGAAGATTTGGGGGAAGAGTATTTTCCTGAAGCCTTCTCATTTGACAGTGGCTAGTTTGGAATGGATTCCAAATGGATCCACTTTGAAGTAGCAATTATAACTTTTTTCTTGCCAGATGTTATTTGATATCTTTTCAGGAAAAAGAAATTACTCAAGAAATTCTCTATATGAACAGCAAAGTGGATTTCCGAAATAAACTATTAGGAAGAGTTTTACAAGTGTTATTGAAGTGGTTTTCAAGGAGGATTTAGGAGGGGGTCAGCTACTAAAATCTACTAAAAGGACTCTGTTTAAATATTGCCTGAGATTCACACACATTTATTTATATATATATATATATATATATTAATTATTTTATATATATACTAGCTGAAGAGCCCGGCGCTGCCCGGGCATAGTAACTAACTGCGGTTAGTTATAGCAAATTATAATTATCCTCCATCCTATAGTCCCGTGCCCATATACCCATCATACATATCCACGATCCCATAGGCCCGTGCCCATATACCCATCATACATATCCTCCATCCCATAGTCCCATGCCCATATACCCATCATACATATCCTCCAACCCATAGTCCCTTTCCCATATACCCATCATAGATATCCACCATCTTATAGTCCCGTGCCCATATACCCATCATACATATCCTCCATCCCATAGTCCAGTGCCCATATACCCATCACACATCCTCCATCCCATAGTCCCGTGCCCATATACATATGCACCATCCTATAGTCCCGTGCCCATATACCCGTCAAACATATCCTCCATCCCATAGTCAAGTTCCCATATACCCATCATACAAATTCTCCATCCCATAGTCCCATGCCCATATACCCATCATACATATTCGCCATCCCATAGTCGAGTGCCCATATACCCATCACACATCCTTCATCTCATAGTCCCATGCCCATATACCTATCATACATATCTTCCATCCCATAGTCCCGTGCCCACATACCCATCATACATATCCGCCATCTCATAGTCCCATGCCCATATACCCGTCATACATATCCTCCATCCCATAGTCCAGTGCCCATATACCCATCACACATCCTCCATCCCATAGTCCCGTGCACATATACATATCCTCCACCCCATAGTCCCATACCCATATACCCTTCATACATATCCTCCATCCCATAGTCCAGTGCCCTTATACCCATCACACATCCTCCATCCCATAGTCAACCATTATGACATCATAATGAGCGGCGGCAGGGCTTGCAACCTATGATGACATCAGCATCGCCATGGCAACCATTGTGACATCATAATGAGGGGGGCTTGATACGCACACACTGCTTCCCCAGTATGCAAATAGGGGCATTATGACATCATAATGAGGGGCGGGGCTTGACACGCACACCTTTTCCCCCAGTATGTAGATAGGGGCAAAATTGTTTGGTGAATTGGAATGCACGGGGTTAAAATTTCACCTCACAACATAGCTTAGGACGCTCTCGGGGTCCAGACGTGTGACTGTGCCAAATTTTGTGGCTGTAGCTGCGACGGTGCGGATGCCTATCCCGGACATACACACATACACACACTCACATATACATACACACATACATACACGCTTTGAGCTTTATATATTAGATATATATGTATATATATATATATATAAAATAGATAGAGATGAAAAGTCATCAATTCATCTGCCGTGTGCTGTAAAATCACAGCCTGACAGGTTAGAATAGAAGAGATATATACACATAGAAGTAGATAGACATAAAGATGTCACATACATCTCTAGTAGATAGATAGATAGATAGATAGATAGAAGAAAAGCTAGCAGTTCAGTAGCCACATACCGTAAAATCACAGCAGGAGCAGATAGGAAAGAAGAGATGGATTACATACAGTAAATACACGTAAAATATATAGATATATAGATGCCAGCGACACATGCAATTAGTACAGTGTGTGTGCAGCTTACTGTTCATGCATTTAATTATTAAAAGATAATTTTTTTTTTTTAAAAATGGTGCGGGCTCCTTCGCAATTTTAATAACTAGCAAACAGAAAGCCGATGGCTGGGGCAGATGTTTATAGCCTGGGAAGGGGATATTACCCATGGAGCTTCCCAGGCTATTAATATCAGCTCATAACTGTATACTTAGCCTATACTGGCTATTAAAATGGGGGACCCCTCCAAAAAAAAATCCCCCCAAGAAATGACATAGTATCCCCATATAATAAATAGCCAGCAAAGTTTAGCAGGCAACTGTGGGCCGATATTAATAGCCTAGGAAGGGGCCATGGATACTAACCCCCAGGCTAAAAACATCAGCTCTAAGCTGCCCCCAAAAAGCGCATCTATAAGATGTGTCAATTTTGGCATTTAGCCTTGCTCTTCCACTTGCCCTGTAGTGGTGGCAAATGGAGTGATAGTTGGAGGGGGTTGATGTCACCTTTTTATTGTCAGGTGACATCAAGCCCCGAGGTTAGTAATGGAGAGGTGTCAATAAGATACCCCCATTACTAACCCCATAGTCAAATTGTATTAAAACCACACCCAGACAAAAGTTCTTTAATTGAAAGAATGACACAGACTCCTTTAATAAATCCTAATTAAACCATACTTGTGACCTTGCCCATTCCACCAATGCCATTGTCTTCTGCAAAAGAGTTAAATAAGACAAACAACAATATTCCGCCCCTTTCCGCAGAGAAGATGATAATGCATGCTGAAACTTTTTTCCAGTCCGATCGTTATCCGATCTGAGCGGAAAAAAAAAAAAAAAACCGCAGATGACTGATGAACACATAATGATAGAATAACATTGGTCTGAATGCAATCCAATTTTTTATCAGATTGCATTTGTCCGATTTCATCGCAAGTGGGAATGAGCGCTTAAAGTCATTATTTTTCTATTACTTTTTAATTTGCTTCTGTCTTTGGCTCAAAAACAGTATCTAAAACTGCAAAAAAACTGCATGTGTAAATTCCTAGCATTTGAGGTTCAATGTTTGGTCAAAATGCTGCCTTTGAAAAAATATTATAGTAAAAATTTGAAAATTATTTTAAGGATTCAAAAAGATTGTGCTAATCCATTATATTTTTTTAATTATTATTGCAGTTGAAAATCCACAGCATAGGCATAAATATAAGTGCTAAATTTATTATAGTAATGGTGTGATTCAGGAGGTTATGAATTACAATGTACGCTGAGTTTCATACATATACATTATAAAGTAACCTGTTTAGTTCCACCTATTGATGGCAGAATTTATGCCTTTGAGGCTACGTTCACACAACTTCTGTTCCACTTCTGCACCTATTATTTAAATTAGATTATGATTTTTCATTGCGCTTTTACCATGCGATTTTACCTCGTTTTCGACACCACATTTTTCGTCTGTTTGGTGTGTCATGCTTTAAATAAAACTGCTTTACTTTATATATATTTCCTTTGCTTTTGCATAGAGAAAACAATATTGACATACTTAAGTCATGATTACATGCCTTGTATTTGATGTGTTTCTGCAGCATAAATGCACTAAAAACGCATGTACACTTTTTTTCTGCAGCTTTTCCTCATCTAATGTAAGTCTGTGGGGAAAATCAACCCAAAAAAGTCAGCGTACTCTCTAGAGAAATTGAATGAGGACGGGATCACACTACTGTCTGATGAGAGAAACTTGCATGAGTCTCTCGCATCAACACCTGGCACGACTGCCAGCACTCGGGACCGGAGCTGCGGCTGCATAGAAATACATACAGCCACAGCTCTGGTTCTGAGTGCCGGTGACAGTGCCAGGTGTTGATTGCGAGAGACTCCTTTGAGTTTCTCACATCACACACAGTAGTGTGATCCTTGCCTAATTGTGAAAATCCAGCTCAATGGTCCTATAAAAAATTAGTCCACTTTATTGACAAAAATTCCTTAAAAACATTGTGTACACTATTCACATCAGTGTTTCAAGAGTGGGAGAAGAGGGTCGCATTGACAATCCAACATAATGGGCAGCACTTTGAACACATTTTAAGAGTGGTCATAAACTTGCAAATTACTCTTAAAAGAATAAGGTTATGTTAAAACCAAGCACAAAATTGTTTTTCTTACGAAATTCTTAATAAGTTTGATGTGTCAAATGACCCTCTTCCCATTGAAAAAAATAAAGTTGGATCCAAAATGGCTGACTTCAAAATGGCCGCCATGGTCAACACCCATCTTGAAAAGTTTCCCCCCTCCCATATACTAATGTGCCACAAATAGGAAGTTGATATCACCAACCATTCCCATTTTATTTTGGTGTATCCATATAAATGGCCCACCCTGTATATACTGTATTTATGTTGTGAGGCAGTGACCAGTGTCATATGTGAGGGTCGCTATATCTCCCCCAGGATGCACTTAGAAGCGTATTAGATCCATTGGAATGCCTTGTGCTCACAGCAAGTTGCCTGTGAGTCACATGGCAGAATAAAAGTGAGTGAGGATTGGGACATGTTATTGCCCTATTTGATGCTCGCCAATTGGGAGGTACCCCAGGCGTCCACAGGTTTTTCCCTGTTTGAGCTGTTATATGGCAGGCATCCGAGGGGATTGCTCGATGTAGCTAAGGAGATGTGGGAGCAGGAGCCCACTCCACATCGAAGTGTAATTGAGCACGTGTGAAGCATGCAGGATCGGATTGCGGCTGTGAGACCCATAGTAAGAGAGCATCTGATGGATGCTCAGGTTGCGCAAAGCCGCACGTACAATAAAAGGGCAACAGTCAGGACCTTTAAAGAAGGAGACCGGGTGTTGGTACTTGTGCCCACACCAGAGAGTAAGCTCATAGCCAAGTGGCAAGGGCCTTATGAGATACGGGGGAAGGTGGGGGAAGCGAATTATAGAGTATACCAACCCTGAAAAAGGAAACCCGAGCAGCTGTACCATGTAAACCTGCTAAAGGCCTGGAAGGACCGGAAATGTTTGGTCGCAGAGGCAACTCTGGTCATATCAATAGGGGTCCCTCTGGCACTGGCCAAGGACACAGCAGGGGGTGAGGTTAAAATAAATGATACTCTCACCAAACAGCAGCGGAGGGAGCCTCGGGCCCTCATGCAGGGGAATACGAACGTATTCTCAGAGCTGCTGAGGTGGACCTTGGTGATACATATGACATCGTCACCGAGCCCCGGGTAAGTGTATGGATAAAACCGTACTGAGTGCCAGAAGCCCGAAGGCAAACCATCCCTGCTGAGGTGAAGCAAATGCTCCAGTTGGGAGTTATTGAGGAGTCCCAAAGTGAGTGGTTCAGCCCCATTGTCCTTATCCCAAAACCAGATGGGTCATTACACTTCTATAATGACTTCAGGAGGTTAAATGAAGTGTCAAAATTTGACCTCTATCCCATGCCTCGGGTGGATGAGCTAATTTTGAGACTGGGAGAGGCACAGTATTTCACCATGCTGGATCTCACAAAAGGATACTGGCAGGTTCCCTTAACAATAATAGAGAATGGGGAAAGCTAACCAAGCCACCAGGTTGTTTATGAATATATTACTCTTGCCTCAGGTTGTTTATGAATATATTACTCTTGCCTCAGGTTGTTTATGAATATATTACTCTTGCCTCAGGTTGTTTATGAATATATTACTCTTGCCTCAGGTTGCTTATGAATATATTACTCTTGCCTCAGGTTGTTTATGAATATATTACTCTTGCCTCAGGTTGTTTATGAATATATTACTCTTGCCTCAGTTTGTTTATGAATATATTACTCTTGCCTCAGGTTGTTTATGAATATATTACTCTTGCCTCAGTTTGTTTATGAATATATTACTCTTGCCTCAGGTTGTTTATGAATATATTACTCTTGCCTCAGGTTGTTTATGAATATATTACTCTTGCCTCAGTTTGTTTATGAATATATTACTCTTGCCTCAGTTTGTTTATGAATATATTACTCTTGCCTCAGGTTGTTTATGAATATATTACTCTTGCCTCAGATTGTTTATAAATATATTACTCTTGCCTCAGGTTGTTTATGAATAGGTTCCCTTAACAGTCAGCGAAAGAGAAGACCTCTTTTATAACACCAGAGAGTCTATATCAATATGTCGTCTTGCCTTTTGGGTTACATGGGGCTCCAGCCACATTCCAGAGGCTGATGGACATTGTGTTAGCACCTCATTGGGATTATGTGTCAGCCTATTTGGATAACATAGTCATCTTTACTACCAACTGGGATACCCATCTGTCCCAGGTACAAGCAGTGTTGGAGTCTCTCAGAATTGCAGGGTTAACAGCAAACCCAAAGAAATGCGCAATAGGTCACACAGAGGCCTGGTACTTAGGATACGTGACTGGCCACGGAGTTATCAAGCTCAAAGTGAACAAGATTGAGGCCATTCAAAACTGGCCCAAGCCCTTAAGGTACCAAACAAGTGAGAGCATTCCTTGGCATCATTGGGTACTATCGCCGATTGATACCCAATTTTGCTGGGAAATCAGCACCCCTAACAGACCTGTGAAAAGGCAAGAAGACTGTGATGGTCTGGTGGAATCCTCAAGCAGAGGAAGCGCTCCAGTCTTTGAAGTCGGCATTGTGTGGGCAGTCAGTGCTCTTCAGCCCCAACTTCAAGAAAACCTTTATTGTGCAAACCGATGCCTCAGAGGTAGGTCTAGGAGTGGTGCTGTCACAAGAGGTGAACGGGGATGAGCATCCAGTCACCTATTTGAGCCGGAAACTGACCCCGGCAGAGAAAAATTATAGCGTAGTGGAGAAGGAGTGCTTGGTTATTAAATGGGCCTAGTCCCTACGCTACTATTTGCTCGGGCGTCAGTGTCGTTTGGTAACGGATTATTCACCCCTCGTCTGGATAAGAAATGCAAAAGAGATGAATGCCCGAGTCACCAGATGGTTCTTGTCCCTACAAAACTTCAGTTTCTCAGTGGAATATCAGGCGGAGAAATCACAGGGAAATGCAGATGCCCTGTCACGGGCCCCCTGCATGGTGACAAATGTTCAACCCAACAAGTTAGAACAGAGGGGGGGTATGTGAGGCAGTGATGGGTGTCATATGTCAGGGTCGCTATGTGTCCCCCAGGAAGCGCTCAGAAGCGTATTAGATCCGCTGGAGTGCCTTGTGCTCATAGCAAGTTGCCTGTGAGTCACAAGGCAGAATAAAAGTGAGTGTGAACTTGGTCAAGTTATGTGACAAAGGAATTGTTCAGGAAAACCCAGTATGGGCTTTTATTTTTGAAACAGACTGTAGGAAGGTAGTGTGGCTGGTCTGTTTCCTCCAGCACAGATATTATAAGTGACCCATGGCCACAGAATCTGGAGGAAAGGAAAAAAAAAACCTACAAGAGGGTTTTGGCTGTGTCAGTTTTTGTCTTGCAAGTAGACAGAACAGTTGGTCTGCAGAGCACTCCCTGTGTGAGGCAACACAGTGCCCGGTGGAGCCAAAAGATCTGGCACCCCCTCCATACACGGCAGTGCGGTCGCTCACAGCAACTAGCCCCGGACTGTCTTTTTGTTTTCCCGGCTGCGATCCGGAGGATACAGCGTGCTGTGCACTGTGTGAGTTTTTAGACATTAAACACATTTTGTTTTGAACTTGCTTGGGTCACTGCCTCATCACTGCATAGTGTGGACACTGCTGCACTACAATGTATTCTATGTATATATATCTATTTTTTCTAACTTATCAGTGTGATCTTACTGTACACCGCATATGAATTACCGGCTTTTCTTCTATCTATCTATGTAATATAAATACGGTACATATATATGTGTGTGTCACTGACGTGTGCTTGTGTATATATATAGATAGATAGATAGATAGATACACATAGAATACATATGTATATACTGTATATATATATATATATCTAGAATATCTACTCTTTTCTAAGCTGTCAGTGTGATTTTACTGTAGCCGCACATGAATTGCTGGCTTTCAAAGGACACCGGTGTGTAAAAGTAGGACAGCACTCGCATGGTGCGAGTGCTGCGCGATTTTTTTTTCCTCACACCAATTGACTTGCATTGGCGAGTGTTGTCCCAGATACGCAGCAAATCACATCATGCTGCAATTTTTTCCTCAGTCCAATTTCAGCTGAGAAAAAAATCGCAGATGAGATGTCACCCATTGAAGAACATTGGTCCGAATGCAATCTGATTTTTTTATTGGATTGCACTCGTCCATATTTCTCGCAAATGGGTACGAGCTCTAAAGCTAGAATCAGATGAGCGTATAGAATCCCATGTGAGAGGCTCAGATGCGATCTGCTAATGACTCTCAACTCCTGCTCTGCTGCGGCTGTGAGCCGAATGTCAGTGCTCTGTGCTCAGATCCTCTCTCATGAGAGAATCATAGCACAGGTACGGAGGAGATGGAGAAAGTAATTACTCCGTCTCCTCAAGGGCCTGTCTCGGTGTATATACTAGCAGCATGCTAGATTGTTTTATCACACCAAATCGGCATGGGAAAATAATCACAGATGTGTTCTGCCCCATAAAATAACACTGAGCAAAGTGCTATGCGATGTTTTATCGCACTCCATCCGGCCGTGTTGTATGCTCGTGTAGCACCGGCCTAACAGAAACACGTGCACCTTCTGCATCTTTTTTTTTCTGTAAAAAACTGCATGTGTGTTTTTACCATGTTTCCACTTTTGAAACACATTAAAAACGCATTTAATACACATATAGCTATCAGTAAAGTTTTGTCAAAGACAAATACAAGGAAGTATCATAAACACAGCAGCCTTAGAACATGGCGTATCACTTGGGGACAAACACGTGATAAACATGCATGTAAAAAAAAATGCACTCAAAAACAATAATGCAAGTAACGGAGGAAGTCGAGCGGGTAGCGGAGGGAATATGTTTTTTTTTTTAGCCCTCTTACTGCCCACTGATGAAGATACCTTTTGTCTGGAGAATCCCTTAAATGATGCAGTTAATCAGTACAGTTTGTCATAAATTTTGAGGATTTACTGTTAAAAGATATGTCTGATAAATAAAAGATCCAAGATCTTACACGTTTTGGAAAAAAGCTGAGGTCCACATTGACTCAGATTCCCCCACTGAGAAATTTTAATATTAAATAGCAATCGTTCAAGTGAACATTCGGACAGTTGCTCTAAGGCTACTTTCACACATCAGGTTTTTTCTGACAGGCAGGATCCGGCTATTTGTTAAAAAACCGGATCCAGCGTAAATTTTGGAGAACCAAAGAAACGGATCCGTTTTTCTGCCGGATCCGTCTAGCAGGTTTATATCTGTTTCTTGGGGGCTGGCCAATTGGATCTGAGCATGCGCAGACTTAAAAAACTGGATCCAGTGTCTGGTCCGTCTTTTTCCAGATCCGGTGCCCATAGACTTCCATTGTGACAGTAGCTGGAAGCGCCGGATCCGGCACTGTCCAGTTTTTCGCCACAGACAAAAAACGTTACTAGAGACGTTTTTTCCATATGCTGGAATGAAACATTTAGCCGGATCCGGCAAAAATCGGAAGAAAGGCCATGCGACAAGATCCGGCGCTAATACTATACTGGAGTATCTGGAGAAGAATAACCTTATGACCCAATATCAACATGGGTTTACAAGGGACCGTTCCTGTCAGACTAATCTGATAAGCTTTTATGAAGAGGTAAGTTCCGGTCTGGACCAAGGGAATGCAGTGGACGTGGTGTACATGGACTTTTCAAAAGCTTTTGATACGGTGCCACACAAAAGGTTGATACATAAAATGAGAACAATGGGGATAGGGGAAAATATGTGTAGGTGGGTTAAGAGCTGGCTCAGGGATAGGAAACAAAGAGTGGTTATTAATGGAGCACACTCGGACTGGGTCACGGTTAGCAGTGGGGTACCACAGGGGTCAGTTTTGGGCCCGCTTCTTTTTAACATATTTATTAATGACCTTGTAGGGGGCATAGAGAGTAGAATTTCAATATTTGCGGATGATACTAAACTCTGCAGGGTAATCAATACAGAGGAAGACAATTTTATATTACAGGAGGATTTATGTAAACTAGAAGCTTGGGCTGATAAATGGCAAATGAGCTTTAATGGGGATAAATGTAAGGTCATGCACTTGGGTAGAACAAACAAGATGTATAATTATGTGCTTAATTGTAAAACACTGGGCAAAACAGTCACTGAAAAAGACCTGGGTGTATGGGTGGATGACAAACTCACATTTAGCGGCCAGTGTCAGGCAGCTGCTGCAAAGGCAAATAAAATAATGGGATGCATTAAAAGAGGCATAGATGCTCATGAGGAGAACATAATTTTACCTCTATATAAGTCACTAGTGCGACCACACTTAGAATACTGTGTACAGTTCTGGTCTCCGGTGTATAAGAAAGACATAGCTGAACTGGAGCGGGTGCAGAGAAGAGCGACCAAGGTTATTAGGGAACTAGGGGGTCTGCAATACCAAGACAGGTTATTACACTTGGGGTTATTTAGTTTGGAGAATCGAAGGCTTAGGGGTGATCTTATTACAATGTATAAATATATGCGGGGACAGTACAAAGACCTTTCAAATGATCTTTTTACTCTTAGACCTGTGACGGGGGCAAGGGGGCATCCTCTACGTCTGGAGGAAAGAAGGTTTAAGCATACTCACAGACGCGGATTCTTTACTGTAAGAGCAGTGAGACTATGGAACTCTCTGCCATATGATGTTGTAATGAGTGATTCCCCACTAAAATTTAAGAAGGGACTGGATGCCTTTCTTGAAAAGTATAATATTACAGGGTATATACACTAGTTTCCTTAATATTGCGTTGATCCAGGGAGCTAGTCTGATTGCCGTATGTGGAGTCGGGAAGGAATTTTTTTCCCCAATGTGAAGCTTACTGTTTGCCACATGGGTTTTTTTGGCCTTCCTCTGGATCAACATGTTAGGGCAAGTTAGGATAGGATATGGGTTGAACTAGATGGACTTAAAGTCTCCCTTCAACCTTAATAACTATGTTACTATGTTACTATGTTACAATTCAATGAGATAAAACTGGATCCGGCGGCAGCTTTTGCCTGATCCGGTTTTTTAACAAATAGCCGGATCCTGCCTGTCAGAAAAAACCTGATGTGGGAAAGTAGCCTAAGAAACAAATGTGGCATCAAAGCAGAAATTGAGATTTTAATCCCCTAGGTTGATATTTTAACCTCTTAAGGACCAGGGTTATTTTCGTTTTTGCGTTTTTGTTTTTCGCTCCCTTTCTTCCCAGAGCCATAACTTTTTTATTTTTCCATCAATATGGCTATGTGAGGGCTTATTTTTTGCGGGATGAGTTGTACTTTTGAACAACACCATTGATTTTACCATGTCGTGTACTACAAAACGGGAAAAATTCCAAGTGTGGTGAAATTGCAAAAAAAAATGCAATCCCACACTTGTTTTTTCCTTGGCTTTTTTGCTAGGTTTACTAAATGCTAAAACTGACCCACCATTATGATTCGCCAGGTCATTACGAGTTCATAGACACCAAACATGTCTAGGTTCTTTTTGGTGAAAAAAAAATCCAAAGTTTGCTAAAAACAAACACAAAAAAACAGCACTATTTTCCGAGACCCGTAGCGTCTCCATTTTTCGTGATCTGGGGTCGGGTGAGGGCTTATTTTTTGCTTGCTGAACTGACATTTTTAATTATGCCACTTTTATGCAGACACGTTCTTTTGATCGCCCGTTATTGCATTTTAATGCATTGTCACAGAGATAAAAAAAAATGTAATTCTGGGGTTTTGATTTTTTTTCTCGCTACGCCGTTTAGCGATCGGGTTAATGCTTTCTTTATTGATAGATTGGGTGATTCTGAACGTGGCGATACCAAATATGTGTATGTGTAATTTTTTTTATGGTTTTATTTTGATTAGGGCGAAAGGGGGGTGATTTGAACTTTTTTTTTTTATTTTTTTCATATTTTTTAAAATCCTTTTTTTAAAATTTTGTCATGCTTCAATAGCCTCCATGGGAGGCTAGAAGCATGCCATACTTGATCGGCTCTGCTACATATAGGCGATGAGCAGATCACCTATATGTAGCAGAATTACTGCATAACTATGAGCGCCGACCACCGGGTGGCGTTCATAGCAAAGCGGCATCAACAATCATAGAGGTCTCCAAGAGACCTCTGGTTGTTATGCAAATTCATCACTGACCCCCGATCACGTGACGGGGGTCAGCGATGACCTAATTTCCGGCCCGGCGGCCGGAAGCGCCGGTTAAATGCCTTTGTCAGCGTTTGACAGCGGTGTTTAATGGGTTAATAGGTGCAGGTGGATCGCGATTCCACCTGCGCCTATTGCGGGCACATGTCAGCTGTTCAAAACAGCTGACATGTCCCGGCTTTGATACGGACTCAGTGCATCAAAGCAGGGGAGAAGTCCAATGACGGACTGTGTCCGTCATTGGACATTAAGGGGTTAAGTCGAACAAAATGGTTATTGTTTTTTTTTCTTGTATAATGATTTACTTAGGCATCTGTTCCAGCATTTATTAGATATGTGCCTGCTCTTACCTTACGCCCCTTTGTTATCATTAAAACAGCAAGGCAGATATTGAAAGGAGGTCATTGCAGGACACTGTACAACACTGTTTTTTAACAGCCGAGACATGTGGGGGTATTTACTTTACTTCTATTGAATTATGGAACCAGATTAACGTCAAGATTAGAGCAATAGCTAATTGTAAATGAGCAAATCAATTATTACTTTAATATTTCAAAATGTAATTGACCTCAGCATTTTCACTTTGCCATCACTGTCTGTGGTGGCAAGAGGAAGTAGATTGCACTAAAGAGAATGAGCGAACAGTCTCTCATATCAGTGCCAAACAGGTCTTGTATTTAAATCTTATTTAGTTACTGATTTGGCTACTTACGCTGTTTCTTAATTAGTTACTCATGAACTATAATATGCCAAAATCTGATATTCTTTGATCCCGTCAAGGGGGATCAGCCATCTACTACTGCAAGGCAGAACACATTTGCCAACAATTCTCATTATCTCACTTATGGTAGACATTTTGTAGAGGTTTTGCTATCAGAGAAATATGATGCTGCAACCACACTAAGGGTGCAGACAGACGGCCGTATTTTTCGCGCGAGGATGGAATCGCAATGCCCAGACTAACAGCCGGCTCTCCTGACCCAAGCGTGACGCTGTCATTCTCATTTCGGGAGAGATGCCGGGCCAGTCCTACACAGCGATGCGATCAATGCACGAGAATAGCGGCCATCTGTCTGCGCCCTAAAGAAAAACACAGTTCTTATGCAAATGTATATGGGGATTATTTTTGGTGCTTTTTCTGGCCAAGAACCTGTCAAGGTCAAGGGTTGAAGTGATTTTTTTTATGCAGAAAATAAATGCTTGAAATAAAATACACCACTGATGCCCTTCAAGCAATTAATGTTGTGGAAGTAAAATGGAAAATATTGCTTGCCTTGGGTGCCTGTAAATTGAGGGAAGTTGTGAATTCAGGATCTGGGGCAAGACTAGTCTTGGTTAAGCAATGTCTTGTATAACTCTTTTTGGCTCACAGAATCATAGAATGTTAGAGTTGGAAGGGACCTCAAGGGTCATCGTGTCCAACCCCCTGCTCAAAGCAGGATGCAGGATTCACTAAACCATCTCCGACAGATGTTTGTCCAGCCTCTGTTTAAAGAACTCCATTGAAGGAGAAGTCACCACCTCTCATGGTAGCTTATTCCACTCATTGATCACCCTCACTGTCAAAATGTTTTTTCTAATATCTAATCTGTGTCTCCTCCCATTCAGTTTCATCCCATTGTTTCTAGTCTTTCCTTGTGCAAATGAGAATAATGATGATCCTTCTACACTGTGACATCCCTTCAGATATTTGTAGACAGCTATTAAGTCTCCTCTTAGCATTCTTTTTTGCAAGCTATTCATTCCCAGATCCTTTAACCGTTCCTTGTAGGACATACTTTGCAGTCCACTTATTAACCTGGTTGCCCATCTCTGAACTTGCTCCAGTTTTTTAATGTCTTTTTAAAATGTGGTGCCCAGAACTGGAAACACTATTCCAAATGATATCTGACCTAGAAGGAGTAGAGGGGGATAATTGCTTCATGTAATCTAGACTCTGTGCTTCTCTTAATACATCCTTGAACCGAGTTTAACTTTTTTGCTGCTGGATCACACTGTTTATCTAGTGCAGTCTGTGATCTATTCGTGTACCCAAGTATTTTTCACATGTGCTGTTATTTAGTTCTATTCCTCCCATTCTACTGATGTAATTTATTATTTTCTTGCCCTATTGTAGAATCTTGCATTTCTCCCTGTTAAATACCATTCTATTAGTCAATGCCCATTGTTCAAGCTTTTCTAGATCCTCCTCATTTGTATGTATTGCTCAGTGCATTCAAAGTTCTTTTTTACAAGTTAAAATCCTTTTTTGTGTATACAGTATGAGTAGCTGGCTCGGCTTAATTTGACATTTTTATCCTGTATTCTGACCAGTTTTCTAATTTTAGGGGTTTTATCTCTTAATTTTCAGTTGACTGAGCTGGTTACATGCGCAACGAGTACGTGCAAAAATGCTGCAAAAAATGTTACCATCAGCAGTATGTGAAATCTGTTAATGTGATTTTCTCAACCATAATGTTAAAGTATACTAAGCCTGAGCATCTCAATGGTCGACCAATGTGTTAAATTAAAGAATGTATGACCGATGTGAGAAAATAAACAATGCATGACAAAGGGCAGATTAGGAGGAGTCAGGGTCCTGGGCAGTTTAGAGTTAGTTTAGCCCCCAAGAACCCAATGTATCATGTGATATGTCACATGACATTTTGAGGAGGTCATGTAATATGTCACATGATAGACATTCAGGTCCTCTAGTGCACATCTGCAGATGTAAGGAGACTTACCAAATTTTTTCCTTTGAAGGGAACCTGTTACAAGAAAAAATGCTATTAACCTGAAGTTATGGGGTTAATCTGCAGGGTAAAATCGTTACTTACCTGCCAAGCATCTGCACATAGCCGAACAGCAGCATTCGATTTCATTCACTGGGGACGCACCGGTGCGGATACAATGACCACTCTGAATGTACAGAGTGACAGCTGTAGCAACCCTCCTGGCCCTGACTGATGGCAGGCCCTAATGCATATCCAATGCTAGTCAGGGCCAGTGGCGTGGTTACAACCAACGCTCGGTACACCCAGAGGAGACTGAACCCCTTCTGTTGGCGCCGCTATGACTGAAAACAAATGCTGCCAGCGAGAATAAAATACATTTTCTCCTCACAGCATTTGCTGGTTACGCTGAGCCAATATCTGCAGGTCAATACCATATTTGTTGGTAGTATGTTCCCTACAGCACAACACATAACAAAATAGATTACTATGTAATAAGGGACAGCGCAACACATAACAAGAGGGGATGCTACAGAAAGAGGGATGGTGCTGAATATTAGATAAAACCATATATGCTAAGGGATGGTGTTGTGAGTTCATTTTCCCCTTCACCATTGAGGTCTGATGAACTCCCTCTTCTGGTGAAGGAAGGTAGTGAGGCTGATTACCAAGCACCTGGGCAGGATGATGATGACTGGGTGACGGGAATTACTGATTGGATATAAGGCAGCTGACGCCCTTCTGCCTTGCTGATGATCTCTCTGAGGGATTCTAGGAGACCAGTCTGATTCCTGCTCCTCAAAAGCTAAGTTTTCTGCTCTACTTTTTGCATTCGTGTTTTGGTTTTGTTTTGCATTGTTTTCCTTGATTTCTGCCATTCCCTGCTGGGGTGAGCTGAATTCCTTTTTGCTCTGTCTTCAGAAAATACCTGAGTACTGATATAGTCTTTTTGAAGCCTAGCGTCTTCAGGGTTTTTTTTCCCTATCAGCTGTTGGCTCTTGTTTTGATAGGGTTTTGGTGGATTACAGACAGCAGCTTTTCTATCCTGTCCTATCTAGTTAGCTTGGGCCCCATCATTTGCTCAGCCTATCTTTCTATCTCTGTTAGTGTTTTTTCATCTTGCTTCACCGTCATTATATGTTGGGGGCTGCCTATTGCTTTGGGGTCTGCTCTGGGGCAGTTTAGATTTCCCTTTCTGTCTTTAGGCTATGTAGCTCTCCGGCTGTGATCGAGGGGTCTAGGGCACCGTAGGAACCCCCCACGGCTACTGCTAGTTGTTGTTGATAGGTTCAGGGGTCTGCAATCCGATAGCTGCCAACTTCTCTGGTTTTCTGGACTTAGCTAGTATTTCTGTTTTTGCCTCCTACGGTGACTCATTCATAACAGGACGGTGCTTTACATAAATAATAATAATTTTATTTCTATAGCGCCAACATTTTCCCCAGCGCTTTATATTTTAGAAGGGACTTGTGCAGACAATAAAAGACATTACAGAATAACAATAATTGGCTACAAAGAGCATTTACAAGCTGTGGGACATTCAAAATGGAGTATTAGTAGGCAGTAACTATGCAGGGTCCCCAAACTTTTGCATTGGCCCATTTTCCTCTTTGTAATTTTTAAAATGTGAAAGAAGAAATACTGTATGTGTTTATATGTATGTATATATATATGTAATATATATATATATATTTTTTTTTGCCTAAATTACAATAGAAATGTGTCATCCTTAACTTTAGGACTTTTAGATATTTCAACTTACTTAACTGTTCACAATAACCTAAGTTAGGCCAGGAGTGCTCAAGTGTTTACATGCTACTATATATTAAAACCAATAGGGACTGATGGGTGGAGTCCTCAGTCAGAAAGCCTATGCATACAAATATCAAAAGACTGACTGTCGCTTCCAAATTATATACTGAATTGAACAGGTGCATACTAAGTGTAGCCATCTCCATACATAACTAACAAAAAAGTTGCACTCTGTAATGCTATAGTACGAAATATATGAAATTTGAATTACATTACTGCTCTTTTGATATTTGTATACATAGACTATTTGACTGAGCACTACACCCATCAGCTTGTGGATGTTTAAATTACAGTAGGATCTTACTTAGGCCGGGGTCACACTTGCAACTGCCATGTGAGAAACTCAGAGCTCAGAGGCGTGACGTTCTTGTAAACAGTAGTGATGAGCGAACATGCTCGCCACTACTCCTTACTTGCCCGAGTATCACGGCACTCGGTGTACTCGGCGAGCACCAAGCATTTCCGGGATTACTCGGAGACAACTTGGGTCTCCACCTAGCATTTTTGGTGGACTTTAGAGACCCAGTCATGCTGCAGGGATTGTCTGCCAGGCTATGAAACACCACAGCCATCTTTGTTGTGGTCTTGCAGTGAATGGCTGGCTGCACAGCATCATCAGGGGTTTAAGAGACCAAACGCCGCCCTGCTCGTCGCATCTGAAACACAAAAAGAAAACACAGAATAACAAGTGTGCAGAAATACCCTGCAGTAACACATATGACAGTAATCAGCAAGTGCTGGTAAAAAGATGCAGGGCATTTAGTCAATACGTTTTTTTTGCAAAAAAATGTATACCAAGCTACTCCACCTCATCAAGGTAACCCTTAATAGAGCAGTCCCTATCTAATGTATTCGCATTCAGCTCTAGATTGAGATACTGTAGGGAGAGCTGCTGCCAATATAGGGTCAGAATTGGGAATTTATTAGTTAGTGTGGAGTCTACCATCCTAAACACTTACATCCAGCTAAACCAGCAGTCCTTCTAAGGGCTAATTCCGGAGTATATAGGTTCCAGTGTTAGGTAGGCAGGGTAGTGTACATCGCTCTATACACATCAGTGCAAGGCCTGCAGTCACTGTATGTGTCAATATAGATCACTGCTAGGGATGAACGTTCCGATACTGAAATATCAGAAATCGGCCTGATATTTGCGATATCGGAATTCCGATTCCGATATTTTTGTCACATTGGAAATCGGAAATCGGAAGTTCCATAATCCTTCAGCCTCTGAGCTCTCTGTGGAGCTAATCAGGAGCTAAAGAATTGCTGACAATATTGTGTAACTCCCCTAAGCTTGGTAGGAGGCGTCCAAACATGCTAGCTAGGGGCTGCGCTGTGATTGGCTGACTGGATGGTGTGATCAGGCAATATAAAAGGCTGCGCCAGCTATTTTAGCCTCACTCTACTGTGAAAGCAGATAGGGATAGGTTGCTGTTGGAGATAGGGAGAGATCTCGGATCTAATAGCGATAGAAATTGTTTTTCAGCGACTGTAGCAGCCCCTGTGTGTTACAGAAGCAGTCTTTTTCCTCACTCACCCCGCTCAGTTTCATTTTTTGTGCTGTGCAGGCTCTCAGTGAGGTGCTTAGTGAGACAGTGCAGCGCACATTCACTGCAGCTGCTGCAGCTCCTCTTGCTGCAGCACTGTGTGGTGTGTGTCTCACTGCCTTTTCACAGCCTTTTCTTTTCATCCCTTAAATCCCCTTCTCCTATTTTTCCCTAAAAGTGTAGCTTCACCATCCAGTACATTTTGGTGAACGCTATATAGGAATTTTTCAGTGAGGGGTTCCCCCCTGAACCTCCCCCCCAATCCCTTACCCCCATTTATCTCTCAATTTTCCTGGTGCTCGGGTGCGCTTTGCACAGTTTAGTCACCTCCGCTGCGCAGACCGCCTGTGTGCTATTTTTTGTTGAGTGCTGCACCCACTAGGTCAGTCTTTGTAGTCACATCAGACTGCAGGACCCCTAGTGCGGCCTGTTCTCTCGCGCACCCCCATATTTTTCACCAGTAAATTCACTCTCAGTGCCCCTATAAGTGTTACTTTACCTCACAGCATCTATTGAGGTTAAAGTTATACACTATATAGGGATTGTAGTGTGAGGGCCCAAACAACCTCTGTGGCTGGTACCACACAGCACCTGGCCCAGTCCAGTCCCAGAGAATCCTTTTTTTTTTATATCACAGCAGTGTCATTTACTGCGCTGTGACAGCCGACCGTAACGTGTACACCAACACCACAAACACACGTTACTCTTTGTGTAGGCCACACTAGATTCAAATAAAGTGTAGCAGACTCATACAGTGCCATTAGTGTTTCCTATACCTGTTTGTAGTCCTACAGGAATAATCACACTAATCCCTAATAATTACTTTCTTGCCGTTCTGAATCCATCGATAGAGACGAAGAAGGCAGGGAGTAAGGGACGTCCCTGCGGCGGCCACGGAAGAGGTGCATCAGCAGCTAGACATGGTGCACATCCAGAGCAAGCAGCAGGTCCAAGTCACTCAGCACCTACTTTCACCCGGCAGCAGTCATTTATGCGCTGCTTGTTAGGAGCGCAGGGCCATAGGCTGATAAGAGAGGATCAAGTAGAAACTGTTGTTGGTTGGATGGCAGCTGAGGCATCCACCTCAATGAGCGCAGCATCCTCACAGGACCTCTCCACCACATCGGGTCAGGCCACTGAAGAGCAGTACCCATCTGCTTCTTCACCGCCCTCTAAATTGCCCAGACATTCAGAGGGCCAGGAGCCAACCTTAATCCTCTTCTCAGAATCTGTTGGCTTGGAATCTGTGTGCCAGCCAGACAGCATTCCTGCAGCTGAAGAAGAGGTAGTGTGCACAGATGCGCAACCACTGTGTGCGTCTGAGGAAGAAGTGGAGGGTGGGCCAGTGCCCACAGTGACCAGACCCCAGTCAGCAGATGATGATGAAACTCAGCTGCCAGTTTCTGCTGACGAACGTGTATTGGTTGACGAGGTCCTTGACCCATCATGGCATGCTGAGGGGCAGCAAGCAAGTAGGGATAGCTCAGAGGAAGATCTTGAAGGTGTGGCGCAGGGTGGCAGTCCACGTGGGAGAGGAAGAGGGAAAAATTGGTTGTCGGCTCCCTCAACTTCAGCACCCGCTAGGAGCAGGGCTCTTTTAAAGAGCACAAGGGGTGCGCCCAAGAGTTGTGGTGCATGGGCCTTTTTCGACCAAGTTGCAGAAGACATTATAGTAGTCAGATGCAAGCTTTGTCGACAAACTGTGCGGAGAGGGAAGAACGTCAGCAACCTTAATACCACCAATATGTTGACGCATGTCAGGAAGAGGCACCCTGTGGAGTGGCAGCATCACACCCAAGATGATTCGCCACCTGCAGCTGGTCCCCCACCTTCCACCTCTTCAGCCACAGCGGCCACCTCTTCCTCCAGCTCGCAAGCAGCTGCTCTCGCTTCCTCGCCAGAATGCCAGGGTGCATCTGCAGGCAGTGTTGTACGGTGGCACACTGTCTGAAATTCATCAGCATCAGCATCCCAATCGCTAGCATCCTCACACTCCCAATCCAGTGGGCAGCCATCTGTCACACAGGTGTGGGAGAAAAGGCGCCCGTACTCGGCAAATCACCCACGAGCACAGGGCATGAATTCTCGCATTGCCAAACTGCTTGCAGTGGAAATGCTACCATTCTGGCTGGTCAGCAAGCCAGCCTTTATCGATATGTTGGGGTTTTCAATGCCACAATACAGCGTTCCCAGCCGCTTCTACTTCATCAGGCAAGCCGTCCCTGCCCTGCAACAGCATGTGGAGCGTAAAATTAAGCATGCGCTTCAAAATGCAGTTAGTAGCAAGGTCCACCTGACCACCGACGCGTGGACCAGTCAGCATGGCCAGGGACGCGACTTTCCATTGGGTAAATGTAGTTGAGCCTGGAACTGAAGTAGACAGTGCAAGTGCGCGGGTCCTGCCAACTCCACGGATTGCAGGCCTCTCCTCCATACAAATTGACTCCTCCTCATACTCTTCGTCAGACTCGCCTGCACCCAGATGTACCACAACAACCGATTTCAGCACTGCATCGGCCAAACATCAACAGGCCGTGTTGAAATTGGTTTATCTGGGTGATGTTAGCCACACCGCAACCGAGCTGTGGAACACGCTCAAGGAGCAGAGCGACATGTGGCTTGCGCCGCTCAACCTTCAGCCAGGTATGGTGGTGTGTGACAACGGTCGAAACCTAGTTGCGGCTCTGGGCCTAGGTGGTGACTCACAGTCCATGCCTTGCCCATGTCCTAAACTTGGTGGTGCAGAGTTTCCTTAGGAACTATCCTGACCTTGAGGAGCTGCTGCACAAAGTCAGATACGAGTGCTCTCATTTGCGGCGTTCAAGCATGGCTGCATCGCGCCTTTCAGCCATGCAGCGCAGATTGGGCCTGCCCAAGCACCGCATCATTGTTGACCTCCTCACCAGGTGGAATTTCTCTTTGCACATGCTGCGGAGGTTGTGTGAGCAGCAACCTGAAATTATGGAGTTGCAGCTGCAGCAGGTGCAAAGTAGGCGACACACATCTCAGCCCTCCCATTTTACAACCACAGAGTGGGCATCCATGAAGGACATATGCACCATTTTGAAGTGCTTCGGGGACTCCACTCTGATAGTGAGCGCGGATGCTGCCCTACTCAGCCTGACTATTCCCTTATATGCCTTATAGAATCATAACTTAAAGGACTTAGGGATGAGGTTTCTCTGGAAGAGGAGGAGTATGATGAGACACTTGCACCAACCAGGCAATCTTCATCAGCCCGGTTGGTACAAAGCTCTGTGGGTGCCTCACAAAGATCTAGGCAGGACACAGCAAGAGATGAGGATGAAGATGACTATGAGGATGAGGCAGAGGAGGAAAGTACACAGCGCTCTACTAGTAGTCACCAGATAGAGCATGGATAGGGTGATACAGAGCAGCCAGAGCACATTCCTCCAGCTGGTGACAGCGATGCATGGCCAGTTGGCAGCCTTCAGCACATGAGTGACTTCATGCTGCAGGGTCTGAGAAACGACCCACGCGTGGCTCGTATTGTCCACACAAATGGCTACTGGGTGGCCAACCTCTTAGATCCACGTTACTGGGACAGCCCTCAAAGTCTAATTACACCGTTAAACCGGGCGCGTAAAATGCAGGAGTACCAAGACGCACTGGTTAATTCACTCATGTACTCTTTTCCACCGCATAGCAGTGATGTGCATGCACTAGCAGGCACCTCAGTGCGTCCTGGGCACAGCGGAATCCGTTCAGAAGCCAGTAGCAGAAGCAGTACATCTGCTGCTGACAGGTTCAGTATACACTACCTGTTCCAACGGTTTCTGAACCCGCAAACAGTTCGGGCACCATCAGCACAGACAGTGCAACGCACTAGGAGGCAATGTTACCGTGACATGGTGGCATAATACCTCTCCACCCCTGTCAGTGTGCTTCAGGATGGATCTTCCCCCCTCAAGTTTTGGGTCTTCAAGTTGGATACATGGCCCAAGCTTAGCCAGTATGCCTTGGAGGTCCTGGCTTGTCCTGGTGCCAGTGTGATTTCTGAACGCGTCTTTAGTGCAGCTGGCAATGTACTAACAGACCAACGTACCAGACTATCCGCTGCAAATGTGGATCGGCTTACATTCCTAAAAATGAATCAGGCCTGGATTTCTGGTGACTTTTGCTGCCCTGGGCCAAAGTAGACAGGTTACATGCATGGTTGGTAGCAGTATGCATGCTCTGTCATGTGCCTATGTTGCACACAGCGTCATCTGTTATGCCCGTGCTCTGGCCTCTACTACCAACATCTAGCACCTGGTTCTGTGACTGACTCTTTCACCTCATACTGTTTTCCATGGACTCTAGTACCGTCAGCTAGTGCCCATTTCCGTGACTGCTGATTTCACAGCATGCCGTGTTTCTGGGCTCTAGTACTGCCAGCTAGTGCTCATTTCTGTGTCTGCCACTTTCACAGCATGCCGTGTTTCTGGGCTCTAGTTCCACCAGCAAGTGCCCATTTCCGTGACTGCTGATTTCACAGCATGCCGTGTATCTGGGCTCTAGTACCGCCAGCTAGTGCCTATTTCCGTGACTGCCACTTTCACAGCGTGCTGTGTTTCTGGGCAACAGTACTGCCAGCTGTACCTCGTTAGACCAAAGTGGAAAAAAAGGACGACAGATGCTAAACACCTATAGGCAGAAGCACAAGAGGCGGGATCCAGCCACGCCGGCTGTTTCCTGGCAGTGAAGTGCGGACACAGGTGCCTCCCTCGAGGGGTAAACCAAGTTCCAGCATAGTCAGCTGGTTCTCGGGAGTGCCCAAGGGCACAGGTACCTCCTGCTTCAAACCGTGCTTCGACAATGCTCGCCGTTACACGGTTGTGTCCGCCACACTGTTCCAACCCCCCCGCCATACATCATTCCAGCTCAGTTTGCTGTTATCCGTGGTGTCGGCAGTGTAGGAGCCCCCTACGTGGACTCCGGGACCTGGCACTCAAGGCATTTCTTGACAGTGCCAGTAGGCCCTGCTCCTCCCCTGCTGCAAATGCGGAGTAAAGAAGACTGTGTCCAGGTTGTGGGGGCAAAATGTGGCTTTTGCACCTTCTGCCGAGAAGACATTACTCTGGTAGAAGACCCAAGACAGGGAGACAGATGCAGAAGACCCAAGACAAGAAGACAGATGGAGATGTCCCCGGACTCCTGTCTTTTTGCTCTTGAACTTGCGTCTTTGTTGTTTTTTTGGGCTTCTCTGCAGTGCTTTTGGCTTATGTCACTACTACATTGTGTTATCCGGGCTACAGTAATGTCAGCTGTTGCCCAGTACAACCACTGGCACTTTTACCTTCTGCTGCTTATCTGGGTTCCAGTAACGTCAGCTGGTTCTCAGTAGAGTCAATGGCTTAGGTCCCTCCTTTGTGGTATCCGAGTTCCAGTAACGTTTGCTGGTCCTTGGTAGTGCATTCTGGCACAGGTACCTCCTGCTTAGTTAACGAGCTCCGGTAACATCAGTTGGTGCCCGTTAGTTCCATTGGCTCTTATGCTGATTTTTGCTGCCTATACGGGTTCCAGACTCACCAGCTGGTTTTCTCAAGTTCCTCTGCCTGCTGTTACTTCTGCATATTTCCTCTGAGTTTGGGACATTCTGCGACCAGCCAATAGCAGAATAACCAAAGACGGAGGTTTAGTAAGCAGTAGGAGCAGATGTACATGAACCAAAAGCAGAATATCAATATGCAGAATTACTGAATAACAGTAATATAATCAGCAGAAGAAGACTAAGCATGGTTTAAAGGGAGTGTATCCGCTCCTCCAAGTGGTGCTCCGGGAAACTCCCTGCAAAGCAAGGTGAGCTGAACGCAGAAACATGTCAGTCAAAGGGCATATTGACACCACCAACGGCAGTTTTAATTTAATAATGTAAAATCACTAACCCTAACTATCCCTTACCACTAACCCTAACCCTAACTAACCCTAACCACTAACCCTAACCCTTACCCTAACCCTACTAACCCTAAACTCTAACCCCTAACCCTGCTAACCAGAAGCATAACCCTAACCCTACTAACCCTAACTCCTAACCCTACTAGCCATAAGCATAACCCTAAATCCTAACTCTTCTAACCCTAACCCCTAACCCTAGCCCTACTAACTATAAGCATAACCCTAACCATAAACCCTGACTCTACTAACCCTAACTAATCCTAACCCCTAACCCTTACCCTAACCCTACTAACCCTAACCCTAAACCCTAACCCCTAACCATAGCCCTACTAATCCAAACCCGAAACCCTAATCCTACAAACCCTAACCCCTAACCCTAATAACCTTAACCCCTAACCCTAATAACCCTAACCCCTAATCCTACTAACCATAAGCATAACCTTAACCCTAACTAACCCTAACTCCTAACCCTTACCCTAACCCTAACCCTACTAACATATCCATAATGCTAACTAACCCTAACCCCTAACCCTACTAACCCTAACCACTAACCCTTACCCTAACACTTACTCTACTAACCATAAACTCTAACCCTCCCCCAACTAATCCTAACCCAAAGAAAAAACACCGCTGTTAAGAAGATGGCGACCAGTTTTCCTGCTACAGCTTTCGCTCTGTGCATTTTTCTAGCGATTATTTTGCTCCTCTGCCTCTGCAAACTCCTTCCCCATTATCCTGAGGTGTTTCCCCTCCATTTTATCCATTATATAGCACTGTAGTGGTCATTTTGTAATTCCGATTTTTTTTCTCCCATTGGTTTGCATTGATATCGGATATCGGAAATTCCGATATCTGATATTTTTCAATATCGGAAATCGGAATTCCGATACGATATTGGGCAATATCGCTCATCTCTAATCACTGCATACATCAAGAGGGTCCATTCACTTCCTGTGCTCTGGTGCTGTTGCTGCTACCTGTAGGATAAATTACCCGTATATAGCTAGCCCCAGGTGCAATTGGAATATAGGTCACACATTTTTTTGGTGCGGTATCTCCGTGTAGCTCATATCTGTGTGTACTCAAATTTTGGCCAGTTTGCGACTTTTTCTTTTTTTGGCCTGACTGTCACTTTAGGTTAAATACAGCAGTATTTAGAAAAAAAAAATACAAGCCGCACATTTGTCGTAGTGGTATCTCCATGCCAGCTCATATCTGTGTGTGCTCAAAGTTTTGCCAGTTTACTGCGGTTTTCTTTTTTTAGCCTGGGTGAAACTGTCTTTATATACAGCACTAGTTAGCCTAAAAATAAAAAAAAACACAGCACACATTTGTTGTAGTGGTATCTGTGTGTGCTCAAAGTTTTGCAAGTTTACGGCGGTTTTCTTTCTTTGTCCTGGGTGAAACTGCATTTATATACAGCACTATGTTGCATTTATTTACAAAACTGGCCACATTTTACAGTGGGGTCTATCTCTGACACACCTCATAAATCCGTGTGCCATAAATTGAGGCATTTTAGGCCTAAATTCCCTTTTTTGGGAAGTGTCACTCTTGTTATATCCAGCAGTCTTTTGCATCCACCAAAAAACAAAGATACATATTTTACAGTGTGGTATATCTGTGACACGCCACATACGTCCGTGTGATAAAAATTTGTGGATTTTAGGCCGGTACTCCATTGTTTTCCTGTCTGCTACTCAAGTTATATACAGCACTATGTTGCATTTTTTTACAAAACAAGCCACATTTTACAGTGGGGTCTATCTCTGACACACCTCATACATGCGTGTGCCATAAATTGAGGCTGTCACGTGCCCTGTCCTGTGTGACACGGCCAGCAGGCCGGTAACTAATACAACAGGACACAGCATGTGCAATTGTCCAGTGTGACGTGGTCCGCAGGCCGGTAACTAATACAACAAGACACAGGGGATAGGGAAACATTTACAATGGTGGGCCCTGCGATAGGGAACGGGGGACGTGGAGACCTCATGCACTCCCCTGAGTCAGTGTCCCTAACACTCCTAATGTTCCCTATACAGGCTCCTCACCTGTCGCCGATCAGGATACCTGTCACCCTAGCACACCCTACACCTATTCCTTACTAGGGAGCTGGGTAGTGCAGGCACTGGCCCCACCACTGTACTAACACCAACATGAGGAAAAGTGACAAACAGGGAAACACTTAGCTTTGCTCTGATGCACTTGCTCCAGGCAACAGAGTCCAACACCTGAGTACATCTTCCTCCCACCGTGTCCAACACCTGGGTGCAGCTGTCCAGCAACGGAGTCCAGCACCTGAGTGCAGCTGTCCAGCAACGGAGTACAGCACCTGAGTGCAGCTTCCAGCAACAGAGTCCAGCAACTGAGTGCAGCTCTACACCATAGATGCCACTCCACCAAGCTTTGCAAGAATTCTTCACTGACACCATAGCTGCCACTCCACCATGCTTAACACGAACTCCTCGCTGACAGCATAGCTGCCACTCCAGGACTCTGACTGAGCTGTCCTGGACTCTCCTCAGCCCCTTCCTTCACCCAGCATGGTTGGAAAAGACCAACAATATCACCAACCTCAGTGAGCACAACTGACACACCTTTACTGAGTAAACACACCTGTTAGTGATTCCCGTGCAATTATGGGTCGCTGTTATGAATGGGTCACCGGGGAAAAAAAAACAAAACAAAGCTAAGTCACAGAAAACCAGAGAGGTTGGTAACTATGCAGATTGCAGAGCCCTGATCCTAGCCACACAACTAGCAGCAGCAGCCGTGGAGCTTAGCTACGATGGTCCTAGATGCTTCATCAAAGCCGGAGGACTAAATAAGCTTGAAGCAAGAAAAGGGGAAAACTAACTGCCCCAGAGCAGACCCCAAAGGAAAGACAGCCCCCACACAAGTATTGACGGTGAAACAAGATGAAAGCACAAACACAGGCAGGAAAATAGGCTGGGCAAACGATGGGGCCCACACTAGCTAGAAAGGATAGGAATGGAAAGACACTGTCTGCAATCTGCAAAAAACCCTACAAAAATAAAGTCCAACACTTCTGATAGCAAAATTAACCCTGAAGTCACTAGACTTCTCCCACTATATCAGCACTCTGAAATATTCTGAGACAGAGCAAAAAGAGGCCAATCTAATAAGGGACTAAAAGCAAATTGGCAAATACAGATAAATAAGAGAGGAAATTTAGCGCAGCCCCAGCCGGGGCTGGCTGACCACAAAAAAAACTGAATAGACCAACAAAATCAAGTGTAAACATTAGCAGAAAAACTTAGATTTAGATGACTGGAACAGAGCTGAAAACAAAGACCTGACAAGCCAGAAGGAATCACCAGCACCAGACTAGGGCATCGGCTGTCTTAAATCCAGTCTGAGATTCCTGAGGTCCAATCGTCATCCTCATTATCAGGTGGCAGATCACTACTGATTAAATCAGCCTCACTACCTCCAGTTACCACCAGAGGGAGCCTGGAAGGAGAACTCACAACTGGTGGACTGGAAAATGAACTCACAACAGGTCACCCTCCCAGGGCAGCGGGGTACTCGGTACCGGGCCGGTGTCAGGGGAGATGAGTCACAGCAGTGGTGACACGGTCCATGGCCCTGGGCGCCCAAATCAATGGTTGTTTTTAATGTAGTTTATGTGAATAATTCGTGATGCCACCTGTGGTGTTCGGCAAGGGAGGTGTTAAGCCGACGCTGCATGCAGATCCATTGGGACTGATGGTGTGGTGCAGCAAAGATGGTGTGGCTCCCCACAGGTGGAGCTGTAGTCCCAGGGCAGTGTAGGTGCTATGGATGAGGAGAGGCGCTGGATGGTATTGATGCTGGTACCCAGATGTAGCGGTGCCAAAGGTGTTAGCGCACAAATGAATGGAGGACACCAGAGCTGCAGTTTCAAAGCTTTACTCACAGTTTGTGGTACACACTGGTGCCCGCCTCTGTGCCGTGTCCTCCGGGGCAAAGACTCAATCAACCTCCCGGGCAAGTCAGGGCTCTCCTTTCCAACACTCCGCCAACATGTACCTTCCTGAACGACTCCGCCAATGCGCCTTGTGGTGTGAAGCACTCCAGTACTTAGTAACCCTGGAATGCCTCCTAAGAGATGTTCCTAGAACTCTACTTGCACGGCAGACAGCTGTAGCCTGCTTCGGGGATGCCTCACTCCCGGCTCTCTATCTGTGTTGCTGTTGTGCCTCAAGTCTTAGGCCTCTTTCACACTTCCGTTTTTTACAATCAGTCAAAATCCGCCAGGTTTTGAAAAAAACGGATCCGCAAATTTTTTTTGCGGATTCGTTTTTTTCCCCATTGACTTCCATTATCGGCGGATTTTGACAGATTCCTGTCCGTTGCATCCGTTTTTGTGAGGATCCGCCATAATGTTGCTGTCCGTTAACATCCTCAAAGATTTCCAAACGGAGCTTGCAACGTTTTTTTGGCCGGCAGATCCTCCAGACACTGATTTAACCCCAAATTCTGTCTGGGTGCCTGACAAAAAAAAAATCTCTCTCTCTCTCTCTCTCTCTCTCCCCTTCCCCAGCCAGCGGTTCCTTTAAATTTCCTCATTTTGCGGATCCGTCAAACAGCGGATCCTGTGGCATCCGTTCACATCAGTTAAGAACGGATCCGCTTCTCCACCTTTTTGGCGGATTGTAACTGACACAAAAAACTGAAGTGTGAAAGAGGCCTTAGATGGGAGTAATGCATTTACAGCCAACTACTCCACCGGTGTCTGCTGCACAACCATAAATGTCCATACAACCTCAGGGACCGGGCCCTGGCCTTGCGCTGAGAACCCACAGGCAGGGTTCCTCTTCCAACCCATGTCTCCTTTCTGTTCTCTACTCCTTCATTCCGTACTTGACTCTCTTTCTTATGGATGCTTAGGTTACAGTTCTACGTCTTTTCACCTTTTTTACTTTCCCGTGCCAGCTGGCTCAGGTCACTGAGGCAGCTGCAGCACTCCTTCCTCCATCCCTTCTTCCAGGTATCCTCACTCCTCTCCGAGTGGCTTCCTACTCCGCCGACCTTCTGTCAGACTGCCCCTAAGGGACTGACCTGTAATTCTAAACCTTCCCAATCTTTTATATGGATCTAAACTCCTCCCACCTCCCAACACATCCAGTGTTCCAAGCAGGGAACCACCAGAGGTGCTCTGCTACTCTATAAGCACTGAGCCACAATGTGGTTGTGCAGAACTACCCTGTTGTGTGAGATGAGAGTGTTGGAGTGTGGAAAGGAGCTCCCAACTTACCCAGACGGTGGGGCACCACACCATAGGAGAAGGTGCAGTACCCCTGTGGCGACTGAGCCTCAAGGGCACCACATACCCCCCATTAAACACAACACGTCTGCGGGCTGCAAGGTAAACAAAGTTGACAGCAGAGAAACATAAAAAAATTTTACAATGCAAAACAAACTTTTCTTATACTAAGCTTCCTAATATAGGAGGTACTCATTCTTGAACGTTACCAACAATTCTAAGTAAACAGTGCAAATCTTACTCAATTCAAAAGTGCTGTACTCTGTAACACATTTCTTTATCATCTTTCGCTCTTCTATACGCAAGACGCTGACCGCAAATACCAGGTCCGTCTCCTGTCACTTTCAATTCTTTATTCAAATTGCTCATCTCTATATCAGACATTCCTAATTCTTCTAGTAAAAGCCAATTCTCAGTTACTGATACTCTTATAAAACACATTATCAAAAACTCTTCAATAAAAAAGTTTAAAGATTCTTGTAAGTGCTGGACACCGCTCCCAGCCTGGATTTCTTGCAGTGTCCTTAGAGGTAGACATCATCTTCGAAAAGTGTCTATGCAAAACATTATCTTTGCAAAGTGTCTATATGTAAAACCAAGAAAGGGCACCTAAAGAGTGCAACTATTTACAAGAAAGTTTGGGATCACACAGCGTTCATGATCTCCTCAGTTCAAATGCAAAGGCTGCCAGTCAAAAACTAGGCAACAACTGAAAAAAAACATGATAAACAAAAAGAAGGCACAACTGGTGCAAAATACCCTTCTGGGTAACGAGATTTACTGTTGATCCCCTCCTGGGGATCTGGAAACTGTACTGGAACTGCTACCAGATGTGGTACTGGGAATGTCCTCATCCTGTTGCTGGTTGCTTGCCGTAGGATACTGGGGCTGTGGAAAAGGGAACCCATGATGCATCTCAATGCCCATCAACTGTTCCTCCTCAATAGGTGGTTCCGCTGCTCTAGTATGAGGTCTAGCACCAAGGGATGCCTAAGCCAGCTGGCTCAGGTCACTGAGGCAGCTGCAGCACTCCTTCCTCCATCCCTTCTTCCAGGTATCCTCACTCCTCTCCGAGTGACTTCCTACACCGCCGACCTTCTGTCAGACTGCCCCTAAGGGACAGACCTGTAATTCTAAACCTTCCCAACCTTTTATATGGATCTAAACTCCACCCACCTCCCAACACATCCAGTGTTCCAAGCAGGGAACCACCAGAGGTGCTGTGGTACTCTCTAAGCACTGAGCCGCAATGTGGTTGTGCAGAACTACACTGTTGTGTGGGGTGCGAGTGTTGGAGTGTGGAAAGGAGCTCCCAACTTACCCAGAAGGTGGGGCACCACACCTTAGGAGAAGGTGCAGTACCTCTGTGGCGACTGAGCCTCAAGGGAGCCACAATTACACTAACCACCACCGGGGGCAAAACTATCTCTAAAAATACCAGTGCAATGACCATACTGGCCACCGGGGCAAAGCTATCTCTAAGCACAAAGCTTAGAGAGAGAAAAAAAAAGGTTACCAGTGCTCTTATCTGACATGATCCCGCATGGATCATGACAGAGGCATTTTAGGCCTAAATTCCCTTTTTTGGGCAGTCTGTCACTCTCGTTATATACACACAGTGCCTGTGCTGATAAACATTTCCACATTGGGGGGTACATTTTTTAAAAATCTACTATAGGCATCACAGACACCCTTGACAAAAATTGGACTGCCTGAAGCAGCACAGAACACATTAACCCTGGTGATTTAGTGGTGGAGAATGAGGAGACATAATGATAAATCATACTGAAATCAAACAAACAAATAAATAAAAAATGTGAATCCACATAGATATGTAGCCAGAATGTGTCCAACGAGATATGTTTGTCCCTAGCAACAGCTCAGAGACAGGGATATAAATTAAAATATAATAGTATTTCAATATTTTTCTATTGTAGAGGTATACACTAGGTCCTAAGAAGATGGTCCAGAGATGGTAAAACTAGAAAATATAAGAATAAATGGGAAAAATATACATACATCTCATTTTTATGGCAGTTCACCCCTTGGGGAGTAACATTTGTTTTGGTTTCAAATTAGTAAAGGGCATCATAAAAACACCCTTGCACAGAAATTGAGTGACTTTTGCATCAATGAATACATTCCCCCCGGTGTTCTACTGGTTGTGGATGATGAGGATGAGGATAATGAGGATAACACCAAACAGACCAAATTAGGAAGCGGATACCCATGTGGGGTTGTGAAGAGGTGCATGAGAATACACCTTCACAAAAAAGACAATGTATTTGAGGTTATGTTTCGCTGTTTTCATTCAATGGTGTACAGAAGTCTTGCCCAATCCAGCCCTTGTTCATTTTTATAAAAGCCAGCCTGTCAGCATTGTCAGTTGACAGTCGGATGCGCTTATCTGTTATAATTCCACCAGTGGCACTAAAAACCTGCTCTGACAGAATGCTAGCAGAAGGGCAGGCCAGGATCTCCAAGGTGTAGAGAGTCAGTTCATGCCATGTGCCCAGCTTGGATACCCAATAATTAAAAGGCACAGAGGAATCCCGGAGGACGTTTGTACGATCTGCAAGGTACTCCCTCAGCATCTTCCCAATCATTGCACTTCTTGTGACAGCACCCCTTGCCTCTGTGCCGGCACGATGGGAGAGTCTGAAAAAACTTTCTCAGAACTTTGCCATTGTTCCCCTGCCTTAGCTGGATTGTACTTCTGACTCCTTGGTTGTACAACAAACTCTGACGTCTGCTGCCAGCGTTCTCACATGGGAATTTTTTCAGTAATTCCGCTACAAGGGCCCTCTGGTACAGCAACATTTTTGTACACCTCTCTGCCTCTGGAAGAAGAGATTGAAAGTTCTCCTTGTAGCGTGAGTCTAGAAGTGTCACCAACCAGTAATGAGAGTCACCGAAAATTTTTATAATGCGAGGGTCACGGGAAACGCAGCGCAACATACAGTCAGCCCAATGCATCCCAGACTGCTAACAGGCAACACCTCCGTGTCGTCACCATGGGGATGACTGACCATACTGTCCTCTTCCTACTTGTCTTCAGACCTACAACACTTACAACGAACCTCAGTAAGATCATAGTACAAACATCATTGTAAATATCTTCTTGTAAATACACCCCTGTATTTTTAAGCTCCCCAACCCCATTTTAGATTGTAAGTTGCCACGAGCAGGATTGTTTTGTTTGGGTTAAATTATTGTTATCGTTGTTACTTAGTGTAGATTGTAAGCTGTCACGAGCAGGGTAGTTTTATTTTGGTTTAATTATTGGAGTATTGTTATCGTTGTTATGTAGGACTGTTGAGTTTGAAATTGTTAAACTGTAAATATGCTTTTGCGCTATAATAACTTTCAATATTCTAATTAGAACACAGATGAGCAGAATGGAGATGATAATTATGGTGTCATTGACGCTCACCCTCTTGGTGGATTCCTCAAAGTTTTGGAGGATGGTACACATGTCCGACATCCATGTCCACACCTCAGATGTTATGTGTGAAGACAGAACTGAATACCGACAACCTTGTTGATGCTGGTAGATTAGTCACTAACTGCCCTCTTATGCTCAGAAATCCTTTCCTACATCTGTAGGGTAGATTTCCAAGGCCTGGGGGCATCAAACACCAGTCAGTGAGCTGGAAGCAGCAAGTGCTGCTGAATTACGGCAAGGGCGGATGAAACTGTAGCTGACATTCTAAAATGGGTATTTAGAGCATTGTATTTCTACCAGCAGATCTGCCAGCTCCGTGTCGCTTTTCAAAAAACATTGAACAGTTCGATTAAGCACATGAGCCAGGCATGGCACGTGTGTGAGCTTGCCTCGCCAAAGAGCAGCCACCAGTTTCCAGCCATTGTCACACACAACCATGTTTCAGCCACCGATCTGCCTGCTCTTTCAGAGCTGTCCAAAACTCTTCAACATTTTGGGGTTTGTCACAGAAGTATATAAGCTGCAGCACAGCCTGTTCCCGCTTTCATTTGGCAGTGCTGCAGTGCTTCAAGCCTGTGACTGATGTGCTACCTTTTCTAGCTGGAGGCTGAAGAGGAGGCGAAGGAGGAGGTGCAGGAGCTGTAGACTGTGAGGGCAACCCAGATTGACGTAGGGCCCGCAATACTCAGGATTTGGGAGGATGTGCACTATACCAAGGTTGGAGTGGGTCCCGGCTTCCACTATGGTAACCCATTGTGCCCTCAGTGAGATGTACTGTCCCTGACCACAAGCACTTGTCCATGTGTTTGTGGTTAGGTGGATTTTCCAAATAACAGCATTGTGGAGGGCACGGGTAACGTTGTGGGACACGTGTCTGTGTAATACCGGGATGGCACACTGGGACAGATATTCCCGCATGTTTGTGCCCTCAGGGTGACACTCGACTCTGCTCTCTCTTTCAAGCTAAGATCCAAGCCCTTGCCTCCTCCTGCCCATTACAGCTCAAAAACATTTCCTGAATCCGTACATTCTAAGAAAATTCAAAAATGTTTGTGCATGCCCTCATGATCTTCCTCCTCGACTATTGCACCTTATACTCTCTAGCCTCCCCTCTAGCAATCTTGCACCACTCAAATCTATCCAAAACTCTGCTGCCAGAGTAATCCAACTGTCCCTCCATTATTCTCCAGCCTCTCCTCTCTGCCATGCCCTTCACTGCCTTCCTATTGCCCATAGGCTACAGTTCAAAGCCTTCCACAACCTGTCTCCTCCATACATCTGTGACATGGTCTCCCAAAGTCCGACTGGGTTATGACTACTTCTGCGCAAACCCAGTGTGCCGTCAGCGAGATGTACCGTCCCTGCCCACAAGCACTTGTCCGTGGTTAGGTGCACTTTCCCTGTAACAGCATTGTTGATGGCCTGGGTAATGTTGTGGGACACGTACTTGCTTGTGTAATGTTGTGATGGCATACCCGGAGAATTAGTGGCAGGTGGGGACTGAGTACCTTGTTACTGTCAGCGCCATCAGGTTGCGTAAAGCGTCCGTCTCCCATGAGACTAAAATGCAACATTTAGAGCGCAAGCAGAAAAGAAATTTGTGAATTTAGCACTGTGGCCTGTGGGCCGTTGGCTGCATCTTTCCACTTACGGTCCAAGGCTGGTGTATGGACAACTGAAGGCTGCGCTGGGACAAGATCGTGGATGTGCTTGATTATGGTGCTGTTTGACTGTTGTCAAAGGTAGGTGCAGGGCAGAAGGCATCTTCGCATGCACCGTGGACAGGGGATTGGCTTACACGCATAACAGCGGAAGAAACAGTGGTGTCAACGGCAGACACTGTTCATGGAGCCTGATGTTCAACCAACAAAGTTGGCTGCTTTGCTACATGTGCCTGATCATGCTGGTGGTGGTAAGGCTGATTATTTTACTACCCCTGCTGATGCGGCCATGACCGATGTTACAAACGTCTTTTTTGAGGTTATCAGCAGAGTCTTTAAAAAAAAGCAACACTGGTAGGGGGACATTCATTATCTCCCTCTCCCACACCACCTCCTCACCTCGACACCTGTCTTTTGATGTTCCCCAAGGCTCTGTTCTAGGACCCCTACTCTTCTCCATCTACACCTTCGGCCTGGGACAGCTGATGTAATAGCACGGTTTGCAATATCATCACTACGCCGATGACACGAGGATCTGCCTATCTGTACCTGACATCACCTCCTTACTGACCAAAATCACACATCTTCCCACTATATCATCCTTCTTTTCTGCTCGCTTTCAAAAAGTGGACATGGACAAATCAGAATATATCATCTTTCAAGAACTTCATGCTAAGTACACCTGAGAGCTGTGCATGCCTCATTCAGTACCACTTTAGTAAGAGGTAAACTTTGCCCTAGAGAAAATGATTTTCCAGACATTCACTGCCATTTTTTTGCACATTTTTTGCAGCTGTGATCTTAATCATAGAATCATAGAATCATAGAATCGTAGAGTTGGAAGGGACCTCCTGGGCCATCTGGTCCAACCCCCTGCTCAAAGCAGGATTCGCTAAATCATCCCAGTCAGATGTCTGTCCAGCCTCTGTTTGAAGACTTCCATTGAAGGAGAACTCACCACTTCTCGTGGCAGCCTGTTCCACTCATTGATCACTCTAACTGTCAAAAAGTTTTTTCTAATATCTAATCTGTGTCTCCTCCCATTCAGTTTCATCCCATTGCTTCTAGTCTTTCCTTGTGCAAATGAGAATAAAGTTGATCCTTCTACAATGTGACAGCCCTTTAGATATTTGTAGACAGCAATTAAGTCTCCTCTCAGTCTTCTCTTTTGCAAACTAAACATTCCCAAATCCTGCAACCTTTCCTCATAAGACAGGGTTTGCAGACCGGTCACCATTCTGGTCGCTCTTTTCTGAACTTGCTCCAGTTTGTTGATGTCTTTTTTAAAATGTGGTGCCCAAAACTGGACACAATATTCCAGATGAGGTCTGACCAAAGAGGAGTAGAGGGAAATAATGACTTCACGTGATCTAGACTGTATGCTTCTGTTAATACATCCTAGAACTGCATTTGCCTTTTTTGCTGCTGCATCACACTGTTGACTCATATTCAGTCTGTGATCTATTAGTATACCCAAGTCTTTTTCACATGTGCTGTCACTTAGCCCTATTCCTCCCATTCTATATATGCTTTTTTCACTTTTATTGCTCAGATGTAGTACTTTGCATTTCTCCCTGTTAAAAACCATTCTGTTAGTTACTGCCTACTTCTCCAGTTTATTTAAATCTTTTTGAATCCTCTCTCTCTCTTCTCTAGTATTAGCTATCCCTCCTAGCTTTGTGTCATCAGCAAATTTAATCAGTTTACCCTCAATTCCTTCATCTAAATCGTTGATAAAGATGTTGAACAATACAGGGCCCAGGACAGAGCCCTGTGGTACCCCACTTGAGACATTCTTCCAACTGGATGTGCAGCCATTTACGACCACTCTTTGGGTCCGATCACTAAGCCAGCTATGAATCCACCTAACAGTTGCCTTGTCCATTCCATACTTAGTCATTTTTTCAATAAGGATTGTATGAGAGACTTTGTCAAATGCTTTGCTGAAGTCAAGATATACTATATCTACAGCATTTCCTTGATCCACCCAATCAGTGATACCGTCATAGAAGGAAATTAAGTTAGTCTGACATGACTTATTAGTTACAAACCCATGCTGACTCTGTTTGATCACTTCATTCTAATCCAGGTATTGACTTACATGTTGTTTAATAATTTGTTCAAAGATCTTTCCTGGTATAGAAGTCAGACTCACCGGCCTATAGTTGCCTGGGTCCACCTTCTTCCCCTTTTTGAAGATAGGAACAACATTTGCTCTTCTCCAGTCTTCTGGCACTTCTCCTGTTCTCCAAGAATTTTCAAAGATTATGGAGAGTGGTTCAGAAATTTCTTCTGCTATCTCCTTCAGTACTCTGGGGTGTAATTCATCTGGACCTGGAGACTTGAATTCATTTAGGTTAGCTAAGTGTTTCCTCACTATCTTTCTGTTTATAGATATCCTGGATTCTTCTATTCCCTTAATAGGACAGTGAATAACAGTTGGTGTTACATTTCCTTTCTGAGAGAAAACAGATGCAAAATAGGAATTTAAAAGTTCAGCCTTCTCAACATCCTGTCTTACCATTTCATCATTTTCATCCTGTAAAAATCCTATAGCATCTTTGACTTTTCTTTTACTTTTGACATATCCCCAAAATCCTTTATTATTGCTTTTGACATCTCTTGCAAGCCTCAATTCATTTTCAGCTTTAGATAATCTGATTTGTGCCCTGCAGATTCTGCAGACAGCATTATATTCTTCTTTAGATATGCCTCCCTCTTTCCATTTTATAAACATTTTTTTCTTCCTTTTTAGCATGTGCTTAAGTTCTGTGTTCACCCATCCTGGTTTCCTTAAATGCTTCCTATTCTTCCCTCTTTTCGGAATTGTTAACAACTGTGCTTTGAGAATTTCATTTTTCAAGATTTCCCATCCTTCCTGGACATTTTTGTCTTTAAGGATATCCAGCCATTGGATCCCTCCAATTATCTTTCTGAATCCCTTAAAATCTGCCTTTCTGAAATCTAACCTTGACGTCTGAGTCTTCACAGGTCTTCCGCCTCTAGTTATCCAAAATTCTAAAATAGCATGGTCGCTACCTCCTAGGGTTCCAGCCACTTTTACCTCCTCAACCATTTCCTCCCTGTTTATAAGGATTAGATCCAAGGTAGCAGTTCCCCTTGTTTTCTCCCCTACCTTTTGGAAGATAAAGTTGTCAGCAAGAGAGGATAAGAATTTCCTTGACCTGTTAGTTTTGCCTGAGAGAGATTCCCAACAAATGTCTGGATAGTTGAAATCTCCCATGACAACTATGTCATATTTTTTGGAGAACTTGGCCATTTGATGCATAAAGAGTTCATCCATATCTTCAGCTTGCACAGGCGGCCTGTAGTAAATGCCTACAATGGTGTCCTTTCCATTGTTCTGTCCTTGTATTCTTACCCAAACAGTTTCCACAGAACTCCCAGTCTCTGAAGCTTCAATCTCTGTGCAGATATACGCGTTTCTAACATACAATGCGACACCTCCTCCTCGTTTATCAAGTCTGTTTCTTGCAAATAAGTTGTATCCTTCTAGTCTTGTATTCCAATCATGTGTATCGTCCCACCAAGTTTCAGTGATTCCAATGACATCATATTTCTTTTCCTGTGTTAGTAGTTCCAATTCTCCTTGTTTGTTGCCCATGCTTTGTGCATTAGTATAGAAACATTTTAGTTTGTGATTGGTTTCTCTTTCTCCAATATTTTTATTAATTAGATTCTTTCGTCTTTGTTCTTCCTTTCCACTTCTATTAGCAGAGTTCTCAATAGCATTTGTCAGGTGTATGGCTTTTTCTGGTCTTTTGCTTCCCTTCCCATGTTGTTCTAGTTTAAAGCTCTCCTTACAAGTGTAGCAAGGCGACTTCCAAATACATGCTTTCCAGTCTTCGTAAGGTGCACCCCATCTCTAGCAAGTAGTCCATCGTATAAGTAGTTCACTCCGTGATCCAGAAATCCAAATCGTTGCTGACGGCACCATCGACGTAGCCAGTTGTTCACCTGCAGAATCTTATTCCACCTCCTTGTTCCATGGCCATCCACTGGAAGGATGGAAGAGAAGACCACCTGCGCTCCCAGTTCTTTCACTTTCTTGCCTAAGTCTTCAAAGTCTCTGCAGATGGTTTCCAGGTCGTTTCTTGCGGTGTCATTTGTCCCCACATGTAGTAGCAGGAATGGGTAGTCATCTGTAGGTCTGAAGAGTCCTGATATCCTGTCAGACACATCTTTAATTTTTGCACCTGGAAGACAGCACATTTCTCTTGAAGTTATATCCGGTCTGCAGATAGCGGCCTCTGTTCCTCTCAACAGGGAATCCCCCATGACCACCACTCTCCGTTTCTTCTTCACAACATTTTTCTTTCTCCATCCAGGAGGACTCTGAAGGCGTACAAGGTTGCTGTTTGTTGGCAAAGTCTTATCCTGATGTATTTCTTCATCATTTTCCTGCGTGAGAGCCTGGTACTGGTTTCTGAGCAGTATGGGTGCTGACTGCCTCCTGATCCTCCTGCTTCTCTGGGTCACATGTCTCCATTCCTCTGTTTCTTCAGGTGCACTTCGAATTTCTTCTCTTTCTGTAACATGAAGAGATAATTCTGCTCTGTCCAAGAACTCTTCACCTTCCTTAATGATCTTCAACGTAGCCAAACTCTCTTCGAGATTTTGCAACTTTTCCTCCAACAGGGACACAAGCTTGCATTTGTGGCATGTGAAGTTTGGCTTTTCCACTGGTAAGTCTGTGAACATGTAGCAAGAAATGCAGCTCACCAAATGGCTCCTGGCCTCTTCCATCTTGAGATTTCTTAAAAACGATGAAAGATGAGCCAAAATTCTCGGTTTCTCCGATTTCCTCTTTTCAGCTGCAACGGCCAAAACCCAGTGATCATTGAGTTCGCGGAGACTCTTCACTTATCCCAGAAGGCACTGGGAATATGCAAATGATCTCCTCAAGACTCTTCCCCTGGTTTTCCGATTTCCTCTTTTCAGCTGCAACGGCCAAAACCCAGTGATCGTTGAGCTCGCGGAGACTCTTCACTTATCCCAGAAGGCATCTTATTGGTGTGGATGTGGTAAATTTCTAAGTCGTCATCAATACCATCATCGTCCATATGGTATCCGGTGTTTCCAAGGGTCATGGTTATGTACGTATTGTGCCATTCCTTTAACAGTGTTCGTTACACTAGGACAATTAATTTTAGACTGGAACATTAGGATATTATTCCTAATATGTATGGGTGAAAATGAAGAAGCTTGTGCCATGGGTGTGTTAATAGTTACGGTCAGTGCACTACTCTTTAAACTTAGTTTTTCACGAGCATACATTAGTTTGTTTGGTTTTCCTCCTACACTGATCTGGTTTCTCTAATTCAGCATCTCACAAACATGTTGCTTTTTGCCCTTTATACAGGCACGTGCGTCTTTTGGCAACACATTTTGGACAGGCATTTCTTAGGCGGAGTCTCACACGCGTAGCTGTTACACCGATCTTCAAACGGTCATGAAGCCGATTCTGGTAATTGATGGTGGCTAAACGACGAATCATTGTTGGCTGTATCCTGGATCTCATACCTCTCATAGCCACTGCTATTAGTCATGTACTTTCCCATTCCTGTCATCACTAGGGATGAGAGAGCATATTCGTGGGTATTTGGTACTCGGCGAGTAATGCGGTCCTCGCGGTACTTGAATCAAAACGAGTATTTCTCCACTCGCCTCACTATTCGGTTCTCCCACCCAGCAGTTGCCAATCACAATAATGCCGCACCCTTCTTGGTTGTGGGCAGCATTACTATGATTGGCTGGCCACCCAGGTTCCTATGAGTCATCAATCATAGCCTGGCACTAAGCCCTGCCTGCCGCCACCATTTTCTGCACATTGCATACAGAACATAGCTAGTGTAGGGAGAGTGTGAGCAGCTGCTAGGGAGAGTTGTGTTTTTTGGTTCAAATGAGCCAGAAATCCTCTTTGAAACCCAAAAGCTCTTTTCAGAGCTGAAAGTATAAGGTCAGGGACCGAGTAGTGACCATTTTCCCAGCTTTTTTTTAGGTCACATTTACTCCTGCAGGGCAGGTTTTTTGTGCTGCCGCCGTGCTGCATTCACAGCAAATAGCATGCACGGTACTGCACAACTGACACGCAGCCAGCACCTCTGTCTGGTGTGGTGTCTGGGGTGCGTATTCTTGCCTTAAACCTGAGGTCAGTTTTGTGTGCTGCTGCCGTGCTGCGTTCACAGTGAATAGCACGCACGGTACTGTACGACTGACACGCAGCCAGCACCGCTGCCTTGTGTGGTGTCTGGGCTGCGTATTCTTGCCTTAAACCTCAGGGCAGCTTTTTGTGCTACTAACGTGCTGCGTTCACATAATAACAGCAAATCGTACGCACGCATGGTACTGCACAACAAACACGCAGGCAGCACCACTGTCTTGTGTGGTGTCTGGGCTGAAAATTCTTGCCTTAAACCTCAGGGCAATTTTTTAGTGGCAGTACCGCTGTCTTGTGTGGTTACTGGGCTGCGTAGTCTCACCTTAAACTTCAGAGCATTTTTTTTCTGCTGCTGCGGTGCTGTTTGTAAAACACAAAGCAGTACTGTCACGTCGCCGTCAGACACAGGGACTGCTGTTCCTGCCTAGGCCACTGGGAGGCATCGGACTGTCACGTCGCCGTCAAACTCAGGAACGGCTGTTCCTGCCTCGACCTCTAGGAGGCACCGTGGTTCGCCCATGGGTGGTGGTGACAGAGAAGGGGCTCCTGCGCAGGCATCTACTGGGAGCAGACTCCACTCCTCTGTCAGTAATGAAGGAGTTGGTGCATCACCATCTGGCCTGGTCCTGGGGGCGGTCCAAATGACATCATCAGACTGTGAGCCTGTGAGGGATAGTCTGATCCTTCAAATACCTTGGGGCCGGTCTTGCAGGCCACCAGATATAGTCTTGGTTTCCCCAGTGTACTAGTGTGTTATTTGCTATTGCTGACTCTGACATTAGCCTGGATTTTTGACTCTGATACTTCCTGCTGATTTTGTACCTCTGTTGCCCTCTTGGTTTAAGACTCTGACCTTGGCCTGGATTTTTGACTCTGCTACAGACTGCCAATTTTGTACCTCTGTTGCCCTCCTGGTTTAAGACTCTGACCATTGGCCTGGATTTTGACTCTGCTACTGACTGCCGATTTTGTACCTCTGCTGCCTGCCTGGTTTAGACATGGACTCCTGACTACTCCTTCAGTTCCGTTAATTTATCCCTTTCTGATGACCATCCTGCTCTAATACTCCTCCTGGGCTTTGCTGTAATTACAGATCCCTGTATAGGGGTAAAGGGTCTCGGGGTTGCTCGGGTGCTGTCTCAATTGCAGTCCAGACTCGCACCAGACGGTCGTTACAAGTACTAAGCTGTAGTGCTACCTTCCACAAAGCACTAACTGCTCCTTGTTCCCCAATATTTGCATCTGAACATCAGCAACTATGGCAGAAAAATCCAAAATTCCTAAAAAGGCTGTTTTGAAGGGACAGGAACATGGACGTGGGGTCCTTGGTGCCCAAAAAGGCACAGAGTCTGGGAGATTTAAGAAGGTTGATGCATCTAGTTTCCTGGCGAAATTTCCCGGTCTGGATCATAAACGGGCCTGGAAGCCAGAAAAACAAGAGCAGATACTGTCTTGGATGGCTGACAAGGCCTCCACAAAATGTTCTAGCAGCACCCAATCATCCGTGACAAAACAGTCTACTGTCCATACAGATAATGCTGGGTCATCCTATTCTCAACCTTTTCCTACCTCATCACCCGGTCATGAGTCACAGGAAATGTTTAACCCCAACCTTGGTCACTCCGAGGATCTGTTTGGTCCATTTTCTTTCGTTGCCTCTGGCCTCTCACCGCGTGACATTGAAGAGGAACGTGAGGGGGTATCGTCTGTTGAAGATGGCCAAATATTTGAAACCTCACGTCCAGAAGAAAGCCACTTTCAATCCACGTGATATACCGGGAGAAGAGGTGGTGGCTGATGGTGATGACACACAGTTGCCATCTATCCAGTCGCCAATATCAATACGGAAGGAGGATGACATGGACGACGAGGTGGTCGATGATGAGACCACCGATCCGACCTGGGCCGTTGGCACGCATAGCCAGCACAGCAGCACAGAGGATGAAGGTGGATATGTAGCACCAACAAAGGCATCAAGGGCTACTGGTTTGAGCAGAGTGCGAAGTGTGCGTTCAGCCGCTGTCTGGAAATTTTTTTCCGATAGTCCTTCTGAGCCAAATGTTGTCATCTGTAGCATCTGCCATAGGAAGCTGAGCAGAGGCCAGAGCAAAAGGAACCAAAGCACCACGAGTATGCGGAAACACATGGCAGCCAAGCACCCTAGTTGGTGGGCTGAACAACAGGGTACCAAATAAGTGTCTGCGACTGCGGGTCAAACCACTGCCATGTCGCCTGTGATACGTCCATCCCAATCTGCTGGGCAGGAAGCAGGTGATCATCATACCTCTTGCTCACAAGCTGCGGTTGCACAGACACAGGCCACAACAAGCTCATCCACTTGTTTGTCACAGGAAAACGTCCAATTGTCCGTGCAACAGATGTATGAAAGGAGGCGTAAATACCAAGCCGTGCACCCACAAGCACAAATACTGAACGTGCACATTGCCAAGTTGCTAGCCACGGAGATGTTGCCGTTTAGGCTTGTGGGGACACAGTCTTTCCATGATCTTTTGGCTGTGGCTGCCCCATAATACTTGGTTCCCAGCCGGCACTATTTTTCCCGCTGTGCCATCCCTGCGTTACACCAGCATGTCTTAAACAATCTAAAGCGTGCTCTCACTAACGGCATAACCGGGAAGGTCCATCTTGAAACAGACAGGTGGACAAGTACTTGTGGCCAGGGATGATACATCTCTGTCATGGCACACTGGCTGAACCTGGTGGAGAGTGGGACAAAGTCTCAAACTGGACCATCAACGCATATCCTACCCATGCCACGAATAGCGGGCCAAATTTCAATCAGGGTTTCCGCCTCATCATATACGTCCAGTCTCCCCTCTTCCTCTTCCTCCGCCTTGTCATCCTATGCTGAATTACCCTCCACATCACTCCCAAGTTGGGAGCTGTGCAGCAGCACATCGGCAAAGCAGCAAAATGCTCTGCTGAAGCTGATCTGCTTAGGTGACACACCACACACTGCAGCAGAGCTTTGGCATGGAATAAAACAACAGACCGATCAGTGGCTCTCCCCACTGCAACTCCAACATGGTCTGGTTGTCTGCGACGATGGGCGTAACCTGGTGGCGGCTTTAAAGCTCGGGAAGCTGGTACACGTGCCATGCATGGCTCATGTGCTGAATCTGGTGGTGCCGAAAATTATAAAAACATACCCTGACTTGCCGTACCTACTTGTGAAGGTGCGCCGTATTTGCACCCATTTCCGCCACTCCTCAACCACTGTTGCCAGTCTTGCAGCGCTTCAAAAGCAATTTAATTTGCCAAACCACAGACTGATTTGTGACCTGCCAACACGGTGGAACTCAACATATCATATGTTGGCAAGGTTAAGTGAGCAGCAGAGGGCACTTTCTGAATACCAGCTTAAACATGCCCATCACACTGAGACTCAGCCAAGACACATAACAACTGTCGAGTGGTTGTGGATCGCTGATATTTGTGAGGTGCTTGATAACTTTGAGTACTGCACCAAGCTTGTGAGCGTTGATCAGGCTATTATCAGCGTAACCATCACTATGCTATGTCTGCTGAAAAAATCGCTGCAGAATGAAAAAATAGAATTTTTGCATACCAAGCAGCTGGGTGATCCTACCCAGCCCAGCCAATATCATCAGATAACATTGGGGGATGAAGAGGATGATGAAAATGAGGAGGGGGAGGACTTCTTTTTCAGTGGTACCGAGGGGACAAGTCATGCTACAGAGGGGAATTCAAACCCCAGCTTCATGTCTGTCCACATGGGTGGGCTGAAGAAGAGGAGGTGGAGGAAGAGCGTCAGTGTGAGGAGAGGATGGGTATTACCTCCTTCAGGGGTCACAGAACATTTGCCTCTTTGCAGCTTGGCACACATAGCACACTTCATAACTGACTGTCTGTGTCAAGACCCTCGCGTAATCCACATGTTCAATAGCAACCTATGCTGGTCGGCCACCTTTCTAGACCCACGGTGCAAGGACAAATTTCCTTCACTACTGTTGCAGTCACCAAGGGGTTTCACAATGGAATCCTTCAAGAAGGACGCCAAGGAGGGCTGCATAGGGCATGGCCGCTAGTCAACAAAGCTAGGAGGCAGGCGCAATGTTGGATGCTAGAGAAGAGGTGCGGGTGCACAGTGGCCTAAGGCTTGCCACTGACTGGCACCTACTGCTGCACTAATTCCCTATCCACATACAGTCATATGTTAAAGTTTGGGCACCCCTATTAATGATAACCTTTTTTCTTTATAACAATTTTGTTTTTTGCAACAGCTATTTCAGTTTCATATATCTAATAACTGATGGACTCAGTTATATTTCTGGATTCAAATGAGGTTTATTGTACTAACAGAAAATGTGCAATCTGCATTTTAACAAAATTTGACCGGTGCAAAAGTATGGGCACCTCAACATAAAAGTGACATTAACATTTCGTAGATCCTCCTTTTGCAAAAATAACAGCCTCTAGTCGCTTCCTGTAGCTATTAATGAATTCCTGGATCCTGGATGAAGGTATTTGTGACCATTCCTGTTTACAAAACAATTCCAGTTCAGTTAAGTTTGATGGTCGCTGAGCATGGACAGCCCGCTTCAAATCATCCCACAGATGTTCAATGATATTCAGGTCTGGGGACTGGGATGGCCATTCCAGAACATTGTAATTGTTCCTCTGCATGAATGCCTGAGTAGATTTGGAGCGGTGTTTTGGATCATTGTCTTGCTGAAATATCCATCCCCTGCGTAACTTCAACTTCGTCACTGATTCTTGCACATTATTGTCAAGAATCTGCTGATACTGAGTTGAATCCATGCGACCCTCAACTTTAACAAGATTCCCGGTGCCGGCATTGGCCACACAGCCCCAAAGCATGATGGAACCTCCACCAAATTTTACTGTGGGTAGCAAGTGTTTTTCTTGGAATGCTGTGTTTTTTAGCCTCCATGCATAACGCCTTTTTGTATGACCAAACAACTCAATCTTTGTTTCATCAGTCCACAGGACCTTCTTCCAAAATGTAACTGGCTTGTCCAAATGTGCTTTTGCATACCTCAGGCGACTCTGTTTGTGGCATGCTTGCAGAAACGGCTTCTTTTGCATCACTCTCCCATACAGCTTCTCCTTGTGCAAAGTGCGCTGTATTGTTGACCGATGCACAGTGACACCATCTGCAGCAAGATGATGCTGCAGGTCTTTGGAGGTGGTCTGTGGATTGTCTTTGAATGTTCTCACCATTCTTCTTCTCTGCCTTTCTGATATTTTTCTTGGCCTGCCACTTCTGGGCTTATCGAGAACTGTACCTGTGTTCTTCCATTTCCTTACTATGTTCCTCACAGTGGAAACTGACAGGTTAAATCTCTGAGACAACTTTTTGTATCCTTCCCCTGAAAAGCTATATGGAATAATCTTTGTTTTCAGATCATTTGAGAGTTGTTTTGAGGAGCCCATGATGCCACTCTTCATAGGAGAATCAAATAGGAGAACTACTTGCAAGTGGCCACCTTAAATACCTTTTCTCATGATTTGATACACCTGGCTATGAAGTTCAAAGCTCAATGAGGTTACAAAACCAATTTAGTGCTTCAGGAAGTCAGTAAAAAGTAGTTAGGAGTGTTCAAATCAAGAAAATGATAAGGGTGCCCATACTTTTGCACCGGTCAAATTTTGTTTAAATGTAAATTGCACATTTTCTGTTAGTACAATAAACCTCATTTGAATCCAGAAATATAACTGAGTCCATTAGTTATTAGATATATGAAACTGAAATAGCTGTTGCAAAAAACAAAATTGTTATAAAGAAAAAAGGTTAACATTAATAGGGGTGCCCAAAGTTTAACATATGACTGTATGTAATATCAGAGGGAAGGGGTTTCAAATGAGTCAGTCACCAGAGCCATACATCCATCACCATTCACACATTTAGCTTGAAAAGTCTATACTAGCGCATGGCCGAACGGTCATGCACGCTTTTTATAGCTGTGCGGGACCTTCCAGATCTCCGAGATGGACCAATGAGATCTGGAGCAGCACCTGGGCACATGACTCCCGATCTCCAATGGGAGATCGCCTCGTGAGCATGCCCAGTAGGAGCACAGAGGAACTTAATCTCTGGAGCAGTCTTCTGCAAAGTAATCTTCTCTGCAGTAGATAGACCGCCGGAGACCGCAAAATGTGAGGCTCTGGATTCCTGCAGAGCAGACGCAGAAACCAGACGCCTAACATGGTTGACTACAGAGAATGCAGACAGGCTAACTCTGATAAAATTTAACAAGGACTGGATTGTGCAACAGTATTTCAGCCCTCCAGATGACAGTATCCCAACCTAAAGTCACCCAACACTTTTATTTTAAATTGGTGATCACATCCATCCCAATCCCTTCCCATACAAGCCCGTTTTCTTCTTCTTACACGTTTTCAAAACCTGCTTCTGACACATGTACCTCATGGTCAATAAGCTCAAAAAAATGTTACGTTAATTAATATTTCCCATCGGAGGCACTTGTGATGAGAGTGAGACCCTTCTTCCTTCATCAACCATGCTATCATGCCCCTTGGGCTAATTTTTGGAGACACTATTGCTAGGCCTGGACACTGAGCACGGCCACCTCTAGGCTAGTAGTCCGACTCCTAGCTTCATCATAATTGTTTGGCCCTTCAGACCCGTCTTGCTTCCTTCATGAACTATGATACAGCTCCATGGGCTAATTTTTGGAGACACTATGGCTATGCCTGGACACTGGGCACGGCCACCTCTATGCTAGTAGTTCTGGCTTTATCATAATGGTTTGGCCCTTCAGACCTGCCTAGCTTTCTTCATCAACCATGATACAGCCCCTAGGGCTAATGCTTGGAAGACATTAAATCTATGCCTACACATTGGGCAGTGGCACAACAAGGACAGTAGTCCAAGCTTTATAATTGTGAATCCCTTGTGATGAAGATGATGATGATGACGGGTGGCTTCTTCCTGCGTTAACCACAACACAGCCCCTACCCATAGGGCAGATTGCTCTCCTTAGGCTACTTTCACACATCAGGTTTTCGGCGTCAGGCGCGATCCGGCGTCGTGCCGGAACGCCGGATCCGGCAAATGTTTTGTTAAACCTGATGTGCCGGATCCGGTTTTCTGCCGGATCCGTCTTGTTCTTGACAGACAAAACCGGATCCGTCTCATCCGGTTCATCCGTTTTTCTATCCGTTTTTCGACGGATTACGCCGGATCCGGTTTTTAAAATTGACCCTTGTGGCCTTCCGATTGGGATTGGCTACTGGAAAACTATATATAGCGTGTTCCTACAGCCCTTCTTTGACAGGTTGTAGAGGAGAAAGTGCAGGTTGGAGAGAAGAGCAAGTTACTGGCGAAGATGGATGTTGTCATTGGAAATATTTTGAAGAATTTGGCGGATTTTATAGCGGAGGCGAATCGTTTGAGGGTGATTGTTCTGGAGAAGGAGAGAGCGAGACAGCAGCGCATCAGGCATCGTAGACGACGTTTGTGGATCCACCCCATCACAGCCAAGAGAATGACGCGTGGGGTCTATTCTACACTCTGCAAGGACCTTCGACGAAACCCGGATAAATTTTTTGGATATGTTCGGATGAAAATGGAGAATTTTGATTACTTGGTGGAGCGCATTGCACACCTCATAAGAAAAGTGGACACCTATTGCCGCTTCTCTGTTTCACCCGCAGAGCGTCTGATGGTGACTTTAAGGTAAGCCACATTTATTGGATGTGATCGCATCAGAGCACACTTTCACTGCAATCTTGTTGGTGGTAGTTTGTATCTCCAAGTGTTATAGCTGAGTTTTGGTATGTAATGCTGTGATTTAAAACTAATTTATTGTTTTTTAATTCCCCACAGATTTCTTGCAACTGGAGAATCCCTTTCGTCACTGCATTTCCAGTACAGACTCGGGATTTCCACCATATCTGGAATAGTGAAGTACACATGCCGTGCACTGTGGGACTCCTTAGCTGAAGAGTTTTTACCAGAGCCCACAACAGAGAGGTGGATTGAAATTGCTGACAAGTTTCAACAGATATGTCAGTTTCCCAACTGCTTGGGCGCTGTGGACGGGAAACATATCCGCATTGTAAAGCCAGCCGGATCGGGATCGGAATATTTCAATTACAAGAAATATTTTTCAATTGTCCTCATGGCCATCGCTGACGCGGAATACAAATTTATTGCGGTTGATATTGGGGCCTATGGCCGCTCCAATGACTCTCAAGTTTTCAAACTGTCTGCCATGGGGCGTAAACTGTATGGAAACACCTTCCAGTTCCCACCACCTAGACCGCTGCCGCAAACATCTGGTCCACCTATGCCATTTGTCTGTGTAGGGGATGAAGCCTTCCAGCTGTCAGAACACCTTTTGAAACCGTACTCTAGCCGAGGATTGACAAGACCAAAACGCATTTTTAATTACCGCCTCACAAGAGCAAGAAGAATGGTTGAATGTACCTTTGGTATTCTGACAGCCAAATGGCGGGTCCTATTGACTGCGATCAACCTCAAGACAGAAACTGTTGACGAGGTGATCAAAGCTTGCGTGGTACTCCACAATTTTGCTATCTGCAAGGAACCCATTTCCATTGAGGACACCTCTGAAGAAACCACCTTGCAAGATTACCATGACATTACCACTAGAAGTTCTGTGACGGTTTCAGTAATGAGGGACAATTTTGCACTATACTTTATGTCACCTCAAGGCAGAGTACACTGGCAGGATGACAGAGTGTGAAAGATTTGTGCCCTAACCAAACTTGTGTACCTTCTGTACCAACAGTATATACCTTTGCCAACCAAAGTTGGCTTTCTTGTCTTGGTCTCTATTTTTAGCTTTAGGCCACAGGTGTGTACCTGGTTGTGTTTTATGCAAAGTATTTCACCTTTTAACAAAAGTTGTGTACATTGTTAGGAAATCACCAACAATAAACACAACTTTTTAGGTGAAATACTTTGCTTCAAACACAACCAGGAACACAACTGTGGCAAAAAGCTAAAATTTACCCACAGTTATATACCTGGTTTTGAATACCTTTTTACCTTTTAAATACCCTGTATTTAACCTTTTTTTTAAACATATTTCGCCGCAGAAAGAAATGACAGACAACCAGTGTAAACAATAATTTAACTTTTATTTAAAATATTTTTTTTTTGTAAACTGTTTTTAAAGTTAAAAAACTTTTTTAATAAAGGTTTGAAACCAACTGGGCATTTTTATTACAAAACACATCATAAATCTGTGTAGTGTGGGGTGGAAATACTGCTGGAGGGGCTGCGGGACACTTCGACAATGGGAGTGTGGAGAGAGGACTGGGATCGTGGTGGGGAAGGAACAGTTAGAGGTGATGGTGTGGAAAAAGCTACAGAATGGGTGGACATGTGGGAGGCAGAAGAGGTGGTGGGCGGTGGAGTGGAGGGTTGGGCAGGGACTGTAGGAGCAGATGATGTTGATGGAAAGTTGTATGGGGAAGGAGTTTGGTACGGGGAAGGAGTTTGGTACGGGGAAGGAGTTTGGTACGGGGCAGGTTGCTGGAAGTGGGGAGATGTCTGGTACTGGGGAGGTTGCTGGTACTGGGGAGGTTGCTGGTACTGGGGAGGTTGCTGGTATGTAATAGGAGGGGGAGGATGGAAAGTGGCTGGAGGGGGTGCAGATGTAATAGGAGGGGGAGGATGGAAAGTGGCTGGAGGGGGTGCAGGTGGAGGAACTACAGTGGTGGGAGGTGGAGGTTGGGAGGTAACCTGCTGTAGAGCACCGTGGCACGAATGCATTACATGCATCTGCTGGGTAGGAGATAGTGTTGCCATGCGCTCCACAACAGACCTGAAAAAGGTGTGGTTTGGCGAAGATCTTGCTTCTGAATGCATGGTTTGCAGAAGTGTCTTCACCTCCAGAATGCTGGAGTTGATCTGCTGAAAGCCTGCGGAGATTTGCTCTGACAAGACTTTTAGACAGTTCTGGAAAGATGCATTCAGATGCAAGAACTCTGGCGCATAACTCTTTTCCTGACCCCTCTGCCGCTGCCGCCCAGTACCCGCAGGTGTACTAGAGGTGGCAGGGGCAGAAGGGTGGGGTAAAGGGAAAGCGATCTCCTCACCAGCAGCTTCATGTAATGTAGGCGGCCACGATGCTCCTGTGCTGGTGGATGGGACAGATGGGTCGAATGTGTGGGAAGGCTGGGAAGGTGCAGATGTACCGGGGCGGTCGAAGTGTCCCTCGGTGCCGGTCTCCTCATGGATCGCCTCAGAAGGGTCCAATCGTGCAGGCTCCCGAGTGCTGCTCACCGTGCTGTGGAATAAAGAGAAAAAAAATTAAAATAGTGACATGGTATGGCCCTGGCTGAAAAAAAAAAGTTACATCTAAACATTTTTTTGTCACATGTGGTGTTTAATATTTACCTTCTGGTGAGCATTGTATCCCGGAGGAACGACAGGGCTCGTGCGTACTTGTACTTGCTCCTGCGTCCTCCAGATCCACTCGGGGCCCGCATCTCTTTATTGAACTCCTTCTTGAAACGATCCCTCACAGACCGCCACCGCTTCACAATTCTCTCCCCTGAAACAAGAAAGGACAAAGTGGTTAGTATACAACATCAGTGTTTCCCAAACTCCAGTCCTCATGGTCCCCAGGGGTCATGTTTTCAGGATTTCCAAAGTAAATAGAAATCCTGAACACATGATCCGTGGGGACCACGAGGACTGGAGTTCGGGAAACACTGGTTTAAATCAAGCAACCGGTACTGTATATACTTACGCTCTTTAATCTGGGCCCGAGCTTCGAGGTCCTCCCAGCGGTCCACAAGGAGCGAACAGATTTCCTCCCAGAGTCGTCGGGTAACGATCAGGTCAGCGTGGCAGCGGTCAGCCATATTCCAGAGCGGCTCCCTTTCTCTGACGAGATCGATGAGGTGGTCCACATCGATTCCTCCATCCTCACCGTCAGAGTCGGGAGCACGCTGTGAAGGCTGTTAAAGAAAAAGACAAAAATAACATAATTAGCATCCACAAAAGAAATGAAATAAAAAGTGCAAAAAAACAAAGCAAAAATATTTATACTTACACGCTGGTGACCGCCGCGTTGCTGTCGCCGACGACCCTGGGAGGCACAGCGAGGACCTCTTGGCCGAGCACCAGATTGGGAAGACTAGAGAAGAAAACAAAAAATGTTATGTCTTTGGATGTAGGCATTTGTTTGCTGTGTGTGGTCTGCAGAACATTGTTTTCTATGTGTTGTGTGTAGTGTGATGTTGTGTTTCTGCGTTTGATGCAAAAAACTTACCAATTGTGAGCCCACTCCAAGTGTCTGTCCACCCCTTCCTTCTTCTTCTGGGAGCTCCTCTTCATCTTGTGATTCCTGTTTTGAAATAAAAGGCAATGAATAGACATATATTACAGAGATGATGGATTTTGGAAATAAAAACTTACCGTCAAATGCTGACGATGCGAGGGAGGGCTCCCAGAAGAAGATGTGCTGTCTTCCTGATGGCCAGACTCCATGGCTGTGGGTGGTGTTCCTGCTGCTGCCATTGCTGCTGCTGCTGCTGCATCTATTGGGCGGCTGTTGAATAAAGAGAAACAAAGGGCCAATGAATATCTTGATATTCCATAGCCCTAGTTTGGAGGAATGGGGGATTTGATAATTACCGTCTCTCATCTGCTGCTGGACTCCCCTCCCGTTGTTCAGCATGCTGCTCCATTTGGGGTGGTGCTGATGGTGCTGCTGCAGATGTCTGCTGCCTTCTCCTGCTCCTGGTTCTTGGCTTGGGTGGCATGTTGGGTGTGGCTGAGGGTCCCACTGTCTTGCTTTTATATATGTTCTTGTGGGCAGAGCTACTGAGCATGCTCAGACCAAAAAAACCGGATCCGGCCACCGGATCCGGCTGTCGCCGGATCAGGCGCATTGCGGCGCTCATAGGCTTTCATTGTATGAAAAAGCCGGACACGCCGGATCCGGCGTGTCCGGCTTTTTCGCCGGAGACAAAAAACGTTACAGTAGCCGTTTTTTCCAGACGCCGGATCGCGTCACATTGCCGGATCCGGCGAAAATCGGATGAAACGCATGGCCATCCGGCTCGATCCGGCTCTAATGCAAGTCAATGGGGGGGAAACCGGATCCGGCATTGCATTTCGCCGGATCCGGTTTCTGTCAAAAGCGCCGGATCGTGCCTGACGGCGAAAACCTGATGTGTGAAAGAGGCCTTACACAACTTACACACTTAGGTGTCAGTAGATTGCCTCCATCATCACTCACTCTTACGGTACTTCTGATATATCACTGGCACTGCGTAAGTGGCGTACGAGTCCCGCTCTTCCAGCAAAAAAACAAAGGACTTAAAATAGTGTTTGTACATTCTAGTGAAGCAGTGTTGTAAAAACAATCGTGCAGCCCCTGACCAGGCGCCCCCATGTTATATACATTTGTTTACAGCATACATTTTTTAACATTTACACATTTTTTAGTGTTTTCCTCAGCCCCCAGACCGCTTTGAAGGGTCCAGCAGACAATTACCCGCATTTTCCATTGACTATCATTGGACTCGCTATTCGTACCGAATACCCGAGTATTAGAGTATACTCGGTACGAGTATAGCGAGTCCGAATACTTCAGTACTCGCTCATCCCTAGTCATCACCATGCCCCTTTTCCAGATCACTTCATCCAACAATTTGTCCGCCATATTGTTACTCAAAACATGCACCTTCCCAGGAGCAACTGTGTAGGAAACCACGTTACAGTTTTGCAAGGTGTTTATGATGCCCCTAAAAAAATATACACACTATGTTGATATCTACCCCAAGGGTGAAATGTTTGCCAGGCCATACACTTAGTGTATGGGCATTCAAAGTCTAGGAGACCCGCTCATTTAAATTGGGCATAGTTTTAAATCAGGCCTTCCTCCATGTCTCATCATCCGCCGCCACCAGATCACCAGCGTTAACGTGTTCCGTGCTGCTACAGCCATTATCAAAATCCTAACAAGGGTGGGTGTTTTTGCTGGGCATTAAATACTTGTTATGGAAAAGGTTGAGGTGTACCCCACAGGGGAAAATGTTTGCCAGCCAACACACTTAGTGTATGGGCATTACAAGTCTAAGAGACCCGCTCCTTTTTAATGGGACATTTTTTGTAAAGCGGCCCTCCTCTATGTTTCTTCCAAGGGGGGATTGGTGTTATTGGGGTGCATATGATTTGGTAGCATTGCAGGCCTTGCAGTCAATGCATAAGAAAACAGAATGGGAGTACAAAATGAATAATGTGAAGTGGATTTTCCTGTGCCCATCCAGTATGTAGGTTCAAAGGCTTATTGGGGTGCATATGACTTGGTAGCAGGGCAAGCCTTGCAGTCAATGCATAGGAAAACAGAATGGAAGTGCAAAATGAATAATGTGAAGTGGATTTTTCTGGTCCCATAAAGTACCTGGGTTCTAAGGCATATTGGGGTGCATATGACTTGGTAGCATGTCAGGCCTTGCATTCAATGCAACATTTTTTAGGGAAGCCCTCCTGGACATCTTGCGAAAGTGGTATTGGGGTGCGTTGTAATTCTTGGCAGCCCATCTACTCACTGCATAGGCTATAACAGTTTAGGAGACCCACTGTTTAATAATGGCCCTTTGAGAAGATTAATGCTGCTTGATGCCCCTGTAAAATAGGCTCTGTGACTTAAAGAGTCCCTCCTTCATAAATGAAACAAGATATGTCTGCTTATGTGTCACACACTACATGGCCAGCTAGGGTTGGTAAATGTTGCAATGACATTTCCCAGTGAAAGCAATTGTTGTGGTTGAAAGCAATGTTAAAGTTGAAAAACGCTTCAAAAATGCTGCGTCTGAACATAGCCCAAGTGGTGGAGGGTCATTTTGGTCTGGGGTTAATTATTTTGCCTTATATACAAGTCATTAACCTGGAAAGGATGTACCTTAACATGTTTCCCAACAAAATCCGTTTTGTTTTTGTTTTTGTATGTTTTTTGGTGCACGTATAAAAATGGGGTGAAACTGTGACAACATTGCTTACATCTGTGACCTAGGAGTCAGAAATGCTTCCAGGTGCGATCCCCATGATGTTCCTGTGTCATTTGAGCAGTGTTTCCATCATTTTCTGACATTTTTAGACCTTAAAAGGACCCCCAGGGTGGATCTTGGTAAAAATGCTCGGGTCTCCCATAGACTTACATTGGGCTTGTTGTACTGTCCGAGTACCTGAGTATTTCATTTTGCTCGACCCGAGCAACGAGCACCCGAACATTTTAGTGCTCGCCCATCATTAGCGGTAACCCAAATTGGGGTGGTGGCAAAAAAAGAGGTGGCGGCAAATGCGCCATTGGACTGTAGCCAGGAGCAGCGAAGTTCCTGCTATGCATGTCCATGCTATACATTGGATAGCTCGGTCGGTGAACTGACACAACAGTGCCCGTTCTGGTTGAATGGAGAACGTATGATGGGACTGATAGACCCGGGGAGTAAAGCGTCTTTGCTGAAGACCCCTCTTGAACGTTCTGTTTTGCCTGGGACGGGGCTGAGAGTGAATGGCTCCGGTGGGGATGATAAAGGACCTTTGACAGCCTGCCTCTACATTGACACGACTGAAGTGCCCACGTACCACGAAGTGACAGTAGTTCCAGATTAGTTACATGATATGGTAATAGGTCGGGACTTGGAGGCCCTGTGGGATGGGTGGAGAATGGAAAAGGTGTTTGTAGAAGTAATGTGTATGGGACCTAGTAATGCGGAGAATGCACCCCCTAGAGTTGACAGTCCTAAGGTAGGCATGACCCAGGAAAATGGTGGACGAGTCCAACTTAGTGACACGACGGTGGCAGTAACACTTCCCAGAACTGACGGGTCAGACACATGGATGACCAGAGGAAAGAGTACACTGCCCAACTTACTGACCAGATGTCACCTGATGTATAACACAGTGTAACTGATAATGATGTGGTAATTAAAAAGAGTGGAGCTGACACCCGAACAGAGAGCATCTTGAGGGTTTACCACACTGTGGGGTGTGACACAGGCACTGGGGGTGACTGTGACGTGTTATTGCCATTAGCAACCACTAGGGCTGAGGACAATGTTTGGCAGACAGAAGCTCGGACGCAGTGGAATAACAGTGCTCCGCAAGGGGAAGTCAGAATGACGCTGTTAGCCATACCAGAATCAATCAAAATTAGTCCTAATACCAAATATACTGGCACTTCATAACCATAAGAATACTACAATTATCGGACTTATATACTCATATATGCCGAACTGAAGAGACCCAGAATAATTAAAAAACAACGTTTTTATTGAATATATTAAAAGTATTTTAAAAAAGCAAAATAACCCAGTAGGAGGAATTATACATCCAAGACGCTAGAAATAATGTCAAAGGTAATCATGTAAATATTACTATCTCAGGTCAATAAATCAAAATTAGCAACCATGGTACGAACACCTAAATGCCCATCTTATTAACTAACATCATCATGGATTAAAAATCCTAAGTGAGATGAGAAATACAGATAAACAATTACCTCATATAAACCGGCGTCTGTGACAGTGCATGGCGTGACCTCCCCAACCCCAACGCGCGTTTCGCAGTCGCTTCTTCCGGGGGCGTGTCAGGGGTGAGTGTGTCACGTGATTATATAACCCAAGGGACCAATAGGGAGCCGCTAATTATAACAGGGAGGAAACTATTCCTTCAGATGTATGTGGCGCGTGCGCCGATCTGTGCAGCCTGGAGTAACGTCACTTCCGGTGACGCGCTCCTTGAGCCGAACACAACTGCGCATGCGGCTCAATGGTGGAGCGCTCCTGGAAGTGAAAGGCGCTACAGACCCTGCGCAAGCGCACTATCTTCAGGAATAGGGATGTAAGATATAGTACATATAAATAGTGCCACTATGATGATAAAGTGAAAATAATAATAGTGCATAATAATCTTCAGGAATAGGGATGTGAGATATAGTATATATAGATAGCGCCGCTATAATGATGAAGTGAAAATAATAATAGTGCATAATAATATGTACCATTAACCTCAAATAACACCAAGGTAACTTTGAAAAAGCTAATAATAATAATAATAGTGCACATGCGAATAAAATAAAAAAAAAAAATGCATAAAATATATATATATTTAATATTTAATATTGTGAAAATATAATAAAGTGCAAAATTCAATAATTCATGATATAAAAAAACATACAAGCAATCATGAATATATATTAATAAAGTGACAAGTGCAAATAAAATATCCACCCTATTCCAAGCATGGTCAAAGGACTATATTAATAAAAAATATACATATCATATAAAAAAATATAATTTATTAATTAACCTCCTATAAATCAAGACTATTCTAAACATGCTGGAATCTGAATAGACACTAATCCCAATATGAAGAAAAGTCTACAATAAATATAACAAAACAAATTGAAAATGTACTCCAAATTCTTCATCCTTCTTGATGATTGTGTAGAAAAATATTTTCTAGGCATGCTCGAATCCAATATTCTTAATAAATGTGCAGAATAAAGTCCAATAACCATGGATACACATCCTGCCAATCCGCGACTAGACAATAATAAATTCTCCGGGGTTAACTATAATTCTAAACAAAAAAAGGGGAAAATTAATCAAGGAAATAAAAATAAAAATAAATATAAATATTAATGAAAATAAAAAACCCACCCATCCCATAAAAAATGCCACAAAAAACCTAATACATCTAAAGAATATAATGAAAATAAAGGTCAATTGTATTATAAGAAGGAAGAAAACCCTAAACTTTCATTAAGGCCTAGTGGACTCATTGTTCCCAAACGAAAGATCCATTGACTTTCTTTTTGGGCCAAGGCCCTACCAAGATCACCACCTCTAGAACCCAAATTTACCAAGTCAATGCCCTTGATAATAAGACCTCTGGCACAACTGTCATGATATCGTTTAAAATGCCGTGGCAGAGTTTTCAAAAGAGAATCATCCAATGAGGTTTTTGCCTTTTCGATATCCCTCACGTGTTCTCTAGTTCTAACTTTTAACTCACGTGTGGTAAGACCTATATAGATCTTACCACACGGGCATTGAGCATGGTAAATGACACCTTGTGAAGATCAATTAATATGTTTCCTAATTAGATATTTCTTGGACCCATCTTGATTAAGAAAAACATCAGTCTTTATCAAATTGAGGCATCCCTTACAGATGCCGCAAGGGAAAAAACCTGGTTTACCTGAATTTTTTTGTATCCTCTTTTTATTTTCCCCAGAGACATAGTGACTATGTACCAGGATGTCTTTTAAATTACTAGACCTTTTAGCCACAAAAGAAGGGGCAGCTGGAAGCACTTCCCTTAGAACAGGGTCTACAAAAAGGGTATGCCAATGTTTGCGTATGATGTCAGTTAGCCCTTTCCATTGACAATTATAAGTAGAAATAAATCGTACCTTATTCGCATCCTGTGTTTTTTTGTTATTTATTGATTGCCCATAGAGAAGTTGATCCCTGTTTGCTTTCGAAGCCCTAAAATATCCGCATTTAATGGATCTTCTGCTATAACCTCTTTCAAGGAATCTTCTAGTCAAGTCTTCTGATTGATTTTCAAAGGCCAGAGGTTCTGAACAAATTCTTTTGGCCCTAAGGAACTGTCCAATTGGTATTCCTTTAATCATAGAAGCCGGATGTGATGATTGAGCTAACAAGAATGAATTGGTTGCTGTAGGTTTTCGATATATATCAGTTTTCGAACAACCATCAGGAGCACTCTCAATCCAGATGTCTAAAAACTCCAGGCACCTTCCTGATTTAAAAGTAAGTTTGACATTAATGTCGTTATGGTTTAATCTATCAAAAAGAGTACACAATCCATCGTAGGTGCCCTCCCAAATGAAAAAATATAATTTATTAATTAACCTCCTATAAATCAAGACTATTCTAAACATGCTGGAATCTGAATAGACACTAATCCCAATATGAAGAAAAGTCTATAATAAATATAACAAAACAAAACTGTGGTGGAACAGAAGTTCCTTGGAAAATTATTTGTCTACTAAAATTATACCCAGAGGATTGAGGATTCAATTATATCCCACGTATGAATTGGGGAATGAAGATATGGTAAATAGATGGATGAATGCAGCATCTATTTGTTCTTTCCAATTTATTCAAATTTTGGTGGATAAAAATACAGCTTCATTAAAAGAAATGGATGAGGAATTGGATTGCATTCATAAAAATTTACAAAAGGATATCCCTAAAGAAAATTTTGATATATAGCTAAAGGAACTTGAGACTGATTCTATGAAGTGGGATGAAGAAGTGAGCCTCAATAAATTGAAGAAATTTCAGCGGGATACTGCTGATTTTGAAATGAACAAAATATATAGATGGCAACAGAAAAAACAAATGCCACTAAGTCAAAGATCCAGAGATCCCTCCGAGACTTCTATATCAGGGGCTGAAAGTAGTGTTTCCTTAAGTGATAGTGAATCCTATAGAGATTTCTCTCTTAGAAGCGGACATCAGAGAAAAAAGTTTCCGGATATGTTTAACAGATCACAGAGAGGAAGAAGGGGAAAGGATCACTTTAAGGTGGTTAATCTATCTGAACACACGCTTTCTGCAATCCAACTAGATGTCCTTGAAAAAGGCCTAACTTTCTCACCCTCTTCCAATATAGATCCGTTCACGGCGGTGAAAGATGTACATCTCTTTTCACGTAAATTGATTTTGAAGAAATTTCATTTTAAAGCTCAAAGTAATGATGGTTTTGATACTAAAGAAGAAATTGATGCCCTAGAGATTTTGAGATCCCTTGAAGAAGAAAATATTGGGAAACAGGTAAGTACTATTCCCAATCATTTGTTTGATAAATCCAAAAAATTTCCTTCGTTAGGATTATGCCCGGCAATTAATGTATTTACTAAATTAGTGACTAATGACATTCAATCTCTGACCAGGATTGGGAAGGCCCAATCTCACTAAAATGGAGAAATTAGCATTGGATGAACTTAAATCTTGGGATGATGTCGTATATAAAGCGGCCGATGAAGGAGGTAATTTAGTCATCTGGCCGACTAATATGTACGAAAAACAGGCCAATGTACTCCTTGGCGACAGCAATTGCTATCGCAAGTTGACATTTAATCCCTTGTCTTCCTTTCAGGCTAAATTGGTGAATATTTTGGAGGATGCCTTTTCACAAGGTATTATCTCTAAAAAACTGTTGGATAATACACGCAATTTTCATCCGAAGATGGCAACATTTTATTTAATTCCAAAGCTTCATAAAAATTCTCTGGATCCTCCCGGACGCCCCATTGTGGCAGGTAATTCTGGCCTATGTGAGGTGATTTCTGGTATAGTTGACTTTTTTCTCAAACCACTGGTTGCCGAGCTGCCATCCTTTGTGAGGGACACCACATCTGCTTTACAACGGATTGACCAATTACAACTTGATGAGAATATGATATTGGTAACGGCAGATGTGGAGTCTCTTTACACTTCAATTAAACACTGTGATGGTTTGGCGGCAACTAGGAGTTTTTTGAGCTCTAGTAATATTGATCCCCCCATTGCTGAACTGGTTTTATTATTATTGGAATTTTTACTAAATCATAATGTTTTTACATTTAATGGAGATATTTTTTTACAGTTACAGGGTACAGCAATGGGGGCCTCCTGTGCCCCAGCTTACGCTAATTTGTTTTTAGGGGCATGGGAGAGGAGCATTTTTCAAGATGACCTCATCCAGGACGTGGACTATGTCCACAACTGGATGAGGTATATTGATGATATTTTTTTCATTTGGGAGGGCACCTACGATGGATTGTGTACTCTTTTTGATAGATTAAACCATAATGACATTAATACCAATTGGACAGTTCCTTAGGGCCAAAAGAATTTGTTCAGAACCTCTGGCCTTTGAAAATCAATCAGAAGACTTGACTAGAAGATTCCTTGAAAGAGGTTATAGCAGAAGATCCATTAAATGCGGATATTTTAGGGCTTCGAAAGCAAACAGGGATCAACTTCTCTATGGGCAATCAATAAATAACAAAAAAACACAGGATGCGAATAAGGTACGATTTATTTCTACTTATAATTGTCAATGGAAAGGGCTAACTGACATCATACGCAAACATTGGCATACCCTTTTTGTAGACCCTGTTCTAAGGGAAGTGCTTCCAGCTGCCCCTTCTTTTGTGGCTAAAAGGTCTAGTAATTTAAAAGACATCCTGGTACATAGTCACTATGTCTCTGGGGAAAATAAAAAGAGGATACAAAAAAATTCAGGTAAACCAGGTTTTTTCCCTTGCGGCATCTGTAAGGGATGCCTCAATTTGATAAAGACTGATGTTTTTCTTAATCAAGATGGGTCCAAGAAATATCTAATTAGGAAACATATTAATTGTTCTTCACAAGGTGTCATTTACCATGCTCAATGCCCGTGTGGTAAGATCTATATAGGTCTTACCACACGTGAGTTAAAAGTTAGAACTAGAGAACACGTGAGGGATATCGAAAAGGCAAAAACCTCATTGGATGATTCTCTTTTGAAAACTCTGCCACGGCATTTTAAACGATATCATGACAGTTGTGCCAGAGGTCTTATTATCAAGGGCATTGACTTGGTAAATTTGGGTTCTAGAGGTGGTGATCTTGGTAGGGCCTTGGCCCAAAAAGAAAGTCAATGGATCTTTCATTTGGGAACAATGAGTCCGCTAGGCCTTAATGAAAGTTTAGGGTTTTCTTCCTTCTTATAATACAATTGACCTTTATTTTCATTATATTCTTTAGATGTATTAGGTTTTTTGTGGCATTTTTTATGGGATGGGTGGGTTTTTTATTTTCATTATTATTTATATTTATTTTTATTTTTATTTCCTTGATTAATTTTCCCCTTTTTTGTTTAGTATTATAGTTAACCCCGGAGAATTTATTATTGTCTAGTCGCGGATTGGCAGGATGTGTATCCATGGTTATTGGACTTTATTCTGCACATTTATTAAGAATATTGGATTCGAGCATGCCTAGAAAATATTTTTCTACACAATCATCAAGAAGGATGAAGAATTTGGAGTACATTTTCAATTTGTTTTGTTATATTTATTATAGACTTTTCTTCATATTGGGATTAGTGTCTATTCAGATTCCAGCATGTTTAGAATAGTCTTGATTTATAGGAGGTTAATTAATAAATTATATTTTTTTATATGATATGTATATTTTTTATTAATATAGTCCTTTGACCATGCTTGGAATAGGGTGGATATTTTATTTGCACTTGTCACTTTATTAATATATATTCATGATTGCTTGTATGTTTTTTTATATCATGAATTATTGAATTTTGCACTTTATTATATTTTCACAATATTAAATATTAAATATATATATTTTATGCATTTTTTATATATTTTTTTTTTTTTATTTAATTTTTTTTTTTTTTTTATTCGCATGTGCACTATTATTAATATATATTCATGATTGCTTGTATGTTTTTTTATATCATGAATTATTGAATTTTGCACTTTATTATATTTTCACAATATTAAATATTAAATATATATATTTTATGCATTTTTTATATTTTTTTTTTTATTATTTTATTTAATTTTTTTTTTTTTTTTTTATTTTATTCGCATGTGCACTATTATTATTATTATTAGTTTTTTCAAAGTTACCTTGGTGTTATTTGAGGTTAATGGTACATATTATTATGCACTATTATTATTTTCACTTCATCATTATAGCGGCGCTATCTCTATATACTATATCTCAAATCCCTATTCCTGAAGATTATTATGCACTATTATTATTTTCACTTTATCATCATAGTGGCACTATTTATATGTACTATATCTTACATCCCTATTCCTGAAGATAGTGCGCTTGCGCAGGGTCTGTAGCGCCTTTCACTTCCAGGAGCGCTCCACCATTGAGCCGCATGCGCAGTTGTGTTCGGCTCAAGGAGCGCATCACCGGAAGTGACGTTACTCCAGGCTGCACAGATCGGCGCACGCGCCACATACATCTGAAGGAATAGTTTCCTCCCTGTTATAATTAGCGGCTCCCTATTGGTCCCTTGGGTTATATAATCACGTGACACACTCACCCCTGACACGCCCCCGGAAGAAGCGACTGCGAAACGCGCGTTGGGGTTGGGGAGGTCACGCCATGCACTGTCACAGACGCCGGTTTATATGAGGTAATTGTTTATCTGTATTTCTCATCTCACTTAGGATTTTTAATCCATGATGATGTTAGTTAATAAGATGGGCATTTAGGTTGAGATGTATATTTAATTAGCAATACAGCCATTACTATGTTGGCATCAATTGTGTATTTGCAATTTGCATATAATTAATATGGTGTTCGTACCATGGTTGCTAATTTTGATTTATTGACCTGAGATAGTAATATTTACATGATTACCTTTGACATTATTTCTAGCGTCTTGGATGTATAATTCCTCCTACTGGGTTATTTTGCTTTTTTAAAATACTTTTAATATATTCAATAAAAACGTTGTTTTTTAATTATTCTGGGTCTCTTCAGTTCGGCATATATGAGTATATAAGTCCGATAATTGTAGTAGCCATACCAGAATGTATGACCGGATGGAAGTGTGGGTCTGACTAACTCTGGTACCTGTCAGAGGTGGCCAAAGATGTGACCGTTGAAGACGGGGAAGCTCCAGGAGAGGGATCTGACACCGTTAAAAAAGGGGACTGCTGGTTACAGGATGACCGATCGGGTGGTGGTGACCCCCATTCAGACGGTGAAGACAGTAGAAAGGAGTACAGTAAGACTGACTCAGGTCTAAATGGCAAGTCTTCCTCCCGTTGCCAGAGGAGTAAAGGCCGGAAAGGAGCTGAACAAACTGCACCGTCTGAGAAGATAGATAAAGAGGAGATGGGGACAGGTGCCAACTAGGTTAGTGTCTTTGAGAATAAAGTCACGTTACCGCAGACAAAACCTAGCACTAAGGTAGGCGAGGACATTAGAAACATAAAACTGACCCAGGGTGGGGGTAGGGTTCCAACAGCTAAAATAGCAGGTGGAGAACAGCTCCCAGACAAAATAGAAGGGCTGCTGGAGAAGCTGTCGAATTCGACCACTGTCACACGACAATTAGAGGAACAAATCGACAAACTGGCCAAGGAAATGTGCTTGTGGAAAGAGAGAGGTAACAGTTTTCACCAGGTAGAAATGCACGTACAAAACTTGGAGAGAGAGCACAAAGAGATCTGCCAACAGCTGGTGAAGGAGTATTTGAAGGTGGCGAGTATGGAAGTTGCCAACTCTGCGCAGTGGTGGGTATGTGATGCAGTGACCCCTGTTACAGCCAGGGGGCACTTCAGGATGCGCTTGGAGGCAGAGTTATGATGGTGAATTTTGGTCTGGCAAATGGCCGGTTTGTGTCGCAGAGGTTCCCGGCGCTGTAAGCCCAAAATTATGTGGTTATGCTGGGACTTATAGTTCCACAAGTGTATGCTGTGAATTACTTATAAGGGGGGCTTAGAGGGTTAGTCAGAGAGCTGGGTGGGAATTGACTATTCACATGTAGGAGGGTGGACCAAATGCGTGGACTCGGACAAATATAAATAGCTAATATGTATTGATATTACTGTACAAAATGGGTCATACAAGACAAATGGAAAATGGTAAAAAAGAGATACACCAGAAAGGACAGCTACAGGATTTTTTGGGGATGACAATGGTCATAGGAAGGGGGTATGCAGGAGGGTGTACCAAATGCGTGGACTCAGACAAATGTAAATAGTCACTATGCATTGATGTTACTGTACAAAATGGGCCATGTATATAGGGAACTACATTTATGTGTCTCATGTTGTTAGAAATATAGGGGAATTGTTTATTAGAAGGTGTAGTTAGGGCTTTGGCCATTAGGGGGAGACAAAATACAGGGGAAGGTCTATGTACAGCTAAGTCTAGGAAAAAGCCAAGTCATGGTGGGCAGAGGAAGGAAGGGAATTCCCAGACTTAGGGGATAAAAAGGAGATGTCCCCAGACCGAGGGGGAGAGAGTTCAGGAAGAGACAGAAGGAAGACCACAGAAAGAGACAGAGGAGAGAGACAGAGAAGAAGAGAGAGCACAGAGAGGGGGGCGGCCCTGGAAAGACAGCGGAAGGGAAGGACAGCCTGGGGTACCGCACTGCTGGAGAGCTGGGCACCGAAGAGAAGTAGGTGTGGCAGCGGGTGGACAGGCCGAGTAGGTGATCGCTGTGGCCGTGGGCCTAAGGCAGCCACAGTGAGAGTCTGAAATGATGTTGCATCGGGAAAACAGAGGAGTGAAGGAAGAGACATGTTTACGGGTACCCAGGCAGGTGTGAAGGAGCTGTCTGTAACTGCTGATGCTGGAAAAGGAACCTAATAAAGAAACTGTTTGAACATCCATGGGGTCCGGTCTCCATTCTTTGGGAACACACTTCGGCCATTGCAAGGTGCGGAGTGTGCAGAAGGGACCACCCCCCCAGTCGGCACACATTCCTACAAGTGGCGTAGTCAGCAGGATCATCAGTGCCCAACACAGGCGGTGAGACCATGCCAGAAGATAAAGAAGATGGCAACTGCTGTGCGAAAAGGATCCGCAGGGAGCAGGTTGAAGATTCTGTTAGTGCGATTTATAGACTGTGATTGAACTTGCCGGATTTGACCTAAAAACTGAAAGTGACTTTGCAAGATAATAAAATGGATTGCCCGTCTCAGCAAGGGCCACTCCAGGGGTGTGACAGCGTCTGGATGTTGCCAAATGCAAACTGTCAACTATGCCGGGTCTGCCCCTGGGAGGAATTGTATACGCCGAGTGACAAGCGCCCTTTCCCTCTGAACGCTGAAAAATGGGTGGAGAGGCCGGCGGAGGACCCACCCTGGAACGGGCGTGACAATGGTGGACAAGCTGGGTGCGGCTGCCTAGCGCCATTAAGCCCTCGAACATCAGACACAATGCGATGCTGCAGCTGCCATGGCCTCGGACGAATGGAGTGGCAGTGGTGACAGGATGTAGAGGCCCGTCAGATTACCTGCGCCTGGGAGTCCCTGCCGGTGTCGCGGGCACTTACCGAACTGAAGTGCCGTGAGGCAAGCCGGAGCCCACGACAACCGGGCAAGCGGAGCTGGAGCCTGAAGAGAGGATGGAGGTGTGCTCACCCGCTGCACAGGCCGAGCCAGGGCGGCGACTAGGGTAGGTTGCCGCTCATGCTCCATGCGGAACTATCGTGCCTGGAGGCTGTTCCTGCCGGACGGTGGGATGAAGAACCTCAGCGCACTCCAGATGGCAGGACCGGAAGCAGCGGCGGGACTGTGGGGCCCATCCAGCAGGAGGAACTGTGGAGCAGCCTGAAGGAAGCTGCGGCTCCGGGGAAGGTGAGCATTTCCCCGCCCCAGCCAGCGGCGCTGCAGGCAGCCCCCGCCTCCCTGCCCCGTATGAGCAGTAGGCACAAGGTCCCCATTATCGACCCCCAGCCTCCCCGCCCAGCTTCCCACCGTCCCATGTCACTGGCACCGGGCGGGTCAGCGGCCTATGTGGGGCCGTCTGTCTGGATCTATGACATCATCGCCCAAAAGAAGACCAAGGAGCGGGAGATATGGCGCTCCTTCATAAGAAGGGGGAAACTGCCATGTCAGTTCCCAGAGCTATGGACCACTCGTTTACACCATCATTGAATGGGGCTGGGGGTTCATCAAAGAGACAGAGACTGGCCACAAAGTCTACCTCAATGCGGCCTCCATAAAACATGGGAGGGCTGTGCAGATGGGGGACTGGGTGTCCTTCTACAAGGAGTACTGCCCCCAAGACTACTATGCCGTGGCCGTCATCGTCTACCCGGAGGAACGTGACCCTCTCAGGAGGAAGGCCGACTCTCTCGGATGTCGAGCACTGAGGACACCCGTGACCCTGGGACTGGCAATCATCCCGGGGGCTCTGCGACGGCGGAGTTCTCTTCAGCCGGCGGCCACAGTCAGTCAGCGACCAACAGTCCGGAGCACCGTTGATTTGTCCCAAGTTGCGGGACTACTGTTCACGGTTGCACCGCATGGGGACTGTTCTGCGTCCCCTCGGTGTAGAAAGAAACCTTGGCTCCGGAAGCGTGGACATACGCTGTGCTCCCCGCAAAGGAAGGGGGAGCACTACTGTTGAAAAGAAAAAATGTTTAAATGTTAAAAATGATGAAAAATAGTAATAAGGTTCAAATGGTGAAAGTGTTGAACAATGTTAAAGATGTTGCAAATGTGTCTCTGATAATCTGTAAAATTGGTGTTCAGTCCACGTATTGCGTCATTGGTGGAAAATACCCTAAGTAGGAGAAGGGGAACAGGCCTGGTAGGCTCCACTGCAGCCTCGGTTGTTCCGCCCTAAACCCAAAAGGTATAGATGGCAAAGGTGTAATACCCTATAAGGTATAGTAGGGGAGGTTTCCCGTTGAGGAGTTCGGGTTGCCCTATGTCAAGCAGCAGGGTTGTGTAAAAGATTAAAGTGGGGGGAGACCTTCCATTGAGGAGTCCGGATTGTCTTAACCAGTGGAGTTGTGTAAAAAAAAAAGGGGGAGTGGCTACCTCCCGTTGAGCCCAAAGTGTGTCCGGGACGTCCTACCCCCAGAAAAGGTATGGGAATTGTCATATAGGCGCAAGCAACTGTGGGTAGCCTTCAGCTACTCTGAGCTTAAGTGCTACATGCTCTGCCCAGCACCCTGTATAGAGCTGAATTGTTCCAGGCTGTGCTCGGCAACCTGTCATACAAGACAAATGGAAAATCGTAAAAAAGGGATACACCAGAAAGGACAGCTACAGGATTTTTTGGGGATGACAATGGTCATAGGAAGGGGGTATGCAGGAGGGTGTACCAAATGCGTGAACTCTGACAAATGTAAATAGTTACTATGCATTGATGTTACTGTACAAAATGGGCCATGTATATAGGGAACTACATTTATGTGTCTCATGTTATTAGAAATATAGGGGAATTGTTTATTAGAAGGTGTAGTTAGGGCTTTGGCCACTAGGGGGAGACAAAATTCGGTGGAAGGTCTATGTACAGCTAAGTCTAGAAAGAAGCCAAGTCATGGTGGGCGGAGCAAAGAGGGGATTTCCCGGACTTAGGGGATAAAAAGGTGAGGTTCCCAGACCGAGGGGGAAGAGCTCAGGAAGAGACAGAGGGAAGAGCTCAGAAAGAGACACAGGAGAGAGACAGAGAAGAGAGAGCACAGAGGGGGGGTGGCCTCGGAAAAACAGCGGAAGGGAAGGACAGCTTGGGGTACCGCACTGCTGGAGAGCTGGGCACCGAAAAGAAGTAGGTGTGGCAGTGGGTGGACAGGCCAAGTAGATGATTGCTGTGGCCGTGGGCCTAAGGCAGCCACAGTGGAAGAGTCTGAAATGACATCGCACTGGGGAAGCAGAGGAATGAAGGAAGAGACGTGTTTACGGGTATCCAGGCAGGTGTGCAGGAGCTGTCTGTAACTGCTGATGCTGAAAAACGAACATAATAAAGAAACTGTTTGAACTTCCATGGGCTCCGGTCTCCAGTCTTTGGGAACATACTTCGGCTCGGCCATTGCAATCTGTGGGGTGTGCAGAAGTGATCACCCCCCAGTTGGCACACATTCCCACACACACATGTACTGCCCATCCATGGGGGTGGTTACCACCATATAATGTGACCAGGGTGGGTCACATGAGAGGGAGTGTGTGTACCTGAATGGTTCAAGGTGCAAGGTCCTGCAAGGTCTGTGTTGGAAGATTCTGGGAGTAGGATTGGATTCCTGAAGCATGTGATAAGACCTTGGACCTGGAGGCCGGTGTGTTTGGAGATCCTGGGAATAGGATCGGAGCCCTGAATGGCACTCGGTGAGGCCTTGGACCTAGTGGCCTGGGTGTTGGACGAATGTCCTGAATAGCACCCGGACAGGCCACGTGTGTTTGCGGAGTCTGTGAAGGCACTTTGTTTGGGGGAGCTACCTTCTGTCTGACGATCTGGACTGTCAGTAGAGCACAGGACACAAGGACGGTAATCCCAGTTCGGCAGCTTCCCCAGGAACCAGCACTGACAGGAGGTCAGTCTGTGGAGCAGGAAATCCTGAGAGGTAACCCTGGGCATCGGGAAAGAACTGTGTGCACTGGCAAAGGTCAGTTATTGAACTGTGCGGTCACCCAGTGACTGGAGGAAGTCAGGCGTGAATAGTGAATGCTGTTTAAAGCTTATATGATAAAGTAATGGACTATCAGCACGGTTTATGGTGCTTAAATAAACCGTATGGGCTGTGTTGTGTGAAACACCTGTGCCTGACTACGTTAATCCGCTGCCAAGTGAGTGTTCCCCAACACGTGCAGTGAGCGCTGCGTTACAATCTAATATATAAAGCTCAAAGTGTGTATGTATGTATGTATGTATGTATGTGTGTATGTATGTGTGTATGTGTGTGTATGTCCGGGATAGGCATCCGCACCGTCGCAGCTACAGCCACAAAATTTGGCACAGTCACACGTCTGGACCCCGAGAGCGTCCTAGGCTATGTTGTGAGGCGAAATTTTAACCCCGCGCGTTCCAATGCACCAAACAATTTTGCCCCTATCTAAATACTGGGGAAAAAGTGTGTGCGCGTCAAGCCCCGCCCCTCATTATGATGTCATAATGGTTGCCATGGCGACGCTGATGTCATCATAGGTTGCAAGCCCCACCGCTCATTATGATGTCATAATTGTTGACTATGGGATGGAGGATATGTATGATGGGTATATGGGCACGGGCCTATGGGATCGTGGATATGTATGATGGGTATATGGGCACGGGACTATGGGATGGAGGATGTGTGATAGGTATATGGGCACGGGACTATGGGATGGAGGATGTGTGATGGGTATATGGCATGGGACTATGGGATGGCAGATATGTATGATGGGTGTATGGGCACGGGACTATGGGATGGAGGATATGTATGATGGGTATATGGGCATGGGACTATGAGATGAAGGATGTGTGATGGGTATATGGGCACTCGACTATGGGGTGGCGAATATGAATGATGGGTATATGGGCATGGGACTATGGGATGAAGGATGTGTGATGGCTATATGGGCATGGGACTATGGGATGGAGGATGTGTCATGGGTATATTGGCACTCGACTATGGGATGGTGGATATGTTGATGGGTATATGGGAACGGGACTATGAGATGGAGGATAATTATAATTTGCTATAACTAACCACAGTTAGTTACTATGCCCGGGCAGCGCCGGGCTCTTCAGCTAGTACATACATACATACATACACACACTTGAGCTTTATATATATATATATACTAGCTGAAGAGCCCGGCGCTGCCCGGGCATAGTAACTAACTGTGGTTAGTTATAGAAAATTATAATTATCCTCCATCCCATAGTCCCATGCCCATTTACCCATCATACATATCCACGATCCCATAGGCCCGTGCCCATATACCCATCATACATATCCTCCATCCCATAGTCGAGTGCCCTTATACCCATCACACATCTTCCATCCCATAGTCCCATGCCCATATACCGATCATACATATCCTCCATCCCATAGTCTCGTGCCCATATACCAATCATACATATCCTCCATCCCATAGTGCCGTGCCCATATGCCCATCATACATATCCGCCATCTCATAGTCCCGTGCCCATATACCCATCATACATATCCTCCATCCCATAGTCCAGTGCCCATATACCCATCACACATCCTCCATCCCATAGTCCCGTGCCCATATACATATCTGCCATCCCATAGTCCCGTGCCCATATACCCGTCATACATATCCTCCATCCCATAGTCCAGTGCCCATATACCAATCACACATCCTCCATCCCATAGTCCCGTGCCCATATACATATCTGCCATCCCATAGTCCCGTTCCCATATACCCATCAAAAATATCCTCCATCCCATAGTCCCGTGCCCATATACATATCCTCCATCCCATAGTCCCGTGCCCATATACCTGTCATACATATCCTCCATCCCATAGTCCGGTGCCCATATACTCATCACACATCCTCCAATCCATAGTCAACCATTATGACATGATAATGAGCGGCGGCGGGGCTTGCAACCTTTGATGACATCAGCGTCGCCATGTCAACCATTGTGACATCATATTGAGGGGCGGGGCTTGACACGCACACACTGCTTCCCCAGTATGCAAATAGGGGCATTAAGACATCATAATGAGGGGCGGGGCTTGACGCTCACACACTTTTCCCCCCAGTATGTAGACGGGGCAAAATTGTTTGGTGAATTGGAACGCACGGGGTTAAAATTTCACCTCACAACATAGCTTAGGACGCTCTCGGGGTCCAGACGTGTGACTATGCCAAATTTTGTGGCTGTAGCTGCGACGGTGCGGATGCCTATCCCGGACATACACACATACACACACACACACACACATACATACATACACACATACATACACACTTTGAGCTTTATATATTAGATATATATATATATATATATATATATATGCATAGATGCTATATTAGAGTCATGGACCCTTGAAGTATATACTGAAATAAGATCTTGAAAACTATTTCTGCTATCATGTTATGATCCAGTGATTCTTGGTATATTGTTTGCTATGATTTCCAATAGTTTGACCTGTAATAGATATTTGCATAAACTGCCTGCAGCTCCTAAGAACACTCTAGAATAGGTCTGTGTGACCAAAAGCCATTGTTCCTGTACTGATAAGCCATGAGGTAATAACTTTGCAGCAATAGGAAGGACAAATGGTTAGCACTCGACTTTATGTGAAACGGTGCTAGTGAAAGGAAGCATAAGTTCAGAAAAATCACTGCACACGTACAAGAAAAATAATGATTCAGGTGAGTATTTACTTGATGCTGATAGGTCCAAATCTGTCGCTTCACCTATCAGCATCAAATAAATACTCACCTGAAGCATTATTTTTCTTGTACATGTGCCATGATTTTTCTGAACTTTTGTAATAACTTGGCAGGCATCTTGCTTTTTCTCTTTAAAAACCCACTGTATCTCCCTGAACTCTGATTAATACACTGACAGGTCTGTGACATCATGCATCCACAAGCTTATGCCACATCGTTTGGATGTGTGTAAGACAACAAATGGAGCCCACATCCAACTGCACTGAATAGGTATGAAACTGGGAGAGGTTTTCTTTTATTTGGAGCAGATTTCACATTTCTATCGTCTTTTGTTGCTTTCCAGTGACTGGATGGAGCGAGACATGATGTCCCAGATGTGCTCAATCGGATTCAGGTCTGGGGAACGGGCAGGCCAGTCAATAGCTTCAATGCCTTCATCTTGCAGAAACTGCTGACACACTCCAGCCACATGAGGTCTGGCATTGCCCTGCATTAGGAGGAACCCAGGGCCAACCGCACCACCATATGGTCCCACAAGGGGTCTGAGGATCTCATCTCCGTACCTGTAAAATAATGCTTATCCTGTAAAATACTCAGGACTAGTTACCAGATAAAAATATAGTGGTTTATTTGGATTCTTCCATCAAAGAAAGGTTATTACAGAAAAACAGGTGAATAAAAATAGGTGAGAGATTGTCCATCAGTTCATAGCAAAGCAACGTGTATTCTTCTTTCTCTCCGGGATCTCACATGGCAAATGGCGTCTGTCTCTCAGTTCGGCTTCTTCGTAGTAAAGTAACATACCAGCTGTTATGTCATGTCATGGCCCAGAACAGATGACATCTTCGTGTCTGTCTCTCATGATGGTGAGGGAAGAAGCGCGACCTCTACAGTTAGCCATGAATTATATACGTCTCCTAAAGCACGTGGTCTCTACATATATGGAGCTGTCTTTCTACCATGAGCCAAGCTTAAAAATAGCCTATGTCGTGTAAGCTAAAGCAATGTACAGAACTGAGTCTTATAAGAAATTAACGGATTATTAATATTTAACAATTCCCCCTTTTGAGGGAGACAGACATTAATTGGAACCCTCAAAATATAACAAGATCTTCTTTCTTCTTTTCTTCTTCTTTGACAAAATAATTTAATATCAATAATAATAATAATAATAATAATAATATCAGATTACCGTTATAAGTACTCAATGACATAATTGATGTGAATTCATGTTATGGTAAGCCGTGAACACTATTCATATAAAATATGTATAATTATACTTCCCTAAGTCTAAATTGAAGCATCTCAGGTCCAGTCATCATCATCTGATGTCATCTGGTCTTCATTTTGATGTCTTCTATCTTCTTCTTGGTTCTTTTAAAAATACAGTTTTTCTCTAGCATATAGATGTTGTAGAAATCGTGTTGTATATAAAATCAAAGTCTATAGATGAAATGCAGCTTTAATATCTGTGCAGTGTCATCTTTAAAAACCTGGGCTTACATTGGCTCGCCTTGGATATTCTGGAATCCTCCATCGGCACTAGTCTTTGAACAGGTGTGACGTCTTTGGTCAGCAAAGCAAGGGTTAAAATGACTCTTCCTTGCTAAACATAGCACCATAACCAGTCCTTGTCCAAATGCACAGGACATATGTCAGGGTTAATTACCTTCATTGTTCACCAGCTTTACATTGAAGCTTTACAGGTGATTGAAAACCTCTGGAACTTGATAAGAACATGATAACACAGTTCATCTCAGCATCATAGGATCATCGTCCTCTGGTTGTCAGGTTAGACACTTTAATTGTGACTGTCAGTGGTGGATACTGCACTTGTGACTGTCAGTAGTGGATACTGCACTTGTGATTAACGCAGTTCATTTCTCAGAAGTTATAGCTTTGTTACCTTCTGGGACTTCTGGATCGCGGCATTCTTCTTCTTGCAACTGATAAGAATCAATTTTAATATGAAAAGTCTTTATTAACGTAATTTCAGTATCTTGCTTGAAGTCTTCATTCCCTAGTCTATACCAAATCTGGTAATTTTCCTATCCTATAATATCACAGCGTACCATAGCAATCAGTAATATCCATATAATTATTATCAGAATTTGTACCATATATGGATTTCAATATTTGAAATAATAAACCAATAATAAGTGATAATACATTATTATCCATATTCTTCATGTGATAGAACATTTTTATGTCATAGGTGTAATTACCTTTTTCAACCCATAGGTGTCAATGTGTTTTATGTAACCAGTGTTTTCATCTTTATTAATAAGGCATATATTTATTATACTAATAATATGTAGGAATGTAAAGCCATGAACCAAAATAAGAATATATGAGTGAGCGAATGAATGAATAAAAGAATTGTTGCATATAACTCAGAAGTGAAACATTTTCCTTAGTAATAGAACCATATAATTGCTATATTTAATGAAGCAATATTCTCAGTAGACATTACCCCACTAAATATTGGTGAAAGAATTAAAAATAATGAAAAATAAGAATAAAAATAAAAATAAGAATAAGGCCTTTATGTTGATGCAGAGTAGTTATGTCTTCAGTAACATATACCCTTAATATTTCCATGATCTGGATTATTTCATAATTGTCATAAACTTGTGTTACCAAAATATTCAAATTATGCAACTTTGCATATAATATTCCTCTTAGTGTAAAGAAATGACTCTTTATAATACTTGTTATTATACCCAATACTTATACCATTGTACCTTATTAATATTTTTTCCTATTAAAATGTGTGAAGAAGAGGTATTAATCAAATGTGATGATGTAGTCAGGATAAAAAACATATTTTCCCCCTTAATACCAAAAAATATTGTTTCATGAAATAATTAATTTATCAAAACCAAAATTAAAAATAATTAATTTATAAATTGTGTAAATATTATACTTGCTTATACCATTATTTGTCTGAAGATGTGTAACCATTAAAATTAATTTGAATATCATAAAATTATCCTTTGGAAAAATTAATTTAAATGTAGATTTTCTTCATAAACCATTTTGATGTGCGATGGCACTTATCCACAATTAACTAAATCAAGAAATAATAATTACTATAGAAATATAGAAATATATGTTGTATAGATAATATTTCATTATGTATCTTAATATTCTAATAATTTAACTGATCTGCATATTTCTCCTAAATACCGTATAAAAGCTTTGGGGTTTTTTTTTTCTTCTCATTCAGAATCCTGAGGCCTCATACAAACATATCACATCACTCGCTCAGCAGCTGCTCATACACTCAGTCACTGTCACTCAGACTGTGTCACATATTAAGTTTAAACCAAATACCTCACATACGAAGGTGTGATGAATACACGTATTTTAACCCAAATTATCCTAATTATCAATGCATTGTAAACTATTTCAATTTAGTCTCTTAATATTTCTTTGAATATTCCCCAAATACACATGACATAAATATATGTATAGCTATACTTGACATTTAGGCCTGGAAAAAAAAATTCCATTGCTTTGCAAAAGCTGAGACCCCTTTAAAAATTCTTTCCCTAAGGAACAGGGACATAGTATACTGGTATACTTGTATTATTAGAACAAGGTTCAAATTTCCCTGCTGTGGTTGTCATTCGAGCCATGCAGTGAAGGCACAAACACAGAACATATTTTAAAATGCAGTTAGTTATATGCATATTATTTCAGTGTTAAATATATAAATTCATGCAATTATTGCAACTTCCTGTGTAAATAAAGGCATAAATCCTTGTAAGAGAATTTTTCCCGATTAAGTCCTGCTTTGAAATGAAAATTCTAAGGAAACATAAAAGAGAAGGTTAATATCATATTCATATTCTAAATATTATTACTGATGTAGATTTTAATTTTCATTAAAAAATACAGTTCTACTATTTCTACTTCTACAAACACTCTATATATACTGTATGACTATGTATATATCCACAAACCATAAAACTACAGGATTATACTCTATAAAATAATTACATATAACTCACTAATTGTATAACACTGTTACACAAAATATATATATATATAATTACTTTTTCTAGCCAATTCCTAAACCCATACTTATTTCTCTGCAAAAAATATCCTGAAAGGTTCTTGCCATTTTGAAGCTGATAGATTCTTGGAGCAGAGTATTCAGTTTACAGGCCATGATGTCACTCACCACCTGTTTCTGTCTGTCAAATTCGGCCATCTTGGTTACAGAAAGAAGATCAAAACTCATCATTTTTCTTAATTCAATTTGTGTCTTTTCGGTGTTCTTTTGCATCATTCCATATGGCTTATAACAAACATGTGATTTCCTTTTTCTTTGTTCTTCATATATTTGATTTTGGGGAAATCTCATTTTAGAAGGTTTTGCTAATACAGGCTTCTGATAAGATTTTACTCTGCCTGTCTTTACAAAATTAGCACAATTTACTTTCCTCTCACGATTCTCGTGTTTTCTGGCAAAATCAAGGGATTGCGCACATTCAAACAAAGAATCTTTTTGTGACGCAATAACACGAGATGCAGGATTTAGAAACCAAAATTTGCTTACAAAACTCCTTATGAGGGACGGTGTTTTGACATTCTCACTCAGCATTCTATACAAACGTTCATATATTGACATGAACGTAAAAATACATTCCTTCCGACCAATCCTTAATTTTTGAAGAATATCAATATCTGGATGATTTTCATTTGATGAACAAAAAATCAGAATTTTTAATCTGTCCTTATCAGTTAAATTCTCATGTGTTTCACCAGATAACTTTAAAGTCAATCTCCTAGCAAAATTTACAGGGATCCACATTTTGAACAACTGATTCTTCTCCTCATTAGATAAATCAAATTTGTCAACACAACTTTCAAAAACCTCAGAGTTTCTACAAACATGCATTTTGCTGTCATATGCAGGAATTATTTGGCATATCTCTAGCAAACTTTTCCTTATTTGCCTTCGGATTTGGGCCTGTGAGTCGTCTATTTTTAGTGGTACGTCTTTCCCTTGTACGTCCTCTACGTCAGTTCTGAAGTCTCCTCCTACTTCTCCATCTTGTTCCACGTCTGCAAGGTCACCTTCAATGGCTGCTGCTACTTGTAACTGTTTCTCCACATTACAGTGAATCTCGGGAATATCACTATCCTCTACACAATCATTTTTAGATTTCTCTGACACAGATCTATGAAATATATCTACCATCTGTAGAATATTTTTTAATCTCTCTCTTTCTCTATTGAAAAACTTAGAATCTAACCTTTGATTCTCGAGTTCACACTCGGCATATAAACTTAACCATAAAACTTCTGAATTAGAATTGTCTACAGACTTAAATTTCAATCTACTCTGCTTAGCATAAGAATTAATTACATCCATTTCTCTTACCTTGAAATTTCTCAGCTTGTTCCTTTGATGGACAACGCTGGGCTCCTGTCTTCACACGTCTTGGCTTCAGCACGTCTGGCACTTTGGCACTTGTAGTACTTCTCAATCTATCTGGCACTTCTTAGTCCTCACGTCTAGGTTCCATCTGATTCTTGTGAATAGTGGAATTCCTGACAACTTGCACATATGAGCAAAGTTCAATCCCCCTTGTGGGCAAGTTGAGGGAAATCCGCAAAAAAGTACAAAAATTCAGATCTGGCTGGCTCTCCAATGTAAAATAATGCTTATCCTGTAAAATACTCAGGACTAGTTACCAGATAAAAATATAGTGGTTTATTTGGATTCTTCCATCAAAGAAAGGTTATTACAGAAAAACAGGTGAATAAAAATAGGTGAGAGATTGTCCATCAGTTCATAGCAAAGCAACGTGTATTCTTCTTTCTCTCCGGGATCTCACATGGCAAATGGCATCTGTCTCTCAGTTCGGCTTCTTCGTAGTAAAGTAACATACCAGCTGTTATGTCATGTCATGGCCCAGAACAGATGACATCTTCGTGTCTGTCTCTCATGATGGTGAGGGAAGAAGCGCGACCTCTACAGTTAGCCATGAATTATATACGTCTCCTAAAGCACGTGGTCTCTACATATATGGAGCTGTCTTTCTACCATGAGCCAAGCTTAAAAATAGCCTATGTCGTGTAAGCTAAAGCAATGTACAGAACTGAGTCTTATAATAAATTAACGGATTATTAATATTTAATAGTACCTAATGGCAGTCAGGCTACTTCTGGCAAGCACAGGGAGAGCTGTGCCGCCCTACAAAGAAATGCCACCCCACACCATTACTGACCCTCTGCCAAACCGGTCATGCTGAAGGATGTTGCAGGCAGCAGATCGCTCTCCACTGCGTCTCCAGACTCTGTCTCGTCTGTCACATGTGCTCAGTGTGAAGTGCACAGGGCGCCAGTGGTGAATTTGCCATTCCTGGTGTTCTGTGGCAAATGCCAAGCATCCTGCATGGTGTTGGGCTGTGAGCACAACCCCCATCTGTGAACGTCGGGCCCTCAGACCATCCTCATGAAGTCGGTTTCTAACCGTTTGTGCAGACACATGCACATTTGTGGCCTGCTGGAGGTCATTTTGCAGGGCTTTGGCAGTACTCCTCCTGTTCCTTCTTGCACAAAGGCGGAGATAGCAATCCTGCTGCTGGGTTGTTGCCCTCCTACATGTCTCCTGGTTTACTGGCCTGTCTCCTGGTAGCGCCTCCAGCCTCTGGACACTAAACTGACAGACACAGCAAACCTTCTTGCCACAGCTCGCATTGATGTGCCATCCTGGATGACCTGCACTACCTGAGCCACTTCTGTGGGTTGTAAAGTCACCATGAGTGTGAAAGCACAACCAACATTGAAAAGTTACCAAAACATCAGCCAGAAAGCATTGGTACTGGGATGTGGTCTGTGGTCCCCACCTGCTGAACCACTCCTTTATTGAGAGTGTCTTGACAATTGCCAATAATTTCCATCTGTTGTCTGTTCCATTTGCACAACAGCATGTGAAATTGTCAATCAGTGTTGCTTCCTAAGTGGACAGTTTGATTTCACAGAAGTTTGAAAGTTATTTTCTGTTGTTTAAGTGTTCCCTTAATTTTTTTGAGCAGTGTATATATTGAGGATTATTTGTTTTTTAAGCAATGTGTTCAGTTTTTTACAATGCTATTTTAACATGAGTTTTTACATAGAGAGAACTGATGTATTTAAAACCTCATGTTAAAATCGCATTGCAATGCTCTATTAATTGGCCTCCCTCTCACTCGACTCTCCCCTCTCCAGTCTATCCTTAATGCAGCAGCCAGGGTTGTCCATCTGGCTAATCGTTTCTCAGACGCGTCCGCTCTTCGCCAGTCGTTACACTGGCTGCCAATTCATTACAGGGTACAATTCAAAGTACTTGTTCTCACCCACAAAGCTCTCCACAGTGCGGCACCCCCTTACATCTCCTCCCTCATTTCTGTCTATCGGCCTAACCGACCGCTGCGCTCTGCAAATGACTTTCGACTAACCTCTGCCCTAATCCGTACCTCCCACTCCCGACTCCAAGACTTCTCCCGTGCTGCGCCAATCCTCTGGAATGCTCTACCCCAAAATATTAGGACCATCCACAATTTGCATAGTTTTAGGCGCTCGCTCAAAACACATTTGTTCAGAGCGGCCTATCACATTCAGTAATCAAAGTCATGTTTGTGTGTGTGTAGCCCATTCACTATCTCCATCTAACCCCCACCCCCTGAAGATGGCTGGACCGTCATTGTAAATGCATCATTGTAAATACAAACCTGTGCTTTGTATCCCCCCCACCTCATTGTAGATTGTAAGCTCCACGAGCAGGGTCGTCTTATTTCGCTTTAATTATTGTATTGTTAACGTTGTTACTTATGACTGTTGTGTTTGAAACTGTTCAACTGTAAAGCGCTGCGGAATATGTTGGCGCTATATAAATAAAGATTATTATTATTATTATTATTATTATTATTATTATTATTATTGCATACGGATTGCATATGCATGTCATACGGATGTTCCGTGGAGAAATCGCACGGAAATTGCATTACACTAGCATGACACTCGCACTCGTCCATTTTTCGGTCCAAGCAAGCAGACATATCATCCTCCTGTACATCTCTGTAATGTTTTATCTGTGTCTCAGGATTGAAAGATAAACCACCCCAGCAAGGTACAGGGATGCCAGGCCGCAGTGATGCAGCTCCGCAACCTACTCAGCATTGCAGAATTCTCATTGAAAAGACCCCTCCATCTGTGCGTTCGTGCATTACAATCTTCATTAAATACCTCAAAGCAACATGTGAGACCTCACATAGAACAATCCGCTGATCCCTCCCTCAGCATTTCTCTATTATTAGTAACTGCTAGGTCCAAAGAATGTTCCCTGCCCCAACACTTAAATTTTCCATGCCTGGCAAGGCAAGCCAAGTTTATTGTGAACATGGAGGCACAAAAGGAGAACAGTGTGTATGTTTGCATAATATATAGATGTTAACTTTATATCTATAAAACATATAAAGTATCTGCGGTTTGATCCCTGAGGAATGAGTGAGGAAGACATATAAGACATATGGTGGCTCATAATAATAATAACAATAATAATGGACCATTATGAGAAATCTTCTAAATGTCCGTCCTTTTTACTTTCTTTATCCAGCTACAAAATATGGTTAGCAGTTGATTGGTAGAACTATGTGAAAGGAAATCACAGTCATTACTCTACTGGCAGGCGTACAGGCTAAGTAAACGCCCTTCTATGATTAGAGAGCAGAAAGTAGCTGAACAGAAGTAAAGGGAAACACGCTGCTGAAAATTAGACTGTCACATCGCCTAAGACTCTCAAATTGGCCAAAAAATTCAGGTAAATACAAAACCCAATGATATTTTTGAAGTTTTCTAATGAAATGTCAGCTACACTTTATTGTTTGTGTAATACTGTTCCAATAATGGAATATTATCGAACAGCATCCAGTCATGTGCAGCAGATCGGACTTCTGCTTTTCACAGCTGCAATATTCAGCCTTTTCGGGCAATAACTACAGAATAAACTTTGCATGAAAAAGTATACAATAAAAGATTTCGCTGAGAAACCTTTTTTATATTTTTTTCTTCAACTATTTTGGCATGTTTGATTATTATAGTAATAATATCTTTATTGCTATAACACTTTCATATTCTGCTTCACTTTGCAGTTAAGATGGTACACTTACAGATAATATCTAACATGTGGGTAGCAGGGTGGTTTAGTGGTTAGCACGGGAAGTTCCACCACGGACAACGTCTGCAAGGAGTGTACATGTTTTTGTTGTGCCCCTGAGTCTCGGTCGCCACAGAGGTACTGCACCTTCTCCTCAGGTGTGGTGCCCCACCGTCTGGGTAAGTTGGGAGCTCCTTTCCACGCTCCAACACTCGCACCCCACACAACAGGGTAGTTCTGCACAACCACATTGTGGCTCAGTGCTTAGAGAGTAGCAGAGCACCTCTGGTGGTTCCCTGCTTGGAACACTGGATTTGTTTTGGAGGTGGGTGGAGTTTAGATCGATATAAAAGATTGGGAAGGTTTAGAATTACAGGTCAGTCAGACGGGGAGTCTGAGGAGGAGAGCCACTCGGAGAGGAGTGAGGATCCCTGGAAGAAGGGATGGAGGAAGGAGTGCTGCAGCTGCCTCAGTGACCTGAGCCAGCTGGCACGGGAAAGGAAGGAAGAAAGAAGGACACTGAACTGTAACCTAAGGCTGTGTGCACACGCTGCGGATTTTGCTGCGGTTCCGCAGCGGTTTTGGCCGCTGCGGACCCGCAGCAGTTTCTGCTGCGGTGTACAGTACCATGATTCCCTATGGGAATCAAAAACCGCAGTGCAGACTGTGCGGAATTTTCCGCGCGGATTATCTGCGGTTTTCAATCCGCAGAAAGAATTGACATGTCAATTCTTTCTGCGGATTCTCCTGCGGTTTGCCATCTCCTCTATTGAGGAGATGATAAACCGCAGGGCAAAACCGCAGAGCAATCCGCAGGTAAAACCGCAGGTCTTTTGACCTGCGGTTTCACCTGCGGATTTTACAAAATCCGCGCGGATGAATTCGCACCTAATCCGCAGCGTGTGCACACAGCCTAAGTTTCCATAAGAAAGAGTGTCAAGTACGGAACGAAGGGGTAGAGAACACAGAGGAGACGTGAGTTGGAAGAGGAACCCTGCCTATAGGTTCTCAGCGCAAGGCCGGGGCCCGATCCCCGAGGTTGTATGGACACTTATGGTTCTGCAGCAGACCCCGGTGGAGTAGTTGGCTGTAAATGCATTACTCCCATCTAAGACTTGAGGCACAACAGCAACACAGATAGAGAGCAGGGAGTGAGGCGTTCCCGAAGCAGGCTACAACTGTCTGCCGTGCAAGTAGAGTTCTAGGAACATCTCTTAGGAGGCATTCCAGGGTTACTAAGTACGGGAGTGCTTCACACCACAAGGTGCATTGGCGGAGTCGTTCAGGAAGGTACATGTTGGCGGAGTGTTGGAGAGGAGAGCCCTGACTTGCCTGGGAGGTTGGTTGAGTCTTTACCCCGGAGGACACGGCACGGAGGCAGGCACCAGTGTGTACCACGAACTGTGAGTAAAGCTTTGAAACTGCAGCTCTGGTGTCCTCCATTCATTTTTGCGCTAACACCTTCAGCACCGCTACATCTGGGTACCAGCATCCATACCATCCTGCACCTCTCCTCGTCCATAGCACCTGCACTGACCTGGGACTACAGCTCCACCTGTGGGGAGCTACACCATCTTTGCTGCACCACACCATCATTCCCAGCGGATCTGCATGCAGTGTCGGCTTAACACCTCCCTTGCCGAACACCACAGGTGGCATCACAAACTATTCCATTAACTACCACAAACCACCCTATTACTTGGGCGCCCAGGGCCACAGACCGGGTCACCGCTGCTGTGACACATCCCCCTGACACTGGTCCGGTACCGAGTACCCCACGGCCCTGGGAGGGCGACCCATTTTCATTTTGTTTTGGTGGGTTTCCTCCTCCGATTTCCTTTCACACGCCAAAGACATACTGATAGAAAATTTAGATTGTGATCACCAATGAGGACAGTGATGATGCCTGTAAGGAACTGTAGAATTAATGTCCTTATATCAGTAAGTAATATAATAAAAAGGAATTACAAAGTGAGGCAGGAGTCACATACAATGATTAAAAAATTGGTCCGATTTTTACGGTACGAAATTGCACAAAGGTTTCTTGTCCAGGGATCCGTCTGTCATCCGAATTTCCGGCGATTAACCGATTTTATTCGCATCTAAGCATCAAATTGACATCCAATGCCAGATGCTCTTTCCTGTTGACCTGGAGAAGTCTTGCGATTTTATCACAAGTTACACTTGTGGTCCGTTTGTAATCCGATTTTTAATTGCACCCTTAGACTTGCATTGGCGAGTCCGATCCGAAAATCAGTGACAATCGCAGCATGCTGCTATTGTCTCGGTCCGAGGAAACGTTCCGAAAAAAAATCGGATGATGGGAGCCGCCCCATAGAATAACATTGGGACGAATGCAATGCGATTTTTTTTTATCGCATTGCATTCGTTCGATTTTTTCGCTAGTGTGACTCCAGCCTAATAGTTAAACACTTCAAACAAGAGGAGAAAGGGACAGACTTGTAAGAGCTTACTGTTTTTGATGTGATGACACAAATGGTGTCCAGCGATCTTTATTATAAAAAAGGTCCATGAACTGTTCACCAGCCATTATGTGTCTGTGTTTAGACATGAAGAGCTATGGAGTGTGGGAGTGAAACTGTAGAAAGAAGGAACCCTGTAATGAAAAAATGTAGTAATGGAAAATCTGGGAGAAGTTAGGTTAGAGAAGGAATTTTATAGGCCTGTTAAAAATGTGTTAAAGCCAAATACCAAGAAGTTTAAAATAAAGCAGCCTAAATTAAAACATGACATGCCAAAATCAAACAAAAATCTCATTGTTAAAAATGCAATAAAAAATCTATTGAAAAATTAAATGAAAAATAATGCAAATAACCTAATTTACCTGATTTGTGCAGAAATGCTGCAAAAAAGTTGCAACATCAAAAACTAATCAAATACTCATTGTGGAAACTTAGCCCCAAACATAACCTCAAGACAGCAGGCATACTGCCTTGGAGTTAAGGTAGCCCCACATATGGCTGTAATTTATTGTACTTCTGGCTTAAAAAAGGCCCTTTCGGGCTGATACGTTGCTTCAATCGTTAAGGAAGTGGTGATGGCCAACTCACTGAATGAATTTAAGAAAGTAATGGATGCTTTTCTTGTGAGTAACAGTATAGAAGGTTACGAATAACATATTATAGGCAGATGGTTGACCCAGCTTAGGGGAAGGAACTTCTTTCCCTATGGAGAAAATTGGCTGCTACTCTGCGGGTTTTTTGCCTTCCCCAGGATCAACAATGCAGAACAGCTGCACTAAAAATAGGCGGAACTAGATGGACATAAGGTCTTCCTTCAGCCTTCAAAACTATGTATGTAACTATGTATGTCTACCTCAATTGTATTTCACCATGTGATTTTTAAAGGATGGAATAAAAGTTATGTTTTATCTCTATTTTCCTTGGTGCCTCAGAATCTTGTATTTTCTATCACTTTGGACTTTGTGGGAGGTCTAGCAGAGTCAGCACGGAGCCACCAGAGGTGCATGAGAGCAGCGAGAGAAGGCGAGGCTGATGAAAGTATTCATCAGCCAGTACCTGTGCAATAAAGAAATAAGAAATGGCATGGATCCCCCTCTATTTTTTGATAACCAGCTCAGGTAAAGGGGCTGCAATACCCAGCTGTCAGCTTATATTGGCTGGTTATCAAAAATAAAGGGGTCCCCACACTGTATTTTTTAATTATATAAGTAAATAAAAAATGGAGTGGGGTCTTTGCCATTTTTTACAACCATCCAAGCTAAAGTGGACAGCTGGGGGCTGTGGTTCTCAGATTGGGAAGGAGCCATGGATATCAGCCATCCCAAGCCAAAAAGAGCAGCACTAAGCTGCCCCCAAAAAAGGCACATATATTAAATGCACCAATTCTGGCGCTTTGCCTGGCTCTTCCCACTTACCCTGTAGCAGTGGCAAGTAAGGTAATTGTTGTTGGATTGTTGTCAGCTGTTTTATGACTGCTGGCATCAAGCCCACAGGTTACTGGAGAGCAGTCACATGAGTGATGAGACTGTTCTCAATGCCAGTTGGAACACACTGAGCAGAGTCTGGGAAGATCTGCCTGTGATTCATGGTAACATCAATGACGTCACTGCCGGTCACAGAAAGGCAGCATCTCTCACTCTTTGCTCAATGTGTTCAAGCTGGCGTGGAGAACAGTCAAATCACTTATCTGACTTCTCTCCTAATCATCTCGATAATTGCAGGACAGATAAGGATTATTTTATTGTCAGACAGGTGAGAAATTTGGTGTTTTATTATTTTTTATCTTTTACACGGGACAAGGACATCAATGGATTATCTTCTCGTCGGACAGGTGAGGAAGATGGTGTTTTTTATTTTTTATTTTTTAATTAAAGGACTTTATTCTTGCTGTGTCTTTATTACAATAAGACTATGGGGGTAGTAATGGGGACGTCTTATAGATGCCTCTCCATTAATAACCTATGAGCTAGATGTCAGCTGACAATGCAAAGCTGACATTAACGCCACAATTATTTCCCCACTTACCACTGCACCAGGGCAAGTGGAAAGATCTGGTCAAACCACCAGAATTGGCTCACCTAATACATGAGCCTTTTCTGAGCTGCGGGCTGCTATTTTTAAGTCGGGGAGGACCAATATCAATGGTCTGTCCTTAGTCTAAGAATACCAGCCCTCGGCTGGTTGTCAAAAACGAAGGGGACTCCATGCTATTTTCTGAATTATTTATTTAAATAAAATTGCAGCGTGGGGACCCCTCTCTTAGCTTTACCTGTGCTTGTTAGGAAAAATAGAGAGGAACCCATGCCATTTTTATTTATTCATTTATTGCTGGCTGATGAATACTCTCATCAACCTCACTTGGGACCGGCAGTAACTTTTTTATCCCTGTACAGAGCTGCTGGCTCACTCGCTTTCATCTGAGAGCGTGGGAACCTCAGCACTCTGATCGGCGGTAGCGATATTACCGCCAATCAGAGGCAGCATTTTGTTGCCAATTTCACCTCAGAATTCATCCTTGAGACACTAAGTACATAATGTATGAACTTATAATCATAAAAATATCGAAAGAACATATAATCATCATAATTATAGTGGCTAGAGATATCAATGTCCGTTTCTCCGTCATTGACCAGTTAGTAAACAGGTGGGTTATTTATATTATACAACCTATATAAGGAAATAGAGTATCCAAACACACCACTCAAAGAAATGTAAAATTGAATAGAAATTTATTACAAAACCAATTATATTAAAAAACATGAACCATATAGTAACTGATATATGTTAGCGGATTTAAAGAAGGAAAATAAATCAAGTGTAAAAAAAAAAGAAAGTGGTAAGTGAGGTCAGACTGCAGGTAGCAATAAAAATTGTATATTTGTTAAACCAAAGATATTGATCAAATTCAAAAATACATATGAAACAAATAACAGTGAATAAAGTTAATCAGTCCATATAGAAGAAAATGCAATGTAATGCTTACCCATTATAAAGTCAGTGGACCATGCACAATGCCACAACAGCCCCAACGCGCATTTCACAATTATGCTTTCTCAAGGGGAGTGTGTCCAATAGTTTCTCCTATTACTCTACTGTATATAGTGTTATTCACATGTGGGCCTATCATGAATGGCGCATACCAGCGCCATCCCTGGGTCCCAGGTGCGTCATGTTCTGGCACTTAGCTCTAGCGTGTGTGAGAAGGAAATGTCTCCATGATGTCAGAGACACATGCCAGTTGTTAGGAGAGGCCTGCACAGACGCAGGGAAACCGAGCGTGGTGCGCATGCGCATACATGTGCATGCATCTTTGTAGAGTCAAGTGGGGGCGGCCATTTTATAGTGTGCACACAGATGATAACAACAATGGTGGAAAAAGAAGAAATTATATAGTTGAATCAAAAAGTTTGATGAACAAATTAGTGCAGAGATATCATACATGTAAATTATGTGGTATGTATAGTGATGAGAGTGACAAGGTGAGATTTGATTAAAAATATCTAAATGAAATCCAGAACCCTGTGAGGAAATCCATATCCAACTATTTATGGGAGAATAAGAGAGGACTGAGACTCATGTGAAAAATATGATGTGGACATAACATCCACAACCTCTGTCCTCCTTACATCTGTGACCTCGTCTCCAGGTACTTACCTGCACGCAGTCTCCAATCCTCACAAGATCTCCTTCTCTACTCCCCTCTTATCGCTTCTTCCCACAATCACATACAAGATTTCTCCCGCGCATCCCCCTACTCTCTAACTCTCTACCACAACATATCAGACTCTCGCCTACCAATGACACTTTCAAAGAGAACCTGAAGACATACCTCTTCTGACAAGTCTACAACCTGCAGTAACCACCAATCGACCAAACCACTGCACGACCAGCTCTACCCTCACCTATTGTATCCTCACCCTTCCCTTGTAGATTGTGAGCCCTCGCGGGCAGGATCCTGTCTCCTCCTGTACCAGTCTTGACTTGTACGGTTTAAGAATACTGTACTTGTTTTTATTATGTATACCCCTCCTCACATCTAAAGCGCCATGGAATAAATGACGCTATAATAAATAATAATAATAATAAAAAAAATAATAATAATAATGTGGACTGAACAAAAGCTCTATACCTCAGAATTCCACATTGGATGGGACTTTTATTTTGGCAAAGACACATTTCTGTTCAGATCTGTGAATGTCTGTTAGACATGCAGAACTGATATACACACGTGGTCAAAATTGTTAGCACCCCTTGTTTAATGACAGAAAAACCCACAATGGTGACAGAAATAAATTGAATCTGAAAAAAGTAATAATAAATCAAAAATCTTTGAAAATGAACAAATGAAAGTCAGACATTGCATTTCAACCATGCTTCCACAGAATAAAACTCATGAAATAGGCCTGGACAGAAATGAATGTACCCCTGAGAATAATGTGACAAAAGGGACATGTGAAATCATGGTGTGCCCACTAATTAGCATCACAGGTGTCTGTCTACAATCTTGGACTCAGTGAGTGGGCCTGTATAGAGGGCTACAGATACTCACTGTGCTGTTTGGTGACATAGTGTGTATCACACTCAACAAGGACCAGAGGAAGTGAAGGAAAGAGTTGTCTCAGGAGATTAGAAAGAAAATTATAGACAAACATGTTAAAGGTTAAAGTTGTAAGACCATCTTCAAGCAGCTTGATGTTCCTATGACTACAGTTGCACATATTATTCAGAAATTTAAGCTCCAAGGGACTGTAGCCAACCTCCCTGGATGTGGCCGCAGGAGGAAAATTGATGACAAATCAAAGAGACGGATAATACAAATGGTAACAAAAGAGCCCAGAAAAACTTCTAAGCAGATTAAGGGTGAACTTCCAGCTCAAGTAACATCAGTGTCAGATCACACCCTCCATCATTGTATGAGCCAAAGTGGACTTCATGGGAGATGACCAAGAAGGACACCATTGTTGAAAAAAAATCATACAAAAGCCAGAATGGAATTTTCCAAACAACATGTTGACAAGCCACAAAGCTTCTGTGAGAATTTCCTATGGACAGATGAGACAAACATGGAATTTTTGGCAAGGCACACCAGCTCTATGTTCTAAGATAGAAAGATGAAGCATATCAAGAAAAGAACACTGTCCTTACTGTGAAACATGGAGGAGGCTCTGTTATGTTCTGGGGCGGCTTTGTGCAACTGGCACATTATGTCTTATAATCTGTGCAGGGTACAATTAAATCTCAAAACTATCAAGGGATTCTAGAGAGAAATGTTCTGCCCAGTGTCAGAAACCTTGGTCTCAGTCGAAGGTCATGGGTCTTGCAACAGGATAATGACTGAAAACACACAGATAAAAACACCCAAGAATGGCTAAGAAGAAAACATTGGACTATTCTGAAGTGGGCTTCTATGAGCCCTGACCTAAATCCTATTGAACATCTTTGGAAAGAGCTGAAGCATGCCGTCTAGAAAAAGGCAACCTTCAATCACGAGACAACTGGAGTAGTTTGCTCTTGAGGAGTGGGCCAAAATACCTGTCGAGAGGTGCAGATTGACAGTTACAGAAATCTTTTGATTGCAGTGATTGCCTCAAAAGGTTGTGCAACAAAATATTAAGTTAAGGGTACCATCATTTCTGTCCAGGCCTATTTGATGAGTTTTATTTTTTTTAAAAATCTGAGGAAACATGGTTGAAAAGCAATGTCTGACTTTCATTTGTTCATTTTAATAGACTTTTGATTTATTATTTTTGTCAGATTCAAGTTATTTTTGTGACCACTGTGGGTTTTTCTGTCATTAAATGAGGGGTATCAACAATTTTGACCATATGTGTATATGGAAAATGGACTTGGTTTACAGAAAACGACACTATCATACCATATGTGTCTCGAACCTACAATAACATTAATGTTATTATATTAATTTTGAAGTATCGATAATATTAAGATGAAAATCACAATTTACAGCTCTGGCAAAAATTAAGAGACCACTGCCCAGTTTTATAAAAATCAGCTTCTCTACATGTCTGACAGCCATTCCATTCCAGTGTCATTTAAATTCCAAGCAGAGTACACCTCATTCTACTTAATGTGCTTCTGATTAGGTGATAACCTGAACCAAATCTTAAGATGAAGGAAAGTCTAAAAAACCCTGCTGTGGTGATCACAATCCTCTTGCAATAGGACAAGCTGGATGGCAAAACAAGTGCTAGTAATATCCCAAAAGTAATAGGAATGAAAAAAGAAATTTAAACCATGCCAAAGGAGTTGAAAAGAAAAGTCTTGAGTGAGGAAAAGAAGGGCTCAATTCTGTCTTTACTAGCAGAGGGATGCAGTGAGCGTCATGTTGCCTCCATCCTTAAAATTTCTAAGACGGCAGTCCATTACAACAAGGTCAAGCAGCAGACACTGGGGACAACAAAGTTACAGACCGGCAGAGGGCGAAAATGACTCTTCACTGACCGGGATGACCGTCATCTTATTTGAATGTCACTCAGCAACCACAGGATGACATCAAGTGATCTACAAAAGAAATGGCAAATGGCAGCTGGGGTGAATTGCACAGCAAGAACAGTTCATAACAGACTTCTAGAGAGCCAGAGCAAAGTACTGCAGTGCCCAGGTGCTGGGCCTCTCTGACCTTTCCCGGTGCCTGTGCATTGCAGTACTTTGCTCTGCCCTCAACAGGGCAGATAAAGTACACATGCGCAGGAGCACGACAGAAGCAAGGAGGAGGACGTCATCGCTAGAAGATGGGAGATGCTGGACTCGGATCGCGACACATATCGGACCAGACCGGACCTCCAGGTGAGTAAAATATAACTCATTTTTCTTATCTTTCAGGTTACATTGGGGGCTTATCTACAGCGTTACAGAATGCTGTAGATAAGCCCCTGATGGCAGTGGCTGCAGCTTATATATGAAAAAATAGGTGACAGATTCCCTTTAATTTTTGCCAGAGCTGTATATCTGACGATATTCCTTTCATTTTATCTTTTAACTATAATTAATTTATGTTTATACATAGTCATTCAAAAGTACAACTCATTCACAAAGACAAGCCCTTATATATCTATATCAATAGAATAATAAAAAATGATGGCTATTTGTAATAGGAGAGGGAAAAAAGAAAGCGCAAAAAAAAAGAAAAAAGAAAATTGTCTGTAAGAGGTGTGGTGCAGTAACCTCTGTTAAAGCTAGGGGACGCTGTATATGCTACTCAGAATATGCATGTGGGCGTATGTCTGAACGCCCAAGATAAAGCCTGCATGTCTGGCTGTATGTAATAGAACCTGTAGTGAGGTCATGACCATGTGATCCATACCTCACTTGTGGGTGTGGTCATGTACCATATAGTGTGACTGAGGTCGGGTCACATGGGGTTGTGTGTTTTGATCCTGAGTGGTCAGAGTGCAAGGTCCCAGAAGGCCTGTGTGTGTTGGAAGTGTCTGGGACTGAATTTCCTGGAGAGCGCATGTAAAGGCCAGACCTGGTAGAGTCTGTAACGGCTCTACGTAGGGAAGCTACTGCCCGGCTGTGGGTCTGAAACTGTAGATGGCCTAGTGAGCAAGGCACTGTCTGGAATGGTGATTCCAGTGCGGCCGCTTCCCTGAAAACCAGTGAGGGATAAACCATGAGCAATGCTGACCGGGGTCAGTAAGAGACTGTGTATGCTGTAAAACTGAATGTTTAACGGACACTGTACTGGAAGCTATATGCTATTTAGTTCATGAAGAGCGGTTTATGCTGCAGTTTAGTAAACCAAATGAACTGTGTCCCAGTGTATGCCTCAAAGACCGGGTAAGAAAGTAAATCCCCGTCCACTCATATGGTGGATCTTTACAGGGGTTAAAGAGTGTTTTATATATAAGTTATCTAGGTACGTTATGCTAATATATTTTTTTTGTTTTTGCTTTTACAGCTTAATTGAAAATTGCAACTGCAATATGTTGAAAAAACTGAGAATTTTGACTTTTCTGCTGATAATAGCAACTATATGTTTTCTAACCAGAACTTCAATAAAGCAGAACAGTTTATACGCAATTGATTTTCTGACTGATAAAAATCTCATCTTCAAATCATTAAATGAAGATGAAATTGATAGTCAATATAAGAATTTCCCAATTATGGATGATTATAATCATACAGAAAATAAAATACTAAGCGCTGTCATGCAGCAAGGAAACGGTATCTTATTTATGGAAACAACAAATAGAATGGATGAGCCCTCCTTGGTTTTATGCTCAATTGAATCAGCGGCTCGAGTGTATCCGGACAGACCAGTGGTTTTCTTCATGAAAGGTCTAGGAGACATAGTCACTGAAGATGATGAGAAGAAAGCCCATAATCACTACCCAACCCTCTCAATTTATAAGAATATTTACTTTTTGCCTCTTCGATTGGAGAAGTTATTTGCTAACACACCATTTCTGCCTTGGTATAAGAAGGTAAGTAGAAAGAAATTATAGTAAGTATAGCAATAATATAACAAGTTAACATACTAGATATCCATTTTATTACCCTTAAAGGGAACCTGCCACGTAATTTTTAGCAACTAATCCCGTCCTAGTGTGTTGTTACTGATGCAATGTGAATCATTAACACATTGTTTTCAATCCAAACAGCACCTTAATCATCCGTAAAAATCATTTTATATAGTTATATACCGTATAGTTATAGGTATATAGTTATGTACTGTTATATACTGAACTTTCTCTTTCAGTCATAGGGGTGGATCTTCATTTTATTTCAGTCACAGGCGCTTCATGTTGTTAATGCCCATACACTCTGATGTTCCGGGGTTCGCCAACATCATGAGAATCTGCTCTAAAATCCTGTGCATGAACAGTGTCAATCACCTCTCCGTGCATGCGCAGTGGCGAGTGTGGTCATAGAGCCCGTGACTAACAATGGTTCCGGCGCATGCGAACACAGTTAATGAAGCTAGATATGTACACCCACCATCAATGCACATGCACAGGGAGCCACTCATGACTGTGCATGCCCAAAGAGACGCTCATCACTGCACAGGCACTAGGAGCCGCTCGACACTGCGCAAGCGCGGGATATTAGTGCGAATTCAAATGACATTGGCATACCCTAGAACATCAGTCGGGGTGCATGAGCGTAGACGATATGACAAGCCCCTGACTGAAATAAAATGAAGCACCATCTCTATGACTGAATGAGAAGGTACTATATAACTTTACAAAATGGTTTTTGGAGATTATTACGGCACAGTTTGGATTGAAAACAGGTACAGACTGGGGCTGAAATTCAGTCCTGGCATTTGAAATCACACAGGCCCATGTTGTCCCCATCCCCATGAACCAGATGGGATATATTACTAATATTACCCTGGATGGAGGAAAGGAAGACTTTCTACAAGACCAATATTTCGCCCATGGCCTGGGTGGGTAAGTGACGGAGACTTTGTGCTCCATTACAACTCTTAACAGTATGGGTGTCTTGAGAACACTGATTCTGTTAATAACGTAGCAGACAAGGCAGCCCATGACCAGACAGGCCCTTCTGGCATTCCCTGATTGAAAACAATATGTTAGTGCTGTGCATTGAGGACATTTTAGTTGCTAAAAAGGACGTGACAGGTGTTTTTTAAAGAAGCCCTCCGATATTTTTTTTTCCAAATATGTGTATATGTAAGCAAGTTACTTGGATGCAACAGCGCAGACAATGAAGAGACAGTGGTACTTATTTAACCAACACTATTTACTTAACTAACACAAAATGTACCCAGCATAACACTTTTCCTGGGATCTGTTGTAGCCATTCTTCCAACTTAGGGGTCACTGCTCCAAGTGCTCCTATCACTACTGGAATCACTGTTGCCTTCACCTTCCACATCTTCTCCAGTTCTCTTTTGAGGCCCTGGTATTTCTCCAGCTTCTCATATTTCTTCTTTCTGATGTTGCTGTTATTTTGCACTGCCACATCTATTATCATTGCTGTCTTCTGATCCTTATCTACTATCACAACGTCTGGTTTGTTAGCCAACACCTCCCTATCTGTCTGGATCTTGAAGTCCCAGGGGATTTTAGCCCTTTCATTCTCCACCTCTTTTTCTAGGGTTTCCCACCTGGACTTAGGGGGATTTAGCCCATATGCTGTGCAGATGTTCCTGTGTCCAACTCCCGCTACTTGGTTGTGCCGTTCAGTATATGCTGTTCCTGCTTGCATTTTGCATCCTGCCACTATGTGTTGGACGGTTTCTGAGGTTTCTTTGCATAGTCTGCACCTCGGGTCTTGCCTTGTGTGGTAGATTCCTGATTCTATGGATCTTGTACTTAGTGCTTACTCTTGTGCTGCTATGATCAGTGCCTCTGTGCTGTCTCGGAGTCCAGCTTTCTCTAGCCATTGGTAGGATTTTTCCATGTCAGCCACCTCCATTATCTGTCGATGGTACATTCCATGCAGCAGCTTGCCTTGCCATGGCGCTTCTAGTTGCTGTTCTTCCTTCCAGATATGTTGTTGCTACTGCCTTAGGCTTTCTCTCATTATCTCATCTTTTGGTGCCATTTTTCTGATGTATTCGTGGGGATACTTCTTGTTTCATATGAGATGGTGACTTGGATGCTTATCATGCCTCGACCACCCTCCTTTCTGTTGGTATACAATCTTTGAGTGCTAGACTTAGGGTGGAGACCTCCATGCATTGTGAGGAGCTTTCGTGTCTTCACATCTGCAGCTTCCATCTCTTCTTTTGGCCAGCACACTATGACAGAAGGGTATCTGATAACTGGCAGGTCATATGTATTGATGGTGCCGATTTTATTCTTCCCATTGAGCTGGCTCTTCCTTACCTGTCTTCCGTTGGTGGTATTTGGATGTTGCTGCTTTCATTGTCTTCTCATCATGGTTACCGAATCCCTGTGGGATGCCGAGATACTTGAGGCATGTCTATACATTTGCTATGTGCCCTGCTGGTGATTCCACTCCATCAGTCTTGACTACCTTGCCTCTCTGTTACCAACCATCTGCACTTCTCCAGTCCTAAGGACATCCTGATGTCTTTGCTGTAGATCATTGTTAGGTGGATCAGTGAATTGATGTCTCATTCGTTTTTTGCCTCTGGTGTCAGTCCCAATGCCTTTCTGAGCTGGATTCATGTACTGGTTCATATAGTTCTGTAGCTTTGTGGCTATGATGTCTCTCATCAGCGTATGCATTCTCTTGCAAATAGCTGCAAGAACAGGCAAGGCTGACAAGAGTATTTATCAGCCAGTGCCTCTGCAAGAAATAAAAAATGGCCTGGTTCTCTTCTATTTTTGATAACCAGCGCAGGTAAAACTGAGAGCTGCGCTCTGCAACCTCCAGCTGTCAGCTTTATATTGGCTAGTTATCAAAAATAGAGGGGTCCCTATTCCATATTTTAAATTATTTAATTAATTTTTTTTAAAAATGATGTGGGGTCCCCTCCATTTTCTACAACCAGCCAAGCTAAAGCAGACAGTTTTGGGCTGGTATTCTCAGGTTGGGAAGGAAGCATTGATATTGGCCCTTCCCAGCCTAAAATTAGCAGCCCACAGCAAAGGAGCTCCTATTAGATGCCCCAATTCTGGCACTTTGCCTGACTCCTCCAATATGCCCTGGAGTGATGGCAAGTGTGGTAATATTTGTGGGGTTGATGTCAGCTATTTTATGGTCGCTGACACCAACCCAGGGGTTAGAAATGGAGAGGCGTCTATAAGACGCCCCATTACTAACCCCATAGGTATATTGTACTAAAAACACAGCCAGAATAAAATACTTTATTTGAAATAAACACACAAGCTCCTTTATTTGAAATAAAAACTCCCCACCCTCCCTCTTTTTCCCATTTAATATTGTAAAATAAAAAATAAGGAAACACCACACTCCTCTCCTGTCTGTTGATAATCCATTAATGGCCATGTCCCACGACAATACATATGATTTGGAGAACAGAGATATCAGTGATGCGACTGCTATCCACGCCAGCCAGCTCACACTGAGAAGAGTGTGAGAAGCGCTGTGTGTGGCCGGCAGTAATCTTAATGATGTCACTGCCGGTACAGGCAGGCAGCGCTTCTCACGTTCTTCTAAGTGTGAGATGGCTGGCGTGGACAGGAGTCACATCACTGAATGCTATCCAAACCATCCGCTTTGTCGTGAGACATGGCCATACAAATATGGTGTGTTTTATATTTTTTTATTTTACAGTAATAAAAGGGTAAAAGAGTGTGAGGAGTTTTTATTTCAAATAAAGAAGTCTGTATTTTTTGTTTCAAATAAAGGACTTTATTCTGCATTTGCTTTTATTACAATTTCAATTAAAAATCTATAGGCTGATATCAGCTTATATTATAAAGCTGACATCAATCTTACAATTATTACATCATTTGTCACCCCTCGAGGGCAAGGGGAATGACCAGCCAAAGCACCAAAACTGACACATCTAATGGAAGCTTTTTATCAAAAAGTTTACCATTTTTTGAAAACTCACTAATGGCAGCAAAGAAGGGATGTAGTATAAAATGTAAATTTTTATTAATATAAGTCTTATAAAAACATTTAAAAATAGAAGTATGCTGAAAAATAAAGAGAAGGGGAAAAGACCAATAGGATACATGCGATCTAGGTAAGGAAAAGTACAGTATATATGTACCGTATTTTTCAGATTATAAGACTACACAATCTTTTCCACCCAAATTTGAGGGGAAAATGGGGGGTGCTTCTTATAATTCGAATATATCTTAACGGCCACGGTGGAGCAGAGTCCCAGGGTCGCTGCTGGAGGAGGCAAGAGTGGGGTGTTGCTGCAGGCCACATGCTAGGAAGAGGGGGTGTTTGTGGGTCACCCTCCCAGGGCTGTGGGATACTCGGTACTGGGCCCGATTAGCTTCAATGGGAGATGTCACGGCAGCTGGGACCCGGCCTGTGGCCCTGGGCGCCCATTGTAACAAAGGGGGAATGTTCAGTGTGCTTATGCTGATTAGAATGAATGCGTCGTGACGCCACCTGTGGTGTTCGGCATTGAAGATGTTAAGCCGACGCTGCAGACAGATCCTCTGGGACAGATGGTGCGGTGCAGCAATGATGTTATAGCCCTCCACAGGCAGGGCTGTAGTCCCAGGGCAGGGTAGGTGAAGTGACACGTAGATGGTGTAGTGTCGGGCGCAGGGAATGTAGCAGTGCCGGGCAGGTTGACGCAGGAATAAGTGGAGGACACCAGGGCATGTAGTTACAAAGCTTTACTCACAGTCTGTTGTGGCACAAGAGCCCACATCCGTGCCGTGTCCTCCGGGTCAGGAGCTCAGCCAACTTCCAGCCAAGATGAAGTACTCCTTTCCAACACTCCGCCAACTTATGTGCCTTTTCTGAACGTCTCCCTCTTAGCGCCTTTAGTGAAATACTCACAGTACTGAGTTACACTGGAGTTCCTCCTGTCAGATGTTCCTATGAATTCTACTTGTACGGCAGATAGCTGTAGCCTGCTTCGGGGACTCCTTACTACCTAGTCCCGGCTCACTCACGATGCTGTTGTGCCCCCAAGTCTGGTGTGGGAATAAAGTGGTGACAACTTCTATTCCTCCGGTGTCTGCTGCAAGATCATTAGTATCCGTACAACCTCGGGGACCGGACCCCGGCATTGCGCTTAGAAGTTGGGAAGGGTTCTCCTCTAACCCTAATCCTTAGTTCTCTTCTTCTCCTCACGTTCCGTACTAATCCTTTCATCTTATGGAGAGTCAGGCTTTCTATCAAAGTTCCTTTCCTGTGCCAGCGGACCCAGGTCACTGAAGTCAGCTGCAGCACTCCCTTCGTCCCTCCCACTCCTCTCTCAAACTGACCTTGTCAGACTCCTGTGACAAACTGACTCAATCCCACACTCTTCCCGCTCTTTTCGTGCAAAACTAAACTCCACCCGCCTCCCAGCACACTTCGTGTTCCAAGCAGGGAGCCACCAAAGGGTGCTTTGCTACACTACTATGTTGTGTGGGATGCAGGTGTTGGAGTGTGATCAGGTGTCTTCACCTTACTTGAATGGTGGGGTACCACACCTCAGGAGAAGGTGCAGTACCTCTGTGGTGACTGAACCCTCAGGGGCACCACATTTGCAGGTGTGACACTGAGGGTGTTTTCGGTGGTGCGGAGGCTCTGACAACAATTTGTGAAAGCCCGGCACTCCCACATTTCCATGGTTTACATTGCAGTGGACACTGGGAAAATGGATACCGGGGGCAGCACATGCACAGATTGAGATCTCGGCACCAAGATCTCAGGAGATGAGATCTCCATCTGCACATGCGCCTCTCCCTGCGGCCATATTCCCAGAGTGCACCGCAAAGTTCCGGGCTTTCACAAAATGTCAGCAGAGCCCCCGCACCACCGGACACCCGCAGCATTGCACATCCAAACATTGGTTTCTCCCAGTCTGGGGTCCGCAGCATCGCCCCACTCCTGCCTCCACCCACAGTGACCCTGGGACCCCACTTCACCGCAGCCACCCCCCCTGTAAGGCTCGTTTCACATTTGCGTTCAGGAGGGCTGCGGATGGCTGCTTACTTCCTCCCTGAAGCTCCGCCTACACTCCGCCTACTTCTGTAAGCGTCCTGCGCTTCCCTGCATACCTATCTTTAACAATGGGTATGCAGTGATATGAATTGTATGTGGATGCGTCTGCATGCGGCGATTTGATGTGTGTGGCGACCGCATGAAAACGCAACATGAAGGCGGCGCATAGGCGGAGCTTCAGGGAGGAAGAAAGGAGGAAGTAAGAAGCCATCCGCAGCCCTCCTGAACGCAAATGTGATGCCAGCCTAAGCAATAAGATGCATAGATTGTAGGAAGCACCACCATTTTATATATATATATATATATATATAAAAAAAAAAATTTTCATAGTTTTCTCTTTCAATTTGGGGTGCGTCTTATAAACAGAAAAATACGATATATTCAATGTTTAAAGGAAATCTGTCACCCTTTTTTTGGACTATGAGCTGCCGGCATTGACATCAGGGGCTTATCTACAGCATTCTGTAATGCTGTAGATAAGCCCCCGATGTAACCTGAAAGATAAGAAAAACACGACAGGAAGGAAAGAAGTGGACGGCATCGTATGAAGATGGGAGGCGCAGGACCGGACCGCGACAGACCGCCCCCTCCGGTGAGTATAATCTAATGTGTTTTTCTTATCTTTCAGGTTACATCGGTGGCTTATCTACATTACAGCATTACAGAATGCTGTAGATAAGCTCCTGATGTCAATGCCGGCAGCTCATCTTACAAAAAAAGGATGACAGATTCCCTTTAATATCAGAAACATTGTACCCAATATAGACCTAAGTCTTCCAAACTTTGCCAACAAGCAGTTTTTAGTGGGTATATAGCAACCTATACTAGGAGGTACCCAGTCTACATTGGAGTGTGTTGACGTTTGAGCCTCACATGTGAGGGAGAAATTAGATAAATGGTAACTGCAGCTTAGTGCTATTGAAGACAATGGCTGCTAACACAATTAACCTTATTACTAGTGTTGAGCATTCCGATACTGCCAATATCGGGTATCGGCCGATATTCGCTGTATCAGAATTCCGATACCGAGTACCGATATTTTTTCAATATCGGATATCGGAATCGGAAGTTCCCATAATGCAATGAGCCACTGATGTGGCCCTGATTGGCTGCCGAAATGACGTCATCATGATACGCGGTCTGTGCGCATCATGATGCGCCATCAGTTCGGGCCTTCCGGAGGGTCTGTGCCGACTGCCTGGGGGTCTGTACCGGCCTGCCGGGGGGTCTGTGCCGGCCTGCCGGGTGTCTGTGCCAACTGCCCGGGGGTCTGTGCGGACTGCCGGGGGCCCGTACCGGCCTGCCGGGGGGCTGTGCCGGCCTGCCGGTGGTCTGTGCCGACTGTCCGGGGGTCTGTGCAGGCATCGTCCGATGGGACTACAAGTCCCATCGGGCGATGCCTGCTACCATGACCGTGATTGACACATTAGCCAATGATGGGACAGTAGTAGTCCCATCATCCGGCTAATGTGTTGAATGTAAAAAAAAAATACATACTACATACATACTACATGCTACATACATAATACATACATGCTACATACATGCAACATACATACTACATACATGCTACATGCTACATACATACTACATATATACTACATTTATGCAACATACATACATACAACATATATACTACATGCATACTACATATATACCACATGCATGCAACATGCATACTACATATATACCACATATATACAACATGCATACTACATATATACCACATGCATGCAACATACATATATACAACATATATACTGCATGCAACATACATACTACATATATACTACATATATACTACTTGCATGCAACATACATACATACTACATATATACTACATGCAACATACATACTACATATATACTACATGCATGCAACATACATACATACTACATACATACCACATATATACTACATATATACCACATGCATGCAACATACATATATACAACATATATACTACATGCATGCAACATGCATACTACATATACACCACATATATACTACATGCATGCAACATACATATATACTACATATATACTACATGCAACATACATACTACATATATACTACATATATACTACGTGCATGCAACATGCATACTACATATATACTACATGCATGCAACATACATACTACATATATACCACATATATACTACATGCATACTACATATATACCATGTGCATGCAACATACATATATACTACATATATACTACATGCATGCAACATGCATACTACATATATACCACATATATACTACATGCATGCAACATACATATATACTACATATATACTACATGCAACATACATACTACATACATACTACATATATACCACATGCACGCAACATGCATACTACATATATACTACATATATACTACATGCATGCAACATACATACATACTACATATATACCACATGCATGCAACATGCATACTACATATATACTTCATGCATGCAACATACATATATGCTACATACAATACATTCATACAATACATACATATAGACATACAGTACATATAACATAGAGTACATACTCACCATCACTTGTCACTTTGTTCCCCGAAGCCATTGTCATCTGTGGAATAAATATTAAAATAACAAACCACCAATATATTTACCCCTGATCCGCAGAAGTCCACGAGTGTCCCACGACGATCTTGCGTGGAGAACAGCAGCATCAGCTGATGCTACCATTCTCTACGGGCTCCAGGAATCCAATGACGGGAGGTAGGTATCCTTCCGCACTGTATTCCTCTGCCACTGTAAAAAAAAAAAGTCCCTAGTCTCACTTTATGGCATTGCTGTGTGAGAAATTTCGCACGCAGCTTTTGCCATAAAGTGAGACTAGGGACTATGTATTATTTTTTTTTTTTTACATTCAACACATTAGTCGGATGATGGGACTGCTACTGTCCCATCATTGGCTAATGTGTCAATCACTGTCATGGTAGCAGGCATCGCCCGATGGGACTTGTAGTCCCATCAGACAATGCCTGCACAGACCCCCGCAGCCTGCACAGACCCCCGGACAGTCGGCACAGACCACCGGCAGGCCGGCACAGCCCCACGGCAGGCCGGTACAGACCCCCGGCAGTCCGCACAGACCCCCGTGCAGTCGGCACAGACCCCCGGCAGGCTGGCACAGACCCCCGGAAGGCCCGTACACCCCCCCGAGAGGCTGTACAAGGACAGAAAAGGGTTTTTCTTATTCCGATACCGGAAGTCCCATAGACTTGAATGGGACTTCCGGTATCGGAATCGGCGATACCCGATACTTTTTTCGTATCGGGCCATCCGATCCGATATTTTAGGGTATCGGATGGTATCGCTCAACACTAGAGTTGAGCGAAACGGGTCGAAAAAATTCAAAAGTCGCCGACTTTTGGCAAAGTCGGGTTTCATGAAACGAAACCCGACCCTAGGATGAGGTCGGCCACGAGGTCGGCGACTTACGCGCCAAAGTCGCGTTTCAAAAGTTTGTTTTGCGCTCTTTTTCAGCCAATCAGGATCCACTGTGGGCAACGTGATGACATAGGCACGGGTCACCACCATCTTTCAGAAGGGCATGCAAGTGATTGGCTTGCTTTGGTGGGCGTCACAGGGGGTATAAAAGGGCGTGCACGCCGACCGCCATCTTACTTCTGCCGATCTTAGTATAGGGAGAGGTTGCTGCTGATTCCGTAGGGAGAGCGTTAGGCAGGGAAGAAGACAGAAAAACTGCTTCTGCTGCTAGCGATTTGGCCTGCACAACACACCAGTCACTGTGTGTGCAGTGCAAGGGGAGGCTATATAGTGGTGTATCAGTGGTGTTGGTTGTTGGGCTGCCTTCTAAGGCTTCCTGACAGGCTGGCATTGCTGTTTACCCACTGCTCTGCAAACTGCTTTTTTAAAAGCAATCCAATCTCCCTTATCCTCTAGTCACTTTGGTCACAGCTGCGCCATCGAGCCTGTCACATAGCGCACAGATATTCATTGGGCCTCAAACTGCTTTTTTAAAAGCAAGCCCAATTTTTTTTTTTGTCCTGCTGAGAAGAAAAAAAAACTGCTTCTGCTGCTGATAGCAATTTGGCCTGCACAACACACCAGTCACTGTGTGTGCAGTGCAAGGGGAGGCTATATTGTGGTGTATCAGTAGTGTTGGTTGTTGGGCTGCCTTTTAAGGCTTCCTGACAGGCTGGCATTGCTGTTTACCCACTGCTCCGCAAACTGCTTTTTTGAAAGCAATCCAATCTCCCTTATCCTCTAGTCACTTTGGTCACAGCTGTGCCATCGAGCCTGTCACATAGCGCTCAGATATTCATTGGGCCTCACACAATCCAAAAGTGTCCAGTGTCCAAAAGTGTGTGCAGAGATTCAAAATCTCCCTTATCCTCTAGTCACTTAGGTCACAGCTGTGCCATCGAGCCTGTCACATAGCGCTCAGATATTCATTGGGCCTCACACAATCCAAAAGTGTCCAGTGTCCAAAAGTGTGTGCAGAGATTCAAAATCTCACTTATCCTCTAGTCACTTAGGTCACAGCTGTGCCATCGAGCCTGTCTCATAGTGCTCAGATATTCATTGGGCCTCACACAATCCAAAAGTGTCCAGTGTCCAAAAGTGTGTGAAGAGATTCAAAATCTCCCTTATCCTCTAGTCACTTAGGTCACAGCTGTGCCATCGAGCCTGTCACATAGCGCTCAGATATTCATTGGGCCTCACACAATCCAAAAGTGTCCAGTGTCCAAAAGTGTGTGCAGAGATTCAAAATCTCACTTATCCTCTAGTCACTTAGGTCACAGCTGTGCCATCGAGCCTGTCACATAGCGCTCAGATATCAGTGGGCCTCACACAATCCAAAAGTGTCCAGTGTCCAAAAGTGTGTGCAGAGATTCAAAATCTCACTTATCCTCTAGTCACTTAAGTCACAGCTGTGCCATCGAGTCTGTCACATAGCGCTCAGATATCAGTGGGCCTCACACAATCCAAAAGTGTCCAGTGTCCAAAAGTGTGTGCAGAGATTCAAAATCTCACTTATCCTCTAGTCACTTAGGTCACAGCTGTGCCATCGAGCCTGTCACATAGCGCTCAGATATCAGTGGGCCTCACACAATCCAAAAGTATCCAGTGTCCAAAAGTGTGTGCAGAGATTCAAAATCTCACTTATCCTCTAGTCACTTAGGTCACAGCTGTGCCATCGAGCCTGTCACATAGCGCTCAGATATCAGTGGGCCTCACACAATCCAAAAGTGTCCAGTGTCCAAAAGTGTGTGCAGAGATTCAAAATCTCACTTATCCTCTAGTCACTTAGGTCACAGCTGTGCCATCGAGCCTGTCACATAGCGCTCAGATATTCATTGGGCCTCACACAATCCAAAAGTGTCCAGTGTCCAAAAGTGTGTGCAGAGATTCAAAATCTCACTTATTCTCTAGTCACTTAGGTCACAGCTGTGCCATCGAGCCTGTCTCATAGTGCTCAGATATTCATTGGGCCTCACACAATCCAAAAGTGTCCAGTGTCCAAAAGTGTGTGCAGAGATTCAAAATCTCCCTTATCCTCTAGTCACTTAGGTCACAGCTGTGCCATCGAGCCTGTCACATAGCGCTCAGATATTCATTGGACCTCACACAATCCAAAAGTGTCCAGTGTCCAAAAGTGTGTGCAGAAATTCAAAATCTCCCCTGTCCTATAGACACCTTGTACCTTGTTTTCCATACTATATAGTTTGTTGGATTTTGTCTACATTTCTACCAAAAATGAGGAAGGCTGGTGGAAGAGGCCGTGGAATTGGGCGGGGGTTGGCAGCTGGTAATGATGGTGTTGGTGGTGGATCTGATGGTAGTGGCAAGAGCAAAATAGGACCGAATGCAGGAGGTGTTGAGCCTGCGTCATCGTCTGGCTACATAAGGCCTCGAACGCTTAGTTTTCTAGGAGTTGGCAAACCGCTTTTAAAGCCAGAGAATCAGGAAAAAGTTTTGTCTTACATTGCTGAATCAGCCTCCAGCTCTATCGCCTCCTCTTCTTCAGTTGTAAAAAGTAAAAGCACTGAGTCGTCATTGGAGGCTCATGTTCATGAACCACACCTTTCCTTGTGTCCTTCACCCCAACCAAGATTGAAGGATGACGCAGGCCATGCTACTGATTACTCCATGGAGCTGTTTTCACATACCATGCCTGGATTATCAAGTGAAATGGTGAATTACCCAGGCCAAGATGAATCTGACATGGAGTGCACTGATGCACAGCCGCTGCTGGATGATTCTGCTGGTACATTCACTCAGAGCACTACATTGTCCTCGCAGTGTACAGAGCCAGATTCTGACCCTGATGAGACTCAGGTGCCCCTTCCCGCACACTATACCACCATACACGGTGACACAGAGGAAGGTGCATATGACATAGAAGAGGAGGTGATGGATGACCCAGTTGTTGACCCAGATTGGCATCCATTGGGGGAAGACGGTGCTGCTTCCAATAGCTCAGATGAGGAGCATCCACAGCAGACATCTACATCGCAACAACTGTTATCTGGCAGGCCCGGAGCACTCCAAAGACAGGTTCCAAACATCAAAAGAGTTGCTGGACAGCTTGTCCAGAGGGTCAAAAGATCACAGCGTGCTAGGCCGCAAAATGTCTGCCAAAGTAGGAAGAGTGCAGTGTGGCACTTTTTTGAACAAAATCCTCATGATCTGGCCAAGGTTACCTGTAAGAAGTGCGCAAAGACCTTTAGCCGAGGGAAAAATCTGAAAAATTTGAATACCAGTTGCATGCTTAGACATTTAACCAGCATGCACTTGCAAGCATGGACACAACACCAAACCTCAAGTGCCACATGTGCAACTGATCACAACGAAGGTAGTCAGCAACGCTACATTGTTTCCCCCACTGTAAGCCCACCGGTTAGCACAGCAGCAAATGTTGAGGTGTCGTTGCAAGGCCACAGCAGTCAGGGAATCCCACTGTTATATCAATGAAAGACTGATTCTAGGCCATCAGAAAGAACACCAACTCCATCACCATCATCAACCCTCTCTCAGTCCGCCCTGTCCACCACTACTTCCACCATATGCAGCTCTCAAGTCCAGCTCACCCTCCCAGACACTATGAGTAGGTCAAGAAAGTACTCAGTCTCTCATCCGCGTACACTGGGTTTGAACGCCCACATTGCCAAACTAATCTCGTTTGAGATGATGCCCTTTCGGTTGGTGGAAAGCACAGCTTTCCGCGAACTCATGGCCTATGCAGTACCACGCTATGACCTACCCAGTCGCCACTTCTTCTCTCGCAAAGCCATCCCAGCCCTCCACCATCATGTGAAAGACCGCATTGTCCATGCACTCAAGCAGTCAGTGAGCGGAAAGGTGCACCTCACTACTGATGCATGGTCCAGTCGGCATGGCCAGGGCCGTTACGTGTCCATCACTGCGCACTGGGTTAATGTGGTGGATGCAGGGTCCACAGGGGACAGCGGTGGTGGGACAGTGCTGCCTAGCACACGGTATAGGAAACAGTTGGCTGTAGGCGTTCCACCCTCCTCCTCCTCCTCCTCCTCCAGAAGCGAAAGCTCGTCCACAGAGCGCAGTCGTACGAGCACTCCATCTGCAGCTGCCACTGTTGCACACGATGTGTCCCCCTATCGAGCAGCTAGTGGAAAGCGTCAGCAGGCTGTGTTGCAGATGATGTGTTTGGGCGACAGACATACCGCCGAGGTGCTGGCCGAGTACTTGAAGCGACAAACTGAGTCATGGCTGGGCAGTGTACATCTTGAGGCAGGCAAGGTAGTTAGTGATAACGGCCGTAATTTTGTGGCAGCCATAGCCCTTTCAAAACTCAGCCACATACCTTGCTTGGCTCACACCTTGAACCTGGTGGTGCAGTGCTTCCTCAAAAATTATCCGGAGTTAACAGCCCTGCTCCAGAAGGTGCGAAGACTGTGCGCGCACATCCGCCGGTCGCCTGTACACTCCGTTCGTACGCAGAAGCTGCAGCGATTGCTCCACCTTCCCAACTACCGCCTCATTATCGACATTGCAACAAGGTGGAACTCCACCCTGCACATGGTGGAGCGGCTGTGCGAGCAGAGGCAGGCCATAATGCATTTGTGGGAGGATACACGGCCAGGCACTTTGAGAGCAGACATGGAGTTGACAGGTGTGCAGTGGTCGAAGCTGAAAGACCTCTGTAAAGTCCTTCAGTGTTTTGAGGAATGCACACGGCTGGTAAGCGCAGACGACGCCATCCTAAGCATGAGCATCCCACTTATGCGTCTGCTCATGCAAACTTTGACGCACCTTAAGGAGCAGGCGTCTGCAGCCAATGTTGATGAGGAAGAAGAGGAGGAGGGAATCCTTGATGACATTCAGCCATTGTCTGCTCAGGGACCTCTCCTGGACGAGGTGGAGGAAGAAGAGGAGGAGGAGGATGATGATGGGGATGATTACTTAGGGGAGGAGGATGCATCTCGTGGGGCAAGTGAAAATGTTGGCGTGGCAAGGTCTGGTACAGGGTTTGTGCGTGACTGGAGGGATGTGGATTTGCCAGAAAGTGCTCCTCCAACCAGCACTCGCAGTGCATCATTGACACCGGGAACATTGGCCCACATGTCAGATTATGCCTTGCGGATCCTAAAAAGGGACCCCCGCATTGCCAAAATGATGAACGATGACGACTACTGGTTGGCCAGCATCCTGGATCCACGCTATAAAGGCAAATTACAAAACATCATGCCACAGGAGAACCTTGACCTAATATTGGCTAATAAACAAGCAACTCTGGTAAATCGGTTGCTTGAGGCATTCTCCGCACACAGCAGCGGTGATGGTTCTCACACGAGCCGTACGGGCCGGGGGCAGCTTGGCAGAGGTGTTCGTGGTGCACACAGCAGAAGTGGCGTTGGAGACAGGGGTTTTTTGACAATGTTGTGGACTGATTTTTCAAATACCGCTCACACAACTGGTAATACTGCATCGATGGAAAGTGACAGGAGACAGCGGTTGTCAACCATGGTTACAAACTACTTTTCCTCCCATATCGATGTTCTCCCACACAGGTCATTCCCCTTTGACTATTGGGCCGCTAAACTGGACACCTGGCCTGAATTGGCCCAATATGCCTTACAGGAGCTCGCTTGCCCAGCTGCAAGTGTGCTATCGGAAAGAGTCTTCAGTGCAGCTGGATCAATCCTGACAGAAAAAAGGACCCGTCTGTCTACCCAAAATGTGGATGATCTAACCTTCATTAAAATGAACCATGCATGGGTTTCCAAGGATTTTGTCCCACCTTCCCCTGATGACACATAGGGTGACAGAAAAATGGCTTGCTTTGGTCCACCTCTTCCTGGGACTTGACCTATTTCGCCTTTTGCATCAGCTGAATGTCCAACATCAACATATGCCACTTTCTAAAACTCCCTAACTGTGCTGCCTCCCCCCGCATGGCCGGGGTCACCACCTAGCGCACGACACCGTGCGAGTGCCGTTGCCCTGGACAGGTGGGTAGGCCGACTCTTGGGCGCGGGCACTGGCACAGGGTCCCTCATAGTGCAATCAAGTGTCTCTGACGGTGGTGGTGCACACCCGCCGTCAGACACACCGCTGTACTATGAGGGGCCCAGTGCCAGTACCGACACCCACGAGTGGGCCCCCCTTGCTTGGACAGGGCCCCAGCATTTGCAATCTTTACCTCTCCCTGCTCCTCCGCTGTGTAATCTGGGCCGTCAAATCCATACTGTGCCTGACACCGTCTGAGCCTGCCTCCTGAGACATATATTTTGAATGTGTATGCTATCCATACATGTTATCCGGGGATACGGTACCCTTTCTAACCTTTGTGCAATCACGTGCAATCCATACTGGGCCTAACACCGTCTGAGTCTGCCTCCTGAGACATATATTTTGAATGTGTACGCTATCCATACATGTTATCCGGGGATACGGTAGCCTTTCTAACCTTTGTGCAATCACGTGCAATCCATACTGGGCCTAACACCGTCTGAGCCTGCCTCCTGAGACATATATTTTGAATGTGTATGCTATCCTTACATGTTATCCGGGGATACGGTACCCTTTCTAACCTTTGTGCAATCACGTGCAATCCATACTGGGCCTAACACCGTCTGAGCCTGCCTCCTGATACATATATTTTGAATGTGTACGCTATCCATACATAGAATCATAGAATCGTAGAGTTGGAAGGGACCTCCTGGGCCATCTGGTCCAACCCCCTGCTCAAAGCAGGATTCGCTAAATCATCCCAGTTAGATGTCTGTCCAGCCTCTGTTTGAAGACTTCCATGGAAGGAGAACTCACCACTTCTCGTGGCAGCCTGTTCCACTCATTGATCACTCTAACTGTCAAAAAGTTTTTTCTAATATCTAATCTGTGTCTCCTCCCATTCAGCTTCATCCCATTGCTTCTAGTCTTTCCTTGTGCAAATGAGAATAAAGTTGATCCTTCTACAATGTGACAGCCCTTTAGATATTTGTAGACAGCTATTAGACATGTTATCCGGGGATACGGTACCCTTTCTAACCTTTGTGCAATCACGTGCAATCCATACTGGGCCTAACTCCGTCTGAGCCTGCCTCCTGAGACATATATTTTGAATGTGTACGCTATCCATACATGTTATCCGGGGATACGGTACCCTTTCTAACCTTTGTGCAATCACGTGCAATCCATACTGGGCCTAACACCGTCTGAGCCTGCCTCCTGAGACATATATTTTGAATGTGTACGCTATCCATACATGTTATCCGGGGATACGGTACCCTTTCTAACCTTTGTGCAATCACGTGCAATCCATACTGGGCCTAACACCGTCTGAGCCTGCCTCCTGAGACATATATTTTGAATGTGTACGCTATCCATACATGTTATCCGGGGATACGGTACCCTTTCTAACCTTTGTGCAATCACGTGCAATCCATACTGGGCCTAACACCGTCTGAGCCTGCCTCCTGAGACATATATTTTGAATGTGTACGCTATCCATACATGTTATCCGGGGATACGGTACCCTTTCTAACCTTTGTGCAATCACGTGCAATCCATACTGGGCCTAACACCGTCTGAGCCTGCCTCCTGAGACATATATTTTGAATGTGTACGCTATCCATACATGTTATTTGGGGATACGGTACCCTTTCTAACCTTTGTGCAATCACGTGTAATCCATACTGGGCGTGAGAACGGCTGGCGAGCTGTCAAGCAAGCTACAGCACCTGTGTTCTGCACACGTAAGTTTTTCATTTTTTCAGGAATGACGGTTAGGCCTAATTCCGGAACTGCAGTTGACCTGCACTTACTGGGAAATCATTGTTCGCGGGTAATAATTGTAATCAGTGATCCCCATCACTAACGTTGTTCAGCGGGTTATCTGCACCTGTAAGCGACAAACGCTGGCCTTTTCAGTGTAGCGCACATGCAGCCACGGACATGTAAGGGCATGACACACCAGTTATTGGCCAATCTCATGTTCCAGAGCCTCACGTGTCCCTCTAGTAAGCCGGACTCGGACCGCGGGGCATGACGGAGTCTCGTTCGTTAACGGAATTAAGCTTGCAATGTGTGCATCTGTTCTGTAGCTGGCATGGTTGAGGTTTCCCAGGTGGAGTCGAATTTAACCGTAGGCTCCACTCCTGGTGGTGCCCTTCTGGACATTCCTTTAAGGTTCAGCTTTGCAACCATACTGCCCACGTAAAACAAACAATTTGCCTTCATGAACGCTGTTTGGAGGGTCATGACTCGTGGGAATAACGCCGCCCAATCAGTTAACCTGCTAGAGAGATCCTTCGTTGCTCCCAAGCATGACATCACACTCCCTAGGAGGAAGGTAAGGCCACTGTGGCGACCGTACTCCTGGGGGCGACACAAGTGCACTGATGCCCAGCCACTGCTCGATGAATCTGCTGGTACATTGACCCAGACCACTACATTCCCCTCGCACGCTACACGGCCTGAATCTGACCCTGATGAAACTCAGGTTACCCTTCCCATATACAGTTCCATCTTACACGGTGACAAAGAGGAAGCTGCAGATGAAAGTGCAGGTTCGGCCCACCCGCCATCAGACACACCACCGTACTATCAGGGGCCCTGTGCCAGTGCCGTCGCCAACGAGTGGGCCCCCCCTGCTTGCTCAGGATCACAGCACTTGCAAGGTTGAAATACTGTGCAGTGAGATGGAAGATGGGGACGACGAGGAGTCCAGACAAGTACAGGGATTCCCTAGCGAGGAGACTTATTTGATTGTTTTCAATGTTGGGACAGCAATTTTTGGGGAGCACGTTACTCTGGAGAATGATAGATGGGGCCCACCATACACTGGAACATTCCAAAGGTAGACATCAGACACTGGAGCAGCATTTAAAGGGCCCATTATACACTAGAGCATTAGAAATGGGGCCCATTATGTTTGGAGCATTATTTGGGCCCATAAGACAGTGGAGCTTCATCCATGGGGACCAACATATACTGTAGCATTATGTGGAGCTCATCATATACTGTTTCAAACATTATATGGGACCAATGATTCTGTATGGAGAAATAGATGGGCCTCGTCATGAGATGTAAAAAGTGAGGTATTTTTCATTATACTATACCGCTATTTATCTGCCGTATCGGAGCATGATGAGTTGTGGTATGTGTTAAAGGGGCGCTCTTTCGCCCAGGGCACATGAAAACCTGGAGCCAGCCCTACCCCCCCACAACTTTAGCCAAATAACCCCCATTTTTCAGTGCGTAACTTGTATTATGAAGTTAATTAAGGTTGACAAGCTTAAGTAAGAAGAATTGATGCTTTTGGCATTCAAATGGGCACTGTAGGTGTGTTTCCTGTCCTCCTCTCACTGCCGACTTTTATTCCCCATTGACTTACATTGGGTTTCGTGTTTCGGGACGACCCCGACTTTTCCCTATAATCGGACGATCTTGCTCGACCCGACTTTTGGAAAAGTCGGGTTTCACGAAACGAAACGCGACCCTAAAAAACCAAAAGTCGCTCAACTCTACTCAACACTACTTATTAGATATTATATGCCGAAGCACAATGAATATACAGGATAAATATACAACTGTTGAATTATTAATTAGCCAAAACAATCATTATAAGTAAAAAAAAAGCCTTTGCCTGACAGTAACAATCGCTATAGGGAAAGTGCAAGTGGCAGCTTCCGTGCACTAAACTGCAGTTACCATTTATCTATTTCCCTCAAGTATTGGCATGGCTGTGATGTTTGATGTGATGCAGCACATGAGACAGCATGTATAAAGGCAGGATCGCGTGTTGCCATGCCATTTTCCACATTGTCAGACAGGAAGGAGAAGAGAGTGAAGTACAGCCTAATGCATTCAGCCCCTATCTACTTTTTACAGCCTGATTATTCTTGCTGGTACAGCCTAGTACACAGTGAAAAAGCATCCAATAGTTGGGCCAAACTTGTATAGCATCTCCTAACTCATTACTAAATAACCCTAAAAAAAAAAAAAAAAATCGAAAACTCGCATTTTTAAAACACAATAGAATAATCTTTACAACAGATAATAATTAAAAAACATAAGTGTTGTGAGGTTATACATGATAGGACAACACGTGGCACAATCACATGGTATGTATAATGGCACAAAGCAAAATATCGTTTTATTAAATCAAATGACTTTTGTATAAAGCTATATATTATGTCCAAAACATATATGGTGATAAATATGTAAACAATTCTAAAAAAAAAATTCAGCATAAATACAACCACACTTCCCAACAAATATATTTATTACAAAACAGTACCTGCTGCTTGTGTGGATTTTTGGGCAGATGCTGAAGAAAAAAAGGGGGTGAGTATATATCCCCAGGCTGTAATGCCTAAATACAAAAAAGGATTTTGCTCAAATGTAGTATTGCCATTTACAAAAAAGCAATTATATCGCCATCCAGTGGCATATATGGAGAAGTGTTTAATAATTATTCCCAGAGAGCAATTCCCGCTACACCTTTGAGAAAAAAACTTCTCTATATGTGAGATGTCAAGGATGCCAGGCACTATTGGTATTATTTTGATCAAATTAATGCATCACATTGACAAAAAAGTTAAGGTGCATCTCAAAACAAAAACATCATATAAAGTGCAAAGTGCATATAAAGATGCTGCACTAGTGCAAGGCAAATTTCACATCAAACATATAAATTAACCTCTTAGTGACAGAGCCATTTTGCAGCTTAATTACCAGGCCAATTTTTACAATTCTGACCACTGTCACTTTATGAGGTTATAAATCTGGAACACTTTAATAGATCCCACTGATTCTGAGACTGTTTTTTCATGAGAAATTTTACATATTTTAGTGGCAAAATTTCTTCTATATAACAAGTGTTTATTTATGAAAAGAACGGAAATATGGTGAAATTTTTGAAAATTTTGCAATTTTCAAGCTTTAAATTTGTATGCCCTTAAATCAGAGAGATATGTCACACAAATTTCTTAATAAATAACATTTCCCACATGTTTACTTTACATCAGCACAAAACAAAATTTTTTTTTCTTAGGAAGTTATAAGGGTTAAAAGTTGATCAGCGATTTCTCATTTTTACAACAAAATTTACAAAACCATTTTTTTTAGGGACCACATCATATTTAACGTCATTTTGAGGGGTGTACATGACAGAAAATGCCCAAAAGTGACACCATTCTAAAAAATGGACCCCTCAAGGTGCTCAAAACTACATTCAAGAAGTTTATTAACTATTGTTGAGCGATACCATCCGATATTGTGAAATATCGGATCGGACTGGATCAGACCGATATCCAAAAAGTATCGGATATCGCCGATTCCGATACCGGAAACCAATGCAAGTCAATGGGACAGAAATATCGGAATTAAAATAAACCCTTTCTTTCCTTGTAGGTTAATTCTACATGAAGAAAAACAACTAAGAATAATGTAGAATGTATTGGGGGAGGTGGAGGAGACATTAAAGCCATAGAGGTTTAGCCCAATCAAATGGAATAGCAGGAATAAGTTTTTTCTTTTAAAGACGTTCGGAGTTACAAAGATATTGACTATGTTAACCTTTTTTATATTTTGTCAGATATGTATGTTTCACTATTTCCATGCTCTTCACCTTCTTTTTTACTGCTCCCACACTTTCTCCTTCATGATCCTCAGCAGCAGCAGCATCTTTTTCATCAACTTCTTCTTCACCTTATTAATCTTCTTCTTCTTCACTTTCTTCCTATTATTCTTTTTTTTACATTCTTCATATTCAACTATTATTCTTCTTCATATTCTACTTCTTCATCTTCTTCCTATTCTATTTTTTCATCATATTCTTATTTGTGACAGGCATTCCTGTAGTTGTTATATATAAAAGTTTGAAGATTACACCTTCCGTTCTGCCTGTCACAAAAGATTTACAACTGGATTTGTCCGCTTTAAGTTTGGCCTGCAGCAGCAGGCCTTTTTCAGGGGCACCACGAGGAGGAACGGACTCACCCCCATACACTGCTTAGTCTTCTTCTGCTTATAATTTAGATAATATCTTTTGCTTTGATTTTTAGTCTTATGCTTAATGTTCTTCTGCTTTTTGTTCTTCAGCTTCTTGGTCTTCTGCTTCTTGGTCTTCTGTCTCTTGCTGTTCTGTATCTTGGTGGTTGTCTTCATGTTCTTTGTCCTCTTGGTCATCTTCTTCAGGGTCATCTTTTTGGTCTTCTTCGGGGTGGTCTTCAGGGTCGTCGTCTTCAGGGTCGTCGTCAGGGAGATCCAGAGTGATAACCAAAAGCCATTTCCAAAAGCTTGAACTTGGAAATGTAGCAGAAGGTACAAGAAGGCTGAGGAACTGCTGAGAACCAGCTGATGGTACTGGAACCTGGATAGGTAGCAGAAGGATCAAGAGCCTATGGCACTACCGAGGACCAGCTGATGGTACTGGAACCCGGTTACTAAGCAGGAAGTACCTGTGCTAGAAAGCACTACCAAGGACCAGCAGACGTTGCTGGAACTCGGATACCGAGAAGGAGGCACCTAAGCCAAAGGCAATGCCGAGAACCAGCTGACAGTGCTGGAACCCAGATGGGTAGCAGAAGCTGCAAGAGCCAATGGAACTAGCGAGGACCAGCTGACGGTGCTGGAACCCGGAGGGGCAGCAGAAGGAACAAGAGCCAATGGCACTACCGAGGACCAGCTGATGGTGCTGGAACCTGGTTACTAAGCAGGAGGTACCTGTGCTAGAAAGCACTACCAAGGTCCAGCAGACGTTGCTGGAACTCGGATACCGAGAAGGAGGCACCTAAGCCAAAGGCACTGCCGAGAGCCAGCTGATGGTACTGGAACCCGGATGGGTAGCAGAAGGTACCCATGAAAAACAAAGCTGCAAGGTCGCGAGCCGGCCGCAGTTACCGAAACCCACAGTCCTACAGGGGGTTCTTGTCCTATTGGCACTACGGAACCAGCCTTTGTTGCCCATCCCGCAGCCCACATAGGAAGCCCATAAACTGCGGGCACCATAGACTCGGCTAACCCGACCGCAACACAACAGGACAACGTATTGGTGGCAAAGTGACATTGACACTACCCGGAAACAGCAGGCGTGCTGGAACCAGGCTGGGCAGGAGGGAGTACCTGTGCCAAAGACAATGCTGGGAAACAGCTGGCGGTGCTGGAACCCAGGGAAAATACTACAGAGTGGAGACAGAGGCCTAATTGGAACAAGTTTAAAATCTGTAGTTGTGTGAGTGTGGACAGAGCAGGAGAAATTGCCAGACACACAGCTGGGGATCAGATGACATTTCTGAACCCCACTAACACTGGAGCATATGTTGACTGTGCAGACGGCACTTTTGAGCAGCGATGTTGGAGCCCAAGGTCAAGCAAGTTGTAGGCTGAGGCCTAATTTCATCTGTTGTAGACTACTACTGATTTTAAACGTGCTCCAATTAGGCCTCTGTCTCCACTCTGTCTCTAGTATTTACCCTGGCCTCCAATACCGCCAGTTGCTGCTCAGAAATGCCGTCTGCACAATCAACACTTGTTCCTGTGTTACTGGGGTTCAGTAACATCAGCTGATCCCCTGATGTGTGTCCGGCAATGTCTCCTGCTCTATCCCACTAGTAGTGGGAATGTGGACAGAGCAGGAGACATTGCCGGACACACATCAGGGGATCAGCTGACGTTGCTGAGCCCCAGTAACACAGGAACAAGTGTTGATTGTGCAGACGGCACTTCAGAGCAGCAACTGGCGGTGTTGGAGGCCAGAGTAAATACTAGAGACAGAGTGGAGCCAGAGGCCTAATTGGAGCATGCTTAAAATCAGTAGTAGTGTGAATGTGAAGGCAGCTGGAGACTTTGCCGGACACACAGCAGGGGAGCAGCTGGCGTTACTGAACCCCACTAACATTGGAGCATGTGTTTTTCTCTGTGCAGACGGCACTTCTGAGCAACAACTGGCGGTGTTGAAGCCCAGGGTCATTCATGGAGTAGGCTAAGGCTGAATTGGAGCAAGTTTAATATCTGATGTTGGGATGAATGTGGAGGCAGCAGGAGACTTTGTCGGACACACAGCAGGGGAGCAACTGGCGTTACTGAACCCCACTAACACAAGAGCTAGTGTTTTCCTCTGTGCAGATGCCACTTCTGAGCAACAATTTGTGGTGTTGGAGCCCAGGGATTACAGTTCAGGTGGTAAAAACATGAACACAACAGGAGACCTGGATACTGTTGCCAACCAATTATTTATTCTGGAAGAGGACTGGCAAATTCCGGCGAGATCCAGGCCTTGTTCATTTTCAGAAAAGTAAGCAGGTCAATGTTATCGGAGGATAGTCGCTTGCGACGGTCTGTTAGTTCACCACCTGCGGCACTAAAGACGCATTCCGATAATACACTAGCAGCAGGGCAAGCCAGCACCTCCAATGCATACTGGCTAAGCTCTGGCCATGTATCCAGCTTAGAGACCCAAAATTTGAAGGGGAAAGAGCCGTCTTGGAGTACACTGAGAGGGCAAGATATGTAGTCTGTCACCATCTGACGGAAACATTGCCTCCTGCTGACTGGAGCCATCTGTAATGGTGTAGACATTTGTGGCGGGCACACAAAACTTTGCCACATTTGGGACATACTGGTCTTGCCTTGTGCTGAGGCGCTGCCTCTGCTCCCTCTTTGTGCAGAGCTTCCTTCACTGCCTCGACGCACAGAGCTACTTTGTAAAGCACTAGCAGCACTGCACTCAGGTGTAATGGAGAACATGATGGAATGCACCGGTGTGTCTTGGTACTCCCGCATTTTACACTTCCGGTTCAACGGTGTTATGAGGCTTTGTAAGTTGTCCCGGTAGCGAGGATCTAGGAGGGTGTACACCCAATAATCAGCCGTGTTGAGAATGTGGGCGATGCGGCGGTCGTTTCTCAGGCACTGCAGCATGAAATCAACCATGTGCTGCAGACACCCAACTGCCCAAGAAAAGCTGTCCCCCTGCTTGAGGTGTCATCTCTGCCTGCTCTGCATCACCCCACCCTCGCTCTACATACTGACTACTAGAGCATTGTGTATCTCCCTCCTCTGGAGAGATGTCTTCCTCCTCCATTGATTCCTCCTCATCCTCCTCACAAAGTGTCCCCTGCCTAAGCCTTTGTGAGGAACCACGTTGCGCAGACTGTCCAGAAGCAGATGGCATTTGTGACTCCTCATCCTCCAACTCTTCCAAAAACCCCTCTCTTTGTGCTTGCAGTGTTTTTTGAACCAGGCAGATAAGGGGGACAGTCATGCTGACTAGTGCATCATCTGCACTCACCATCCGCGTGGAATCATAGAAGGCATGCAAAACGTTTCAGATGTCCATCATAGAGGCCCACTCAGTGGTGCTGAAGTGTGACCGGCGCACAGTGCGACTTGTTTGCGCCTGATGCAGCTGGTAATCCATTACTGCTGCCTGCTGCTCACACAACCGCTCCAACATATGTAACGATGAATTCCACCTGGTGGGTAGGTCACATATGATGCGATGTTCTGGAAGGCGGAATCATCGCTGCAGAGCTGCAATGCGCGATCTTGCCATGCTGGAATGCCGCAAGTGAGCGCACTCTATGCGTACCTTGTGCAGCAGTGCATCAAGATCCGGATAGTCCCTCAGAAAGCTCTGCATGACCAAGTTTAGCACATGTGCCAGACATGGGATGTGAGTGAGGTTGCCTAGGCCCAGAGCTGCCACCAGATTTCGGCCATTGTCACACACTACCAAGCCTGGCTGGAGATTCGCTGGCACAAACCACACGTCGCTCTCCTGCGTGATGGCATTCCAGAGCTCCTGCGCTGTGTGGCTTCGATTCTCCAAAGAAATTAATTTCAGTACGGCCTGTTGACGATTGGCCACGGCTGTGCTCATATCGGGTAAGCGTTCACGGGTCCATGTGGAGGTAGACCGTGATGGCACCTGCAGCGCTGATTCTGAGGAACTGGAGTTTGAGGAGGAGTCAATGTGTACAGACTGGATTCCTGCAATCCTTGGAGTCGGCAGAACACGTACAGCGCCACTCTCAAGATCTGTACCCGGCTCCTCAACATTGACCCAATGAGCAGTGAGGGAAAGGTATCATCCCTGTCCATGTTTACTGGTCCACGCATCGGTGGTCAGGTGGACCTTGCTACTGATGGCGCTCAGTAGTGCATGTTTAATTTTTCCCTCCTCATGCTTTTGCAGGGCAGGGACAGCTTGCCTGCTGAAATAAAAGCGGCTGGCCACGGTGTATTGTGGGACTGCGAATGCCATGATGTTACGGAAGGTGTCAGTCTCCACCAGCCTGAATGAGAGCATTTCAAGGGCCAGTAGTTTTGCAATGCCAGCATTCAGAGCCTGTGCTCTGGGATAGTGTGCCGAGTATGGCCACCTTTTCTCCCATGCCTGTGCTACCGATGGCTGTAGAGTGGCCTGGGAGTGTGAGGATGACAGGGAACGTGGTGCTGTGGGTGGAATGTCACTGGGTCTCTGGACAACAGTGCCAGAGGTTCTTCCATGGCGATCCTGTGAGAAAGCCGAACCAGCTTTGTGTGAACTGGAGGAAGAGGCTACAACACGAGCTGAAGAGGTGGTAGGTGGTGCTGTAGGTTGGCCTACGTCTTCAGAGTGTCTTTGTAACTCTACCACGTGCTTAGTCCACACATGTTTCCACATATTTGTGGTATTGAGGTTGCTGACACTTTTCCCACTTTTGACTTTCTGATTACACTGCTTGCATTTGACAAAGCAAATGTCATCTGCAACTGTGTCAAAAAAGGACCACACACTGCAAGTCCTGGGAGCGCCCGTTTTGGGTTTTGGAAGAGGAATGCTCCTAACGGATGCCGAAGTGGAGGCTACAGGCAACCAAGTCTGCCCCCTCCCTCTCCCTCCTGTTTTGGCCGTTCGGGGAATCTCTTCCTTAGAGCTGCTCACACCACCTTCCTGTTCCTCACGCCATGATGGGTCAAGGACCTCATCATCTACACTCCCCTCTTCGAACACCTGCTTCTCCTGGGTAGTCTCGCCAGCACAGTACGCACCAGAAAGTGGCACCTGAGTCTCATCATCTGATGAGTACTGAGGTGTGCTGACCATAGGCACTGGCCCACCCGCCTCTTCAGATTCAGAGGGACTAAGCAGTTGCACATCACTGCATTCTCCCTCTTCTTCACATTCTAGAATGCTGCTTGGCTGGCCCCCTGTTTCCAAGCCAAGAGATTCAGAGACCAGAAGTAGAGATGGCTCCTGTCCAGGGCTCTCTGACTGCCTGGGCAATTTGATAGGTGGTGAAGAGACAGATGGTCGCTCTTCAGTGCTCTGGCCCTGAGAGGATGTGGAAGTCATTGAAGTCAATGCGCTAGCTGCCATCCATCCGACAACGGCTTCAATTTGCTTGTCCCGCAGCAGTGGGGTACGGCGAGGTCCTACAAAGCTGCGCATAAAGGACTGTTGCCTGGTAAAACTGGGGGATGATGAGTCACTGGTGCCCGCAGCAGGCACAGAATCCCCATGTCCTCTCCCTGCTGAAACTCCACACCCACGACCACGTGCCTTACTCCCTGCCTTCTTCATCTTGGTAGACTGATAAAGATAGGCAGAAAAGTACAAAGGGTGGGCTTAGTGTGCTTATTCCTGAACAGCTGCTAACAGGTATAAGAAACACTAATTTTATAAAGTGTGTGGACTACACTTTAATATGACCTAATGTGGCCTACACAACTGTCAAGTGGAGTGTTTGGTGGACTTTATTTACGTGTTTTTTTTTTCAAAAAAACAAAAAGGATGTGACCAAAGATGTGAAAGCGATAGTATCACAAACTTTTTGGAGCTATTACAATGCAGGAAGGTAACCTACAATGCAATAGGTGAGGCTCCAAAAAATAGGCCAATACTAATCTGGCTGCGGCTGCAAGGCACAAGCCAGAAAAAAGGCTCCTCTATCTACACCTATATAGTGTTTGCAACCAACCAATGTAGATGGATACGGATGGAAGCACACTAATAGGAGAAAAAAATCAGGAAAAATGAGCTGCAATAAAAGAAAAAAAGGACTATGTATGAGGCAGTGACGCACGCTGAGCGGACTACAGCCAGAGGTGGCTGCAGAACACACTACAACGTTAGCTGCACTCACACACAGAGACCTCACAGACAGCCGTGAACAGTGCAGAGAACTGGGCACTAGCACTGAAAGGCTGCAGAAAGGCTCCGCTGTCTACTCCTATAGTGTTTACAACCAATATAGATGGATACGGATGGATGCACACTAATAGGAGAATTAATGAAAAATGAGCAGCAATAAAACAAAAATAAATATGTATGAGGCAGTGACACACATTGTGCGGCCTACAACTAGAGGTGGCTGCAGGACACACTACAGCGTGAGCTGCACTCACACAGACCTTGCAGACAGCTGTGAACAGCGCTGCAAGGTAAAAGAAAGCTACAGTGATTGATAATATAGCCTTGGTAAAGCACAATATTATATAGCAAATCGCTATCTCTATCTGTCCTTCAGAGTCTTGAACAGCAGCCTGTCAATAACTGAATTCACAGCAGAGTGAACCCTAAATGGCGGCGGCAGCGGCTTTTATAGTGCATCATGACATCATTTCAGCAGCCATTCACAGCCATGCCATTAGTTAATATGCCTACATGCCTAACAGGATGTGCCCACACTTCTGAGGATTCCTCATTGGCTGAATCAAATCAAACTGGCTCATTGCATTATGGGAACTTCCGATTCCGGTATTCGATATGCAAAAAGTATCGGAACTCAGTATCGGAATTCCGATACCGCGAATATCGGCCGATACCCGATATTTGCGGTATCGGAATGCTCAACACTATTATTAACCCTTTACGTGCTTCACAAGAACTGGACAAATGTGGTAGGAAAAAATTAACATTGAACTTTTTTTTGCAAAAAAATTACTTCAGAACCAATTTTTTTTATTTTCACAAGTGTTAAAAGAGAAAATGAAACATAAAATTTGTTGTGCAATTTCTCCTGAATACAGCGATACTCCATATGCTGGGGTAAACCACTTTTTGGGCGCACAGCAGAGCTCACAAGGGAAGGAGCACCATTTGACATTTTCAGCGCAGAATTGGCTGGAATTGAGATCGGACGCCATATTGCATTTGGAGAGCCCCTGATGTGCCTAAACAGTGGAAACCCCCAAAAAGTGACAGCATTTTGGAAACTAGACCCCTTAAGAAACTTATCTAGATGTGTGGTGAGCACTTTGAACCTCCAAGTGCTTCACATAAGTTTATAACGTTGAGACATGAAAATAAAAAATCGTTTTTACCACAAAAATGATATTTTTGCCCCCAAATTTTTATTTTTACAAGGGAAACAGGAGAAATTTGACTTCCAAAGCTATTGTGCAATTTGTTCTGAGTACGCCGATAACCCATATATGGGGGTAAACCACTGCTTAGGCGCATGGCAGTGCTCAGAAGGGAAGGAGTACCGTTTGACTTTTTCAATGCAGAATTTGCTTTAATTGAGATTGGACGCCATATCGTGTTTGGAGAGCCCCTGATGTGCCTAAAAAGTGAAAAAACAAACCCCACAAGTGACACCATTTTGAAAACTAGACCCCCCAAGGAGCTTATCTAAATGTGTGGTGAGCACTTTGAACCCCCAAGTGCTTCACAAAAATTTATAAACGCAGAGACCTGAAAATAAAGAAAACATTGTTTTTCCTCAAAAATGATTTTTTTTAGCCCGCTATTTTTTATTTTCACAAGGCTAACAGGAGAAATTGGACCACAAAAGTTGTTGTGCAATTTGTCCTGAGTACACAGATACCCCATATGTGGGGGGAACCACTATTTGGGTGCTTGGGAGTGCGCGGAAGGGAAGGAGCACCATTTTGGAAAGCAGACTTTGATTAAATGTTATGCGGGAGTCATGTTGCATTTGCAGAGCCCCTGATGTGCCTAAACAGTAGAAACCCCCCAAAAGTGACCCCATTTTGGAAACTAGACCCCACCAAGGTGTTGCTACCAGTGTGTCAAGAGTGGGAAAAGAGGATTGCATTGATAATCCAACACAATGGGCAGCACTTTGAACACATTTTATAAGTGGTCATAAACTTGGAAATTACTCATGAAAGAATAAAGTTACGTTAAAACCAAGCACACCATTGTTTTTCTTGTGAAATTTCATTAAGTTTGATGTGTCACATGACCCTCATCCCATTGGAAAAAATAAAGTTGGATCCAAAATGGCTGACTTCAAAATGGCCGCCATGGTCACCACCCATCTTGAAAAGTTTTCCCCCTTCCATATACTAATGTTGCACAAACAGTAAGTTGATATCACCAACCATTCCCATTTTATTTGGGTGTATCCATATAAATGGCCCACCCTGTATAGCTCCAGTTTTTTTTTCTGAAGGCTTAAAAATTTGAATATATTTTGATCCATCAAGTTTTACATGTAGCCCCCAAGAGGGCTACATTTCTCTGCCATGCATTGGTTCGTAGTGTGGAGTAAATTTCTGTGTTCTTTAAAACTGCTAAAAAGCTGTTAAAAATTTTGAAGGCTTCCATTTCTCAGGTATACAGTGTTACATGATATATGAACAATTCTGTGATCTATAAAACTGAGAAAAAGCTTTAACAAACTTTGAAGGTTTTCATTTCTTTGAAATACAGTATTACGTGGTCTGTAAATATTTCTGTGATCTTTAAAACTACTGAAAAACTTTTTGAAGTCTTTCATTTCTCTGACATACTGTGTTATGTGCTCTGTGTGAACAACTCTGTGATCTGTAACACTGCTAAAAAGCTTTATAGTGCAGTGAGGTTGGTGCAGCGTGACAGCAGGGACCACAGAAAGTTCAACATAAATGGTGTCTTTATTTGCAGAACTCACACACAGGAGTTATATTCACCTTATCGCAGCCGGTTTCCACAGACACAGTCCAGAACTCAAAACCCGTTACCATGGACAATTGAACCACTGTGCCTTTTGGGTTCATCCACTGCCTGGAAGTCCCTGGCTCTGTGTTAGCTCCCCACAGACCTGGGTTGCACAGAGCGACCTGCTCTGCAGCTTGCAAACTCCAATACTGGCACATAAAAGGCAAACCTGACAAATTTAAATGGAATCATGGCCATATAGCCTCTTCCAAAAATCAGAGTGGAGAGAGGAATTCGTCCCACTACCAAACCTGTAAATCCCTCTAAAAATAAAAACCCTTAAATAAAAGGGCTAGGAACAGGAGAACACCAATGTGGCTAAATAAGGATGTAAAAAGGGCAATAAATAACAAGAACAAGGCATTTAAGAAGCTAAAACAAGAAGGCAATGAAGAAGCATTAAAAAGTTATAGAGAAAAAAATAAAATGTGCAAAAAAAACAAATACATTTAGCAAAAGTGGAAACTGAGAGACTCATTGCTAAGGAAAGTAAAACAAACCCCAAACTATTCTTTAATTATATAAACAGTAAAATGATTAAAACTGATGGTGTTGGCCCTTTAAAGAACAATGAGGGTGAAATCATAGAGAGCGATGTGGGAAAAGCAAATGTTTTAAATACTTTTTTCTCAACAGTGTTCACTCAGGAAAAGGATTTGCCATGGGAAATTCAGAGTGATAATGTAAACTCCCTATTAAGTATTACCTGCCTAACCCAGGAAGAAGTGCAGAACCGCCTTAGTAAGATTAATATTGACAAATCACCAGGCCCTGATGGCATTCACCCTCGGGTATTAAGGGAGTTAAGTAATGTGATAGACAGGCCTCTATTCCTTATATTTAAAGACTCTATAGAAACAGGGTCTGTTCCTTTTGATTGGCGGCAAACAAATGTGGTACCAATATTCAAAGAGGGGTGTAAAAGGGAACCTGGAAACTATAGGTCGGTAAGCTTAACATCTGTTGTGGGTAAAATTTTTGAAGGGTTTCTAAGGGATACCATTATGGAATATCTCAATGTTAATAAATGTTTAACTCCATATCAACATGGATTTATGAAGGATCGCTCCGGTCAAACTAACCTGATCAGCTTCTATGAGGATATAAGCTCTCAAATGGACCAAGGAGAATCATTGGATGTCATTTATCTCGACTTCTCTAAAGCATTTGACACTGTCCCACATAAAAGATTGGTAAGTAAGATGAGAAAGCTTGGGCTAGGGGAAAATGTGTGTAGATAGGTAGGTAGCTGGCTTAGTGATAGAAAACAAAGAGTGGTTATTAATGGCGCATACTCAGATTGGGCCAGGGTTACTAGTGGGGTACCACAGAGTTCTGTATTGGGCCCCCTACTATTTAATATATTTATTAATGATCTAGTGGATGGCTTACACAGTAAAATATCAGTATTTGCAGATGATACAAAACTATGTAAGGTAGTTAACACAAAGGAGGACAGTTTGCAACTACAGACAGATTTGAGTAAATTGGAGAATTGGGCTGAAAAATGGCAAATGAGGTTTAACACAGATAAGTGTAAGGTTATGCACATGGGAAGGAGAAACAGATGCTACAATTACTTACTAAATGGGAAACTGCTGGGGAAATCAGACATGGAAAAAGACTTAGGCATCTTACTCAATAAGAAGCTAAATTGGAGTGCCCAGTGTCAGGCAGCTGCCACCAAAGCAAATAGGGTCATGGGATGCATTAGAAGAGGTCTGGGGACACGAGATGAAAACATAATTCTCCCTCTGTTTCTTGTGAGTAACAGTATAGAAGGTTACAAATAACATATTATTATATGTAGTTGGTTGACCCGGCTTAGGGGAAGGAATTTTTTTCCATATGGAGAAAATTGGCTTCTACTCTGTGGGTTTTTTGCCTTCCCCAGGATCAACAATGCAGAACATCTGCACTAAAAATAGGTTGAACTAGATGGACATAAGGTCTTCCTTCACCCTTCAAAACTATGTTACTATGTTACTATGTTAATGGGTTTTCCGAAATATCTGACTGGGTCACTACTTGGACCCAAGCCATTCTTTATTTTAATTTGTCCTGTGACTCATAGGCATTCAGCTGTGAAAACAAGGTACTCCAGCGGTTTAATAGGACTCCATTAGGATCCTGGGGATACATATCTACCCCCAAATATTATCTCCCTCACTGCCACAGCTTTTAAAAATGTAGGCTTCCATTTTTTAGACATACAATGTTATGTGTTCTGTGAACAACTCTGTGATTTGTAAAACTGAGAAATAGTTTTGAAACCCTTATTCTGGATTGAATCAATTTTCTTCTTTTATTAAAAGCTAGCTGAGGAGCTCAGCGTTGCCTGGACATAGTAACTAACTATGGTTAGTTATAATAAATTATAATGATTATATCTATATATATAAATCTGAGTGTAGAGCCCCGCCCACTCCTCATAGCCACATTCACTATAATATCCCACATCAACCCGTCAGCCAGAGCTACCGGACTACTACCCCTAATATCCCACATCGTCCCATCAGCTAGAGCCACTGGACTACTACCCCTAATATCCCACATCATCCTATCAGCCAGAGCCCCTGGACAACTACCACTAATATCCCACATCATCTCGTAAAGTACGGGCAGTTATAACATGGCAGTTTGACAGGGCAGGAGACAGGTAAGACAAATTAACAAATCTATTCCCTGCACATTTGGATTACAACAAATATATACCATATGCATTTGTATGATTAATATCCTGGCTGCTGCATTCACTCACATCCACCACCCTAGCATTTACTCTCTACACTCCATCCATATAGGCCCCTCTGTCCTTTCCTCTCCTATGTATAGAACTCACGCTCTTTTCACATTGCTAACCAGCACAGATCTATTCACTTGCACCATACAACATACGAGACGCTCTCACAAATCACTTAACCTTCTGCTCACTCCTCCTTCTACTAGTCGCAGGAGATATCTCTCCCAACCCCGGCCCCTCATGTTATAGAAAGTTGAACCCCTCAACTGCTACACTCAGAAACCCCTCTAATCTTAATATTCCCTGCATGCCTTCTATCTCTTTTAATTGTGCCCTTTGGAATTCTCGCTCAGTTTGTAATAAACTCTCATTCATCCATGACATCTTCCTTTCCGATTTTCTTAACCTTCTGGTTCTTACTGAAACCTGGATCCAGCAGTCAGACACCACCGCTGCTGCTGCTCTTTCATATGGTGGACTGCACTTCTCTCATGCCCCCAGATCGGACAACAGAGGAGGTGGAGGCGTTAGTCTGCTGCTTTCACCCAAATGTACCTTTCAGGTTATCCCTCAAGTACAGTCACTTGTCTTCCCATTTTTCGAGGTCCATGCTGTCAGAGTCTACGTCCCCTTCTCCATGCAAGTAGTGGTGGTGTATCGCCCTCCGGGCCCCTCCGATAAGGTTCTGGATCACTTTGCCACCTGGCTTCCACACTATCTCTCATGTGACATCCCCACCCTCATCATGGTAGACTTCAACATTCCCATTGCCCTTCTTCTCTCACCATCTGCTACTCACCTTTTATCTCTAACCTCCTCTTTTGGCCTCCCGCAGCATATTAACTCCCCCATGCATGAAGACGGAAACTCCCTCGACTTGGTCATCTCAGTGGATGATTTCACAACTCCCCTCTCCCGCTCTCTGACCACAACCTTCTATCATTCTCTATCAAGAACTGCCATCCCGCCCAGGTCACCCCCACTTTCCACACTTTTAGAAACATACAGGCCATTTACACCCAGAATCTTATGAAAAACTTGCAGTCATCAGTGACCCCTATCTCCTCCCTCTCATGTACTGATTCTGCACTGAAGCATTACAATGAAACACTTCAGAGTGCCCTGGATGAAACTGCACCTCCTATACATAGAACAACTAGGCACAGATGGTGACAACCCTGGCATACGCTGCAAACATGCTTACTAAAGCAGTGCTCCAGGTGCGATGAATGTCTGTGGAGAAAATCCAATCTACCCGAAGATTTCATCCATTGTAAGTTTATGTTTAAAACATACAACTCTGCACTTCACCTCTCAAAACAAACATTTTTCAACACCCTCATCACCTCACTATCCAATAACCCGAAACGTTTCTTTGATACTTTTCTGTTAGGGACGGTGGAACGCACTGAATAAAAATAATAGGAAATGCGTTTGCCGCCCGGGGTCCACTGTGCAGTAGGTGTAACAACCGCTGCTGAGTAATGGCGGACTCGCTATATGGCGGTATACTGCGCTCGGGTTAAACATCACCCGGGGTGCGCAGAGCGGACTCTGTTAAACTCACAGAGGCCCTAAAGCATAAACGCCGAACCTGTTAGCTTCACAGGTCTCAGCTGGCGTGCACACACAGTATATGGTCACAGGACACGGCCCAAGACAGAGGTCGGTGTCTGTCTTGACCTACTATGCGTGCAGCGTCGCTACCGCGGACGCCGGTAAGTGCTGCTAACTGGAGACCTGTTCAGACCAAGCGTTAGGATTAGCTCCTTTCTTCGTGAGAGCAACCAAAGGAGCTACCAGTGTGGAGAAGTGAGGTATGAACTGGCGGTAATAGTTGACGAACCCTAGGAAGCGCTGCACCGCTTTGAGTGAGTGTGGTTCCTGTTAGTCCATTACCACTTGCAGTTTGGCCAGCTGCATAGCCAACCCCTGGGCTGAGATGATGTAGCCCAGGACTCCGGCAAGGACTCCTGCTCAAACTGGCACTTCTCCAGCTTGGCGAAAAGAGAGTTCGCCCGCAGATGGTCGAAGACCCTGCAGACGTCTCTCCGGTGGGAGGTCAAATCTGGCGAGAAGATGAGGATGTCATCCAGATAGACCACCACCGAGGTGGAGAGCATATCGCGGAAGATGTCGTTGATGAAATCCTGGAAGACAGCAGGCACATTACAAAGGCTGAAGGGCATGACCAGATATTCATAGTGGCCATCCCTGGTATTAAAGGCTGTCTTCCACTCATCTCCTTCGCGAATGCGGATCAGGTTGTACGTCCCCCGTAGATCTAATTTCGTGAAAATCCGGGCCCCTCGCAACCTCTCAAATAGCTCAGAGATCAACGGGAGAGGGTATTTGTTTTTAACTGTAATGGCGTTGAGACCTCTGTAGTCAATGCAGGGATGTAGCTCTCCGCTCTTCTTCTGCACGAAGAAAAACCCTGCACCAGCCGGCGACACCGACTTTCTGATAAAACCTCTGGCCAGGTTCTCCCGGATATATTGAGACATAGCCTCTGTCTCAGGGAGTGACAGCGGATACACACAGCCTCTAGGAGGTTCCGTGCCTGGCAGAAGATCTATCGGCCAATCGTAAGGACGGTGCGGCGGGAGCGTCTCCGCAGATTTTTTAGAGAAGACGTCTGCGTACTGGTGGTAAGGTTTAGGAAGCGCGGAGAGATCCACGGGCACTTCAGTGGAAGCTACCTGAACACTGCCCTTCAGGCACCTTCCCTCACAGTCCTTGCTCCAACCCAGTATATTCCCTGAAGCCCAATCAATATGAGAGGAGTGACAACGGAGCCAGGAAACTCCGAGAAGCACCTGGTCGATGCCATCTGGCAAAATGAACAAGGACAGAATCTCACGATGAGAGGGTGAGATTGAGAGCCTGAGTGGGGCTGTCTGGTGGGTCACCTGAGATGGTAAAGGTGCACCATTAACCACCCTGATGGTCAGAGGAATCGGACGGCATAATGGCTGACCGAGAGAGACCCCTGTGCGAGGGCCAATAATTGGAGAGAGGTGTCGTGCGTGATCCGTGGCCCCAAAAATACCTGCTTCAGAGCCGCGAGGAACTGAGCAGCCCCCTGAACCACGGGATCATCACGCTCCCACAATGGCGTAGCCCACTCTAATGCCCTGCCAGATAAAAGAGAAACAATAAACCCCACCTTAGCCTGCTCTGTAGGGAACCGTGCAGCCAGTAACTCAAGATGGATAGAGCACTGACTCACGAATCCCCTACAGGTGGCGCTGTCACCCAAAAACTTGTTGGGGAGCGGGAGGTGAGATATTGTCGACATAGGCGTGAGTGTGGGCATGCGTGAGACAGCCTCTGTGACTGCCTGAGCAGTGGCTACCGTAGCATTCGCAGCTGAGGTGGAGCTCTCGATAGTCACCAACCTGCTCTCCAGCTGCCGAATGTACCACTGCAGCTGCTGCAGGTCCGCCATTACAAGCCAGACCCTGGCGCTAGTATAATGTTAGGGATGGCAGAAAGCACTAAATACAAATAATAGGAAGTGCGTTCGCCGCCCGGGGTCCACCGTGCAGTAGGTGTAACAACTGCTGCTGAGTAATGACGGACTCGCTATATGGCAGTATACTGCGCTCGGGTCAAACGTCACCAGGGGTGTGCAGAGCGGACTCTGTTAAACTCACTGAGGCCCTAAAGCATAAACTCTGAACCTGTTAGCTTCACATGTCTCAGCTGGCGTGCACACATGGTATATGGTCACAGGACGTGGCCCAAGACAGAGGTCGGTGTCTGTCTTGACCTACCGTGCATGCAGCGTCGCTACCGCGGACGCCGGTAAGTGCTGCTAACCGCAGCGCGGTGGTAACTACTGCCGCTATACGATAGTACCGTGAGGCGTGACACCATCGGACGCTAGTGCAGAGGTGCGGTATGTACTGTGGCCTATAGCTTGCCACTGACTGGCGCTGACTATCTCTCTAGTTCCCTATCCACATGCGTAATATCAGAGGGAAGGGGTTTCAAATGAGTCAGTCACTAGAATCATACATCTGTCACCATTCACACAAAGCAAGTATAGCCTATACTAGCGCATCGGCGAGCGGCCATGCGGGCATTTTATAGCCATGCGCTTCCGGGACCTTCCAGACCTCTGAGATGGGCCAATCAGATCAGGACAAGGACCTGAGCATGTGACCCCCAATCTCCACTGGGAAATCGTCTCGTGGGCATGCCCAGTAGCTCAGCGAGAGGACTTAGCCTCTGGAGTGGTTTCCTGCAAAGCAGGTTGCGCTACCATTACTGGTCCAGAGGTGGCAGCAACATCCAGACCCAGAGAGCTGGTCTGAGCAGGGCGGCTGGATCGTCGAGATTGCTGTGCAGGTCCCTGAGCGGTTGGAAAGGAAGGGGAGACTGCTGGATGTACGGCTCTGGTTTCCTGCTGTGCAGCTGCAGGAATCCGACACTTAACACTTTTCATTCCTTACTTAAACCAAGAGTGCAGGCCCCAACCACGGATCTCCATGCTGACGATCAGGCTAATTATTTCAAAGAAAAAATTGACCATATCCAACAGGAAATTATCTCCCAATCCCCTCATACCATACACTGTCCACCCTCCCCCTATCTCACTCTCTGATTTTGAACCAGTAACAGAAGAAGAAATAATTAGGTTCCTTGCATCTTCTCGCCCTACCACTTGCACCAGTGACCCGATTGCATCACATCTCCACCAGTCCCTTTCCCCTGTTGTCACCAATCACCTATCTAAAATATTTAACCTCTCTCTCTCTCTCTTCCGGTATCTTTCCTTCCTTATTTAAGCATGCCATCATACAACCATTACTTAAAAAACCATCCCTTGACCAAAACTGTGCCGCCAACTATAGACCTGTCTCTAATCTTCCCTTCTTCTCTAAACTCCTGGAACGCCTGGTCCACTCCCGTCTTATCCGTTATCTCTTTGATAACTCTCTTCTCGACCCTCTCCAATCCAGTTTCCACTCTTTACTCTACTGAAACCGCCCTCACTAAAGTCTCTAATGATCTACTAACAGCTAAATCAAATGGTCATTACTCTATGCTAATTCTCTTCGATCTCTCTGCAGCATTCGACACTGTGGATCATCAGCTCCTCCTCACTATGCTCCGTTCCATTGGCCTCAAGGACACCATTCTCTCCTGGTTCTCCTATCTCTCTGACCGCTCCTTTACTGTATCTTTTGCTGGCTCCTCCTCCTCTCACCTTCCCCTTACTGTTGGGGTTCCCCAAGGATCGATTCTAGGCCCCCTCCTCTTCTCTTTGTATACTGCCCCTATTGGTCAAGCAATCAATAGATTTGGGTTCCAATACCATCTCTATGCTGATGACACTCAATTATGCACTTCTCCTGATATCACGCCTGCCTTTTTGAAAAACACCAGTGATTGCTTACTGCTGTCTCTATCTTCATGTCCTCCCTCTATCTGAAACTGAACCTGTCAAAAACTGAACTCCTCATGTTTCCTCCCTCTACTAATCTACCTATGCCCGACATTTTAATATCTGTGTGTGGTTCCACCATTACTTCCCAGCAACATGCCCGCTGTCTTGGGGTCATACTTGATTCCGATCTTTCATTCACCACCCCCACATGCGATCACTGACTCACTCTTGTTATCTGCACCTCAAAAACATTTCTAGTATTCGACCCTCTCTTACTTTCAACTCTGCAAAAACTCTTACTGTTTCTCTTATTCATTCTCGTCTAGACTATTGTAACTCTCTACTAATCGGTCTCCCTTTTAACAAACTCTCCCCTCTCCATTCTGTCCTGAATGCTGCAGCTAGGATCATTTTCCTCACCAATTGTTATATCGATGCCTCTACCTTGTGCCAGTCCTTACACTGGCTATCCATCCACTCCAGAATTCAGTATAAATTTATTACCCTCACCCACAAAGCACTCCGTGACTCAGCACCATCCTACATCTCCTCGCTCGCCTCAGCCTACCACCCTACCCATGCCCTCCATTCTGCTAATGACCTGAGGTTAACATCCTCAATAATCAGAACCTCCCACTCCCGTCTCCAAGACTTTTCACGTGCCGCGCCAATTCTTTGGAATGCACTACCCAGGCTAATACGATTAATCCCCACAGTTTTCAGCGTGCCTTAATAACGCATTTGTTCAGACAGGCCTATCGCCTCAACGCATTAACCTTAATATCCCTGTGTGGCTCATTTCAAAATTTTTTACCATAACCAGGTTCCTCGCATCATGATCTCACATGCTCTTTGCATTTAAAGGGAATCTGTCATCCCATTTTTCAAGTATCCGCTGCCGGCACCGCCATCAGGGGCTTATCCACAGCATTCTGAAATGCTGTAGATAAGTCCCCGATGTAACCTGAAAGATAAGAAAAAAGAGTTAGATTATACTCACTGGGGGGGCGGTCTGGTCTTGGTCCGATGGGTGTTGTGGTCCAGCGCCTCCCATCTTCTAATGGTGACGTCCTCTTCTTTGCTAGGCCTTTTAGGCAGCAAAGAAGAAGACATCACCATTAGAACATTAGAAGATGGGAGGCGCCGGACCGGACCACGACACCCATCGGACCAAACCGGACCTGAGCCGCCCCTGGGTGAGCATATTCTAACTAATTTTTCTTATCTTTCAGGTTACATCGGGGGCTTATCTACAGCATTATAGCATGCTGTAGATAAGTCCCTGATGGCGGTGCCGGCAGCTGATATTCGAAAAATGGGGTGACAGATTCCCTTTAATAGCCCTCTGTGTCTGTACTGTTACATATTTAGCCTGTTAACTGGTTCATGCAGCAACAGGAACACCCGATTCTTACACTAGGGATGGTTCAAACAATAAAAGCAATTGTTACCATCCACCTTACATGTCTCCCCTTTTTCCTTATAGATTGTAAGCTTGCGAGCAGGGCCATCATCCCTCTGTCATGTCGGACACTGTTCGCACCAGGGTGTCCGGCAGACAGCGGTAATACCCCATCCTACCACTTGGTTCTCAGCGGCGCTGGTTGGTCTTCTGATCCGGCTTGGATTGGGTTAACCAGGTTGTCATTCTAGCTGAGGGCTTAGCCACGCCCTCTGTCTTTAAATTGTTCTGCATGACTATGGGCGTCGCCGACTATAGCTCTTGCCTTGTGCTAACGATACCGGTCTGGAGTGGTGGTCTAAGGAGCATACGGTTTCTGGTGTAGTATATTCCGTTGTTGCCATTTTGCCTCCCTGTGTTGTATTTTTTGGTTGCCCTTGCACATTATTGTATTCTCCTGTGTGTACGCGGTGTGGTGCGTTTCCTTTATCCCTGTCCATACTTATTTGTGGGGTCTGGTGTTTGGTCTCCTCACTGGGTGGAGGGTGGTGGGTTCAGCTTAGGGCTGGACAGGAGACAAGGACAGGGTGGAGGCCCAGGCAGGCACACCTTCAGTGTAAACCCTGGGTTGAGGGACAGACAGGGTTTCCCCTAGTCTGAGGGACACCGCAGGGGCCCCGGGGTTTCAGCCTAAAGTTACCTAGGCTTCCCATGACACCCTCTTGGTATCTGTTTTAATCTATGTGTTATTGCTATGCAATGCTGTAATGACTTTTGTCTTTAGAAGTCCCCTCTATAATGTAAAGTGCTGCAGAATATGTTGGCACTTTAGAAATAAAATTATTAATATTATCATTATCACATCACAGCCGCCGAACTACTACCCCTAATATCCCACATCATCCCATCAGAGCCACTGGACTACTACCTCTAATATACCACATCATTCCATCAGAGCCACCGGACTACTACCCCTAATATCCCACATGATCCCGTCATCCAGAGCCACTGGACAACTACTCCTAATATCCCACATCATCCGTCAGCCTGGGGTCAGAACCAGAGCGCTGAGAGGAACAGTCTTAACTTCCATACCGGGGATCCCTTTAAGAGAGGCCTGGGGTCAGTACCAAAGCGCAGAGTGGATTTGCCCTCACTACCATACCGGGGATCCTTTTAAGAGGGGCCTGGGATCAGAATCAGAGTGCTGAGTGGATTTGCCCTGAATTGCATACCAATGATCCCTTTAATAGAATTCTGGGGTCAGAATCAGAGCACTGAGGGATTTGACTAACTTCCATACAGGAGATCCCTTTAAGAGAGCCTGGAGTCAGTACCAGAGCATTTGAAGGCAATTGCCCTGACTTCCATACCGGGGATCCCTGCTCAGTGATTGGTTGCAAAGAAAACTGTTGCTCATAGCAACCAATGACAGCTCAACATGGTTTCATGAGACCTAGCAATAATTAAATGCATAAGGCGTGCATTAATGGACGTGGAAGTGCTGATGATGGTGAATGCAGATGCCGAAAACATGGGGCAGGTTTGACTATGCCTGTTGCTGGAGTACAAGAAACACGCTCATCCATGGCACAAAGGTTCCTGCCCCACTCTGCATGGAGGCACAGTACACCATGTCTGCAATCTCTTCTTCCTGAGCTGGAGAGGTCTCCTAAAATGGTGCTGTAACAGAGAAGCATTGTGGAAAATATGGGGAAAAAGCTTCCTTGCCCAACCAAGGAGGAGAAGTCAGGGAGACACACAGCAAAGTCAGGAATACACTGTCAAAGGTGTGGAACAAGTTCATGACATCATCCCAGTGCCCATGGTCTGATAATGGGTATTTTTGACAAGGAGGGAAATTTTAAAGGGGGTCTAGTAATAATTGACCAATCAAACCAGTTCACTCCCTAATTCCGCTGCAACTTTCAGCTATTGGAAGTGTTGTGCTGCCCTGCTGCTGGTGTCTTTTCTGAGCGGGTTTTCAGTGCCACCAGGGATGTCATAGCTGACAGGCACTTTCACCTGTCAACAGACAATGCAGATAGGCTCACTCTCATAAAAAAGAACAAAGCCTGGATTAGCCCACACCTTTTCACATCACCGGGTGGCATTAGCACATATATTGTTTGTAATATTCAATATTTTATTGATGCCTGCCAGTTGTTGCCTTTCATTGGTCTATGGATGACCCTCCTCATAATTTCTGTCTTGCTTTGCACTTTATCCAAAGCCTTTGTGTCTGTATAAGTACATCAACTACATTTTCAAAATGTTTTGGTTCACTTTTTTTACTGATTCAATGACTTATCCATATAGTTTAAAACAATTATTGTTGTATTGCATTGGTATGTAAAACTTACAAAAAAAAGCATAGAAAAATAGTTCAGAAATAGATTACTGATTCATACAGTATTATGTGCTTTCTGTCACACTTTGGTGATATATAACATTAGAAAAAAGTGTTTGAAAAATTTGCTTTATCTTCACATTTCTTACCCATACAGTCTTCCATGTTCAGGGGTACATATTTGGGAAATATAAGGCTAAGAAAAATGTTTAAAATTTTTGATGAGTTACAGTTCTCCACCATATAGTATTGTGTACTCTGGAGTACATTTCTTTGGTATATAACCCTCAAAATACTTAATCAAAATGTTGTTATTATATTGATCACGTATAGAGTATTCCAAGGTCTAGAGTACATTTCCTTTCTAAATAACCCTCAAAAAACTTCTGCAAAATGTTTTTGTATTATATTGCTCATCCAAAGGGTATTACATCTTGTTGGGTAAATTTCATTGCTATATAAGTGTCAAAAAATTGTTCAAACTTTTTTAGGTATTAGTTTGCTGATCCATCGACTATTTCGTGGTCTGGAGTACATTTCGTTGGTATATAAACCTCCCAAAATTTACAAAATTTATTGGTAATAGATTGCTCGTCCATAGACTTTTACATATTCTTTGGTAGATTTCAGTGTTCTATAAGCCATCCAAGAACTTGTTTAAAAATAGATCTTTATTATAATGCATAATAATAATAATAATGCTCACATGTAGACTATTCGATCATCCGGAGTACATTTTGTGGGTGTATTAGCCTTTAACAATTTTTTGCTAGAAAATCCTTAAAAACATTGTTCAAAATTGGTGTTGAAAAATGGCAGCATGAACTGGATCAGAATCAGTATTATCATTACTAAAATGCATAAATAAATATATTATATTTCCATTCTTTACAATTTTTATTTTTTAAAGGTGAACCCCCAAAGAGAAGTCTACTGGACTTATATTAAGTCGGACGCCTGCAGATTTGCCATGATGTGGAAGTATGGAGGCATTTACATAGATACTGATGTCATTTCTATTCGACCAATTCCAGAAGACAATTTTCTAGCTGCTGAAACATTTTCAACTACCAGCAGTAGTGTTTTTGGGCTTTCTTCATATCACAAACTGACATGGGAGTTTATGGAAAACTTTGTACAGAATTATAGAGGAAGCAAATGGGGACACCAAGGACCAGGAGTTTTCACACGAGTTGTGAAGAAGCACTGTGGTGTTCCCAAGTTTATATATATAGATCATACCAAGTGTGCAAATGTCTCTTACTTTCATCCTGAACGATTCTATCGTATCTTATATCCGTCTTGGAAAAGATATTTTGAAGTATGGAGCAAATTGCCAACCTTTAAAAACTCATTTGCAATTCATCTATGGAACTACATGAATGATGAAAAAGAAACAATGGTCCCTGGGACTAACACGCTGGTGGAACATCTCTACCAACAGTACTGCCCCTCCACCTATGAAGCAATTCTGAACAGTAAAGCAACTTATCAGTAGTCTGGATTATTTCAAAGTATGCCAAAGTATTTATTAAAATTTGTAGACAGTAAAAATAGTAGAATTACCTATATTAGCCACTATCTTAACTTCTCTCACTTTCCAAATGGACTTTAAATATGAGAAATTGAATCTGAATTGACAACTCATTTCTCCCATTAATTATGTCTATGCTATCTCAAACCTAAATGCACTATCCAAAGCATAGTCTACTATGTGCTATATGTGAACCATACCTCCTTTTTAACGCAGTGTATCATGTAAGTCGGCACATCCTATCAAGCATCCTATTAGACACAGCTTCTGTCTAAGGGTCCCATTACACATAGCGATCCCGACAATGATACGACCTGGTAAGGATCGCTGGTACATTGCTACATGGTCGCTAGTAAGCTGTCAAACAGTCAGATCTACTCAATGACGCAGCAATGATATGGCAATCCGTATAACGACCTCAGCGGTCGTTGGGATCTTATCATACAGCAGTGATTCTGACGGCTCACTCCTGCGTCCCTAAGTTCTGCTTCGCTTGTCGGCATCAAACACAGCGATGCATGCTGGCCAGTGGAACACCAACAATCCAAAAATGTCCTAGGACATTCGAGCACGATCAGCGATATCCAGCGGGGGGGTGCGGTTGCCGCTATGTGTCACACGCAGCGAGGTCGCTGCTGCGTCACAAAACCTGTGACGTTTCAGCGATCTCGCTAACGATCTCGCTATGTGAGACGGGGACCTTTAGTCTATAAGAGAACTAGTAGGGCAGCCAAGGTTGTCATTGCTAGGCTCCACACTGCAAGGAACATAGATGAACATCCTCTCAATCATTTGGGTGGTCATAGACTAACAGAATAAGCCCCCTCCCCCTGTTTAACTACTCAGGTGACACTGACCAAAAAAAACAGCTTCAAATACTGGATCAATGTGATAATCATCATATAAAATAAAGGTCCTTTTAGATACATACCCTCTCTTCTGAAGTCTTACACAGGGAAAATTACCTACTAATGCATGTATTTACTGTCACGATAAACTCATCTCCCTAGTGTTCCCCTTCTTTCTTCTTTTTTCCTTCGTTCTCTCCTCATAGTCAATCTGAATAAACTCACTTTGTTATATTCTATCAATGATGAGCACATCTCTTGAAGCGTAAATTCAACAGTTTAGTCGAATTTGGCTGTGAAAATTGAATTGCAATGGATGGAAATGTCTCCAAAGACTACAACTGCCCTTAAAAGCTATATATGATAATCTGAGGTCCCCTAGGACTCAATCAAATTGCAGCAGCAACAAGCTACAGGTAGCAATATTGGTGTGGCATATATCCATGTTAAAGAAGCACTCCGATCAACATTTTTATCCTCATAATATATTGCAGTCATCATATTATATAGCACTGTGTACTTAAAATTGCTCATGTCTCCCTTCTACCTAGTTAATTCTTCTCTTTTTCCATTAAATCTATGACATCATTAGATTAAAACAGACTAGCTAAATCCTTCTAAGCTCTATGTAGAAACAGAAAGTATTTTTTCCCTCTCATGAGTCAGCATTAGAAATACAATTCTAGTCACTGCAAAATCACTAGCAGAAGGGAGGACCATGGCAGTTGGGTCATAAGTTGAAGATGGGGATGAATCATGCAAGAAAAAGAGACTTCCTGTTTCTACATAGATCTTAGAACAATTCAGCTTGTCTGCTTTAATCACGTCACATCACAGACCTAATGTAAGAGAAAAAATTAACTGGGTAAAAGGGCAAAATGAGCAACTGTAATTACACAGTTCTATATTATATGATGATTGTAATATATTGAAAGGATAAAAACGTTGAGAGGATTGCTTCTTTAAAGAGAACCTGTCACGTAACAAAACCCATTATTACCCTGAAGATATAGGGTTAATTTACATGTTAATTGCAATCTCCAGTCATGTGGCTACTGCACTGCGATCCCAGAGAAAAATATTTTTTTCGTCCCAGCAGCCTAGAGCTTTTAGTTATAGGGGCGTTGCCCGCGCGGCTTCAGTCACCTCTCAGTGCATAGTGAGACGCGGCTGTAAAGAGAACTTGGAACTGACTGACAGCCAGCTCTAATACAGTGTAATATGCAGTGTAATAGAGGTTTTTTTTACCAAACATACATGACAGGTTCCCTTTAAATTAGATAAGCATTATGGGGAAGCCCTGCCAGATGAATCCAGAATCATGTGATGTTTCTAGGCTGATACAATCTTATGCAAAATTTCTGAAAATTTGACACACAATTTCAGTTAGAATCAATTTGTTCATCTATAACAATTACATATCCAATATATTTGTCCATAACCTTCTGTCTCCAACACAACATGCTCCTTCTGCACCTCCTCTCATTGCAAAACCACTGAAGTGAAAGACTAACATCACCTTTGTTGCCATGAAAATGCTGCTTCCCAGTTTTTATCCCCTTCATGCAGGTGTCCTTATGACATTCTTCAGGACCACGCAAAGTTTCATGAAGCATGCAAGTGCACATGCTTTCTACAGCACAGATGGCATCATTGCTAATTGCAAATTCCTCATAGTTCCTCCTGAAAATCCTAATACTTTATGCAGGTGTACAATATTCACTCCCAAGTTCCCCAATATTTTGGACTTACTCCATAACCCTGTTTCTGTCAATGTAGTGTCAGCCATTATGCTATGTAGTGCCTAAATATATTTCTATGCAGCCGCACGCTCCGCTCCCAAGTGCCTGTGGCAGTACCGGGTATTAAGATGCAAAACTCGTGCAAGTTTCTCGCATGTCTAACCCCGGCCTACAGCTCTAGAACGCTTCAACGTATACCACTGATTATGATAATGTTTTTTCATGACGTATTGCACTTCATGTTAGTGGTAACATTTCTTGGATCTAACTTGCGTTTATTTATGAAAAAAACAAAAATTTGTCTAAAAATTTTTGCAATTTTCAAATTTTTTATTTTTGTACACTTAAATGAAAGTGGTGTCACACAAAATAGTTAATAAATAAGATTTCCCACATGTCTGCTTCACATCAGCACAATTTTGGAAACATAATTTTTTTAGTTAGGATGTTGTAAGGGTTAAAAATTGACCAGCGATTTCTTATTTTTCCAATAAAATTTACAAAACCAATTTTTTAAGGGACCACCTCTCATTTAAAGTCAGTTTGGGGGTCATAATAACAGAAAATACCCCAAAGTGACACCATTCTAAAAACTGCACCCCTCAAGGTGCGCAAAATCACATTCAAGAAGTTTATTAACCCTTTAGATGCTTCACGAGATCTAAAGCAATGTGGAAGGAAAAAGTGAACATTTTCCTTTTTTCACAAAAAATTACTTTGGAACCATTTTTTTTTTTTTATTTTCACAAGGGTATCAGGAGAAAAAGGACCACAAAATTTGCTGTGTAATTTTTCCTGAGTATGCCGATACCCCATTTGTGGGGAAAAGCCACTGTTTGGGTGCATGGCAGGGCTCAGAAGGGAGGGAGCACTGTTTGACTTTTTGAACGCAAAATTGACTGGAATCAATGGTGGCGCCATATCGCGTTTGGAGACCCCATGATGTACCTAAACAGTGGGAACCCCCCGATTTTAACTCCAACCCTAACCACAACACACCCCTAACCCTAGTCCCAACCCTAACCATAATCCTAACCCAAACACACCCCTAACCCTAATCCCAACCCTAACCACAGACGTAACCTTAACACACGCCTAACCCTAATCCCAACCCTAACCTTAATTTCAAACCTAGCCCCAACCCTAACCCTAGCCCCAAACCTAACCCTAACTTTAACCTAACTCACTTTTGCCCAACTCTAACCCTAATGGGAAAATGGAAATAAATATATATATTTTTATTTTATTATTTCTACCTAACTAAGGGGGTGATAAAGGGGTGTTCAATTTACTATTTTTTATTTTAATCACTGTGATAGGGTCTATTACAGTGATCAAAATGAACCAATAAGAAAAAATTCCTATTGTTGCCATGTGCCGACCTGCAGATCTCGGCAGGTGCGCTATGCATGTGCCCGCCATTTTCTTCCAGAAGACGACGCCGGCTGCCCAGGGGACTTCACAATGGGTTGCAGGGACAATGGAACGGTGGTATCGGGTGGCTCAGAGGACTCTATTTCCTTCTTCTCTGATGTGCGATCACATCAGGGAGAGAGAAATGAAATGAAAAATCGACTTTTTTTTGGAGGTCACCATTATACAGTTAATAACGGTGATCGCAACATTGGGTCGGTAAATACCGACCTGAATCATGTTCTCTGGGGTTTCGGCTACCCCCGGTAGCTGAGAAATTCCAACTTTGGGGGGGGCGCTACACCCTTATTCCTCAGCGCCATTAAAAAGCGGTGCTGTGATTTATGTACCCCTAACTGCTGCCGCTAAAAGGCGTATCGGCGGTCGTTAAGTGGTTAATTTACCAGTGCTCATGACTAATATACATACATCATGCCCAGAGTCATAGCAACATAATGGTCCTGCTCCGCATGACTGCGACAATACCAAATTTGTTTTCTTAATTGAAATGTTAAAATTGGATTTTGCAAAAAAAAAAAAAATAGGGTGAAATAAGCAGCTAGCAGGGAGCCCTATTTAATGACCGGAACAATGCACACCTAATCACAGCCCCCCAAGGAAGCACACATGAAATGCACGTTGGGGCTGTCAGTACCAGACCCTGTGTGGAGACTTTGGGTAAGACCTTTGTCGAAATGTCTGTAGTTATAATTGCTGCTTGTCCTCCGGTGTTCTCTCTACCCATAACCACTTATGGTAGCCTTTGAATTACCACAACTGAATCTTAACTCTGGACTTGCACATTGCCTATTGTGGCTTTAGATAATTGAGGAACACTGCTACACATTGAGTAGGAATGATATGAAACACTGGCATTTTACAAGTAATGCTGCTACTTTCATTGGTCTCCCATCCACTTTATATATTTGTGGGTCTAGGTGTTTTTTGCACATTTGTTCCACACTATCCATTTTTGTCATTTTCATTGTAATTGCTTTTATACAGTGCTGTTTTAAACTATGTGTTTAATAAAATTGGTTACATTTTATCCTGTACTATCCCTTTCTTTTCTATTTGTGCTGATGTGATATATAGGAGAGTGTTCCACGGTAACTAGACCCTTAGCACCACTTAGTATAAGGTTCTCCGAGGATCTGTTTATACCAAGGAATGTGACGGTCACAAGGGGACCTTCTCTGCGTCTGGAGGAGAGAAGGTTTTCCACCAACATAGAAGAGGATTCTTTACTGTTAGGGCAGTGAAAATCTGGAATTCCCTGCCTGAGGAGGTGGTGATGGCGAACTCAGTCAAAGGGTTTAAGAGAGGCCTGGATGTCTTCCTGGAGCGTAACAATATTGTATCTTACAGTTATTAGGTTCTTTGGAAGGACATCGATCTGGGGATTTATTCTGATGGAATAAAGGCTGAACTGGATGGACAAATGTCTTATTTTGGCCTTGCAAACTATGTTACTATATTTTTTTTATAATACTATGTTTTCTGTTCTATGGATCTTGTTTTCATCTCATTTTGAAATTGTTTGGAGCACCTAGTCTTTTATACAGGACTCATCTACAGCTCAAAAAAACTTTCTTCTGTTTTTAACGTCATACAGTACGTGACATTTCATTTTGAAATTCTGAGGAGCATATCTTCTTTGTCAAACAGGCCACGCTCAAACAATTCTTTCTTCTATTATTAACATCATGCAGGAGCATAGATCTCACTTTGAATGTTTATGGAGCATCTAGTCTAGTCTATTTTATACAGGTTTCATCCACACACACAAAAATTAATCTTCTGCTACTAACGTTCTACAGTAGGGGACATCTAATTTTGAAATTGTTTGTAGCATCTTGTCTATGTTAGACATGTCTCATCCACAGGCCAAAAAAATCCTACTTTGGTTACTAATGTCATACAGTTGGGTCGTTCTCACTTTGAAATTGTTTGCAGCTTAAAGTCTATGTTATACAGACCTCATCCACTGTTATTGACTGACCTGGTTTGGAGCAGTGGTATTGCAACCACTAGGGACAGCAGCAAGTATAGTCATGGATACTTAGAAGTCGGTACACAGGAAACAGCAATGTAGTTTGAATGAGTAAGGAGGAATCATAGTCAGGAATAGCCAGATGTCAGTACACTGGAACAGCAATGTAGTTTGAAGGAATAAGCAGGAATCGTAGACAGTTATAACCAGGTGTCGCACATGGGAACAGCAATGTAGTATCTTGAGGATATGCAGCAGGTGAAGGCAGCTTGACTTGAGGCTGGTAGCTCAATAATCTCACAAGGAAGGGAGTGCCATGCCAAGTTTCAATAGGGTGTTCCATCAGGATGGGGCCAATCAGAAACACAAGGTGGTAACTAACAGAAACTCAGTGTGGAAACCATCAGTAACAACATAGGTACAAGTGTTTGGGTTAGCACAGAACCATCCAGGTAGCTGAATAGCTCAGAGGGAAGAGCTGCCGTCTGATGCACAGGAGCTGCCGGATTCGAATCCTGACAGTACTTCCCTCCTTCCAGGATGGCCTCTGGACATCTCAGGTGCTGGCTTCTCTGGATGTCTCAAATGATAAGCTCTTGTAAGCCTGGTGCATGGACATTGCCTTCCGCTTCCCATGAATTATCCTCTGGTCCGTTACCCCTCCATTGCCCCAAATATTGTAGTTTCCCTCTAAATCTTCTAGAATCCAGAATTTCATCCACAATGCAGTCTTCTTCATCATGGACTTTTTCTGGTGGAGGAGAGAAGGTGGCTGGAAATGTGTTCTCACTGAATGACTTGAGTAAGGACACATGGAACACAGCATGAATTTTAAGGCTGTTAGGAAGTTTTAAATAGAAAGCAACTGGGTTAATTTGTGCAGAAATTTGAAAAGTTTCTATGAATTTTTGACCCAATTTAGAAGATGTTACGTTTGTTTTCAGATTTTTGGTAGAAAGCCAAACCTTGTCACCGACTTGAAGGATAGGAGGAGCATTGTGATGTTTATCTGCTGTTTCTTTATAATCTTCTTGGGCCTTTTGCAACATCTCCGTTAGTTCTTTTTGAGCCCTATGCAACTCTGGAAGTCTGTTTGTAACAGCAGGAATTGGAGTATTAAATGGAAGATTAGGAATAAATACTGAGTGCAAGCCTAAGTTAGCAGAAAATGGACTTTGGGAAGTAGAACTGTGTTTGGAGTTATTATAGGCAAATTCAGCTATTGGTAAATAATCCATCCAGTCATCCTGTAGGTAAGAAATAAAACAGCGCAGGTATTGTTCAAGAGCTTGGTTAGTTCATTCAGTCTGGCCATTGGATTGAGTGTAGAAGGCAGTAAAAAAATTGACAGTAACTCCCAAAGCTATGCAGTCTAAATATGTCTTTGACCACTAATTCTGTGTTTTAGTGCTAGGAATCCCTTTAGTTGGAATAAAATGGGCCATCTTGGTGAGCCGATTCACCATAACAAGGTTAACATTCATTTCTTTAGATGGAGGAAGGCCAACGACAAAATCCATTGATATTGATCCCCAAGGCCTGGATGGAACTGGAAGAGATTGCAAGAGTCCTAGAGGAGAAGATCGTGGCATCTTGTTCCGTGCACATGTTAAACAAGAGGAAACATATTTTCTCACATCTTTCCTACAATTAGGCCTCCAAAAAGAACAAAGCAGTAATTCTTGCGTTTTCATTTCTCCAGGGTGACCTACAAGTTAAGAATCATGGACATGTTTGAGGACTTCAAGTCGAGCAGATTCAGGTTCACATATTTGGTGGTTCTGCATCCAAAATCCCTCCTTAAAAAGAGCAGTGTCTTTTGAAGGATGGTTAAGAAAGAAGTCAGTTTGGTATCCCTCTTTAATTTTCATCAAAAATTCTTTGGAGTCCAGTATTCCTAAAAAATGTATTGGGCTTAGAATGGTACATTCAGTGTTAGACCACTCCTGAGGTCCATGTTCAGCAAATATCCTGGACAGATTATCAGACTTGCCACTTCTTGAACCAGGCCGATAAGAAATTATAAAATTAAACCTGGAGAAAAATAAGGAACAATGTGCTTGTCTTGCAGACAACTTCTTAGCTGTATGGATAAATTGTAATTTTTTGTGGTCAGTAAGGACAGTCACTGGATGATTGGCCCCTTCCAAAAGATGTCTCCATTCAGAGAAGGTTACTTTAATAGCTAGAAGTTCTTTATTTCCAGAGTCATAGTTCTTTTCTGCAGATGACATGGTATGAGAAAGAAATGCACATGGATGAAGCTGCAAAATTGCTCCCACCGCAGACTCTGAGCCATCTACTTTGACAACAAATGGCAGTTCAGGATTTGGATGGACTAGTAATGGTGCAGAAGTAATAGTGCCTTTAGATTTTCAAACACCACTTGTGCCTCAGGAAACCAAAAAGTAATGTGGGTTTTCTTTGTGAGTGAAGTTATTGGTAAATTATTTTTAAAAGTGTATCTTCTGTAGAAATTTGCAAATCCTATAAAGTGCTGAACGTCTTTTAGATTTCTTGGCGTAGGCCAGTAAACTACTGCTCTGATTTTACTGGGATCCATGATCAGACCTTCTGGGGACATGATATATGCCAGAAATTAAGTTTTGGCTTGTTAGAATTCACATTTTTGGAGTTTGATATACAGTAGGTATGGTTCTCTTGTAGACATGTCTGCGATGCTCCTAAAAGGAATCTGAAAATATAAGAATGTCATCGAGATAAACAACAAAATGATCCAAGAAATCTCGAAAAACATCATTAATGAAGTTCTGAAAGGTGGCAGGGGCGTTGCTAAAGCCAAAAGGCATAACCAGATATTCAAAATGTCCATATCTAGTCTAACCCCTTTCTGACATCGGACCAATTGTACGCTGATGTTGGACTCCTTCCTTTTGATGTGAGCTCCTGCAGTGAGCCCACATCTTTCCAGTACATGTCAGCTGTTTTGAACAGCTGACATGCCTGGAACAGCAGCGGGAGGAATCGCTATCTACCCACAGCTATGAACCTATTAAATGCAGCTGTCAAACACTGACAGCGAAATTTAACATGCGCTTCCAGCAATCGTGCAGGAAATCCTCCCACCGGTGACCTTCCCGTCACGTCATCATGAGTCACCAGTGGGTTGGCATGACAACCAGAGGTCTCCAGTGGTCGGTGCTCATAGCAAGTGAGAAGCAAGTGAGTAATTCAGATACATACAGGCAAGCTGATCATCACCTGTAAGTAACTGAGCTGATTGGGTTATGGCAGCTTCTAGTCTCCCATGGAGACTTTTGAAGCATGCCAAAAGTAAAAAAATAGTTTTTAAAAATATAAAAAGACAAAAAAATTATAATAGTTCAAAACACCCCTATTTTATCTCATTCAAAATAAAACAAAAAAAATATAAAACAAACACAAATTTGGTATCGCCGCATTCAGAATCACCTGATCTATCAGTAAAAAAAGCATTAACCTGATCGCTAAAAGGCATAGTGAGAAAAAAGTCAAAATGCAGAATTACGTTTTTTTTGTCACGACATTGCATTAAAATGCAATAATGGGTAATCAAAAGATCATATTTGTGCCAAAATGGCATCATTAAAAATGTCAGCTTGGCACACAAAAAATAAGTTCTCACCTAACTCGAGATCACGAAAAATAGAGACGCTACAGGTATCAGAAAATGGCACAAATTTTTTTTTTTTGCAAAGTTTGGATTTTTTTCACCACTTAGATAAAAAAGAACCTAGACATGTTTGGTGTCTATGAACCCGTAATGCCCTGCAGATTCATAATGGCAGGTCAGTTTTAGCATTTAGTGAACCTAGTAAAAAAAGCCAGACAAAAAAATGTGGGATTTAACTTTTTTGCAATTTCACCACACTTGAAATTTTTTTACACGACATGGCAAAACCAATGGTATCATTCAAAGGTACAACTCGTCCCTTAAAAAATAAGCCCTCACATGGCTATAGTTACAGAAAAATAAACAAGTTATGACTCTGTGAAGAAGGGGAGCAAGAAACGAAAATACCTCTGGAGTTAAGAGGCTACAGGTAGTTTTCCACTCATCTTCTGTGCAGAGTTGTATGGGATTATAAGCCCTTCTTAGAGCTTGGTAAAAATTCTGGCAGAATGCAGTCTCTCCAGCAACTTATGGATTAAGGGGAGTGGGTAGCTGTTTTTAATGGTAGTTTTATTTATTTCTCTATAATCAATACATGGCCGCAGGGTTGAGTCTTTCTTTTCTACTAAAAACAAGGCTGCTCCAGCTGGCAAAGAAGAAGGTTGAATAAAGCCTTTCTTTAAATTTTCGTCTAGGTATTCCTTTAGTACTTTTAATTCAGGCTCAGAAAGATTGTAAATTCGCCCAAACAGAATGAACGCTCCAGGAAGCAATTTAATGGGACAGTCGTAAGAACGATGAGAAGGCAGTTGACCAGCTTTCTTCTTACTGCAGACTTCACTGAACTGCTGGTACTGAGGTGGTAGTTTATCAAACTTCTGATGAGAAATCTCAGAAACTTAAATTGGTTTGTGAACAGATAAACTAGATGTGTATTTCCTGAAGGAAGTACAGATTGTGCTTTGAAATGGTACAGGGGCTGCCCCTTTAAGAGAGACTTGCCTGCTGCCCCTGCAAGACTTTCAACTCAGGATCTGTTTTAACTGTGGGTGCCTCTCAGGGGTCACTTTGACCTGTGGGGCCCCTCAGGGTCTGATTTGGTGGGTGAGGCCTCTCAGGATCTGATTTGGTGGCCTGGGCTCCTCAGGGCTTGAATTGGTGGACTAGATCCCTCAGGGTCTGATTTTGTGGCCGGGACCCCTCAGGGTCTGATTTTGTGGGTGGGGCCCCTCTAGGTCCGATTTGGTGGGTGGGGCCCCTCTGGGTCCAATTTGGTGGGTGGGGCCCCTCAGGGTCTGCTTTGGTGGACGGGGCCCCACAGAGTCCAATTTGGTGGGCAGGGCCCCTCAAGGTCTGATTTGGTGGGAGGGGCCACTCTGGGTCTGATTTTGTGGGTGGGGCCCTGAGTCCAATTTGGTGGGCTGAGTCCCTCAGGGTTTGATTTGGTGGGCGGAGCCCCTCAGGGTCCAGTTTGGTAGGCGGGGCCACTCTGGGTCCGATTTGGTGGGCGGCGCCACTCTGGGTCCGATTTGGTGGGTGGGGCTCCTCAGGGTCCGATTTGGTGGGTGGGGCCCCTCAGAGTCCGATTTGGTGGGCGGGGCCACTTTGGGTATGATTTGGTGGTAGGGGCCACTCAGAGTCTGATTTGGTGGGCGGGGCCACTCTGGGTCTGATTTGGTGGGTGGGGCCAATCTGGGATCGATTTGGTGGGCGGGGCACTAAGGGGCCTATTTGGTGGGCGGGGCCACTCTGGGTCCGATTTGGTGGCCGGGGCCACTCAGAGTTTGATTTGGTGGGCAGGGCCACTATGGGTCCAATTTGGTGGGTGGGGCCACTCTGGGTCTGATTTGGTGGGGGGCCACTCTGGGTCTGATTTGGTGGGCAGGGCCCCTCAGAGTCCAATTTGGTGGGTGGGGCCACTCTGGGTTGGATTTGGTGGACGGGGTCCCTCAGGGTCCGATATGGTGGGCGGAGCCCCTCAGGGTCCGATTGGATGGACGGGGCCCTCAGGGTTCGATTTGGTGGGCGGGGCCCCTCAGAGTTCAATTTGGTGGGTGGGGCCACTCTGGGTCGGATTTGGTGGGCGGGGCACCACAGGGTCCGATTTGGTGGGCGGAGCCCCTCAGGGTCCGATTTGGTGGACGGGGCCCCTCAGGGTTCGATTTGGTGGGCGTGGCCACTCAGGGTCCGATTTGGTGGGCGGGGCCACTCTGGGTCTGATTTGGTGGTCGGGGCCATTCTGGGTCCGATTTGGTGGGCGGGGCCACTCTGGAGCCGATTTGGTTGGCGGGGCCACTCTGGATCTGATTTGGTGGGCGGGGCCCCCAGAGTCTGATTTGGTGGACGGGGCCCCATCAGGGTCCGATTTGGTGGTCAGGGCCACTCTGGGTTCCATTTGGTGGGCGGCACCACTCTGGGTCTGGGTCCGATTTGGTGGGCGGAGCCCCTCAGGGTCCGATTTGGTGGGCGGGGCCCCTCAGTGTCTGATTTGGTGGGCGGGACCACTCTGGGTCCGATTTGTTGGTCGCAGTCACTCAGAGTCTGATTTGGTGGGCGGGGCCATTCTGAGTCCAATTTGGTGGGCAGGGCCACTCTGGGTCCGATTTGGTGGTTGGGGTCTCTCAGAGTTCGATTTGGTGGGGGGGCCCTCAGGGTCTGATTTGGTGGGCGGGGCCACTATGGGTCCAATTTGGAGGGCGGGGCCACTATGGGTCTGATTTTGTGGGGGGCCACTCTGGGTCCGATTTGGTGGGCGGGGCCCCTCAGAGTCCGATTTGATGGACGGGGACCCTCAGGGTTTGATTTGGTGGGCAGGGCCCCTCAGGGTCCGATTTGGTGGGCGGGGCCATTCAGAGTCCGATTTGGTGGGCGGGGCCACTCTGGGTCCGATTTGGTGGGTGGCGCCACTCTGGGTCCGATTTGGTGGACGGAGCCCCTCAGGGTCCGATTTGGTGGGCGGGGCCCCTCAGTGTCCGATTTGGTGGGCGGGACCACTCTGGGTCCGATTTGGTGGTCACAGCCATTTAGAGTCCGATTTGGTGGGCGGGACCACTCTGGGTCCGATTTGGTGGGCGGGGCCACTCTGGGTCCGATTTGGTGGGCGGGGCCTCTCAGAGTACAATTTTGTGGGTTGGGCCACTCTGGGTCCGTTTTGGTGGGCGGGGCCATTCTGAGTCCGATTTGGTGGGCGGGGCCACTCTGGGTACAATTTGGTGGTCGGGTCACTCAGAGTTCGATTTGTTGGGCGGGGCCCCTCAGGGTCCAATTTGGTGGGTGGGGCCCCTCAGAGTCCAATTTGGTGGGTGGGGCCACTCTGGGTAAGATTTGGTGGGCGGGGACCCTCATGGTCCGATTTGGTGGGCAGGGCCACTCTGGGTCCGATTTGGTGGTCGGGGTCACTCAGAGTTCGATTTGGTGGGCGGGGCCCCTCAGGGTCCAATTTGGTGGGTGGAGCCCCTCAGGGTCCGTTTTGGTGGATGGGGCCCCTCAGGGTCCGATTTGGTGGGCGGGACAACTCTGGGTCCGATTTGGTGGTCGGTGCCACTCAGAGTCTGATTTGGTGGTCGGGGCCACTAAGAGTCCGATTTGGTGGGCGGGGCCACTCTGGGTCTGATTTGGTGGGCGGCACCACTCTGGGTCCAATTTGGTGGGCGGAGCCCCTCAGGGTCCGATTTGGCGGGCGGGGCCCCTCAGTGTCTGATTTGGTGGGCGGGACCACTCTGGGTCCGATTTGGTGGTCTCAGCCACTCAGAGTCCGATTTGGTGGGCGGGGCCATTCTGAGTTCGATTTGGTGGGCGGGGCCACTCTGGGTTCGATTTGGTGGTCGGGGCCTCTCAGAGTGCGATTTGGTGGGGGGCCCTCAGGGTCCAATTTGGTGGGCGAGGCCACTTTGGGTATGATTTGGTGGTAGGGGCCACTCAGAGTCTGATTTGGTGGGCGGGGCCCCTCAAGGTCCGCTTTGGTGGGCGGGGCCACTTTAGGTACGATTTGGTGGGCGGGGCCTCTCAGAGTCCAATTTGGTGGGTTGGGCCACTCTGGGTCCGATTTGTTGGGCGGGGCCATTCTGAGTCCGATTTGGTGGGCGGGGCCACTCTGGGTACAATTTGGTGGTCGGGGTCACTCAGAGTTCGATTTGGTGGGAGGGGCCCCTCAGGGTCCAATTTGGTGGGTGGGGCCCCTCAGAGTCCAATTTGGTGGGTGGGGCCACTCTGGGTCAGATTTGGTGGGCGGGGACCCTCAGGGTCCGATTTGGTCGGCGGGGCCACTCTGGGTCCGATTTGGTGGTCGCAGCCACTCAGAGTCCGATTTGGTGGGCGGGACCACTCTGGGTCCGATTTGGTGGGCAGGGCCACTCTGGGTCCGATTTGGTCGGCGGGGCCACTCTGAGTCCGATTTGGTGGGCTAGGCCTCTCAGAGTCCAATTTGGTGGGTAGGGCCACTCTGGGTCCGATTTGGTGGGCGGGGCCATTCTGAGTCTGATTTGGTGGGCGGTGCCACTCTGGGTTCGATTTGGTGGGCGGGGCCTCTCAGAGTTCAATTTGGTGGGTTGGGACACTCTGGGTCCGATTTGGTGGGTGGGGCCATTCTGAGTCCGATTTGGTGGGCGGGGCCACTCTGGGTCCAATTTGGTGGTCGGTGCCACTCAGAGTTCGATTGGTGGGCGGGACCCCTCAGGGTCCGATTTGGTGGGCGGGGCCACTCTGGGTCCAATTTGGTGGTCGGGGCCACTCAGAGTCCGATTTGGTGGGCTGGGCCAATCTGGGTTCGATTTGGTGGCCGGCGCCACTCTGGGTCCGATTTGGTGGGCGGGGCCACTCTGGGTCCGATTTGGTGGTCGGGGCCACTCAGAGTTCGATTTGGTGGGCGGAGCCCCTCAGGGTCCGATTTGGTGGACGGGGCCCCTCAGGGTCCCATTTGGTGGGCGGGGCCCCTCAGGGTCCGATTTGGTGAGCGGGGCCACTCTGGGTCCGATTTGGTGGGCAGGGCCACTCTGGGTCCGAGTTCGTGGGCGGCACCACTCTGGGTCCGATTTGGCGGGCGGGGCCCCTCAGGGTTAGTTTTGGTGGGTGGGGCTCCTCAGGGTCCGATTTGGTGGGCGGGACCTCTCTGGGTCCGATTTGGTGGTCGGGGCCACTCAGAGTCCGATTTGGTGGGCGGGACCACTCTGGGTCCGATTTGGTGGGCGGGGCCACTCTGGGTCCGATTTGGTCGGCGGGGCCACTCTGAGTCCGATTTGGTGGGCTAGGCCTCTCAGAGTCCAATTTGGTGGGTTGGGCCACTCTGGGTCCGATTTGGTGGGCGGGGCCATTCTGAGTCTGATTTGGTGGGCGGTGCCACTCTGGGTTTGATTTGGTGGGCGGGGCCTCTCAGAGTTCAATTTGGTGGGTTGGGACACTCTGGGTCCGATTTGGTGGGTGGGGCCATTCTGAGTCCGATTTGGTGGGCGGGGCCACTCTGGGTCCAATTTGGTGGTCGGGGCCACTCAGAGTTTGATTTGGTGGGCGGGGCCCCTCAGGGTCCGATTTGGTGGGCGGGGCCACTCTGGGTCCAATTTGGTGGTCGGGGCCACTCAGAGTCCGATTTGGTGGGCTGGGCCAATCTGTGTTCGATTTGGTGGCCGGCACCACTCTGCGTCCGATTTGGTGGGCGGGGCCACTCTGGGTCCGATTTGGTGGTCGGGGCCACTCAGAGTTCGTTTTGGTGGGCGGGGCCCCTCAGGGTCCGATTTGGTGGGCGGGGCCCCTCAGGGCCCGATTTGGTGAGCGGGGCCACTCTGGGTCCGATTTGGTGGGCAGGGCCACTCTGGGTCCGAGTTCGTGGGCGGCGCCACGCTGGGTCCGATTTGGCGGGCGGGGCCCCTCAGGGTTAGTTTTGGTGGGTGGGGCTCCTCAGGGTCCGATTTGGTGGGCGGGACCACTCTGGGTCCGATTTGGTGGTCGGGGCCACTCAGAGTCTGATTTGGTGGGCGGGGCCACTCTGGGTCCGATTTGGTCGGCGGGGCAACTCTGGGTCCGATTTGGTGGGCGGGCCCCTCAGAGTCCGATTTGGTGGGCGGGGCCTCTCTGGGTCCGATTTGGTGGGCGGGGCCACTCTGGGTCCGAACTGGTGGGCGCGGCCACTCTGGGTCCGATTTGGTGGGCGGCCCACTCTGGTTCCGATTTGGCGGGCGGGGCCACTCTGGGTCCGATTTGGTGGGCGGGGCCACTCTGGGTCTGATTTGGAGGCCAGGGTGGCTCAGCTTCCGATTTGGAGGCCGGGGTCAATCAGCCTCCGATTTGTAGCCTGGGGTCTCTCAGCTTTCGATTTGGCGCACTGGCCCTTTAAGACTCATTTTGGTGCGCCGGCCCTTTAAGAATCACTTCGGCGCGTCGGCCCTTTTTAGAACCAGTTTGGCGCACTGGGAGTCTAAATCCACTTTGGCGCACATTCTCTCTCAGGGGCATGCGTCATGTGATGAAGCTAGATTTGCATTTGTGCTGTGGGTTTCGCTTTAAGAACTGATATTATCTGACAAGAAAGTGTGACCTGGTGTGGTCATGTAAAGTTTGTAGGCGTTGGCACAGTAACTGGGTCTGTCTGTGCATATCAATGAGCTTAGCTGCAATTTGAATCGCCTCTAGACTGCCCAATGTAGTCCTATGGCAAAATTTTCCATTGAAATGCATTGAGACAATGCATTCCAATGACGGGAAAAAAAAATTTCAAATGCAAATTGCGCAAAAACTACAAATCCGATCGACACGAAAAATACTTAGCACACCACTCGTGGACGCTGGCTTCGAAGTGACGCCTCAACGGAGTCTGTGCGTGTAGCGGTTCGGGCCGCATTTATTGCGGAAATCAACTGAATAATAAGAAGAAGTTAGCAGTGTTCGGATTACAAGATAGTGCTTTTTTCAAGGCACTATAATTAGCATGGCAATTTTTCTTACAGTACTCAGAGGGAAAGGTCCTTGATGCAAAGTTGATAGATGAGTTATGGATGAAAAAACAGGGAATTCCTAGAATAACTGGAAATTTTGGAGAAAAAATGAAAAAGATGAAAACTAACCACTTCATGATGATTCGGTTCAATACAGATTTCCAGTTCAATTGGCTTGTAACAGGTCCAGAGGATAAAGGTGATCCATCCACAGTTTCCATATCGATTGGTATGAATTTAGTCCTACCTGCAATGTTATTATCAAGTGTGAATTGTAAGTCCATGAAATTCCCTCCTGCTCCAGAATCTAACATGGCAGAGCATTGCATTTTTTGGCTCCCAATTATGACCTGTATGGGAATGAGAAAATGAGATGATGGTGATTGCTCTTTGCCTTTATCCTGCATTACAGATGAAATGGTCTGCTTAACCGGATCTGGCCATTCAAAAAGGCCCAACTTGCTTAAAGTCTTGGTATTTGTGGAAGCTATGGTCCCTTTATTAGGACAGTTGATGGCAAAATGGCCACAATCCTCACAATATAGACATAGATTCTCTGTATGTCACCTCTCCTTCTCTACAGCAGAGACAGGTTTACGGATTAAATCAATTTGCATAGGTTCAGGAGCACTTTCTATTTCCTGTTGATTTTTTTTTAATGAGGATTGCGTAAAGGAGTAGTTAGGGGTGTTTCCAAATACTTGCAGTCTTTCCTTTCCTTGTTCCGTGAGTCACTGATCAATTCGGATGCACAGTTGAAAAAAGTCCTCTAAATTATCAAAGATCTCAAGTCTCTCGACCCTTGCAAGTTCATCCTTAATTAGTTTTAATAACCTTTGGCAAAATTGACTCCTCTGGGCAGCTAAATTCCATGGGGTAACTGCCACCCAGCGGCGCAATTTGGAGGTTCATTCAGCTTTAGAGTGCAGCTCTTGAAGAAGGTTATGCAAATTGGTTTCAGCTGTAGTACAATGATGTGGCTCATCGAAAACTTTATCCATAGCAGTGATGAAGGAAAGCAGGACATTTAGGAGTTCAGAGTTCCATATAGGGTGATGCCCAGGCAAAGCCTCATCAGTCAGGAGATTAATGATGAAAATAACATTTTTTCTAACACTGGTAAATGGAGAATGTTGCATCTGGGAATAGATACAGCATTGATTTAGATTTTCACGGTAATGACAATGATCACAACTGAAATTTGTGGGCCTCTGCATGCATGCTTGATTCCATGCCAGAGTTGTGCAATCCAGAAGTTGCCTCTGCAACTCAATAATTTCCATTTGCTGACCCAACACCTGTGTTTGTGTGGCACCCCTGAGGCTCAGTCGCCACAGAGGTACTGCACCTTCTCCTAAGGTATAGTGCCCCACCATCCAGGTAAGGTGGGAACTCCTTGCCACACTCCAACACCTGCATACCACACACAGGATAGTTCAGCAGGGCCACATTGCATCTCTAGGCTCGGGGTGTGTAGCAGAGCACCTTTCGTAGATCCCAGCTTCGTAACACGAGATGTGCTGGGAGGTGGGTGGAGTTAGTATAAAAAGAAGGGGAAAGATAGAATTACAGGTCAATCCCTGAGGGGGACAGTCGGAGAGAGGTCAGTCCCTGAGGGGGACAGTTGGATAGAGGTCAGTCCCTTAGGGGGCCGTCAGACACAGTTGAGGAGAGTCTGAGGCAAATCCCAGACATCCCTGGAAGAAGGGATGGAGGAAGGAGTGCTGCAGCTGCCTCAGTGACCTGAGCCAGCTGGCACGGGAAAGGAGAGAGAAAGAGAGACATAGAACTGTAACCTGCATTTCCATAAGAGAGAGAAAGACAAGCGCGGAATGAAGTGGAAAGAGAACAGAGAGGAGGAGTGGGTTGGATAGGAACCCTGCCTATAGGTTCTCAGCGCAAGGCCGGGGCCCGGTCCCCGAGGTTGTACGGACACTTATGGTTCTGCAGCAGACACCGGGGGAGTAGTTGGCTGTAAATGCACTACTCCCATCATAGACTTAAGACACAACAGCAAACTGATAGAGAGCCGGGATTCAGGAGAAGGGAGTCCCCGAAGCAGGCTACAACTGTCTGTCATACAAGTGAGAGTTGTTAGGAACATCTGACAGGAGGAACTTCAGAAAACCACGGTACTGGAGTTCTTCATACTAAAAGGAGCAGTAGAGGAGTCGTTCAGGAAGGCACATGTTGGCGAGGTGCTGGCGGGGAGAGTCCTATCTTGCCTGGAGGTTGGCTGGGCCTCTGCCCCGGTTGACACGGTACCGAAGCGGGCACCTGTGTGCACTACAAACTGTGAGTAAAGCTTTGAAACTGCAAGCTCTGGTGTCCTCCATTCATTCCCGCTCCAGCACCGCTACATTTGGATATCAACATCTACACCATCTGGTGTCCCTACTCCTTCATTGCACCTACACTGCCCTGGGGCTACAGCTCTACCTGTGGGGAGCTATACCATCTTTGCTGCATCACACCATCAGTCCCAGTGGATCTGTACGCAGCATTGGCTTACCATATTACTTGCCAAACACCCCGGGTGGCGTTACAAACTTTTCATATAAACTACACTACAAACATCACCACCATTGATATTGGGCGCCCAGGGCCATGGACCGGGTGACCGCTGCTGTGACACCACATTGTCCCCCTGACACCGGCCCGGTGCCAAGTACCCCACAGCCCTGGGTGAAGCCAGCGATGGGGTGACCCAATTTTGGCATCACGAACAGGATGACGAGACCTGACACCATCGGGTTCTGTGTGCCTGAAATTTATTGAACTTTGAAAATGTGCAGAAGACCTGATTTGAAAGACTGTAAAATGGACATTAGAAATGGCCGCTGGCGCGGAGAAGAAGGGCGTGAAAAAATAGGAGGTCCTAAGAAATGACCACGAAGAGTATTGGGCCTGCCCTGCCTGAATTACTATGTGACAGATACATGGCTCACCCCCCCCAAGGGGTTCGTCTACTGGCTTGGTATGAAGGCGCTGGAAGAAGACGCCGCCCCCAGAAGGAGGGGCAGAAGAAGCCAGTGGCGGGAAAGGGGCCAAGGCAGGAAGAGGAACGCCAGAACGCCATCTTGGAGAGCAAGGGAAGGAGGCCTGTGGAGCGCGTGGAGGTGTGTACCCCCGGCGCCATGGCTGAAGGCTCCAGCCCTGACTCTGGAATGGACTGCCGGCAATTAGCCAAAGAAATTATTGAACTGACTACCCATCTGCAGCTGAGGCAGGAGGCCTTGAAGAGGTTGAGACGCAGCGCGCCCCGGAAGGGCCTACACCTGCAGTACCCCCTCCACCGGTATCCGCCGCTGTGGCACCGGACTTTTTCTGGGCAGACCTTGCGGAGCTTGGAGCCACTGCCATGCCATCAGCGGCGCACTCTGTCCCTTCTTTATCGCTAATACCGGAGGAGTTGTATACAGCCCAGGGAGCTGAAGCGGAGGGAGAGGAGCCCCCCGTCTGGACCTGGCGCGGCTGCGCAGGTCCCGTCAGTGATCCCCGAGGAACCGCAACCACCGTTAGCTCCACCGCCATCCCTGGTATCTCACCGCGCGGCGCCCGCTACCACCGCGCCTGCAACGGAGCAGAGGCCGCGCTGCCGGGAACCCCCAGGTATATATCCTGGCCTTCCTAATGGGTTGATGGGGAGGAGGAGAACCCTGCTGCTGGGGGTACGGTTGGAACCATCGCGCCCGATCCGACATCTACAGGTCAGAGGGGAATCTGGATCATTTTGGGACGGTGATTTTGGGACCCCTTCCCCGCCAAGTCCCCAGGCAGTTGCCTGTCAGTGCCGGCAAACTGCAGAGGCCCTAGGAGCTAGACCGCGCACCAGAGCAGCGGGACTATCCATCCCTGAGGAACAGTGGGTGGGAATAGACATGCATCATGGATTCCCTTTGCCCCAACTTCAAGGTCCTTTAACCGGAACCCGAAATCAGGATGAGGGTATCCCGTATGAGGACATTTCTATTATCACGTCTGAAGATAGTTCCAGAACCCCAGGAGGGGACCAGCATTAAAAGATTTTTCAATTTTCAATCTCGTTGCCCAGTAGGGTTTGCTGCACCAGTTGTGCCTTTTTGTTTATTATGTTGCCTAGTTTTGATTGGCAGCATTATTTTTGAAATGGAACTGAGGAGATCATAGACACTGATTGATCCAAAACTTTATTGTAAATAGTTTGCACCTCTTTAGGTGCCCTTTCTTGGTTTTACATATAGAGACACTTTGCGAAGAAGATGTTTTTGCATGGACACTTTTCATAGAATGATGTCTACCTCAAAGGACACTGCAAGAGATCCCGGCTGGGAGCAGTGTCCAGCACTTATAAGAATCTGTACAATGTTTTACTGAAAAAGTATTTGATAATGTGTTTTATGAGAATGTTGATAGTTGAGAAATAGCTTTTATATAGTGAGAATTAGGAATGTCAGATATGGAAGTGAGTGATGTGAATAAAGAATTGATAGAGACAGGTAACAGATCAGGTATTAGAGGTCAGTGTCTTGCATCTAGTAGAATGAAGAAAAATGAGAGTAAATTGACAGAATAAGAGAAAAGTAATAAAGAAATGTGTTACAGAGACAAGCACTTTGAAAGCAAGAATTGCACTTAGAATTGAGGACTTGCACTGTTTAACATACAATTTTAGATAGGATTGTTGGAATCGTTTAAGAAGAGTACCTCCTATATTAGGAAGCTTAGAATAAGAAAAGTTTATTATGCATTATAAAATTTTTTGTAGGTTTCATTGCTGTATGCTTTTTTTTCTTGCAGCCCGCGGATGTGCTGTGTTTAACGGGGGGTATGTGGCACCCCTGAGGCTCAGTCGCCACAGAGGTACTGCACCTTCTCCTAAGGTGTAGTGCCCCACCATCCAAGTAAGGTGGGAACTCCTTGCCACACTCCAACACCTGCATCCCACACACAGAATAGTTCAGCAGGGCCACATTTCAGCTTTAGGCTCGGGGTGTGTAGCAGAGCACCTTTCGTGGAACCCTGATTCGTAACACGAGATGTGCTGGGAGGTGGGTGGAGTTAGTATAAAAAGAAGGGGAAAGATAGAATTACAGGTCAGTCCCTGAGGGGGACAGTCGGAGAGAGGTCAGTCCCTGAGGGGGACAGTCGGAGAGAGGTCAGTCCCTGAAGGGGACAGTCAGAGAGAGAGGTCAGTCCCTTAGGGGGCCGTCAGACACAGTTGAGGAGAGTCTGGGGTGAATCCCAGAGGTTCCTGGAAGAAGGGATGGAGGAAGGAGTGCTGCAGCTGCCTCAGTGACCTGAGCCAGCTGGCACGGGAAAGGAAAGAGAAAGACATAGAACTGCAACCTGCATTTCCAGAAGAGAGAAAAAGACAAGCGCGGAATGAAGTGGAAAGAGAACAGAGAGGAGGAGTGGGTTGGATAGGAACCCTGCCTATAGGTTCTCAGCGCAAGGCAGGGGCCCGGTCCCCGAGGTTGTACGGACACTTATGTTTCTGCAGCAGACACCAGTGGAGTAGTTGGCTGTAAATGCACTACTCCCATCAAAGACTTGGGACACAACAGCAAACTGATAGAGAGCTGGGATTGAGGAGAAGGGAGTCCCCGAAGCAGGCTACAGCTGTCTGTCATACAAGTGAGAGTTGTTAGGAACATCTGACAGGAGGAACTTCAGAGAACCATGGTACTGGAGCTCTTCATACTAAAAGGCGCAGTAGAGGAGTCATTCAGGAAGGCACATGTTGGCGGTGTGCTGTCGGGGAGAGTCCTATCTTGCCTGGATGCTGGCTGGGCCTCTGTCCCAGAGGACACGGTACCGAAGCGGGCACCTGTGTGCACTACGAACTGTGAGTAAAGCTTTGAAACTGCAAGCTCTGGTGTCCTCCATTCCCACATCAGCACCGCTACATTTGGGTATCAACATCTACACCATCTGGTGCCCCTACTCCTTCATCGCACCTACACTGCCCTGGGGCTACAGCTCTACCTATGGGGAGATATACCATCTTTGCTGCATCACACCATCAGTCCCAGTGGATCTGCACGCAGTGTTGGCTAACCATCTTACTTGCGAAACACCACGGGTGGCGTCACAAACTTTTCATATAAACTACACTACAAACATCACCACCATTTATATTGGGTGCCCAGGGCCACGGACCGGGTCACCGCTGCTGTGACACCACATCGTCCCCCTGACACCGGCCCGGTGCCGAGTACCCCACAGCCCTGGGTGAAGCCAGCGACGTGGCGACCCATTTGCAACTTAGAAAATTTTTCTTGGTATGTGGCAACAAAATTCTGGAGTTCAGAATCTAGTTGCCTCAGTTGGGCTGCAATAAACTCCATTTTGTGTGAGAATTTATTCTGTTATGGACTGACCTGTTTGGTATTGCAACAACTAGGGGCAGCAGTGGTAGAGTTGTCAGGGATAGCCAGAAGTTGGAACACAGGAAACAGCAATGTAATTTGAAGGAATAAGCAAGAATCATAGTCAGGGATAGCCATATGCCAGTACACGGGAACAGCAATGTAATATCTTTAGGATAGGCAGCAGGGGAATGCAGCCTTACTAGAGGCTGGTGGCTCAATACTCTTGCAAGTAAGGCAGTGCTATGCCATATTTAAAGAGGATGTTCAATCAGGATGGAGCAAATCAGAAACACAGGGTGGTGACCAACAGGAACTCAAGGTGGAGACCATCAGAAACAACATAGGCACAAGTATTTGGGTTAGCATGGAACTGTCCAGTGAGCTGAAATCCTCAGAGGGAAGAGCTGCTGTGAGTTGCACAGGAGCTGCTGGGTTTGAATCCTGACATCCACAGTTCCCCAAAAAATTTCTTCTGTTACTATCGTCTTACAGTAGGTTAGATCTCACTTTGAAATTGTTTGGAGCATCTAGTCTATTTTATACAGGCCTCATCCACACAAAAATAAAATTCCTTCTATTACTAACATCATATAGTACAAACAAAACAGAGAAAGAAACATACTAAATTCCACGGACCCCCAAACAAATATTCAACAACAAATTTTATTAAGAGTCCAAAAAACACCAAAAATTTAAAAACATTTAAAAACAAGTGACACATACCTCACTAATAATTTCATCTCTATATATAGCATGTATTGTACACAACATAATTGTAAGATGCAGGCCTATATCTTTAAGTTAGTTCTATATATTTTTTGCATTTCCAGAGTCATTTGATCTAGTGGTATTATCCTTTCATTTGTCAAGAGTTTGCATGCACTTGCAGGTGCTTTCATGTCCAGGGGGATCAATCCCAACATGGGGTATGTGTCACTTGTTTTTAAAAGTTTTTAAATTTTTGGTGTTTTTTGGACTCTAATAAAATTTGTTATTGAATATTTCTTTGGCGGTCCCTGGAATTTAGTATGTTTCTTTCTCTCTTTTGTTTGCATATATAATTTACATACTCCAGGTGAATCCCTTTAGCTGATTTTGGCTGATGGTGTCCTCCACTTTCTCCCTTTCTAACGTCATTCAATACAGGAGATATAATATTGAAATTGTTTGGAGCATATCTTCTTTGTCATACAGGCCTCATCCACACTCAAACAATTCTATCTTCTGTTATTATCATCACACAGTAGGGGAGATCTCACTTTGAAATTGTTTGTAGCATATAGTCTATATTATACAGATCTCATCTATATGCCAAAAATATTCTTCTGTTACTAATGTCATACACTAGGGTAGATCTCACTTTGAAATTGTTTGTAACATCTAATCTAGTTTATACATGCCTCATCCACAGACCAACAATTTTTTTTTCTGTTACTAACATCATACAGTGGGTTAGATCTCACTCTGAAATTGTTTGAAGCATCTTGTCTATTTTATACGGCCTCATTCACAGCCCCCCTCATTCACTAGCATCATACAGTAGGAGAGATCTCATTTTAAAATTGTTTGGAGCATATCATCTTTGTAATACAGACCTCATTCACACTCAAACAATTCTTTCTTCTGTGACTAATGCGATTCAGTATGCCATATTTCACCTTGTCATTAAGTGCCTCCAAAATTCAGCTGTTTGCAGAGCTGCTGTGGAGTAAAAAAAAATCAATTTTTTTTATTGCTATTACTGTGCCTCTACCACACAATCTTAGCAACATGACTTGGAAAAGCAAGGTTGTGATGGAAGAGGGATTAGGCTTGGAGTAGGGGTATGTGGGGTAGGTGGTAGTGTTTGTGAAAGTACAAGTGAACCAGCACTGGTTGTCATATTGCTGAAGAGTTGTGGACAGCTCTTTAGGAGTTTGAGCAATGGCTGTCTCTGCTGAACCTGCATCCAGGGAAGGTTGTGTCCGATAATGGTTCAAACCTGGTGGAGGCCCTACTTTGAGGCAAGCTCACATACGTACCTTGCATGGCTCACATCCTCAACCTGGTGGTACAGCATTTCCTCTGCCACTATCCTGACCAGGGTGAGCTGATGCTGATAGCATGGAAGCTGTGTGCTCACTTCTGCCATTCGCACCTTTCAGGTCAGAGAATTGCATCGATACAGAGGTCTTTGTTCATGTCAATTAACAGGTTGACATGTGATGTGCTGATGTTTTGATACTCCAGTCAGCGACTGTGGCTTCAGCTAGCCCTGATGCAGTATGTCATGTTGTATAGCCTTGGACAACACAGTTTCGCATATCTCATTTACAGAGTGGACACAGATTAAGGACCTCTGCACTCTTCTACACAGTTTTGAAATGGTTAATAAGATGATTAGCGCTGAAGATGCCGTAATCAACATCATTATTCCGGTCATCTGCATACTGGAACAGACTTTGAATATCCTGTGGGAGGAGTTGTTAATCCCAGAGGAAGAGGAGGAAGCAGAGGAGGATGTGGAAGGGATACAATTGCCTCAAAGTTCCAGACTGTCACCACACAGGTGTGTGCCAAGGGAGCTTGGATTACTGTGATAGAAAGTGGATGGTGATAACAGACAAACTGTTAGTGATGGAGCAAGATCCGAGGAACAAACGGAGGAGGAAGAGATTTTGGTCAGCAACTATCAGGAGATATAGAGAATAATCATCCACTCTCTGTTGTTCATGGTTGGCGGGAGGAGATGGAGGAAACAAGCATCAGTGTTACCCAGTCACCAACACAGCTGCACAATTTGCAACATGGTCCCGCACAGTTAGGATTCTAAATAGTGCTGACTACTGGGTTGCCACTCTGTTAGATACATGTTATAAGTAGTGTTGAGCATTCCGATACCGCAAGTATTAGGTATCGGCCGATATTAGCTGTATCGGAATTCCGATACTTAGTTCCGATACTTTTTTCATATCGAATACCGGAATTGGAAGTTCCCATAATGCTATGAGCCAGCTCGATTTGATTCAGCCAATGGGAATCCTCAGAAGTGTGGGCACATCCTGTTAGGCATGTAGGCATGTTAACTATTGGCATGGCTGTGATTGGCTGCTGAAATTATGTCATGATGCACTATAAAAGCCGCCGCCGCCATTTCTGTTCACTCTGCTGTGAATTCAGTTAGGGACAGGCTGCTGTTGAAGACTGTGAGGGACAGTTAGAAATAGCGATTCTCAAAAAACTATTGTGTTTTACCCAGGCTACATAAACCACCACTGCAGCTTTCTTTTGCCTAGCAGCAGTGTTCACAGCTGTCTGCAAGGGCTGTGTGAGTGCAGCTCATGCTGTGTAGTGGGTCCTTCAGCCACGTCTGGTTGTAGACGGCCCAGCGTGCGTCACTGCTGCCTCATACATGTTTTTCTTTTCTAGCTGCTTATTTTTCATAAATTCTATCTAGTGTGCTTCCATCCGTATCCATATACGTTGGTTGCAAACACTAGTAGTAGATAGCGGAGCCTTTCTGCAGCCTTTCTGTGCTAGTGCCCACTTCTCTGCACTGTTCACGGCTGTCTGAGAGGTCTCTGACTGTGTGTGAGTGCAACTCATGCTGAGTAGTGTGTCCTGCAGCTACGTCTGGTTGTAGGCCGCTCAGCGTGCGTCACTGCCTCACACATATTTTTCTTTTCTAGCAGCTAATTTTTTATTCTCCTATTAGTGTGCATCCATCCGTATCCATATACGGTGGTTGTAAACACTATAGGAGTACACAGCAGAGCCTTTCTGCAGCCTTTCAGTGCTAGTGCCTACTTCTCTGCACTGTTCATGGCTGTCTGAAAGGTCTCTGACTGTGTGAGTGCAGCTCACACTGAGTAGTGTGTCCTGCAGCTACGTCTGGTTGTAGACCGCTCAGCGTGCATCACTGCCTCACACATTTTTCTTTTATTGCAGCTCCTTTTTTTTTCTCCTATTAGTGTGCATCCATCCATATCCATCTACATTGGTTGGTTGAAAACGCTATATAGGAGTAGAAAGAGGAGCCTTTTTTCTGGCTTGTGCCCTTCAGTTGCAGCCAGATTAGTATTACCCAATTTTTTTCGAGTCTCATCTTTTGCATTGTAGGTTACCTTCCTGCATTGTAATAGCTCCAAAAAGTTTGTGATACTATCACTTTCAAATCTTTGGTCACATCCTTTTAGTTTTTTTTCCCAAAAAAAACAAAGTAAAGTTCACCAAACACTACATTTGACAGTTGTGTAGACCACATTAGCTCCTATTAAAGTGTAGTCCACACACACACTTCATAAAATTAGTGTTTCTTATACCTGTTACCAGCTGTTCAGGAATAAGCACACTAAGCCCCCCCTTTGTACTTTTCTGCCTATCTTTATCAGTCTAGCAAGATGAAGTAGGCAGAGAGTAAGGCACATGGGCGTGGAGTTTCAGCAGGGAGAGGACGTGGGGATTCAGCAGGGAGAGGACGTGGGGATTCTGCAGGTAGAGGACGTGGAGATTCTGTGCCTGCTGCGGGCACCAGTGAGTCAGCATCCCCCAGTTTTAGCAGGCAACAGTCCTTTATGCGCAGCTTTGTAGGACCTCGCCGTACCCCACTGCTGCGGGAGGAACAAATTGAAGCCGTTGTCGGATGGATGGCAGCTAACGCATTGACTTCAATGATGTCCACGTCCTCTCAGGGCCAGAGCACCGAAGAGCAACCATCTGTCTCTTCACCACCTGCCAAAGTGCCTAGGCAGTCAGAGAGCCCTGGATAGGAGTCATCAGTCTCTAATTCTGTTCTCTGAATCTGTTGGCTTGGAAAGAGGGAGGCCAGCCAAGCAGCATTCAAGAATGTGAAGAGGGAGTATGCAGTGATGAGCAACTTCTTTGTCCCTCGGAACCTGAAGAGGCGGGTGGGCCAGTGCCTATGGTCAGCACACCTCAGTACGCATCAGATGATGACGAGACTCAGTTACCACTTTCTGGTGCGTATGGTGCTGGCGAGACAACCCAGGAGAAGCAGGTGTTTGAAGAGGGGAGTGTAGATGATGAGGTCCTTGACCCATCATGGTGTGAGGAACAGGAAGGTGGTGGGAGCAGCTCTGAGGAAGAGATTCCCTGAACCGCCAAAACAGGAGGGAGAGGGAGGGGGCAGACTTGGTTGCCTGTAGCCTCCACTTCGGCACCCGGTAGGAGCATTCCTCTTTCAAAAGGCAAAACGAGCGCTCCCAAGACTTGCAGTGCGTGGTCCATTTTTGACACAGTTGCAGATGACATTTGCTTTCTCAAATGCAAGCTGTGTAATCAGAAAGTCAAAAGTGGGAAAAGTGTCAGCAACCTCAATACCACAAATATGTGGAAACATGTGCGGACCAAGCACGAGGTGGAGTTACACAGACACACTGAAGACGTAGGCCAACGTACAGCACCACTTACCACCTCTTCAACTCATGTTGGGGCCTCTTCCTCCAGCTCACACACAGCTGGTTCGGCTTCCTCACAGGATCGCCAAGGAAGAACCTCTGGCACTGTTGTCCGGAGACCCAGTGTACTTCCACCCACAGCACCACGTCCCAAGTCCTCCTCACACTCCCAGGCCACTCTACATCCATCGGTAGCACAGGCATGAGATAAAAGGAAAAAAGGCGGCCATACTCGGCAAACCATCCCTGAGCACAGACTCTCAATGCTGGCATTGCCAAACTACTGGCACTTGAAATGCTCTCATTCAGGCTGGTGGAGACTGACACCTTCCGGGACTTTATGGCATTGGCAGTCCCACAATGCACCGTGCCGAGCCGCTTTTATTTCAGCAGGCGAGCCGTCCCTGCCCTGCAAAAACATGTGGAGGGAAAAATACAACATGCGCTACTAAACGCCGTCAGTAACAAGGTCCACCTGACCACCGATGCGTGGACCAGTAACCATGGACAGTGACGATACCTTTCCCTCACTGCCCATTGGGTCATGCTGTGGAGCCGGGTACAGATCTGTACGTGTTCTGCCAACTCCACGGATTGCAGGAATCCAGTCTCTACACATTGACTCCTCCTCCTACTCAAGTTCCTCAGAAACAGCGCAGCAGGAGCCTGTTACGACCGATATGAGCACAGCCGTGGCCAAACGTCAACAGGCCGTACTCAAATTAATTTCTTTGGGGAATCGAAGCCACACAGCGCAGGAGCTCTGGAATGCCATCAAGCAGGAGAGCGACATGTGGTTTCTGCCAGCGAATCTCCAGCCGGGCTTGGTAGTGTGTGACTATGGCCGAAATCTGGTGGCAGCTCTTGGCCTAGGCAACCTCACTCACATCCCATGTCTGGCACATGTGCTGAACTTGGTTGTGCAGAGCTTTCTGAGGGACTATCCGGATCTTGATGCACTGCTGCACAAGGTCCGCATAGAGTACACTCACTTGCGGCGTTCCAGCACGGCAAGATAGCGCCTTGCTGCTCTGCAGCGCCGATTACGCCTTCCGGAACATCGCATCATATGTGACCTACCCACCAGGTGGAATTCAACGTTACATATGTTGGAGCGGTTGTGTGAGCAGCAGGCAGCAGTCATGGAGTACCAGCTGCATCAGGCGCAAACAAGTCGCACTGTGCGCCGGTCACACTTCAGCACCACTGAGTGGGCCTCTATGAAGGACATCTGCCTCGTTTTGCGTGCCTTCGATGATTCCACGCGGATGGCAAGTGCAGATGATGCACTAGTCAGCATGACTATCCCCCTTATCTGCCTGCTTCAAAAAACACTGCAAGCACAAAGAGAGGGGGTTTTGGAAGGGGTGGAGGATGAGGAGTCACAAATGCCATCTGCTTCTGGACAGTCTGCGCTACGTGGTTCCTCACAAAGGCCTAGGCAGGGGACACTTTGTGAGGAGGATGAGGAGGAGTCGATGGAGGAGGAAGACATCTCTCCAGAGGAGGGAGTTACACAATCCTTTGGTCAGTATGTACAGCGAGGGTGGGGTGATGCAGAGCAGGCAGAGATGACGCATCAAGCAGGGGACAGCGTTTCTTTGGCAGTTGGAAGTCTGCAGCACATGGTTGATTTCATGCTGCAGTGCCTGAGAAACGACCGCCGCATTGCCCACATTCTCAACACGACTGATTATTGGGTGTACACCCTCCTAGATCCTCGCTACCGGGACAACTTACAAAGCCTCATACCACCGTTGACCCAGGAGCGTAAACTGCGGGAGTACCAAGACACACTGGTGCAGTCCATCATGTTTTCCATTCCACCCGACAGCAGTGGTGCTAGTGCTTTACAAAGCAGCTCTGTGAGTCGAGGCAGTGGAGGAAACTCGGCACAAAGAGGGAGCAGAGGCAGCGCCTCAGCACAAGGCAAGACCACTATGGCCCAAATGTGGCAAAGTTTTGTGTGTCCACCACAATTGTCTACACCATCACAGACGGCTACAGTCAGCAGGAGGCAACGTTTCCGTCAGAAACGTCAGTTGATCCCCTGATGTGTCTCCTGCTCTGTCCACATTCCCATTACTAGTAGTGTGAATGAGGACAGAGCAGGAGACCTTGCCGGACACACATCAGGGGACCAACTGACGTGACTGAGCCCCAGTTACACAGGAACAAGTGTGGATTGTGCAGACGCCACTTCAGAGCTGTAACTGGTGGGGTTGGAGGCCAGGGGAAATACTAGAGACAGTGGAGCCAGAGGCCATTGTGGAGCATGGTTACAATCAGTAGTAGTCTACAACCTATATAAAACCTGCTGCAAGTTCGCCTCCACCTGCTGCATGATTGATCCTGTGCTCCAACAACGCCTGCTGGTGTTTGGAAGTGCGGTCTTCACAGAGAAAAACACACATGCTCCTGTGTTAGTGGGGTTCAGTAACGTCTGCTTTTCCCCTGTTGTGTGGACGGCAATGTCTCCAGCTGCCTGCACATGCCAAAAACATCAGGCCTCAGCCTGCTCCATGCTTCATCCTGGTCTCCAACAACGCCAGTTGGTGTTCAAAAGTGCCGTCTTCACAGAGAAAATCACACTAGCTCCTGTGTTAGTGGGGTTCAGTAATATCTGCTGTTCCCCTGCTGTGTAGATGGCAATGTCTCCTGCTGCCTCCATATGCCAAAAACATCAGGCCTCAGCCTGCTCCATGCTTCGTCCTGGGCTCCAACAACGCCAGTTGGTGTTCAGAAGGGCCGTCTTCACAGATAAAAACACACTAGCTCCTGTGTTAGTGGGGTTCAGTAATGTCTGCTGGTCCCCTGCTGTGTGGATGGCAATGTCTCCTGCTGCCTCCACATGGCAAAAACATCAGGCCTCAGCCTGCTCTAAGCTTCGTCCTGGGCTCCAACAACGCCAGTTGGTGTTCAGAAGTGCCGTCTTCACAGAGAAAACCACACTAGCTCCTGTGTTAGTGGGGTTCAGTAACGTCTGCTGTTCCCCTGCTGTGTGGACGGCAATGTCTTCTGCTGCCTGCACATGCCAAAAACATCAGGCCTCAGCCTGCTCCATGCTTCATCCTGGCCTCCAACAATGCCAGTTGGTGTTCAGAAGTGCCATCTTCACAGAGAAAAACACACTAGCTCTTGTGTTAGTGGGGTTCAGTAATGTTTGCTGTTCCCCTGCTGTGTAGACGGCAATGTCTCCTGCTGCCTCCACATGCCAAAAACACCAGGCCTCAGCCTGCTCCATGCTTCATCCTGGGCTCCAACAACGCCAGTTGGTGTTCAAAAGTGCCGTCTTCACAGAGAAAAACACACTAGCTCCTGTGTTAGTGGGGTTCAGTAATGTCTGCTGTTCCCCTGCTGTGTAGACGGCAATGTCTCCTGCTGCCTCCACATGCCAAAAACATCAGGCCTCAGCCTGCTCCATGCTTCATCCTGGGCTCCAACAACGCCAGTTGGTGTTCAGAAGTGCCATCTTCACAGAGAGAAACACACTAGCTCCTGTGTTAGTGGGGTTCAGTAATGTCTGCTGTTCCCCTGCTGTGTGGACGGCAATGTCTCCTGCTGCCTCCACATGCCAAAAACATCAGGCCTCAGCCTGCTCCATGCTTCATCATGGGCTCCAACAACGCCAGTTGGTGTTCAGAAGTGCCGTCTTCACAGAGAAAAACACACTACCTCCTGTGTCAGTGGGGTTCAGTAACGCCAGCTGCTCCCCTGCTGTGTGGATGGCAAATTCTCCTGCTGCCTACACAGTCACACTACTACTGATTTTTAACCATGCTCCACTTATGCCTCTGGCTCCACTGTCTCTAGTATTTCCCCTGGCCTCCAACCCCGCCAGTTGCTGCTCTGAAGTGGCGTCTGCACAATCCACACTTGTTCCTGGGTTACAGGGGCTCTGTCACATCAGTGGATCCCCGATGTGTGTCCGGCAATGTCTCCTGCTCTGTCCACATTCCCATTACTAGTAGTGGGAATGTGGACAGAGCAGGAGACCTTGCCGGACACAAATCAGGGGATCCACTGATGTGACAGAGCCCCTATAACCCAGGAACAAGTGTGGATTGTGCAGATGCCACTTCAGAGCAGCAACTGGTGGGGTTGAAGGCCAGGGGAAATACTGGAGACAGTAGAGCCAGAGGCATAAGTGGAGCACGGTTACAATCAGTAGTAGTGTACAACCGATATAAAACTTGCTTCAAGTAGGCCTCAGCCAGCTCCGTGATTGATCCTGGGCTTCTACACAGCCAGTTGTTGCTTGGAAGTGCCATCCGCACAGATAGAAACACTCGCTCCTGTTTCAGTGGGGCTCAGTAACGCCAGCTGCTCCCCTGCTGTGTGGATGGCAAAGTCTCCTGCTGCCTCCCAAATCACACTACATCTTATTTTCTACTTGCTCCAAGTAGGCCTCAGCCTGCTCCGTGATTGATCCTGGGCTTCAACACAGCCAGTTGTTGCTTGGAAGTGCCGTCCGCACATATAGAAACATTCGCTCCTGTGTCAGTGGGGTTCAGTAACGCCAGCTTCTCCCCTGCTGTGTGGATGGCAAAGTTTCCTGCTGCCTACACAGTCACACTACTACTGATTTTTAACCATGCTCCACTTATGCCTTTGGCTCCACTGTCTCAAGTATTTCCCCTGGCCTCCAACCCCGCCAGCTGCTGCTCTGAAGTGGCGTCTGCACAATCCACACTTGTTCCTCGGTTACAGGGGCTCTGTCACGTCAGTGGATCCCCTGATGTGTGTCCGGCAATGTGTCCTGCTCTGTCCACATTCCCATTACTAGTAGTGGGAATGTGGACAGAGCAGGAGACCTTGCCGGACACACATCAGGGGATCCACTGACGTGACAGAGCCCCTGTAACCCAGGAACAAGTGTGGATTGTGCAGACGCCACTTCAGAGCAGCAACTGGCGGGGTTGGAGGCCAGGGGAAATACTAGAGAAAGTAGAGCCAGAGGCCTAAGTGGAGCACGGTTACAATCAGTAGTAGTGTACAACCGATCTAAAACTTGCTCCAAGTAGGCCTCAGCCTGCTCCGTGATTGATCCTGTGCTCCAACATTGCCAGTTGCTGCTCAGAAGTGTCTTTGGCACGGGTACTCCCTCTTGCCCAGCCTGGTTCCAGCGTGCCTGCTTTTTCCGGGTAGTGTCAACGTCACTTTGCCACCAATACGTTGTCCTGTCGTGTTTCCGTCGGGTTAGCCGAGCCTATGGTGCCTGCAGTTTCGGTGCTTCCTATGTGGGCTGCGGGTTCTGGTAATAAAGGCTGGTTCCGTAGTGCCAATAGGACAAGCACCCCCTGTTGGACCGTGGGTTTCGGTAACTGCGTCCTGCTCGCGGTCTTGCAACTTTGTTGATTATGGGTACCTTGTGCTACCCATCCGGGTTCCAGCACTGTCAGCTGGTTCTCGGCAAAGCCTTTGGCCTAGGTGCCTCCTTCTCGGTATCCGAGTTCCAGCAACGTCTGCTTGTCCTTGGTAGTGCTTTATAGCACAGGTACCTCCTGCTTAGTAACCGTGTTCCAGCACCGTCAGCTGGTCCACGGTTGTGCCATTGGCTCTTGTTCGTTCTGCTGCCCCTCCGGGTTCCAGCACTGTCAGCTGGTCCTCGCTAGTTTCATTTGCTCTTGCAGCTTCTGCTACCCATCCGGGTTCCAGCACCGTCACCTGGTTCTCAGCAGTGCCTTTGGCCTAGGTGCCTCCTTCTTGGTATCCGAGTTCCAGCAACGTCTGCTGGTTCTTGGTAGTGCTTTGGAGCACAGGTGCCTCCTGCTTAGTAACCGTGTTCCAGCCCCATCAGCTGGTCCACGGTTGTGCCATTGGCTCTTGTTCCTTCTGCTGCTCCTCCAGGTTCCAACACCATCAGCTGGTCCACGGTTGTGCCATTGGCTCTTGTTCCTTCTGCTGCTCCTCCGGGTTCCAGCACCGTCAGCTGGTCCTCGCTAGTTCCATTTGCTATTGTTCCTTCTGCTACCCATCCGGGTTCCAGTACTGTCAGCTGGTTCTCGGCAGTTCCTCAGCCTTCTTGTACCTTCTGCTACTTTTCCAAGTTCAAGCTTGTTGAATTGTTTTTTGATTCTCACTCTGGATCTCCCTGACGATGACCCAGAAGACAACATCCCTGAAGGCCACACCGAAGAAGACCTAAAAGATGACCCTCAAGAAGATGACCAAGAGGACAAGAACATGAAGACAACCACCAAGATGCAGAACAACAAGAGACAGAAGACCAAGAAGCAGAAAAACCAAAAGCAGAAGAACATTAAGCATAAGACTACAAATAAGAGCAAATGATATTATCTAAATTATAAGCAGAAGAAGACTAAGCAGTGAATGGGAGTGAATCCGTTCCTACTCGTGGTGCCCCTGGAAAATGCCTGCTGCTGCAGGCCAAACTGAACGCGGACAAATCCTCTTGTAAATCTTTTGTGACAGGCAGACCGGAAGGTGTAATCTTCAAACTTTTATAGATAACAACTACAAGAATGCCTGTCACAAATAAGAATATGATGAAAAAGAAGAATAGGAAGAAGATGAAGAAGTAGAATATGAAGAAGAATAATAGTTGAATAAGAAGAATATGAAGAATGTAAAAAAAAGAATAATAGGAAGAAGGTGAAGAAAAAGAAGATTAGTAAGGTGAAGAAGAAGTTGATGAAAAAGATGCTGCTGAGGATGATGAAGGAGAAAGTGTGGGAGAAGTAAAAAAGAAGGTGAAGAGCATGGAAGTAGTGAAACATACATATCTGACAAAATATAAAAGAGGCTAACATAGTCAATATCTTTGTAACTCCAAACGTCTTTAAAATAAAAAAAATATTCCTGCTAATCCATTCGATTGGGCTAAACCTCTATGGCTTTAATGTCTCCTCCACCTCCCACAATACATTCTACATTATTATTAGTTGTTTTTCTTCATGTAGAATTAACCTAATTGAAAAAAGGGTTTTTTTCAATTGCGATATTTCTGTTCCATTGACTTGAATGGGACTTCCGGGATCGGAATCGGCGATACCCAATATTTTTTTTAGGTCGACCAATCCAATCCGATCCGATATTTTTCAATATCGGGTGGTATCGCTCAACACTACTCATAATAATAATAACAATAATAACGGACCATTATGAGAAATCTTCTAAATGTCCGTCCTTTTTACTTTCTTTATCCAGGTACAAAATATGGTTAGCAGTTGATTGGTAGAACTACGTGAAAGGAAATCACAGTCATTACTCTACAGGCAGGCGTACAGGCTAAGTAAACGCCCTTCTATGATTAGGGAGCAGAAAGTAGCTGAACAGAAGTAAAGGGAAACACGCTGCTGAAAATAAGACTGTCACTTCGCCTAAGACTCTCAAATTGGCCAAAAAATTCAGGTAAATACAAAACCCAATGATATTTTTGAAGTTTCTAATGAAATGTCAGCTACACTTTATTGTTTGTGTAATACTGTTCCAATAATGGAATATTATCGAACAGCATCCAGTCATGTGCAGCAGATTGGACTTCTGCTTTTCACAGCTGCAATATTCAGCCTTTTCGGGCAATAACTACAGAATAAATTTTGCATGAAAAAGTATACAATAAAAGATTTCGCTGAGAAACTTTTTTTATATTTTTTTCTTCAACTATTTTGGCATGTTTGATTATTATAGTAATAATATCTTTATTGCTATAACACCTTCATATTCTGCTTCACTTTGCAGTTAAGAAGGTACACTTACAGATAATATCTAACATGTGAGTAGCAGGGTGGTTCAGTGGTTAGCACGGGAAGTTCCACCACAGACAGTCTGCAAGGAGTGTGCATGTTTTCATTTTGTTTTGGTGGGTTTCCTCCTCCGACTTCCTTTCACACGCCAAAGACATACTGATAGAAAATTTAGATTGTGATCACCAATGAGGACAGTGATGATGTCTGTAAGGAACTGTGGAATTAATGTCGTTATATCAGTAAGTAATATAAATAAAAAGGAATTACAAAGTAATAGTTAAACACTTCAAACAAGAGGAGAAAGGGACAGACTTGTAAGAGCTTACTGTTTTTGATGTGATGACACAAAAGGTGTCCAGCGATCTTTATTATAAAAAAGGTCCATGAACTGTTCACCAACCATTATGTGTCTGTGTTTAGACATGAAGAGCGATGGAGTGTGTGCGAGTGAAACAGTAGAAAGAAGGAACCCTGTAATGAAAAAATGTAGGAGAAGTTAGGTTAGAGAAGGAATTTTATAGGCCTGCTAAAAATGTGTTAAAGCCAAATACCAATAAGTTTAAAATAAAGCAGCCTAAATTAAAACATGACATGCCAAAATCAAACAAAAATCTCACTGTTAAAAATGTAATAAAAAATCTATTGAAAAATTAAATGAAAAATAATGCAAATAACCTAATTTACCTGATTTGTGCAGAAATGCTGCAAAAAAGTTGCAACATCAAAAACTAATCAAATACTCATTGTGGAAACTTAGCCCCATAACCTCAAGACAGCAGGCATACTGCCTTGGAGTTAAGGTAGCCCCACATATGGCTGTAATTTCTTGTACTTCTGGCTCAAAAAAAGGCCCTTTCGGGCTGATACATTGCTTCAGTCGTTGAGGAAGTGGTGATGGCCAACTGACTGAATGAATTTAAGAAACGAATGGATGCTTTTCTTGTAACAGTATAGAAGGTTACAAATAACATAATATTATAGGTAGATGGTTGACCCAGCTTAGAGGAAGGAACTTCTTTCCCTATGGAGAAAATTGGCTGCTACTCTGTGGGTTTTTTGCCTTCCCCAGGATCAACAATGCAGAACAGCTGCACTAAAAATAGGCTGAACTAGATGGACATAAGGTCTTCGTTCAGCCTTCAAAACTATGTATGCAACTATGTATGTCTACCTCAATTGTATTTCACCATGGCCTGCAATCTGTGCAGCTTTTTTGTGGATGGCATGGTTGAGGTTGCCCGTGTTGAGTCCAATTAAGCCGCAGGCTCCACTCCTGGAGGTGCACTTCTGGACATTCCTTTAACGTTCTGCTTTGCAACCATACTGCCCCCGGAAACCAAACACTTTTCCTGACAGTGACATTCTGGTCAAAGAGCGCGATGACATCACGTCTGTATGCCCTCTGCCTAAACAGTCCAAGTGCAGAGAGATGGAAGATGGGGACAACGAGGAGTCCAGAGTACAGGTATTCCCTAGTGAGGAGACTTATTTAATTGTTTTAAAGGTTGGGAACAATTTTTGGGGAGCACAATACTCTGGAGAATGATATATGGGGCCCACCATACGCTGGAGCATTCCAAAGGTGGACATCAGTCACTGGAGCAGCATTTACAGGGCCCATTAATCACTGGAGCATTAGAAATGGGGCCCATTATATATGGAGCATTATTTGGGCCCATAAGACACTGGAGCTTCATCCATGGTGAACAACATATACTGTTGCATTATGTGGAGCTCATCATATACTGTATGGAACATTATATGGGACCAATGATTCTGTATGGAGAAATATATGGGCCTCATTACTCTGTATAGCGCACTATGCGGTGGCCATAATACTGTATAGAGGAATATACTGTCTGTTTTTGGAGCTATTGGAGATTTTAAAATGGATATCAGTCATGTGATGTAAGAATTGAAGTATTTTTCATTGTACTGTACCGCTATTTCTCTGCCGTATCAAAGGATCATAAATTGTGTCATGTGTTAAAGGAGCCCAGTGACACTCTTTGGCCCTGGGCCCATGAAAATCTGGAGCCAGCACTACACCCCCACAACTTTAGCCAAATAACCCCCAGTTTTCAATGCCTAACTATTATTATAAAGTAAATTAAGGTTGACAAGCTTAAGGAATAAGAATTGATGCTTTTGGCATTAAAATGGGCACTCTAGGTGTGTTTCCTATCCTCCATCACTGCCGACTTTTCTTCCCCATTGACTTACATTGGGTTTCGTGTTTCAGTCGGCCTTCGACTTTTCACGATAATCGGCCAATTTCGTTCGACCCGACTTTTGCGAAAGTCGGGTTTCAGAAACCCGACTTGACCCGAAAAAAGACAAAGTCGCTCATCTCTACATAGCACTCCTCCCACCACGCCATAGTTAGATTGGCTACAGTCGGTGAAAATCTGACCCCCATTGCCACTCCACTAATTTGTACGAAAAACTTTCCATTGAACATGAAATAATTATGTTGGAGTAGAAAAGTGTGTAGATTTTATGTGCCACCTATAGGAGGTAGCAATCCTAAAAGTCAATGTTGACCCTTTAACGAGCCTAGTTTTATGACTAGACGCCTCTCTCACAGCCAAATCAGATCTCCCACTTTGCACTGATGAGGGGCAGTACCCCGAAACACAGTGTCTGCAAATGGAGATTCTGGTTTGGCTTCTATCCTAAGTCATGTAACTAGGCTCGTTAAAGGGTCAACATTGACTTTTAGGATTGCTACCTCCAATAGGTGGCACTAGAGTTCTAGTCCTCTTCCTCTCTGAAGAGACAATTTGCATAATTAGCATATTTCCCAGAGGAGCATTGCGGCTTTAAGTCTCCTCACCTCGACATGCTTAGCATGTCATTCTCCGCAAGGAGAAATGATACTTCTTAGATTTTATGTATTCCTCTAATTCGGCTGTGTATACACTGTACCTGTCTAAATGATGTTGGATGGTCGGAACTGCTATATGTTGTGGAATGCAGGTATAGAGTGAGGAGACGTCACATGTAATCCAGGTGTATTCATGAGAACATGGAAAATCTTGAAACATACACAAGACATCGCGTGAATCCTGCAAAAAAATAGGTATGCGATATACTAATGGCTGTAATGCCCTGTCAAGCCATGCGCCCAGATGCTCACTTAATGAACCTATGACTGAGACTATAGGTCTGATAGAAATAGGTGATAAAGATTTATGTGTTTTGGGCAACGCATGCATGATAGGAATGACAGGAGATGTTACCGTTAAAAATTCAGGTTCTTTTTTGGAAAAAATACCCAAAGTAAAGCCTTCAGAAATAATTTTGTTGATTTTGTCTCTGAAAAATAAGGTGGGGTCATTAGTCAGTGCTAAATACTTTTTTGTATCCTGTAGATGAGTTTCTATAGCAGCAACTTAATCACAGTTGTTTAAAACTACTACAGAACCACCTTATCTGATATCTTAATGACTAAGTTTTTATTTGTCATAAGGGCGTTCAGAGCGTCATTTTCTTCTGCAGTTAAATTAGGCTTTTTCTTTGGGTGAACAGTGTCACATAGTTTTTTTTCGGTCTTTAGTAACAATGTCTTGGAACTCATCCATTGCAGGTGTTCTACTTTGGACTGGATAGAATTCTGGGTTCTTAGTAACAAAACCAGCTACTTTATTGACCAGGGTGTCATTCTGAGAAGGATTTAACTCCTTCAGATCAATTAATGCTTGCTGCTCAAAAAATGCAAGATTCTTAAATTCATTAACAATGACTTCAGCGGAGCTGGTAATTACTGATTCCTCTGACCAGTGCTTTTTGACAGTCAAGTCCCTAATAAATTTATTTATGTCTTTAATTGTATTGAAAATGTCCAATCTGTGATCAAATGGAGCAAAGTTCATTCCTTTAGAAAGGAGACTATATTCCGATGGAGAAAGATTGCATGATGACGTTAAGGACATCTAATGTCGTTTGTTCATGCTGCAGAGCTGTCAACAACTCTTCAGCATTGTGCGGTTTGCCACCTAAGCAAGTTAGATTCAGCACAGCCTGTTGCCATTTTGCTTTGGCAGTGCTGCAGTGCTTCCAGCTTGTGACTGATGTGCTCATTTCAGACATGGAGGCTGAAGAGGAGGAGGAGGTTGTGCAGGAGCTGTACACAGTGGAGGTAACCCTGAATGATGTAGGGCCTGCAATCCTTGGCATCGGGAGGACGTGTTCCATCCCAAGGTCTGACTGGGTCCCGGCTTCCACTATGTTAACTCAGTGTGCCTTCAGCGAGATGTACTATCCCTGGCCACAAGCACTTGTCCATGTGTCCATGGTTAGTTGTACTTTCCCAGTAACTGCATTGTTGAGGGAATGGGTAATGTTGTGGGACACGTGCTTGTGTAATGCCGGGATGGCACAATGTTAGGAGTCAGATTCCGGCCATTGCTAGGCAGTTATCTAGCACCTCACATGCTGTGGTCTCCTGCTCTGTGTTTAATGCAAAGGAGATTGCAGAGGAGATTGCTTTACAGCAACTCTCCCCGGAGGCTAAGTCCTTTGTCCCTTCTTCTGAGCATGCTCGTGGGATAACCTCCCATTGGAGTTCAGGAGTCAGGTGCTCAGGTCCTGCTCCTGTTTCCATTGGTTCATCCCAGGGCTCTGGAGATTTCCGGAAGGTCCCGTTCATACACCGCCATGCGCTAGTATTTCATACTTGCTGCTGTGTGTATGGTGATGGATGCTTGGACTGGTGACTGACTTATTAAGAAACCCCTTCCCTCTGATAATACGTCTGTGTGAGTGTTTGAGTATCGGCCAGTAGCAGCGCTAGCGCCAGCACACTTATGCTCCATCTACTTCAGCAGCTAGCGTCCTGCATCGCGCTTGCGACATAGCGGTGCCTTCTCTGCGGCTCAGTTCACGCCGCGCTGCGGTTGCAGTTCTGCCGGGCATTCGCAGTTGCGATGCCACACGCCTTAGTTTACGGTAGGTCTAGAAGGAGTAGTCCTGTTGGTTAAGGCTACTCCTGAAACATTTAATACCGTGTCTGTATCGCTGAGAGTCTGTGACCCTGAACAGACTCAGCGTTTTGTTTATGCTGTATGCCTGCAGCTCTGTGAGTATAACAAAGTTTGCGTTAGTGCACTTTGGGTGCAGTCAAACCCTGTGCACATTACCGCCATAGTGTTCTGCCTCTTTTAGCAGCGGTTTTTCCATCCACCGCACGGTGGACCCCGAGTGATGAAGGCACTTTATTTATTTTTTATTTAGTGTCTTCCGTCACTCCTAACACACAGAAGGAGATATAGTGGTGGCTGGGGACCGAGTACCTTGGGACGGCCGCCACCATCAGGTTGCAGAAATCTTATGAGTAATGTGGGGTGTTGGCTACGTATTGCTGCTTACGTTCCAATGACTGGGGTATGGACAACTGAAGGCTGCGCTGGGACAAGGACGTGAACGTGCTTGATGATGGTGCTATTTGACTGGGGGCAATGGCAGTTGCAGGGCAGGAGGCTGTTATGATTCGGTCACCGAGGAGGATTACTGGGGAATTAGCTAAGCAACCAGGAAAACAGAAAGGTTGGCAACTTAGCGGATTGCAGACCCCTAAACCTAATAACATAACTAGCATTAGCTGTGTGACGTGCCTACGATGCCCTAGACACCTCGGCACAGCCAAAGAGTTAACTAAGCATAAAGCAAGAAAGGGGAAAGCTAAACTGCCCCGGAGTAGAACCCCAAAGGAATAGATAGCCCTCAAACATATATTGTCGGTGAGACAAGATGAAGCACAAACGCAGGCAGAAAATAGAGTGAGCAAATGATGGGGCCCAAACTGTCTAGATAGGACAGGACAGAAAAGATACTATCTGCAATCACGCAAAAACCCTAAAAAATCCAACACGTCTGATATACAAAAACACTCAGGCTACACGACCTCTCCCCCGCTAGATCCGCATTCTGGTGTGAACTGGAAGCAAAGCAAAATATACTAATATAACAGGGGATTAGCAATACTGAACAGAATGACATAAGCTGTGACATATGAGCGGGGTCCAGCACAAACCCAAGCTGGGAATAATGCTGAACCCACACAGCAAAGCAGAAAGCAGAGAAAGGCAAAAACTATATCAAATGCAAAAAATTCCAGCAAACAAATAACTTATCTGAATGATGCAAGACCGAGGAGGGGGATAAAGCAGACTTCACAATGCACAGGAAGACATACAACTCACCAGCAGCAACTGAAGGAAGCTTGCTCACTTAAATCCTCCCAGTCTGTAACCCCTGACTTCCAATCATTGTCTTCAGTTGATAGACTTCTGTCAATACGACCAGCTCCACTACCCACAGTAACCACCAGAGGGAGCCCCGACTCAGAAGTCAGATCAAGCGAGTTCACAAAAGGAGGAATCTTCGCATGCACCATGGACAGGGGATGGGCTTGCACGCAGAACAGTGGAAGAAGCAGTGGTATTACCTGCAGACGCTGTTCCTGGAGCCTGGGGTTGGGCCAACAAAGTCGGGTGCTTTGCTGCCATGTGCCTGATCATGCTGGTGATGGTAAGGCTGGTAGTTTTGCCACCCCTGCTGATGCTTGCATGACAGGTGTTGCAAATGGCCTGTTTGGGGTTATCAGCAGAGTCTTTAAAAAATAACCAGACTTGGGAAGACCTAACAGTTGGTCTGGCAACTTCTGTCAGGTTGATGTTACAGGGAACGGTTTCATGCCTTCTGTCTGAAGTCACCACACTGCTTATTCCTGCCTGAAGTGGTGTGACTCCTACCTCCCCGTGTGCTGCTGTACTCACTCTGCATGTCCTCCTGCCAGGTTGGGTCTGTTACTAGATCATCCACCACCTCATCTTCAACTTCCCCACCCTGGTCCTCCTCCTGACTTTCCGGCAATTGTGTCTCATCATCGTCCACCTCTTGTGACCGTGGCTGCTCAGAGATTTGTGCATCTCTACAAGGTATATCATCTTACCCCGCTTCAAGTGGACCGGGCGAGAGGCATGAATCTCCAAATGGAAAACTGAAAAGCTCTTCGGAGTGTCCGAGTGTGGGATCAGTTGTCTCAGGGCACTCAGCATGGTGGGAGGAAGGTAAGGAATATGTGATCCAGATTCATGGCTACTGTGACTTGACCGTGTTGAAGACAGGGTGCTGGTGGTGGTGGAAAAGTAAATGGAAGTATTATCCGTTATCCAACCAACAACCTTTTTACACTGCTCAGGCTTCAATAGTGCTGTCTTGCCACAGTCTAGGACTTCGGACACTAAGGTCCAGCGAGAAGATGTGGGTGCTTTTGGTGGGTCAATTTCAGCTTGTACTCGGCCTCGGCCAGCACCATCATCATCACGTCCACTTCCCCATCCCTTGCCATGCGTCTTGTCCATTGTAAATGGACTAGAATATTATACACGTTCACTATAAAAGGGTGATTTTGGAGGCAACTTGTATGTGCTACGTGCACTGGAAAACCACATTACCTGTCTGGACATTAGGTAAAAATATGCTTTGACTTTTCAGATTTAATAGGTACATTAACAGACTGCAAAAAAAATACAATGTGTAGGCCTAAAATGGCCACATTTTTGGCACTGATAAATGAGGCCTGTTAGGGAGATACCACTATGACAAATATGTGGCCTGTATTTTTTTCACTTTTTGGCTAGCTAGTGCTGTATATAAGTCTAGGTACGAGCACCGACTGAGGGGTGGTCCCTTTTGCGCTGCGAACAGACTGGAGCCAGAAACTGATGTATGTTCAACAGGTCTTCTTTACTGCCCGTCCTCCCGATGACCACAGCAACACAATAGCCTCCATACACACAGGCCTGGGTACCTTTCACCTTCCTTCTTTCCTTTGTAGTGACGTCCCTCACGGTTCTATCGCTGTGGCTGCCCTAGGCCTACCACCACAGTGCTTCGCCTGTCCGAGTTCATCCGTCTGGTACCCCCGGGCTTCCTCTGTCCTGCGGCTATCCTGTCAGGGCTACCCCCTGACCGTCTCTCCTTCCAGTCCCCTCTGGAGCTCTTCCTCTTTCTGTCTTTTCCTCCTACAGTCTCTTCTTCTGCTCAGCTCCTCCCCTGGACAGGCTGGCTTCTGGAACTCTCTCTCTTTATTCTCCTCACTGGGAATTCCCCTCTTGAGTTCCCATAACTCCGCCCACCATGACTATGCGGTTTCCTTGCCTTAAGCTGCTGTTAAGCCCTTTCCTCACTGCTCTCTGTCTCCATCTTGTGGCCAAATCTTAGTACTGGACCGTCTCCTTTTCCTGCTTTTCTTTGTCTCCCCCTAGTGGCCAAAACCCAGTACTTCACCATCTGTCACTATTTCTAGCTGTCTCCCCACTTGTACATACAAAGTCACTTCAAGTATGTTTACTGCACATTTTGCATTCACTGTTCCTCTTCAGACAGGTCCATAGGTCAGTCCACTTCCCTACACACCACCTTCCTTTTACTATTGTCATCCCCGACAATCTCGTCTCCTTCGTTTTTCCTTTTCTGACCTTCCCCACTTTCTTTTGTCTAAACGGTTGTTGAGCGAGGCCTGGAATACGCGGGGTGCTGAACAGAGTCAGGAGCAATCATGCTCCGAGTAGCTTACGGCTACTCACAAGCGCATACCCCTTTCTGACGATTTCCCTTTTGGTTGGGGTAGGACCACCTGGACTTCTCAACAGGTGCTTTCCCCAACTTTTCTCACTTTCAGAACCATTTTCAAATTTGGGGCAAAATGACCGAGGCTCCGGCCTACCAGGTCACCATATGCTCCCCTCTTTCATTTTGGTAGTGTGTGTGCTACTTAGGACCTGATCTATAGACCGCTGTCTGTTCCAATTCGATAAAACATCTTGCACCTTCAGTTATATTCAGTCATGGCAAGCATTTTTTTCCAATTTCAATTTAGTACCCGGGATCTGTTGAACAACTTCATTTTCAATACCAACAACATCTACTCCTTTACCAGCTATTTATTTTTTTTTTTTAGCCATACATCATTATTAAACTCTTCATGATGTAATTATTGCAAACATTCTTCAAAAAATATTTTTAAACAGTGGTGCGCCCCCTTCCTTTGTTGAAAGCACCCCCACACATCCCGGCTGCATCAGGAGATGGTGTCTCTTACACAAGGGGATGCGGAACTGTCCCCCATGCTACGCAACGATGCGCAGCAGTCCCGGTAGTCCGTTTGCTTCAGCGGTGCTCCGGGCCGTCTCCTGATGGCTGCTGTTCTTCGCCGGCAGAAGGAATTCCACAGCTGTGGAGCCCCCGGGATGTGAGCAGTTCCAGGGCCATGGGTGTCCTTCGTGGCCGGCACCGGAGAGTCTGCCTCCCCCTTCTCATGCAACAGCACACGGATCTCCCGCTCTTTGGCTCTCTTCTGTGAGATGACATCCGCAATCCAGACAGAGGGCCCGGTATAGGCCACGGAGCCTGACGAGTAGGCCACAGCCGGAGCCGAGCGCAGAGCAGAAGCAGCCACGGGTACCGGCAAGTAGGTCGCAGCTGGGGCTGAGAATGGGGCAGATGCGGTCGCAGGCTCCAGTGGACAGGCCGCGGCTGGGGCCAAGAGGAGAGTGGAGGCGGCCGCGGATTCCAGTGAGTAGGCCACAACCGGAGCCGAGAGTGGAATATAGGCAGCCGCTGGTATCAGTGGGTGGGCCGCGGTTCTGCACCACCCCAGGGATGCAGAACAGGGCGGCACCGGGCGGAGCGGCTTGGGGTCAATGGCGAGGACAATGGTCGGCCCTGCCTGGCCTGTGGATCGGTCGAGAGTCAGGGTGGCTGGACAGGGGGAGGCCGGACAGGGAGGCTGGAGAACGATATCGGGGATTTTAGGCCTAGCGCTCATACGAGGCGGGGAGGCGGGGACTGCCTGTGGTGCCGCCGGCTTGGTCGGGGAGACGGTCACCTCCCCCGCTGCTGTGGCTTCCTTCAGACTGCTCTGCAGTTCATCCAGGAACTGGTGCATCCGAGCGACCGAGGTGCCAGAGGTGTCACTGGCCTCCGCCGCTCCTCCGCTGCTTCCGGTCCCGTCATCTCAAGTGCCCTGATGTTCTTCATCCTGCCGTCTGGCAGGACCAGCCTCCAGGCCTGATGGTTCTGCAGGGAGGGTCGGAAACAGTTCCTCCAGCGGTTGCTCTAACACAGCTTGAGCCGCAGGTGAGCGCTCCTCCTTTTTCTTCTCCAGCTCCAGCTCCGTGGGTCCGTCTGTCAGGTACTCCATCTGCTGTGAATCTTCAGGACTGGTAAGCACTTGCTGTTTTTGTAACAGCTCCCAGCTCCCGCTGTAGCTCTTTAATGTGGGAGAGTGTCCAGTGTGGCGCCACCAGGAGTATGGTCGCCACACTGGCTTTGCCTTCCTCCAGGGGAGGGTAATGCCAGGCTTGGAGGCAATGATGGGACTCTCTCACAGTCAATCCATGCATACAACACAGTTCCCCTCCTGACCAGCAGGGGGAGCTCTGACCCAGGATTCAGGGGAGGAGTGATCTCTGTGGGCCAGGAGGAAGTAGGAGTTAGTTAGTCTGCGGAGGGTGAAGTGTGCAGATGGGGAATACAAAGCTGGAGGTTGATCTGCAGCAGGCAAGCTCCCTCAGCTTGAGAGCGCACAGAACTGGAGTCGGGTCTCCACGGTGGTACGGGTACTAACGGCCCTGCCACAGATACCCGAGGAGTAGGAGGCTGTAGATGCCCTGCTCCCCTAGAAGACTTGAGGCACAGCAGCAAAACGGATAGAGAGCTGGGGATTCAGAGAGTGAGAGGAGTCCCAGAGAGAGAGGCTACAGCTGTCTGCCGTGCAAGTGGAAGTCTAGGAACATTTGACAGGAGGAACTTCAGAGTAACTAAGGACTGGAGTGCTTCACACACACAGCGCTATTAGGGAGACTGCACAGCCTGTCTGAGAGAGAGAATCCCTGAGTTACTTCCAGGCTAGCCTGCTCCAATACCATCTGTGATCAGGACCCTGGACTGCAGTTACCAAGTAAAGGTACAGAAATTGTACCCCGCTGTGTTGTGTCTGCTTCCTAACCTGTCGGCACTGCTACATCCCTGTGCCCATCACTTATACACTGCCCTGGGGTTACAGCTTCACCTGTGGGGAGCTACACCATCTAAGCTGCGACACACCATCAGCCCCAGAGGATCTGTACGCAGCATTGGCTAACACCTCACTTGCCAAATACCACAGGTGGCATCACAAACTTTATATTACAAGCAAACACCACCGCCATTCATATTGGGGCACAGGGCCACTGACCGGGTCACCACTGCTGTGACACATCATCCCCCTGACACCGGCCCGGTACCAAGTACCCCACAGCCCTGGGTGAAGCGAGGGCGACTCACCAGCTTTCCTGCGGCGACACCCAACTTTCCCAAGCCTAAGCGGGCTCGGCTTAGCTGCCCCAGTTAGTCCAATTTAGCTCCATCCTCCTCCTTCCCGACAGTCACCATCCCTGGAGATGCGGAACGAGTCAAATCCGGTCTATAGTCTGTTAATGTAGAAGAGTACCCTGCTTTTCTCCAACGGCACCCAGCTTTTCCAGCGCAGTCCAAATGGTCACAATCTTCAACCTATTCAATTCATGTCTTAATTTGTAATCCACTCTGGCAAATCTTCAACCCGTTCTGCTTGGGTTTTTTAATTCTTTGGCGCGGTCTCACTGCTGGCGGTGATGATCCTGCCGACTACGCAAAATGTAGGTACGAGCGCCGACTGGGGGTAGTCCCTTTTGCACCGCTAACAGACTGGAGACATAAACCGATGTACGCTCAACAGGTCTTCTTTATTGGCTGTCCTCCCGATGACCACAGCAATACGACAGCCTCCGTACACACAGGCCCGGGTACCTTTCACCTTCCTTCTTTACTTTGTAGTGATGTCCCTTGCGGTTCTATCGCTGTGGCTGCCCTAGACCTACTACCACAGCGCTTTGCCTGTCCGAGTCCGTCCATCTGATGCCCCCAGGCTTCCTCTGTTCTGCGGCCATACTCTCAGGGCTACCCCCCGACCGTCTTTCCTTCCAGTCCCTTCTAGAGCTCTTCATTTTTCTGTCTTTTCCTCCTTCAGCCTCTTCCTCTGCTCAGTTCCTCCCCCTGGACTGGCTGGCTTCTGGAACTCTCTCTTTCTTTTTATTCCCTGGGAATTTGCTTCTTGAGTTCCCATAACTCCGCCCACCATGACTATGTGGTTTCCTAGCCTTAATCTGCTGTTAAGCCCTTTCCTCACTGCTCTCTGTCTCCATCTTGTGGCCAAATCTTAGTACTGCACTGTCTCCTTTTCCTGCTGTTCTTTGTCTCTGTTAGGAGTGGCGGAAGACACTAAATAAAAAATACAAATAAAGTGCCTTTGCCACTCGGGGTCCACCGTGCGGCGGATGGAAAAACCGCTGCTAGAAGAGGCAGAGCACTGTGGCGGTATTGTGCACAGGGTTAAACTGCACCACTGTACACTGGAGGAAGCTCTGTTACTTGCACAGAGCTGCAGGCATTAAGTATAAATTAAGCGCTGAGTCTGTTCAGGGTCATAGACTATCAGCGATACAGACACGGTATTAGAAGTCACAGAAGTAGCCTTAAACAACAGGACTACTCCTTCTGGACCTACCATTAAATAAGGTGCATGACGTCGCAACTGCAAACGCCCGCCAAGACTGCAAGCGCAGCGCGCCGAAACCTGTGCCACAGAGATGGCACCGCTATATCGCAAGCGCGATGCAGGACGCTAGCTGCTGAGGTAGATGGAGAGTAAGCGTGCTTGCGCAAGCGCTGCTACTGGCTGAACCCTAACACTCACACAATCGTATTATCAGAGGGAAGGGGTTTCTTAATAAGTCAGTCACCAGTCCAAGCATCCATCACCATACATACAGCAGCAAGTATGAAATATTAGCGCATGGCAGAACAGCCATGCGCGCTTTTTATACCAAACAGGACCTTCCGGAAATTTCCAAGGCTCCAGGAGGAGCCAATAGGATTCGACACAGGACCTGAGCACGTGACTCCTGAACTCCATTGGGAGCTCGTCCCATGAGCATGCTCAGTGGAGGGAACAGAGGACTTAGCCTCTGGAGAGAGTTGCCGCAAGGTACTCTCTTCTGCAATCTCCTCTACCGCAGATGAAACGCAGGAGACTGCAGAATGCAAGGGTCTAGATTTCATCATAGGATAGGAAGAAATCAGACTCCTAACATTACCCCCCCTCCTTGGGCCCCCTCCTCCCAGAGCCTTCCGGACCATCAACCTGGGCTCAAACTCAAGCGAAGGCGAGTTTGGTGTCCTGGTAGGTGTTACAGTAAAGCGGGACACCTGGAAGGCATCAGTGGAAGCAAGGTCATCAGGTTTCAAAAGAGACACCTGGGAGATGGCAGGAGCAGTTGATGTAACTGAACGCCGCCGCGAATCAGCGACCATCACCACTCTCCGCTTAGGAAGGTTGACCTGGGCACATGAAGTGCAAGTCTGGATAAATTTTTTAATATCCCGAGCTCTATGGGGCCACCAATATGCTCTGGCCAAGAGCTTCGAGATTTGCATGTAGCCTCGATGATGAGGCGCATGGGAGGCATTCGCCCATGAGAGAACTTGAGCCCTAAGATGAGGAGGGATGAAAGTCTCGATGTCTGGTTCAGACTCTAACCATTGCAGGGAGCTGGCTTCCGGAGAAACCGCACATACAAGGGGACAACCGCAAATAGATTCCTGGTCTGAGTCTGTGTTAAGATTGGCACAAGACACCTCCATGGGCTCAGGGGGTATAACCTCCGGCTCAGACAGCTCAGGAGGTGCAAAAAATTTAGGAGACGAGACATCTCTTCGCTTGGAGTGAGCCCGCTCCATACCGCGCTCCGAAAAATGGAGATCGATACGTGAGGAGACGGATATTAGCTCCTCCAAGCTGGTGGGGATCTCTCTCTAGTGGAGAGAGCATCCTTCACGCCCTCTGCTAGACCTCGCCAAAAAAACGGGGACAAGAGCTTTGTCAGACCATTCCAACTCGGACGCCAGTGTCCGAAAACGGATGGCATACTGGCTAACCGAGAGTGACCCCTGGGTAAGAGCGAGAAGTTGCAGAGACGTATCGTGTGTGACCCGGGGGCCGAGAAATACTTGCTTGATGGCTGTTAGCAAGTTGGCCGCGGTCCGAATCTCGAGGTCACCACGTTCCCATGAAGGCGTAGCCCATTCCAAGGCCTTGCCTGACAGTAGGGAGATAATAAAGGCCACCTTAGTCCGCTCTGCAGGGAACTGCGCAGCCAGCAGCTCCAGGTGTATAGAGCACTGGCTGATGAAACCCCTGCAGGAGGCGTCATCCCCAGAGAATTTTTCGGGCAACGGGAGGCGGGTAACTGTCAGCACAAGGGAGGAAATGGACACGCACCCTACCGCATCTGTGAGTGCCTGAACAGCAGCGTCTGTGGCCTGCGCAGCTGCGAGAGACCTCTCAAGGGTGGCCAAATGAGCCTCGAGCTGTCGCACACACTGCACTAGTTGCTGCTGATCTGCCATCACTAGCCAGACCCTGGCGCTGGTATTATGTTAGGAGTGGCGGAAGACACTAAATATAAAATACAAATAAAGTGCCTTCGCCACTCGGGGTCCACCGTGCGGTGGATGGAAAAACCGCTGCTAGAAGAGGCAGAGCACTATGACGGTATTGTGCACAGGGTTAAACTGCACCAATGTGCACTGGAGCAAGCTCTGTTATTTGCACAGAGCTGCAGGCATTAAGTATAAATTAAGCGCTGAGTCTGTTCAGGGTCACTGACTATCAGCGATACAGAAACGGTATTAGAAGTCACAGAAGTAGCCTTAAACAACAGGACTACTCCTTCTGGACCTACCGATAAATAAGGTGCGTGACGTAACTGCGAAAGCCCGCCAAGACTGCAAGCGCAGCGCGGCAAAACCTGTACCACAGCGATGGCACCGCTATATCGCAAGCGCGATGCAGGACGCTAGCTGCTGAGGTAGATGGAGAGTAAGCGCGCTGGCGCAAGCGCTGCTACTGGCTGAACCCAAACACTCACACAATCGTATTATCAGAGGGAAGGGGTTTCTTAATAAGTCAGTCACCAGTCCAAGCATCCATCACCATACATACAGCAGCAAGTATGAAATAGTAGCGCATGGCAGAACAGCCATGCGCGCTTTTTATACCAAACGGGACCTTCCGGAAATTTCCAAGGCTCCAGGAGGAGCCAAGAGGATTCGACACAGGACCTGAGCACGTGACTTCCGAACTCCAATGGGAGCTCGTCCCATGAGAATGCTCAGTGCAGGGAACAGAGGACTTAGCCTCTGGAGAGAGTTGACGCAAGGCACTCTCCTCTGCAATCTCCTCTACCGCAGATGAAACGCAGGAGACTGCAGAATGCAAGGGTCTAGATTTCATCATAGGAAAGGAAGATATCAGACTCCTAACAGTCTCCCCCTACTGGCCAAAACCCAGTACTTCACCATCTGTCACTATTTCTAGCTGTCTCCCCACGTGTACATACAAATTCACTTCAAGTATGTTTACTGCACATTTTACATTCACTGTTTCTCTTCAGACAGGTCCATAGGTCAGTCCACTTCCTTACATAAGTACTATGACTCCTGGACAAAAAAGGAAAACCGGCCAAAACTGGCCAAACTTTGAGCACGCACAGATATCAGCTGAAACAGAGATACCACTACGACAAATGTGTGGCCTGTTTTTTTTTATTTTTTGGCTAACTAGTGCTGTATATAAGTACTGTGACACCCAGGATAAAAAAAGGAAAACCGGCCTAAACTGTCCAAACTTTGAGCACGCACAGATATCAGTTGGCACGGAGATACACGTACAACACATGTGTGGCCTGTTTTTTTTTATTTTTGGCTAACTAGTACTGTATATAAGTACTGTGACACCAAGGGAAAAAAAGGAAAATCTGCCTAAAATTGCTAAAATTTGAGCACACTCAGATATCAGCTGGCACGGAGATACCACTATGACAATTATGTGGCCTGTTTTTTTTTCTTTTTTGCTACATAGTGCTGTATATAAGTACAGTGACAGACAGCAAAAAAAAATTGAATTTAGACCTAAAAAGAGAAAAAAATGTAGCAGACGGATATACCACACTGTAAAATATGTGGCCTGTATGTATTTTTTGGGGGGTTGAGCAAATTATTGTCAAGAAAGTGAGTAAGACACTAAAAAAAATCTACTCAACCGTACCACATAAAAATTAAATATTTCTCTGCACACTCAAAAGGGATGTTTGGGACCCCTTTAAAATTGCTGGATTTTCATGCTGTGCTAGGAAACGGATCTGGCTGTATTGTGCACTGCCAAAGAGGAAATGAAGGGGAAAAAAAGGGCTCTGGATTGCTTTGCAATAGCCCTGGCCAAAAAAATTTTCAAAGCCAATTACACCTGGGGCTAGGTATATATGGCCAATATATCCTACAGGTAGCAGCAGCAGCACCAGAACACAGGAAGGGAATGGACAATCTTTATGTATGCAATGATATGCATATACACACATACAGTGCCTGCAGGCCTTGCACTGATGTGTATAGAGCGACATTCACTACCCTGCCTACCTAACACTGGAACCTATATACTCCAGAATTAGTCCTTAGAAGGGCTGTTGGTTTATCTGGATTTGAGTAGTTTTCGATGGTAGACCCCACACTGACTAATAAATCCCCAATTCTGACCCTATCTCGGTAGCAGCTCTCCCTACACTATCTGAATCCGGAGCTGAATGTGCTGAGCAGGGCGGCGTCTGGTCTCTTATACCCCTGATGATGCTGTGCGGCCAGCCAATCTGCATGACCACAACAAAGACGATTCATTGCCTGGCAGACAATCCTTGCATCGTGATTGGATCTCTGAAGTCCACCAAAAAAAAGCTGGGTGGAAACCCTAGTTGTCGCCGAGTACACTGAGTACCGTGATACTCGGGCGAGTAACGGGTAGTGGCAAGCACGTTCGCTCATCACTACTCTTAACCTTGATGGGCCAGGCCCATGGTCAGATAGTCTATCATTAGCACCTCCAGGGGAGCGGAAGTCACAATGGTTTGTGTGGGAGCTCTCTGCTCTGGTGGTTTCGCCAGTTCACAATTTCTGCAAAGCTTACAGGTCTCTTCTACTACGACCTTCAGCTGAGGGTGATATACTAATCTTTGTAACCACTGAAAGGTCTTTACTTGGTGGAAGTGCGCTCCCCTTTCTTGTGCCTCTGTGGCCACCTTGGATAACAGCATCTCTGGAATTACCACCTTCCACGTGACACCCTGTTCCCGTTGAAGTTGGATCTTCCGATACAGCAGTCCATTTTTTATCTGGAGTCTTTCCCATTGTCGAAGAATCCGCCATGTCTCTGAAGACAGGGCATCTCTTTCTCGTTGGCTAGGGAGTTGTTTAGACACTCCCCACTGCCTCAGTTGCTCAAGGTCCCTATCTTCTTGCTGTAACCGTACCCACTCATCGCGGAACCGCTCCAAGATGCCCTCTTGGGTCAAAATTTGCACCTGCTCCTGCGTAGCTGTCACTATCCTGACAGAGTCTCGAAATTTGGAAATCTACATCTTCTAATTCCTCATCTCAGTTGTGTCCAGGTTTTCTATGTTTCACTCTGGATAAGGCGTCAGTATGAGTATTTTCAGCTCCTCGATGGAGGTGATTTTATATCGCAACTTTGCCATCCTTGTCACCCACTGTTGGTACAAAGCCTCAAGTTTCACATTCTCCAGATGGGCTAAAGGATTGTTATCAGTTCACACCAGTACTTCAGACCTGGACAGGTATTCCGCAAACTTCTCTGTCATAGCCCACAGCAATGCCAGCAGCTCTAGCTTGAAGGAACTGTAGTTGTAGGGATTTCGTTCGGAATCATGAAGGGACAGACTCGCATAAGCGATCACCCTCTCTCTCCCATTCTGCATCTCAACAACACAGCCCAAAGTCCATGCAAGCTTCCGTTGGTGTGGAGAATGAATGATTGAGAGAAGTCTGCAGAAGCCAACACGGGTGCTTTAGTCAACGCCTTCTTCAAATCTTGAAACGCCATTTCCTGATAGTCTCCCCATTGGAAAGTACGAATATTGGTGCCTTAGGGTACTGCCTTTTGAAGTTCCAGTAGTGGATTTACTATGCGGGTAAAGTTTTTCATGAAGCGCTGATAATACCCGGTCAGCCCCAAGAAAGCTCAGACATCTTTCATAGTCGTCGGGCTAGGCCAATCCTGAACTGCAGAAATTTTCTCTCGAAACGGTTTCACTCCCTCAGCAGAAATGACATGACCCAGATATTCAATTTGAGTACGAAACAAATGACATTTCTGAGGCTTCACTTTTAAGCCGTGTCTCTGAAGGCGCCTCAGCACCTCTTCTAGTCTTTGTAGATGGTCCTCAAACGAAGCGGCATATATGATAATGCCATCTAAGTAGATGAGCGTGGCTTCAAAGTTCAAGTCACCTAAACACCTCTGCATCAGCCGCTGAAAAGTACCAGAGCTGTTAGCCAACCAGAACTGCATCCAGTTGAATTCATATAATCCCATGGGGAGTATAAAAGGCCGTCTTCTCTCGATTCTGTTCAGACATGGGTACCAGCCAATAGCCGCTGGCTAAATCTAACGATGAAAAGAATTTGGCATTTACCAGTGCAGACAAGGATTCTTCAATCTTGGGTAACGGATAGGTATCTCGCACGGTGCGGGCATTGAGTTTGCGGTAGTTTACATAGAAACATAGTGTCTCATCCTCCTTTCGCACTAGCACGATGGGGGCGGACCACGGGCTTTGACTCTCCTTTATGATGCCTTTCTGCAGCATCTGAGTTAGCGTACCTTTCACCTCTTGATATAGATGCAGTGGAATTTGTCAATACCTTTCTCTTATGAGTGCTGCATTTTCAGTGGGAATTTCATGTGTGATTGCTGTGGTGCAGCTGAAGTCGTCCTCATGGTATGCAAGCACATCCTGATGTCACCCCAGAAAAGCTTCCACCTGCTGAATCTGTGACGGAGTTAGGTCTGCTAGCTCAGCTCGCATCTGCTCTAATATATGACGTCCCTTTTGTATTTGTTGGGGTTCTACTGACAGAGGTATCTACAGTCACGGTCAAAGGGTTTCCCTGTTTCACCGTCAATTGTCTGGTCTGCGGTGTTATCAGCTCTTCTGGCATTCCCAGAATCCGTGCCACTTCACTTCTAGGAAAAAGCATGTTGGTATCTTCTCCCAAATTGACACAGCATACCGGGACCATCCCGTCGTGTACTACGATTAACGTTCATACCACAAGGAGCCCTGGAGGTAAGTGTTCTACGGTAGTTGGCTCGATCTGTATCTCAACTCCTTCCAGAGGGACACAAGCCCATATGGGCAGGGTAAGCACAGTCTGTCCCAGTGGCAAAATGAGTTTAGCAGAGGCTGGTACAATAACCCTTCCCAATGTCCCTCCATCACTGAAGGACTCCTGACCTTGAGCCATGCTGATTAACTGCTGAAAGATTCTCCTTTGGGGAGTGTGCGGGCTCTACTACTTCAAGGCATCATCTGAGGGCTTATGGATGAGGAGGATCCCGAACTCCTTTAGCACGTTCATTCCTAGAGTGACAGTATGCCCATTACCTGCCTCCCCATTGGTTAACACTACTACCTTTTGACCCAGGTCTTTGATACAGATGGAAATTTGCATCCACCTCTGCAACCGGGATGGGTAAGTGATTGGCAGCTATCAATTTTATCACTGGGCTCCACTCAGTCCATATTGCCTAAGGAAAATGTCGCCGGAAGTAGGTTTCAGGCATTGTAGTCACTTGTGAACCTGTTTCCACCAGACAGCACACTGCATGACCATCCATCTCAGCGCTGATGAGAGGGCGAGTAGATACTAAATTTGTGGGACTTCTGACACTCTTTCGTGACTGTTCAGGCTCCGGGCGGTGTCCCTCAGCCTCAGAGCTCTCTAGTTTAATGGACAACATGAAAGGGGCCCACGCCAGCGTGTGCACTACCGAGCCAAATGTCTGGTTTCTCCACAATTATAACTGGTGAGGGGCCTCTCCCAACAGAACATCCTTGTTTCACTGCGAGGTTCAGGGCCATCTCTACCCCCTGATGAATTTGAGGTCCCTACTGACTTCTTTTTTGTCTCAGCCAACTCTTCTCTTATATCCTGGATTTCCTTCTGCAATTACTCCATCCATCGGGGTTCGGTGACCATGTTCACAGATACCTCTCCGCTCCGGACCTTCCCTATCGGGACTCTCACCCCCTGTTCGTGTTCATGTGTGCATGCCTTGCAAGCGCTTTCGCAACGCCTGTTTTGTCAGCACATCTCTGAAGCCTGTCACCAGTTGATCCTACATCAGTATGTCAGTAGGCCCTACGCTGATGCCATCTTTTCTAGTGATAGCAGTATGGATCGCCTGAAGGGCGTTCATGTACTGAGTCACCGTATCCCCCTCCCTTTGCATATGGCTAAATAGACGCATCCGTAATTCCCCTACCTCTGTGGGGTCCCCATAGGTCTCTTCCAAGATTTGTTAAAGGTGTCTTGCTCTCTGGAGGGTCGTAACATAACTGAATCTCTGGCTTCTCCATCCAGAGCCATCATGGCCACCTTGACTTCTAATGCAAGAGTCACGGGGTGCATCCTCCTCATCCCTCTAATGCCTTCAGTTCAGGTTCATAACATGGCATTATTCCCCGTGAACTTAGGGAGGTTACTCAACATTGCCCCCAGGGAGATATTGGTCCTAGGGATCACCCCAACTGCTTGATCTATCGCCTCTGCGCCCATAGATGGCATCCTGCCGACTACTTCAAGTGTGAGATAGTAGGATATGGAGGATGCAGTGACGAGCATGAGGCAGAACAAGAATGACCATTTTTATTACAGGGAATACTTCATGCAGGGAGGTAATGGGTTAATAGAGAGCAGACGGGAATATTATGTCTATATAAAAACAATGGTTCATGAAACAGGTAAACATATCAGTCTCTGGAGTCCTGGCTGTGAAGGCTTGCAATCCCACAGCGGTGTCCACGTAGGTGACGCGTAAAGTCTCTGGCCTGTTCCTAAAGATAGTTGAGGAGCTGGCTTCCGACGGAGGTGACATATTTAGGTTCTCCTATGCATGGTCCTGCATAACCGGGTTGATGTACATGTGGGGTCAAAGTCTGTAGAATCACCGGAGCATGACTCAGCTAAGGCTGGGTTCACACGTAACGGAACTCTCGCGGAAATTACCGTGAGAATTCCGGAATTCCATTCCGCAGGAAAATCGCATTTTAAATTCCTGCGATTTTCCCGCGGAAAAACTAGCATTTTGCAAGCGTAATTAGCTTGCAGAATTGCTAGAGTTTTCCAAGCGATCTGAAGCATCACTTGGAGAACTAATTGACAGGTTGGTCACACTCATCAAACATAGTGTTTGACGAATGTGACCAACTTTTTACTACTGAGGCCGCCTAGGATGTAAAAAATAATAATAAAAAAAAATATATTGTTATGCTCACCTTCCGACGTCCCACGAAGCCTTCCCGCCTCTCTCCACGCTCCCGGTCCCAGTAATCCTTTGTGACAATTACCGCGATGACGTCTCTTCTCGCAGGATCGTGACGTTTTGCGGTCATTCACGATGGGTGCGAGATAGCTGCGATTCCGCAAAATTAATGAGCATGCTGCGTTTTTTACAGCGAAGCGATTCCGCCGCGGTAAAAACTGCAGCATTAGCACAGCATTGCGGAATCCCATAGGAATGCATGGGATGCTTATTTTTCGCATTTTCGCCGCAAAATTGCACGGTTAAAACTATGGTGCCCCTGAGGCTCAGTCGCCACAGAGGTACTGCACCTTCTCCTAAGGTGTAGTGCCCCACCATCCAGGTAAGGTGTGAACTCCCTGCCACACTCCAACACCTGCTTCCCACACACAGGATAGTTCAGCAGGGACACCTAGCAGCTTCAGGCTGGGGGTAGCAGAGCACCCTACGTGGAACCCTGCTTCGTAACACGAGATGCGCTGGGAGGTGGGTGGAGTTAGTATAAAAAGACTGGGAAAGATAGAATTACAGGTCAGTCCCTTAGGTGGCCGTCGAGGTCAGTCTGACCGGAGTGGAGTCTGGGGTGAGTCCCAGAGGAGAGCAGGCTGGCAGGAGGTTAGCCTGTCGGGAGTTCAGGCGGAGGAAAGACAGTCAGTCAGGAGAGGCTGAGGACTGGTCTTAGTGGAGAGCTCCCGAAGAAAGAAAGAGAGAGAGAGACGTAGAACTGTAACCTGCATTTCCATAAGAGAGAGAAAGACAAGTACGGAACGAAGTGGAAGGAGAACAGAGAGGAAGAGTGGGTTGGATAGGAACCCTGCCTATAGGTTCTCAGCGCACGGCCAGGGCGCGGTCCCCAAGGTTGTATGGACACTTATGGTTCTGCAGCAGACACCGGTGGAGTAGTTGGCTGTAAATGCACTACTCCCATCCAAGACTTGGGACACAACAGCGAAACGGGTAGAGAGCCAGGATTCAGGAGAAGGGAGTCCCCGAAGCAGGCTACAGCTGTCTGTCATACAAGTGAGAGAGTTGTTAGGAACATATGACAGGAGGAACTTCAGAGAACCACGGTGCTGGAGCTCTTCACACCAATAGCCGCTATAGAGGAGTCGTTCAGCAAAGGCACATGTTGGAGGGGTGTTGGTGGGGAGAGCCCTATCTTGCCTGGAGGTTGGCTGGGCCTCTGTCCCGGAGGACACGGTACCGAAGCGGGCACCTGTGTGCACTACGAACTGTAAGTAAAGCTTTGAAACTGCAAGCCCTGGTGTCCTCCATTCATTCCCGCATCAGCACCGCTACATTGGGGGTATCAACATCTACACCATTCTGTGCCCCTACTCCTCCATCGCACCTATACACTGCCCTGGGACTACAGCTCCACCTGTGGGAGCTACACCATCTTAGCTGCATCACACCATCAGTCCCAGTGGATCTGCAAGCAGCCTTGGCTTTCCATCTTACTTGCCAAATACCACGGGTGGCATCACGAACTTTACATTACAAACAAACACCACCGCCATTGACATTGGGGCCCAGGGCCGCGGACCGGGTCACCGCTGCTGTGGCACATCATCCCCCTGACACCGGCCTGGTACCGAGTACCCCACAGCCCTGGGTGAAGCCAGCGGGGGCGACCCAAAAACCGCCGCGGAAACGCGAAAAAAACGCCACGTGTGAACTCAGCCTTAACAGTGGCAGTGGGAGTGAAATTACCCGACTCTGTTTGAAGCACCAGGTCAGTTTCCGGCCGCGAGCCCGCGGCAATCAGCGGGACGGTGAGAGGAGGCTTCTGGGTGCCAGGGGTGAGTGTACTCACAGTTAGTGTCTGCTCACAGTCAGTGCGCGCATCAGCTGGGGGAATACAGTGCGGAACTGAGGTATCGTGCGGCTGTCAGGAGAGTGAACCAGTCATCTCCTGCGGCGCACTCTGTCTTCCCGCCAAAACTACTGCTTTCCCACACATTGACCCTTTTATCCCCGACACACCCCTACAGTCCAGTGCAAAGGTCTGTCCGGGTCAGAAAGCTTTCCCCTGGCAACAATGGTGACAGCCCCGTCAGTTTCGGAAATGGCACAAGAGATGTTCCACCGGCTCGGTCCATCTTCCTACACCAACATCAAACTTTACAGTTGGCACAATGCAGTCAGTCAAGTAATTTTCTTCTGGCATACATTCATCTGGCTTTGGTCAAACACAAATCTATCCATCAGATTGCCAGAAAGACAAGCATGATTCCTTAATACACAGATCAATGTTCCATTGTGCCAGAGTCCAGTGGCATTGTGCTTTACTTAACAATAGCTGACACTTGACAAGTTAAATAAAAGAAAAAAAGGGGTTTGGTACCGTATTAGCCAGTTGAAAAAATAATGCTCTCAGTGTGAAGAACAAGATAATCTTCAGTCTCCTAGCTCAGTTTGTTTGTTTATTTATATGCCCATTTATTATACCTTGATCCTCTTTTTTTGTCTTTTTGTTGTTTGTGCATATATTTGTGTTTCTTCAGAAAAAAAAGTCCCAAAACTTGCTTTGCAACATCATTTATTTTATTTTTGTTAGCATTAAAAGTTATCATAACTACAAGATTATCTTGTTTTTCACACTGAGAGCATTAAAAGTTATAGTCATGACACAGATTGTTTGTTCTCAGGTACATGGCACTGAGCTTTCCTTATTTCCCTGGTCTTCAGTCCTTACATTTTGATCCTGTAGAGCATCTCTGGGACAAGATGGAACATGCTGATGAGACCATGTCAGACCTCCATCTAATTTATTGGCATCTGAAACTTTTCTGTCAACATTTGTTAATATTTTTGCAGAACCATTCCCTCACAGAGTGAACTCTATCTCATGAAAAATTGCTGCAGTTCTGAGACCAAATAACTCATAATTTGCTTCTAGATGGGCATCTCCATAAGACCGGGATCACACATGTGAGAAACCTGGTCAAGTCTCGCATGTTAATACCCGGCACTGCCGCCAGCACTCGAGAGCAGAGCGTGTGGCTGAATGTATTGCTATGTGGCTGCACACTCCGATCCGAGGGCCGGTGGCAGTGCTGGGTATTAACATGCGAGACTTAGCTGTGTTTCTCGCATGTGTGAAACCGGCCTTAAAGTGGCTAATTAGGTAGAAAAAAAGGTAGTGGTTGGAGCTAACCAAGCTTGTAAAACTAAAGTCCATGGGAGACAAAAACCGGTTGGTGCCATGTCTCCAGCTGGTGCAGCACAGGAACAATAGAAGGAAAAAAGAGGCAGAGCAGTTGTGACAACTTCTGGAGTGGACCCTCTGAGTCATGACACCAGCCCACCCAGGGTGAGCTGGCCTAGTGAGGACCACCCCCTATACAGGGAGTGTCAGGGGCAGGCCTCGGGGGGCAAGGTACCATGACTGCTGGGACCAGGTAGCCGGCTCACAGAAGACATGAGTGAGTGTGTCTAGCAAGGTGGTACAGGGAATACGCTGAATGCAGAAATGTGCAAAGCATGGACACAGGGGTATGCAGGGTAAGTGGTCTGTATAACCCCTTCCCCCTTTTATGACCTCTGCTTAACTCTGTGCATTTGGCCTGGGCAGTCACACCCCACTTTCACTCACACCTGATTGTCTTTAGCTGCACATATATTCACCACCATGGGTCTGCTCCAGACGTAGTCGGCTCCATCAATTTCAAAGTACTATTTTCTAAGTACTTTGAATTAGACTTGAATTGGACTGGAATTGACTGTAAGGTAGTTGACTATAACACCACAACAATGTTTCGCCTTCTTTTTACTATCACCCCCATACTACTCTATTTCTCCATAACTCCTGCAATCTCTCCACCCAGTAAGGAACTTGTCATTTCCCCTTCCATCCTTCCCAACCATCTCACCTCTTCATCACAACTGTTCCTCCACATACAATCCTTTTTCTCCAGACACATACGGCCACATCATGTCCTATCCTGCTCCCACCTTCTAATGCTCTGTCTACTACTACTTATTGCTGGCAACGTATCCCTTAATCCTGGCCCTCCTCAACACCTCCCTACACTCACTTCTACCACCCTGCCACGATCCTCTACACGTCTTCGCAACCATGATAACCTCATACCCATTCTTCCAGCCCCCACTCCCTCAACCCCCTTACCTGGATCCCTATGGAACGCACGCTCTGTCTGCAACAAGCTATCATTTATCCATGACCTCTTTATCACCAACAAACTCTCCTTTCTCGCCATCACTGAAACCTGGCTCACTCCCTCTGACACAGCCGCTCCAGCTGCACTTTCCTATGGCAGATTCCATCTCTCTCACACCCCTCGCCCCAGCAACAAACATGGTGGAGGAGTTGGCTTGCTCCTGTCTGATACCTGCTCCTTTACCGCAATTCCTTTGCCACCCTCCGCTACTCTTCCCTCATTCGAGGTGCACTCCGTCCGCATCTATTCCCCCTCCAACCTCCAACTGGCTGTCATCTACCGTTCCCCAGAACTAGCCATCTCCACCTTTCTCAACCACTTCACCACCTGGCTACTCCATTTCCTTTCTGCTGACATCCCCATCATCATCATGGGCGACTTCAACATCCCCATTGACACTTCCACCCTGGCTGCCTCTAAACTTCTATCACTCACGGTTTCCCTCGGCCTCACTCAATGGTCCTTTGCGGCCACTCTCAAAGATGGTCACACACTGGACCTTATCTTCACCTGTCTCTGTTCCCTCACTAATCTCAATAACTCACCCCTCCCCCTGTCTGACCACAACCTACTGACATTCTCCTCCCTCTCCTCTCCTACTGCACAACTGCCGCTCCATAAACTTGCTCACCCTCGCAGGAATCTCAAACACCTCAATTTACAATCACTCTCTGAATCCCTTCTCCCTCTAACAGACATTGCTTCCCTTCATGTCACAGATGCTGCTGCCACCTTTTATAACACCACAATAACAGCAACGCTTGATTCGGCTGCCTCCTCACGCAGAGCAAAACTCCAACAATCAACAGGCAGCCCTGGCTGACCAGCCTGACCAAAGAACTGAGAAGGGTTTCCAGAGCGGAGATGGAAGAAAACCCATTCTACTGAGCACTTCAACGCATACAAGCAGTCCCTTGCCAGCTTTAAGTCCACGCTTTCTGCAGAAAAACAAACTTACTTTGCATCTTTCATATCCTCCCTGTTGTCATGATCTCAGTGGGGGTTTGACTCGCACACGTGGGGTTAATGTCTGGAACCAGTGCTGATGACTGGCATTTCTGGGGTTAAAGGTTGTGATCCCGATACAGGCTTACCTGCACACCTGGGGCTATGATTGTGGCCTCTCCCTGGTTCTGGGAGAGGCTTCTTATAGCCTCAGGATGCTCCCATCCCTGTCAGTTATACTCTTGCCCTTGGCATAGTGTGGTGACCACTGAGTGTGTTTTTGCTGTGTTCTGGTTGCTTGATAATCTGTGTATGACTCGGTCTGTTCTATGGATATTGCTTTGGATTCTGCTTGGTACCTTCTATGTCTGTTTGGTTTTGACTGCTGCTTGGCCCTGACTATCCGCTCTGTCTCATCCTTGGTACGTTACGGCTATCTCTGTGTATGAACCCCGTTTTGCCTGACTCTGAGTAATTCTGTATAGTGTCTTTCCATCTTACTAAGCAGGACGCTAAGCCCCGCCCCCTTGCAGTCTCATGACCGTAGTTCCTGTGCCTGCTTGCTAAACTTCAGCATCCACAGGTCCTGTGCATCGGTACTTTCTGGCTGTACCTGACCCCGGTACCCCTACAGTGCGGGTGAGTCCCTGCTCAGCGGAGGCTGCACGCCGGCGCTGACAGGATCCTGACACTCAGGACACGCGCATTGGCTCAGTGAGCAAGTACAGTGCGGTGTTCCTGACACCTGTCTCACAATCCTAAACAGCTCTTCAACACTTTCAATTCTCTACTCCGTCTCACAGCACCTCCTCCCCCTCCTCTCATTTCTGCCAAAGACTTTGCCTTCTTCTTTAAGCAGAAGATCGACACGATCAGACAAAACTTTGGCCCGCAGCCCCCAATGCCCCTCTTGGCCGCTCAGCCCTGTTCTGCAAAAGCCAGCTTCTCCACCATGACAGAAGATCAGCTCTCCACCCTTCTGTCAAGATCACACCTCACCACTTGTGCCCTCGACCCACTCCCGTCTCACCTCATCCCTAACTTGGCCACAGTCCTCATCCCATCTCTAACACACCTTTTCAACCTTGAACTTACAAATGATGTCTTTTCCTCATCCTGCAAACATGCCTCAATCACCCCCATCCTCAAAAAGCCCTCCCTTGACAAATCCTCTGTGTCTAACTATCGCCCAATATCTCTTCTCCCTTACGCCTCAAAACTACTGGAACAGCATGTTATCTTGAACTGTCCTCCCACCTCTCCTCCTGTTCCCTCTTTGACCAGTTACAATCTGGCTTCTGACCGCATCACTCAACTGAAACTGCCCTAACTAAAGTCACTAACGACTTACTAACCGCCAAGAGCAAGCGACACTACTCTGTCCTCTTTCTCCTGGACCTGTCCTCTGCCTTCGACACCATAGACCATTCCCTCCTGCTACAGACTCTCTCATCTCTTGGCATCACAGACATGGCCCTATCCTGGATCTCAATCATACCTAACAGACCGAATATTTAGTGTCTCCCTCTCACACACCACCTCTTCACCTCGCCCCCTGTCTGTCGGTGTTCCCCAAGGCTCTGTCCTAGGACCCCTACTATTCTCCATCTAAACCTTCGGCATGGGACAGCTCATAGAATCCTACGGTTTGCAGTATCACCTCTATGCCGATGACATGCAGATCTACCTATCTGGACCCGACCTTGCCTCCTTACTAACTGAAATCCCACAATGTCTGTCTGCTATCTCCGCCTTCTTCTCTGCTCGCTTTCTCAAACTGAACATGGACAAAACAGAATTCATCATCTTTCCCCATCTTTCTCACTCTGCCTTTCCACCAGACCTATCCATCAATGTCAACGGCTGCTCTCTTTCCCCAGTCCCATATGCTCGGTGCCTAGGGGTGATCCTCGACTCTGCGCTCTCTTTGAAACCACATATCCAAGCCCTCGCCTCCTCCTGCCGCCTCAAACTCAAAAATATTTCCCGGATCCGCTCATTCTTCAACCACGAAACCACAAAAACACTAGTGCATGCTCTTATCATCTCCCACCTCGACTACTGCAACCTCCTACTCTCTGGCCTCCCCTCTAGCACTCTGGCTCTGCTCCAGTCCATCCTACACTCTGCTGACCGAATAATCCACCTGTCTCCCCACTATTCCCCAGCCTCCCCCCTATGCCAGGCCCTTCACTGGCTTCCTATCGCCAAGAGGCTCCAATTCAAAACCCTAACCATGACATACAAAGCCATCCACAACCTGTCTCCTCCATACATCTGTGACATGGTCTCTAGGTACCTACCCACACGCAACCTTCGATCATCTCAAAATCTCCTTCTCTACTCCCCCCTTATCTCTTCTTCCCACAACCGCATACAAGACTTCTCCCGTGCTTCCCCCATACTCTGGAACTCCCTGCCGCAACACACCAGACTCTCATCATCAAAGGAAACCTTCAAGAAGAACCTGAAGACCCACCTGTTCCGACAAGCCTACAGCCTGCAATGACCCTCTCCTACTGTATCCTCACCCATCCTTGCAGACTGTGAGCCCTCGCGGGCAGGGTCCCCTCTCCTTATGTACTTGTGTGTCCCTTGTCTTACACATGTTTACTATACTTGTCTATATTTTCCCTTTTCACATGTAAAGCACCATGGAATAAATGGCGCTATATAAATGCATAATAATAATAATAGTACAGGGCGTGAGCACGAGAGTACGGAAGGTTCAGGACAGTACAAGGCGAGTACACTGGAGTACTCTGAATACTGGATAGTGCAAGGTGTGTACACGAAAGCACATATGGCGCGCACAGAAAAGCACGCACGGGTGCGGGTGAAGCAGGGCGCGTGCAAGGGGCACTCCAAAATACAAGGCTAGACAGGGCTTGTGCTGGGAAGCACGCCTGAGTACAGGGTTAGACAGAGCGCGTGCTGGGTAGCACGCCTGTGAGCAAGGCAAAACAGAAGGTGTGCTAAGAAGCACGACAGGACACAAGACAGGAACTGTGTGTATGCTAAGGAGCATGACAGAGCACAGAACAGAGCGTGTGCTAAGGAGCATGGCAGAACACAAGGCAAAGACAGGGTGTGTGCTAAGAAGCACGACAGGGCAAAGTACAGGAGCAGCGCGTGTGCTTGGAAGCACGGCTGAGCACAGTACAGGGGACCTGAGTACAGGGAGCGACCGAGTCAGGACCAAGCAGGCTGAGCAGGGAAGCAGAGCAATAATCAGGCGCCTCCCACAGGAAGAAGCAGCCTGATATAGGGCAAGAGCACTGGGACTTCCGGGTCAGGTCCTCCAGGACCATAGAGTGGTGTGGCTGCAGACAGAGCAGAGAAGGGTGCAAGTGCATGCGAGAGGTGTGCGTGCGCACCCAATGGGATCCCCAAAGCGGCCCCAGCACCAGAAGCGGTGACGTTTGGCGAGGAGTCCCGGCACCGGGTGAGCGCGGCGTAACAGCAGTACTTCCAGCGACTCGTTAAAAGCCATAAAAGACAGGGCTAAAAAATGATGCATTCCTGGCTTTCAGGATACTCTTAATCATTGTATGGCAAGAATAACAATAGTCTATTTTTAAACTAGCCAGGAACAATCACAGAAACCTATGATTAATGAAAGATGCATAACAGGTGTGTAAAAAGAATGGACATATGAATCAATTGAAAGAGGTTACAATTCAAATAATAAAACTTCAATACATATAAAAAGTTCACTTTTGTAATTTATACCTCTAGGGCATTTGCTAACTAAATTTAATATTCAGTATGCCTCCAGTAACATAAGGCACTTTTGCCAACTGCTTCCTCCTAAGGGATAATGGACATTTTTTATTAAAAAAAAAATTAAAGTGTGACAGATCACCACCATGTTCAGCATGTTGGGGATGAGGATGCAGTGCTTGTCATGGTTGCATTACTTCTTGTCTGTGTGGGAAGTCGCAATGTAAACTTCTCATCTTCCTCCTCCTCCACCTCCTCTGCTGTACTATTCAGCAGCATATATCTGGCTCACACCAAGTGGGATCTACAACCTCAAAGTCACCCTCTCTATTCTCACACTCCTCACCCTGAGAGTTCACCTACTCCTCTTCCTGCCCTAACAACACAGTATAGTCCTCATGCACCTCTAGTATCTGAATCTCATCAGGATTACATCCATCCCTGGTGGTTAACGTCTGGTTTCTGCTCGGACCCTTCTTTGACCAACACCGGCCGATCCAACATGGCAAATGTTGGGCATCAGTGCAGATGCTTTCCTCCTCTGGATACTGTGATTCTTCAGAGCAGATCTCTGATGCCCATGGAATGGAATGTGTGAAGACCTCTGCAGAATTGCCCAGTCTATGTGCACCTCTGGCATCTCAGTCTCCTCAGAATCACCTCCACCCTTGGTGGTTAACGTCTTGTGACGAGGGTCTGGATTCTGCTCTGACCCTACTTGGTCCGGCCCCGGATCCAACATGAAAAATTTTGGGCATCTGTGCAGATGCTTTCCTTCTCAGGATTCTACGATTCTTCATAGCAGACCTCTGATGCCCATAGAATACAATGTGTAAACAGCACTTGAGAATGGAACATCTGAGGCTGCCCACAGTCAGTTGAGCATTTGTAAATTTTTGACTCGGGTGAAACAAGGGAGATTGGGTTGCCATCTCTGAAGACTGTACTGTATGTGATGTTAAGGTGGAGGAAGAGGAGGAGAAGCCACTGGATGCAGCGCTTGCGATCCACTCAAGCACATGCTCTTTCTGAGCCTCATCTACAATGCGTACTACTGTGTGGCTATCAAATGAAGGGAGCTGGGTCGCCCTCGCTGGCTTCACCCAGGGCTGTGGGGTACTCGGTACCGGGCCGGTGTCAGGGGGATGATGTGTCACAGCAGCGGTGACCCGGTCCGTGGCCCTGGGGCCCAAAATCAATGGCGGTGATGTTTGTAATGTAGTTTATAAGGAAAGTTTGTGACGCCACCTGTGGTGTTTGGCAAGTAAGATGTTAGCCAACGCTGCGTGCTGATCCTCTGGGGTTGATGGTGTGTCGCAGCTTAGATGGTGTAGCTCCCCAGAGGCGAAGCTGTAACCCCAGGGCAGTGTATAGGTGGTTGGCACGGGGTTGTAGCAGTGCCGACAGGGTAGAAAGCAGACACGACACAGCGGGGTGCAATTTCTGTACCTTTACTTGATAACTGCAGTCCAGAGTCCTGATTACAGATGGTATTGCAGCAGGCTACCCTGGAAGCAACTCAGGGATTCTCTCTCAAAGACGGGCTGCGCAGTCTCCTTCCTAGCGCTTGTGTATTGTGAAGCACTCCAGTACTCAGTTACTCTGAAGTTCCTCCTGTCAGATGTTCCTAGAACTCCTCTTGCACGGCAGACAGCTGTAGCCTCTCTCTCTCTGGGACTCCTCTCTATCTGAATCCCCAGCTCTCTATCCGTTCGCTGTTGTGCCTCAAGTCTTAGTTGGGAGTAGGGCATTTACAGCCTCCTACTCCTCTGGTATCTGTGGCAGGACCGTTAGTATCCGTACCACTGTGGAGACCAGACTCCAGTTCTTTGCGCTCTCAAGCTGAGGGAGCTCGCTTTCCACAGCTCAACCTCCAGCTTCTCATTCCACGTCTGCACACTTAACCTTCCGCAGACTAACTAACTCCCCTTCCTCCTGGCCCACAGAGAGCACTCCTCCCCTGAATCCTGGGTCAGAGCTCCCCCTGCTGGCCAGGAGTGGAACTGTGTTGCATGTATGGATTGACTGTGAGAGAGACCCATCATTGCTTCCAAGCCTGGCATTACCCTCCCCTGGAGGAAGGCAAAGCCAGTGTGGCGGATATACTCCTGGGGGCGCCACATTCCCCCCTAATGAAAGTCAGCACTCCTGGGCTGAACAAAGAAAAACATGAATAACATATAAACATTTAGACAATAATAATTTGTACAAGATTGAAAAGGAAAAATGTGCAAAAACCATGTGATTCCAAAAATGGTCCTATGATGTTAAGTCCTGCATCAATGTCCATGGTACATTCCTGGGCAAATGGTAACTTATACAGTATATACAGAAAGTTTTTGACCACACACAAGTCCTGTGGTTCAGTGTCCATAAAAGTAAAAAGGGAACTCTTACAGGTTACCTGTAGGCACAAAACTTGGAAAACAGTTACATATTTACATTTCAACAGTTTCAAGATGTACATTTACTTTATATGCGGAACCTAACTGGTAGTACTCCCTGTGTGGTACGAGTAGATCTGCATAACACTGGTGCTGTAGTGTGTGAGGTACTGGGTACACTACTAGGGATTCTACCTGGCACAGGGATATGTGATTGACTAGTGACTCTTGGACTCACCAGAGGCACAACAGGTTCACCACTGGCAGGGTGAGGGTTCTCTCGCTCCACTGCTGGTGTGGCTTCTGCTACCTGATTTTCCTGATCCTCCCAAGTCACATCCTCCTGTGCTTCCACTTGGGGAAATAACAACACTGGTACCACTATTGCATCATTAATTCTAGTCCAATTTGCAGGGAATTCCCCAAGCACTGTGCTGACCTTCTCTTCTGCCTCTATGGGTTGGAGGTTATCTGATTCTTCTTTTCTCTCTTTTAACTGCTCAGGGCACAACTTCAAATGATCCCTGGATACCGCTGCTGAGGTCTCTCCTCCATCTTTACTAACAAGGCAAACTTTAGCATTATCAAAGGTTGAGGGCAGAATGGTATAAGGTTCAGCCTCCCATTGATCATCCAGCTTGTGCAACTTCCTCTTACTTTTGATGACTAGTTCTCCCGGCAAAAAGAGGACAGCAGGTGCATTCTGATTGTAAAGTTTCTCCTGCTTTTGCCTTGCCTGGGCCAGACTCTTCTCCACACACTCCTGTACTCTTCTGTACTGCTGCTGCCTCTCCTTGTCCCAGTCAGCATCAGGCGACGTGGCCTCCGGCGTGAGGACTCCCATGTCCAAATCCACAGGCAGCCTACCCGGTCTTAATCTCATCAGGTATGCTGGAGTACAGTTGGTAGAGTTCACGGGAATATGGTTGTAGATGTCTACCAGATCTGGCAACTTCTCAGGCCTCAGATTCCTCTCCTCCAAGGGCAGCATCTTCAGCAGGTCAATCACCACCTGGTTCATCTTCTCGCACATGCCATTGGTCTGTGGGTGATAAGGTGTTGTCCGGATCTTCTTACAACCATACAAGTTGCAGAACTCATGGAACACTTCTGCCTCGAAAGCTGGACCCTGATCTGTGAGTACTCTCTCAGGATACCCATGTGGCCTACAGAAGTGCTGCCGAAAAGCTCTGGCTGCTGTCCTGGCAGTGAGATCTTTGACAGGAACAACTACCAGGAATCTTAAGTAGTGATCCACAATGGTAAGAGCATAGCTGTAGCCCGACCGGCTTGGAACCAGCTTCACATGGTCCAGGGCTACCAACTCTAGGGGCTGTTTGGTGATGATTGGTTGCAGGGGAGCTCTCTGGCTGTCTCGATCCTTTCTGTGCAGGTTACACCGTCCACACTCCCGGCACCACCTCTCAATGGCTTTCCTCATACCAGCCCAGTAAAACCTCTGTCGGAGCAATGCTTCCAACTTCTTCCATCCGAAGTGTCCGCTCCCTGGTGGTATGCTTCCAGGACCATTGATGCCTCTCTCTTTGGGACTATTACCTGCCAGACCAGTTCATGCGTGCGGGCATTGATACTCCTCCGACACAGCTTCCCTTCGTAAATAAACAGCCGGCCTCTCTCCTTCCACAGCTGCTGGGTTTCTTCAGGAGCATCCGACTCCAGATGTGAGTCAGCTCGTATCAACAGCTCTTTCACCAGGCGGACTGCAGGGTCACTATCTTGCGTTTCTGCCCAGTCATGATGGGGCAAAGGATTCAGGGTGACCTCCTTCAAGCCAGACCATCTGTCTCTCACTCCTTGAGCACGTTGGGCTGCCAGTGGCCTGTGGAAGGGAGGTAGCTCTCTCTCTTCAAGAGCCTCAGGGTCTTCTCCTGCATCTGGTAGGTTTGGCATCCTGGACAGCGCATCAGCATTGGCATCCTTGTGCCCTGCTCGGTACTTGATAGTGAACTCGTAATTGGACAGCCGAGCCATCCATCGCTGCTCCAGTGCACCTAGCTTTGCAGTGTCCAAGTGGGTCAACGGATTGTTGTCCATGAAGATAGTAAACTTGGCAGAGGCTAGGTAATGCTTGAATCTTTCGGTGACAGCCCAGACTATGGCAAGGAACTCCAACTTGAAAGAACTGTAGTTATCAGGGTTCCTTTCGGTGGGAAGCAACTTCCTGCTGGCGTAGGAGATCACTCTTTCTTTTCCATTCTGTACCTGAGACAGTACCGCTCCTAGTCCCACATTGCTGGAATCTGTGTACAGCACAAAGGGTTTCTCATAATCTGGGTAGGCCAAAACTTTGTCACCGGTGAGAGCCATCTTCAACCTGGTGAAGGACCTCTCCAACTGTTCGGTTCATTCAAAGGTGGAATTTTTCTGCTTGTTCTTCTTGGACTGCCCCACCAGAAGGTTTTGCATAGGGGTGGCTAGTTCAGTAAAGCCCTTGATGAATCTTCGGTAGTAGCCTACCAGTCCAAGGAATTGGCGCACTTCATGAAGGCTGCTGAGCTTCGGCCAGTCCCTGATAACCGTGACCTTGTCAGGATCTGGTGCCACACCTTCTGCACTGACCACATGACCGAGGTACTGTACCTTGGGCTTCAGGAGGTGGCATTTTGAGGGCTTCACCTTCAGGCCAAAATTGGACAAAGCATCAAACACTTCAGCCAGATGCTCTTCATAGGTTTTGGATAAAACAATGACATCATCCAGGTACAGCAGGACCGTTTCAAAGTTCATGTGTCCCAGGCAGCACTCCATCAGCCATTGAAATGTCCCGGGAGCAGTGCAGAGCCCAAATGGCATATAATTGAACTCACAGAGACCCATTGGAGTGGTAAATGCGGTTTTCTACTTATCTGCCTCTGCCACGGGAACCTGCCAATACCCACTGGTGAAATCCAAGGTGGAAAAGTAATTAGCAGTTTTAAGTGCAGCTGCGAATTCCTCAATCCTAGGTAATGGGTAGGCATCTTTATGTGTAATGCTGTTAATCTTCCTGTAATCAACACAAATTCTCATGGTACCATCCTTTTTCTTTACAAAAACTATTGGAGCTGCCCAGGGGCTACAACTGTCTCTGATAACCCCAGCCTCCTTCATCTCCCTCAACATACTCTTAGCACACTGTTACTGTGTTGGGGGTATAGGTCTGTACCTCTCCTTTATGGGTGGATGGTCTCCCGTGGGGATATGATGTTGGACCCCTTCTGCCTGCCCAAAATCTAGTGGGTGTTTGCTGAATACCCGCTCATACTCTTGTGTCACTCTGTAGACCCCATTTCTCTGGTATGAAGGTGTAGAGTCAGTTCCCACCTGCAGTTGCTGGCACCACTCCTCTGGCTGCTTAACAGAACCATTGTCCTCCCCCCTGATCGGATGAGACTAAAGGCTCTGCTGCCTGCAAAGAGTTGTTGTTAACGGTGAGCAGCTTAGCAACTGTGGCGTACCGAGGTATCGTGGCTTCCTCTTCCCCACAATTCAGAAGACGTACAGGTACTTTCCCTTTCATGACATCAACCACCCCTCTGGCTGTCAGGACAGTGGGCCTACTTTCGGAGTATACTGGTTCTACCAATGCCTGGTAATCTCTCCCTCTAAGACCTATAGCTACCCAACACCATACCAACATTTCACATCTGGGGGGTATTGCAATGGGGAAGGTATCACTCACTCTGACGCTGCCAATCTCTCCGCCAGAGAGTTCCACCTGTTGTCTTGGCATCAGGGCTCGGATATCCTTCTGCAGGACTTTTTGTTCTCCAGAACCAGCAGTCTCAGCCACCTGTTGCAACAAGACAATAACGTCGGACAGACAGTTTTCAATTACATTTGTACCAAGAGTCATCATAGGGTTACATTCACGTCTATCAATATCAACAATTATCAGACTTTGAGACTTTAATTCCACCCTCCCCACTTTAACAGTAATCTCCTTACATCCAATCTGCGGTAAGGTCTGACCATTACTAGCAACTACTGTCAGTTCATCAGTGGGACCACGGGTGAGTTCAGAATCAGCCCAATACCTCTTGTAAAGAGTATAGGGCATGGTGGTCACCTGGGAGCCAGTGTCCAGCAAAGCGTTCATGGGGATACCATCAATCACCACAGGAAGGATTGGTCTCCCTCCCACATACTTGGCTCTCCAGTTCCTTGGGCCTGGGGATCCTACTCCTGGGGGTTGGCCCTCTGCCCCAGGGGTTGCTCGTTTAAAGGACAATACCTTGCAAGATGACCTGCCTTGTGACAGCGACGACAGATGGGACGTCTGTCCTGGTCATAGCGATCGTTGTTCCTTCCTCGAAGTGGCGGGGCTCTCCTCTTCCAGAGCCACTGGACATCCTCTGGACTGGAAGCAAGCTGAATCTTGTCTTTGGAGGACACCTTTAGGGACTGCACGATTTTGGTGAGTGCAGCCATTCCTTTGGTGAACTCCTGGACCTGTAGACGTAGCTCCTCAGTTGGATCTTTGTCCAGAGTCTGTGCATCGGCCTCCACCAGGATGGAAGGAAAGGATGTTGCATCCTGATGATAGGTGATCGCTGGGCATCTAGGGGGCGCTGGGCGGCTGTCAGTGGATTCCTGCAGTACCCGGATAGCCCTGTCCTTAAATTCAGCAAAGTCCAGATCAGGGTTTTGCAGGGTTATTATACGCAACTGTCCTCGGTGGGTACTGGACAGGAGTCCTTCAATGAACTGCTCCTTCAACAGTTTATCTTCTTCCTTTACGCTGTCAGGATCAACTTGCTTAACTGCTCGCAGCGCCTCCTGCAGGTTGAGAGCATAGTCCCTGATGCTGTCCTGTGCCCTCTGCTTGCAGCCAAAGAACCTCATCTTAATTTCAGCAGCAGTGCGCGTGTCAAAAGTGCTCTTCAACTTGGCCAGGACCTTTACAACAGTCTCTTTATCAGTGTCCTGCCAGACTTTCACTTCTCTCAGCGCTGCACCCGTGAGCTGTCCAATCAGGATATTTACTTTCTGGCTTTCAGACAGGAGGTAAACTTTAAACAAGCTGAACAGTCTCTCTTTAAACTCACTCAGGGTATGTGACTCACCCGAGTACTGTGGCAGCCAGGCCGCTCCCGGTAAGTAGGGCATAGACAGCGGCATAATGGGGACCACTGCGGTAGGTGCTCCTCCTTGCAGTGCTGCGGGGTTGGCGGCGGCATCCACCGCTGCATCACCTTGTGGCGCGGACATCTCCTCCCCCCCAAGTTAACGTTAGCCAGGGCTGGGGGTTGTGTGAGCTCACATCGGCCGCTTCACAGGCCCGATGCTCCGGGCTGTAGGCCTCAGCTCCTCCTCTTCTCGCGCGCTCTTCTCTCTTCCCGCGCGGCACTTCACTGCTTCACGCTCTGTGGCAAGTTCCGCCCACGAAGGCCTGCCTCTTTCTTCCCGCACGCGCCAAGCAGCGCGGCAATGGCGGCAACTTGCGCCAAATTTCACACAGTCTTTAAACACAGTCTATGGCACACAGGACCAAGGGATACCGGGCTCCGCCATCCTGTTCATGATGCCAAAATTGGGTCGCCCTCGCTGGCTTCACCCAGGGCTGTGGGGTACTCGGTACCGGGCCGGCGTCAGGGGGATGATGTGTCACAGCAGCGGTAACCCGGTCCGTGGCCCTGGGGCCCAATATCAATGGCGGTGATGTTTGTAATGTAGTTTATAAGGAAAGTTTGTGACGCCACCTGTGGTGTTTGGCAAGTAAGATGTTAGCCAACGCTGCGCGCAGATCCTCAGGGGTTGATGGTGTGTCGCAGCTTAGATGGTGTAGCTCCCCACAGGCGAAGCTGTAACCCCAGGGCAGTGTATAGGTGCCGACAGGGTAGGAAGCAGACACGACACAGCGGGGTGCAATTTCTGTACCTTTACTTGATAACTGCAGTCCAGGGTCCTGATTACAGATGGTATTGGAGCAGGCTAGCCTGGAAGCAACTCAGGGATTCTCTCTCACAGACGGGCTGTGCAGTCTCCTTCCTAGCGCTTGTGTAGTGTGAAGCACTCCAGTACTCAGTTACTCTGAAGTTCCTCCTGTCAGATGTTCCTAGAACTCCACTTGCACGGCAGACAGTTGTAGCCTCTCTCTCTCTGGGACTCCTCTCTCTCTGAATTCCCGGCTCTCTATCCGTTCGCTGTTGTGCCTCAAGTCTTAGTTGGGAGTAGCGCATTTACAGCCTCCTACTCCTCTGGTATCTGTGGCAGGACCGTTAGTATCCGTACCACCATGGAGACCAGACTCCAGTTCTTTGCGCTCTCAAGCTGAGGGAGCTTGCCTTCCGCAGCTCAACCTCCAGCTTCTCATTCCACGTCTGCACACTTCACCTTCTGCAGACTAACTGACTCCCCTTCCTCCTGGCCCACAGAGAGCACTCCTCCCCTGAATCCTGGGTCAGAGCTCCCCCTGCTGGCCAGGAGTGGAACTGTGTTGCATGTATGGATTGACTGTGAGAGAGACCCATCATTGCCTCCAAGCCTGGCATTACCCTCCCCTGGAGGAAGGCAAAGCCAGTGTTGCGGCCATACTCCTGGGGGCACCACAGAGCCGAGTAGGCCGGCCAGTAACAGATGTTGTCAGTGGTCTTTGCATAGGATGAAACAGTGTTTATACAGTGGAGCTTTCATTCACATTAATACCTAGCCCACGTACATGTTGAACACCAAGCCTTCCACCACGCACTCGATTTTTCTCACTCATGTTGTAAGTAGCCTTCACCTCTTGTACCCTGCTGTTTCACAACCATAGGCCCACAGCTGTCAATCACCAGTCACTAAATGAACAATCACTGTTTATTTTCTTAAATAATGTGCCTTAGTAACAGAGCTATGCCTTATGAAAAATTGGTCCGTTTTTCTCGACCGAGAATCACGGAAGAGTTCTCCTTATGGTCATACGTGTGTAATCCGTTTGCAATGCAATTTCCTCACATCTATGTATCCTTATGACATCCAGATGCAATCCGTATGCAATATGCAATTTTAACATGCGCTTTTACATACAGCAGTTCTTTGTCCTTTACACATCGTTTTAAAATGAAATATTCTTCAAAACACACACACACATATATATATATATATATATGTCAAAGCAGTTAAGCTCAGCTGCGAGAGCAGCTTCAGTGATGTCACTGCTATTCATTGAAGATGTTCTCGCAAGTATAAGCACCTAATTTTGCCACTGAAAACTGGGTAAGCTTATTGACTCGAGTATAGGCCGGGTATGCATTGTCCCCTCATCCCTGTCCTGCTCTGTGTGGCTCCCCCCGTCCTGTCCTATTCTGTGTGGCTCCCCCATCCTGTCCTGCTCTGTGTGGCTCCCACCATCCTGTTCTGCTCTGTGTGGCTTCCCCCATCCTGTCCTGCATGCATATTCATTACCTTAATGAGCAATACCATGTGACCTTAGCACAGGAAGTGCTGCCACACTGGGACAACCGAGATGCAGGGACGTTCATCGATGGTGCGAGGAGGGTGAGTATGATGTCACAGCCAACAGCTCCTGCAGCTGCTCCGCCGCTGGCTTTCTGGACAATGACTTGTGTATGAGCCGAGGGGTCGTTTTCAGCACAAAAAAATGTGCTGAAAATCTCGGCTTATACACGAGTATATACGGTATATATCTATTGTTTTCTAACCTGTCAGTTTGATTTTACTGTACACTGCACAAGCATTGCGGGCTTTTCAAAGGACACTGGTGCATATTTCTCGCAAGTCACATGGATGGTCCGTGTGGTGTGTGCGATTTTTTCTCGCACCCATACTTTCATTGGCGAGACTCGGCCGATACACGCCTACAATCGCAACATGCTGCGTTTGGCTCGCATGTATAATATAGCCGAGAAAAAAAAACAGTGATGGGAGCTTCCCCATAGATTAACAGCGGTCCAAGTGCTATGCAATGTTTTATCTCACAGCACTCATCCGTATTCCTTGATAGTGTGACTCCTGCCTTACATGGAAATCTGGACTGCTGATTTGCCACTAAAGCACAGTTTTAGGACAAATGATTTGGAGTAGGTAATTGGACCTCGTGGCTGCACCACTATATTTGGTCTACAGAATTTTACGTGGAAATCTGTCCTTCTGATTTGCAGCTAAAACAGTTTTATCACCAACGATTTGGAGTAGCTAATTGGGCCTCGTGGCTGCACCACTATATTAGGCTTAACAATTTTTAAGTGGAAATCTGGCCTTCTGATTTGCCACTGAAAAACAGTTTTAGCACAAACGATTTGGAGTAGATAAGTAAGTCTTGTGGCTGCAACATTTTATTAGGCCTAGCAATTGTTACATGCAAATCTGGCCTTCTGATTTGCCACTGAAACACATGTTATAAGAAGGACTGGATCGGGTGCAGCTTTTCTGTGACAAATCTGGAACTGTCGGGGCAGTCACCTATGTTGCACGGGGGAAAGCTTAAGGCCCTAGACCAACCTTTGCACTCAGAGGTAGGGGGTGCGGCTAAGCTAAAAAATCCATTGCAAGTGGAAAACCAGTCAATCTTGGCGGGAACGTACAGCATGCAGGAGGACAGTGTCAGCACTCCGACCTCTGAACAGGCCTAAGTGTGAGCAGCCGCAGATCCACGACTAGAGACTGTACACAGAGACACCGCTGACAGCGCTGACACTGCTGACCGTGAGTGACAAGGTCAAGGTCAGAGCATGGATATGTGCACATACTGGCAGGGAAGCCGGGTGACCCGCTGTGAATTGTTTCCTGATAAGCCCACAGTTAATCGCCGGGTATCCCTATACTTTGCCAGAGTAAAAGACTTTAACCTTGCCTGGTTTTCACCTTCCAGACCCAGGACCCCCGTTGGGACCAAGAGGAATCACCGCCACCAGTATCCAGGACGCCATCTTCTCCAGGACTACACCAGACCCCATTATGCGCCACGGCCTTGGTGCCATCACCTGTATCCAGGAATCCAACTTCTGAAGTTGTCGGACTGATAAGTCTAATACCCCTGAACACTTTGCCTTATTTACCATCACCTGTTTTTCCCCAGTCCCAAATTCCCTCCTTAATTCAACTCTACCTCATCTTCTCCCTGTGTGGAGTATCCTCTGTTAAATTAAACCCCATGTTAACCCTTGCTCTGCCTCCGATCCTGCGTTACCTGCAATTTCTACACAGAGTTTTGGCATAAGTGAATTGAAGTAGCTAATTGGACCTCATGGTAGCACCAATATATTAGGCCTAACAATTTTGAAGTGGAAATCTGGCCTTCTGATTTGCCACTGAAATGCAGTTTTAGCACAAACAATTTGGAGTAGTTAATTGGGCCTCGTGACAGTCAGGAGTCTGGAGGGTGAATTAGCTGCTCCAAATCTTTTGTGATAAAACTGTGTTTCAGAAACAAATCAGAAGGCTAGATATCCCCTTAAATATCTTTAAGCCTAATATTGAGGTGCAACGTGGAGGGCCAAATAGCTACTCCAAGTTGTTTGTGATTAAACTGTGTTTTAATGGGAAATCAGAAGACCAGATTTCTACTTAAAAATCATTAGGCCTAATTTTGGGTTGCAGCCAATTAACTACTCCATATAGTTTGTGATAAAACTGTGTTTCAGTAGCAAATCAGAAGGCCAGGTTTCCATTTCAAAATCGTTAGGCCTAATATTGGGATGCAGTCTGGAGGGACAATTAGCTAATTCAAATCATTTGTGATAAAACTTTGTTTCAAATCAGAAGACCAGATTTCCACTTAAAAATCATTAGGAATAACAGTGTTGTTCAGGCACACTATCTAGGAAAATAAATATTGATTGTTTATTTAGTGACAGGTGACTGACAGATGTGGGACTAAGGTTGTGAAACAGCAGGTTACTAAGTTACTTACAACATGAGTGCAAAAAGTGAGGTATTGGTGGAAGGGGGAAAAGGCTTGATGTTCGACGTGTACATGGGTTACATGTTAATGTTCACGAAAGCTCAACTGAGCAAACACCATCTCGTTCTGTCTAGGGATGAGCTTTCAGATATTGAAATATCAGAAATCGGCCCAATATTTGCGGTCAGACTTCAGATTTCCGATTCCGATATTTTTTTCACATCGGAAATCGGAAATCCCTACTAACCATAAGCATAACCCTAAACCCTAACCCTGCTAATCCTAACCCCTAACCATAACCCTACTAACTATAAGCATATCCTTAACCGTAAACCCTGACTCTACTAATCCTAACTAACCCTAACCCCAGCCATTACCCAAACCCTAACCCCTAATCCTTAACCCAACCCTAACCCTAACCCCTAACACTAACCCTACTAACCCTAACCCCTAACCCTTAACCTTACCCTAACTAACCCTAACCCCTAACCCTAACCCTACTAACTATAAACATAACCCTAACCGTAAACCCTGACTCTACTAATCCTAACTAATCCTAACCCCTAACCCTTACCCTAACCCCTAATCCTTAACCTAACCCTAACCCTAACTAACCCTAACCCCTAACCCTAACCCTACTAACCCTAACCCCTAACCCTTAACCTAACCATAACCCTAACTAACCCTAACCCTACAAACCATAACCATACAAACCCTAACCCTACAAACCCTAACCCTTAACCTAACCCTAACTAACCCTAACCCCTAATCCTTACCCTAACACTACAAACACTAACCCGACAAACCCTAACCCCTAACCCGCAACCTAACCCTAACTAACCCTAATCCCTAATCCTTACCCTAGCCCTACAAACCCTACCACAACAAACCCTAACCCTACAAACCCTAACCCTAACCCCTAACCCTAACTAACCCTAACCCCTAATCTTTACCCTAACCCTACTAACTCTAACCTTAACCCCTAACCCTTACCCTAACCCTAACTGTTGTGAGCTCATTTTCTCGTTCACCTTTGATGTCCGATGAACTCCCTCTGCTGGTGAAAGGAGGTGGTGAAACTGATTTGGATGGGATAAACCTGTCACCTGAACAGGTGGATTGCGATTGGACATCCGGAATCTCTGAGTGTATATAAGGCAGCTGACGCCCTGTAGGGTTGCTGGTGATTTCTCTGCTCTGAGCTCTGGCATCCAGTTCAGTTCCTGCCTTCTAAAGCTAAGTTTTGCTCTGTTATTGTTCCATGAGATTTTGTCTGATTTGCTTAGTTTTGTGATCTGCCAGCCCCGGCTGGGGCTGTGCTGAATTTCCATTTTTGTCCCTGATCGGTTAAATCTCTTTTGCTCTGTCTTCGGAATATATTGGAGTGCTGAAATAGGGATTTTGAAGTCTAGTGACTTCAGGGCCGTTTTTCCTATCAGACGTGTTGGGACATTTTTGGTAGGGTTTTTGCAGATTGCAGCCAGCATCTTTTCTGTCCTTTCCTATCTAGTTAGTTGGGTCCCATCGTTTGCTCTGCCTGTCTTTCTGTCTGTGTTTGTGTTTTCATCTGTTTTCACCGACAATACATATTGGGGGCTGTCTATTGCTTTGGGGTCTGCTCTGGGGCAGTTTAGATTTCCCTTTTCTTTCTTTAGGCTTATTTAGTTCTCCGGCTGTGAAGAGGCGTCTAGGACCACCGTAGGAATGCTCCACAGCTACTGCTAGCTGTTGTGAATAGAATCAGGGGTCTGCAATCCGCTAGTTACCAACCTATCCGGCTTTCTGGACTTAGCTTGCATTTTTGTTTTTTCCTCCTCCGGTGACTCATTCATAACACCTAACCCTACTAACCCTAACCCTAACTAACCCTACCCGTAACCCTACTAACTATAAGCATAACCCTAAACGTAAACCCTGACTCTACTAACCCTAACTAACCCTAACCCTACAAACCCTAACCCTACAAACCCTAACCCCTAACCTAACCCTAACTAACCCTAACCCCTAACCCTACTAACTAGAGTTGAGCGAAACGGGTCGAAAAAATTAAAAAGTCGCCGACTTTTGGCAAAGTCGGGTTTCATGAAACGAAACCCGACCCTACGATGAGGTCGGCCACGAGGTCGGCGACTTACGCACCAAAGTCGCGTTTCAAAAGTTTGTTTTGCGCTCTTTTTCAGCCAATCAGGATCCACGGACACTGTGGGCAACGTGATGACATAGGCACGGGTCACCACCATCTTTCAGTAGGGCATGCAAGTGATTGGCTTGCTTTGGTGGGCGTCACAGGGGGTATAAAAGGGCGTGCACGCCGACCGCCATCTTACTTCTGCCGATCTTAGCATAGGGAGAGGTTGCTGCTGATTCTGTAGGGAGAGCGTTAGGCAGGGAAGAAGACAGAAAAACTGCTTCTGCTGCTAGCGATTTGGCCTGCACAACACACCAGTCACTGTGTGTGCAGTGCAAGGGGAGGCTATATAGTGGTGTATCAGTGGTGTTGGTTGTTGGGCTGCCTTCTAAGGCTTCCTGACATTCCTGCACTGCTGTTTACCCACTGCTCCGCAAACTGCTTTTTTAAAAGCAATCCAATCTCCCTTATCCTCTAGTCACTTTGGTCACAGCTGCGCCATCGAGCCTGTCACATAGCGCTCAGATATTCATTGGGCCTCAAACTGCTTTATTAAAAGCAAGCCAAATTTTTTTTTTTTGTCCTGCTGAGAAGAAAAAAAAACTGCTTCTGCTGCTGATAGCAATTTGGCCTGCACAACACATCAGTCACTGTGTGTGCAGTGCAAGGGGAGGCTATATTGTGGTGTATCAGTAGTGTTGGTTGTTGGGCTGCCTTTTAAGGCTTCCTGACAGGCTGGCATTGCTGTTTACCCACTGCTCCGCAAACTGATTTTTTAAAAGCAATCCAATCTCCCTTATCCTCTAGTCACTTTGGTCACAGCTGTGCCATCGAGCCTGTCACATAGCGCTCAGATATTCATTGGGCCTCACACAATCCAAAAGTGTCCAGTGTCCAAAAGTGTGTGCAGAGATTCAAAATCTCACTTATCCTCTAGTCACTTAGGTCACAGCTGTGCCATCGAGCCTGTCTCATAGTGCTCAGATATTCATTGGGCCTCACACAATCCAAAAGTGTCCAGTGTCCAAAAGTGTGTGCAGAGATTCAAAATCTCCCTTATCCTCTAGTCACTTAGGTCACATCTGTGCCATCGAGCCTGTCACATAGCGCTCAGATATTTATTGGGCCTCACACAATCCAAAAGTGTCCAGTGTCCAAAAGTGTGTGCAGAGATTCAAAATCTCACTTATCCTCTAGTCACTTAGGTCACAGCTGTGCCATCGAGCCTGTCACATAGCGCTCAGATATCAGTGGGCCTCACATAATCCAAAAGTGTACAGTGTCCAAAAGTGTGTGCAGAGATTCAAAATCTCACTTATCCTCTAGTCACTTAGGTCACAGCTGTGCCATTGAGCCTGTCACATAGCGCTCAGATATCAGTGGGCCTCACATAATCCAAAAGTGTACAGTGTCCAAAAGTGTGTGCAGAGATTCAAAATCTCACTTATCCTCTAGTCACTTAGGTCACAGCTGTGCCATCGAGCCTGTCACATAGCGCTCAGATATCAGTGGGCCTCACACAATCCAAAAGTGTCCAGTGTCCAAAAGTGTGTGCAGAGATTCAAAATCTCACTTATCCTCTAGTCACTTAGGTCACAGCTGTGCCATCGAGCCTGTCACATAGCGCTCAGCTATTCATTGGGCCTCACACAATCCAAAAGTGTCCAGTGTCCAAAAGTGTGTGCAGAGATTCAAAATCTCACTTATCCTCGTGTCACTTAGGTCACAGCTGTGCCATCGAGCCTGTCTCATAGTGCTCAGATATTCATTGGGCCTCACACAATCCAAAAGTGTCCAGTGTCCAAAAGTGTGTGCAGAGATTCAAAATCTCCCTTATCCTCTAGTCACTTAGGTCACAGCTGTGCCATCGAGCCTGTCACATAGCGCTCAGATATTCATTGGGCCTCACACAATCCAAAAGTGTCCAGTGTCCAAAAGTGTGTGCAGAGATTCAAAATCTCACTTATCCTCTAGTCACTTAGGTCACAGCTGTGCCATCGAGCCTGTCACATAGCGCTCAGATATCAGTGGGCCTCACACAATCCAAAAGTGTACAGTGTCCAAAAGTGTGTGCAGAGATTCAAAATCTCACTTATCCTCTAGTCACTTAGGTCACAGCTGTGCCATCGAGCCTGTCACATAGCGCTCAGATATCAGTGGGCCTCACACAATCCAAAAGTGTCCAGTGTTCAAAAGTGTGTGCAGAGATTCAAAATCTCACTTATCCTCTAGTCACTTAGGTCACAGCTGTGCCATCGAGCCTGTCACATAGCGCTCAGCTATTCATTGGGCCTCACACAATCCAAAAGTGTCCAGTGTCCAAAAGTGTGTGCAGAGATTCAAAATCTCACTTATCCTCATGTCACTTAGGTCACAGCTGTGCCATCGAGCCTGTCTCATAGTGCTCAGATATTCATTGGGCCTCACACAATCCAAAAGTGTCCAGTGTCCAAAAGTGTGTGCAGAGATTCAAAATCTCCCTTATCCTCTAGTCACTTAGGTCACAGCTGTGCCATCGAGCCTGTCACATAGCGCTCAGATATTCATTGGGCCTCACACAATCCAAAAGTGTCCAGTGTCCAAAAGTGTGTGCAGAGATTCAAAATCTCACTTATCCTCTAGTCACTTAGGTCACAGCTGTGCCATCGAGCCTGTCACATAGCGCTCAGATATCAGTGGGCCTCACACAATCCAAAAGTGTCCAGTGTCCAAAAGTGTGTGCAGAGATTCAAAATCTCACTTATCCTCTAGTCACTTAGGTCACAGCTGTGCCATCGAGCCTGTCACATAGCGCTCAGATATCAGTGGGCCTCACACAATCCAAAAGTGTCCAGTGTCCAAAAGTGTGTGCAGAGATTCAAAATCTCACTTATCCTCTAGTCACTTAGGTCACAGCTGTGCCATCGAGCCTGTCACATAGCGCTCAGATATCAGTGGGCCTCACACAATCCAAAAGTGTCCAGTGTCCAAAAGTGTGTGCAGAGATTCAAAATCTCACTTATCCTCTAGTCACTTAGGTCACAGCTGTGCCATCGAGCCTGTCACATAGCGCTCAGATATCAGTGGGCCTCACACAATCCAAAAGTGTACAGTGTCCAAAAGTGTGTGCAGAGATTCAAAATCTCACTTATCCTCTAGTCACTTAGGTCACAGCTGTGCCATCGAGCCTGTCACATAGCGCTCAGATATCAGTGGGCCTCACACAATCCAAAAGTGTCCAGTGTCCAAAAGTGTGTGCAGAAATTCAAAATCTCCCCTGTCCTATAGACACCTTGTACCTTGTTTTACATACTATATAGTTTGTTGGATTTTGTCTACATTTCTACCAAAAATGAGGAAGGCTGGTGGAAGAGGCCGTGGAATTGGGCGGGGGTTGGCAGCTGGTAATGATGGTGTTGGTGGTGGATCTGATGGTAGAGGCAAGAGCAAAATAGGACCGAATGCAGGAGCCTGCGTCATCGTCTGGCTACATAAGGCCTCGAACGCTTAGTTTTCTAGGAGTTGGCAAACCGCTTTTAAAGCCAGAGCATCAGGAAAAAGTTTTGTCTTACATTGCTGACTCAGCCTCCAGCTCTATCGCCTCCTCTTCTTCAGTTGTAAAAAGTAAAAGCACTGAGTCGTCATTGGAGGCTCATGTTCATGAACCACACCTTTCCTTGTGTCCTTCACCCCAACCAAGATTGAAGGATGACGCAGGCCATACTACTGATTACTCCATGGAGCTGTTTTCACATACCATGCCTGGATTATCAAGTGAAATGGTGAATTACCCAGGCCAAGATGAATCTGACATGGAGTGCACTGATGCACAGCCGCTGATGGATGATTCTGCTGGTACATTCACTCAGAGCACTACATTGTCCTCGCAGTGTACAGAGCCAGATTCTGACCCTGATGAGACTCAGGTGCCCCTTCCCGCACACTATACCACCATACACGGTGACACAGAGGAAGGTGCACATGACATAGAAGAGGAGGTGATGGATGACCCAGTTGTTGACCCAGATTGGCATCCATTGGGGGAAGAGGGTGCTGCTTCCAATAGCTCAGATGAGGAGCATCCACAGCAGACATCGACATCGCAACAGCTGTTATCTGGCAGGCCCGGAGCACTCCAAAGACAGGTTCCAAACATCAAAAGAGTTGCTGGACAGCTTGTCCAGAGGGTCAAAAGATCACAGCGTGCTAGGCCGCAAAATGTCTGCCAAAGTAGGAAGAGTGCAGTGTGGCACTTTTTTGAACAAAATCCTCATGATCAGGCCAAGGTTATCTGTAAGAAGTGCACAAAGACCTTTAGCCGAGGGAAAAATCTGAAAAATTTGAATACCAGTTGCATGCTTAGACATTTAACCAGCATGCACTTGCAAGCGTGGACACAACACCAAACCTCAAGTGCCACATGTGCAACTGATCACAACGAAGGTAGTCAGCAATGCTACATTGTTTCCCCCACTGTAAGCCCACCGGTTAGCACAGCAGCAAATGTTGAGGTGTCGTTGCAAGGCCACAGCAGTCAGGGAATCCCACTGTTATATCAACGAAAGACTGATTCTAGGCCATCAGAAAGAACACCAATTCCATCACCATCATCAACCCTCTCTCAGTCCGCCCTGTCCTCCGCTACTTCCACCATATGCAGCTCTCAAGTCCAGCTCACCCTCCCAGACACTATGAGTAGGTCAAGAAAGTACTCTGTCTCTCATCCGCGTACACTGGGTTTGAACGCCCACATTGCCAAACTAATCTCGTTTGAGATGATGCCCTTTCGGTTGGTGGAAAGCATAGCTTTCCGCGAACTCATGGCCTATGCAGTACCACGCTATGACCTACCCAGTCGCCACTTCTTCTCTCGCAAAGCCATCCCAGCCCTCCACCATCATGTGAAAGACCGCATTGTCCATGCACTCAAGCAGTCAGTGAGCGGAAAGGTGCACCTCACAACTGATGCATGGTCCAGTCGGCATGGCCAGGGACGTTACGTGTCCATCACTGCGCACTGGGTTAATGTGGTGGATGCAGGGTCCACAGGGGACAGCGGTGGTGGGACAGTGCTGCCTAGCCCACGGTATAGGAAACAGTTGGCTGTAGGCGTTCCACCCTCCTCCTCCTCCACCTCCTCCAGAAGCGAAAGCTCGTCCACAGAGCGCAGTCGTACGAGCACTCCATCTGCAGCTGCCACTGTTGCACACGATGTGTCCCCCTATCGAGCAGCTAGTGGAAAGTGTCAGCAGGCTGTGTTGCAGATGATGTGTTTGGGCGACAGACACACCGCCGAGGTGCTGGCCGAGTACTTGAAGCGACAAACTGAGTCATGGCTGGGCAGTGTACACCTTGAGGCAGGCAAGGTAGTTAGTGATAACGGCCGTAATTTTGTGGCAGCCATAGCCCTTTCAAAACTCAGCCACATACCTTGCTTGGCTCACACCTTGAACCTGGTGGTGCAGTGCTTCCTCAAAAATTATCCGGAGTTAACAGCCATGCTCCAGAAGGTGCGAAGACTGTGCGCGCACATCCGCCGGTCGCCTGTACACTCCGTTCGTATGCAGAAGCTGCAGCGATTGCTCCACCTTCCCAACCACCGCCTCATTATCGACATTGCAACAAGGTGGAACTCCACCCTGCACATGGTGGAGCGGCTGTGCGAGCAGAGGCAGGCCATAATGCATTTGTGGGAGGATACACGGCCAGGCACTTTGAGAGCAGACATGGAGTTGACAGGTGTGCAGTGGTCGAAGCTGAAAGACCTTTGTAAAGTCCTTCAGTGTTTTGAGGAATGCACACGGCTGGTAAGCGCAGACGACGCCATCCTAAGCATGAGCATCCCACTTATGCGTCTGCTCATGCAAACTTTGACGCACCTTAAGGAGCAGGCGTCTGCAGCCAATGTTAATGAGGAGGAAGAGGAGGAGGGAATCCTTGATGACATTCAGCCATTGTCTGCTCAGGGACCTCTCCTGGACGAGGTGGAGGAAGAAGAGGAGGAGGATGATGGGGATGATTACTTAGGGGAGGAGGATGCATCTCGTGGGGCAAGTGAAAATGTTGGCATGGCAAGGTCTGGTACAGGGTTTGTGCGTGACTGGAGGGATGTGGATTTGCCAGAAAGTGCTCCTCCACCCAGCACTCGCAGTGCATCATTGACACCGGGAACATTGGCCCACATGTCAGATTATGCCTTGCAGATCCTAAAAAGGGACCCCCGCATTGCCAAAATGATGAACGATGACGACTACTGGTTGGCCAGCATCCTGGATCCACGCTATAAAGGCAAATTACAAAACATCGTGCCACAGGAGAACCTTGACCTAATATTGGCTAATAAACAAGCAACTCTGGTAAATCGGTTGCTTGAGGCATTCCCAGCACACAGCAGCGGTGATGGTTCTCACACGAGCCATACGGGCCGGGGGCAGCTTGGCAGAGGTGTTCGTGGTGCACACAGCAGAAGTGGCTTTGGAGACAGGGGTTTCATGACAATGTTGTGGACTGATTTTTCAAATACCGCTCACACAACTGGTAATACTGCATCGATGGAAAGTGACAGGAGACAGCAGTTGTCAACTATGGTAACAAACTACTTTTCCTCCCATATCGATGTTCTCCCACACAGGTCATTCCCCTTTGACTATTGGGCCGCTAAACTGGACACCTGGCCTGAATTGGCACAATATGCCTTACAGGAGCTCGCTTGCCCAGCTGCAAGTGTGCTATCGGAAAGAGTCTTCAGTACAGCTGGATCAATCCTGACAGAAAAAAGGACCCGTCTGTCAACCCAAAATGTGGATGATCTAACCTTCATTAAAATGAACCACGCATGGGTTTCCAAGGATTTTGTCCCACCTTCCCCTGATGACACATAGGGTGACAGAAAAATGGCTTGCTTTGGTCCACCTCTTCCTGGTACTTCACCTATTTCGCCTTTTGCATCAGCTGAATGTCCAACATCAACATATGCCACTTTCTAAAACTCCCTAACTGTGCTGCCTCCCCCCCCATGGCCAGGGCCACCACCTACCGCACGACACCGTGCGAGTGCCGTTGCCCTGGACAGGTGGGTAGGCCGACTCTTGGGCGCGGGCACTGGCACAGGGTCCCTCATAGTGCAATCAAGTGTCTCTGACGGTGGTGGTGCACACCCGCCGTCAGACACACCGCTGTACTATGAGGGGCCCAGTGCCAGTACCGACGCCCATGAGTGGGCCCCCCTTGCTTGGGCAGGGCCCCAGCATTTGCAATCTTTACCTCTCCCTGCTCCTCCGCTGTGTAATCTGGGCCGTCAAATCCATACTGTGCCTGACACCGTCTGAGCCTGCCTCCTGAGACATATATTTTGAATGTGTACGCTATCCATACATGTTATCCAGGGATACGGTACCCTTTCTAACCTTTGTGCAATCACGTGCAATCCATACTGGGCCTAACACCGTCTGAGCCTGCCTCATGCTGTATAGACATATATTTTGAATGTGTACGCTATCCATACATGTTATCCAGGGATACGGTACCCTTTCTAACCTTTGTGCAATCACGTGCAATCAATACTGGGCCTAACACCGTCTGAGCCTGCCTCATGCTGTATAGACATATATTTTGAATGTGTACGCTATCCATACATGTTATCCAGGGATACGGTACCCTTTCTAACCTTTGTGCAATCACGTGCAATCCATACTGGGCCTAACACCGTCTGAGCCTGCCTCCTGAGACATATATTTTGAATGTGTACGCTATCCATACATGTTATCCAGGGATACGGTACCCTTTCTAACCTTTGTGCAATCACGTGCAATCCATACTGGGCCTAACACCATCTGAGCCTGCCTCCTGAGACATATATTTTGAATGTGTACGCTATCCATACTTGTTATCCAGGGATACGGTACCCTTTCTAACCTTTGTGCAATCACGTGCGATCCATACTGGGCCTAACACCGTCTGAGCCTGCCTCCTGAGACATATATTTTGAATGTGTACGCTATCCATACATGTTATCCAGGGATACGGTACCCTTTCTAACCTTTGTGCAATCACGTGCAATCCATACTGGGCCTAACACCGTCTGAGCCTGCCTCATGCTGTATAGACATATATTTTGAATGTGTACGCTATCCATACATGTTATCCAGGGATACGGTACCCTTTCTAACCTTTGTGCAATCACGTGCAATTATATACTGGGCCTAACACCGTCTGAGCCTGCCTCATGCTGTATAGACATATATTTTGAATGTGTACGCTATCCATACATGTTATCCGGGGATACGGTACCCTTTCTAACCTTTGTGCAATCACGTGCAATCCATACTGGGCCTAACACCGTCTGAGCCTGCCTCCTGATACATATATTTTCAATGTGTACGCTATCCATACATGTTATCCATGGATACGGTACCCTTTCTAACCTTTGTGCAATCACGTGCAATCCATACTGGGCCTAACACCGTCTGAGCCTGCCTCATGCTGTATAGACATATATTTTGAATGTGTACGCTATCCATACATGTTATCCAGGGATACGGTACCCTTTCTAACCTTTGTGCAATCACGTGCAATCCATACTCGGCCTAACACCGTCTGAGCCTGCCTCATGCTGTATAGACATATATTTTGAATGTGTACGCTATCCATACATGTTATCCGGGGATACGGTACCCTTTCTAACCTTTGTGCAATCACGTGCAATCCATACTGGGCCTAACACCGTCTGAGCCTGCCTCATGCTGTATAGACATATATTTTGAATGTGTACGCTATCCATACATGTTATCCGGGGATACGGTACCCTTTCTAACCTTTGTGCAATCACGTGCAATCCATACTGGGCCTAACACCGTCTGAGCCTGCCTCCTGAGACATATATTTTGAATGTGTACGCTATCCAAACATGTTATCTGGGGATACGGTACCCTTTCTCACCTTTGTGCAATCACGTGTAATCCATATTGGGCGTGAGAACGGCTGGCGAGCTGTTAAGCAAGCTACAGCACCTGTCCAGACAAGTACAGGGATTCCCTAGCGAGGAGACTTATTTGATTGTTTTCAATGTTGGGACAGCAATTTTTGGGGAGCACTATACTCTGGAGAATGATAGATGGGGCCCACCATACACTGGAACATTCCAAAGGTGGACATCAGACACTGGAGCAGCATTTACAGGGCCCATTATACACTAGAGCATTAGAAATGGGGCCCATTATGTTTGGAGCATTATTTGGGCCCATAACACAGTGGAGCTTCATCCATGGGGACCAACATATACTGTAGCATTATGTGGAGCTCATCATATACTGTTTCAAACATTATATGGGATCAATGATTCTGTATGGAGAAATAGATGGGCCTCGTCATGAGATGTAAAAAGTGAGGTATTTTTCATTGTACTATACCGCTATTTCTCTGCCGTATCGGAGCATGATGAGTTGTGGTATGTGTTAAAGGGGCGCTCTTTCGTCCAGGGCACATGAAAACCTGGAGCCAGCCCTCCCCCCCCACAGTTTGTAGCCAAATAACCCCCATTTTTCAGTGCGTAACTTGTATTATGAAGTTAATTAAGGTTGACAAGCTTAAGAAAGAAGAATTGATGCTTTTGGCATTCAAATGGGCACTGTAGGTGTGTTTCCTGTCCTCCTCTCACTGCCGACTTTTATTCCCCATTGACTTACATTGGGTTTCGTGTTTCGGGACGACCCCGACTTTTCCCTATAATCGGACGATCTTGCTCGACCCGACTTTTGGAAAAGTCGGGTTTCACGAAATGAAACGCGACCCTAAAAAACCAAAAGTTGCTCAACTCTATTCCTGACTATTTGGCTGATTTTTATGATGTATTTAGTGAGAATAAGTCTGCGTCTTTGCCTCCTCATTGGAGTTATGACTGTGCAATTGAGCTGAGCCCTGGGTGTAAATTTCCCAAGGGTCGACTTTTCAATTTATCCGTACCCAAGCATGAGGCTATGCGATCTTATATTAAGGAGTCGTTGGAGAAGGGTCATATTAGACCATCCTCTTCACCCTTGGGTGCTGGGTTTTTTTTCGTGGCCAAGAAAGATGGTTCATTAAGGCCTTGTATTGACTATCGTTCCCTCAACAAAATTACTGTTAAATATCAGTATCCGTTACCCCTGATTTCGGATCTATTCTCTAGAGTTAGAGGTGCTTGCTGGTTTACCAAGCTTGACCTTAGGGGGGCGTATAATCTTATTCGCATTAAGCATGGGGATGAATGGAAGACGGCGTTTAATACGCCGGAGGGACATTTTGAGTACCTGGTGATGCCTTTTGGGCTCACTAATGCCCTTTCTGTCTTCCAGTGCTTCATGAATGATATTTTCCGGGACTTTGTGGATACATTTTTGATCATCTATCTGGATGATATTTTGATCTTTTCCAGGGATTGGGACTCTCATGTGGAACATGTTCGGACTGTGTTCCGGATTTTGAGGGAGAATTCCCTGTATGTTAAGGGGTCGAAATGCCATTTTGGTGTACAGAGGATTTCATTTTTGGGATTTATTTTGTCTCCGTCAACTATTGAAATGGACCCGGCCAAGGTACAGGCCATTTATGATTGGGTTCAGCCCACTTCTTTGAAGGCCCTCCAGAAGTTTTTGGGTTTTGCTAATTTTTATCGGAAATTTATAGCTAATTTTTCTGGTATTGCCAAACCATTGACTGATTTGACTAAGAAGGGTGCTGATGTGGTGAATTGGTCTCCAGAGGCTGTTTCCTCCTTTCAGGAGCTGAAGCGGAGGTTCACTTCTGCTCCGGTTTTGCGGCAACCTGATGTCTCACTCCCGTTTCAGGTAGAGGTGGACGCTTCTGAGATTGGTGCGGGAGATGTTTTGTCCCAAAAAGATCCAGTAACATCTAAAATGAATCCCTGTGCATTCTTTTCCAAAAGTTCTCCCCATCTGAACGCAATTATGATGTGGGGAATCGGGAACTGTTAGCCATGAAATGGGCATTTGAGGAGTGGAGACATTGGTTGAAGGGAGCTAGACATCAAGTCGTGGTCCTCACTGACCACAAGAATTTGATTTACCTTGAGTCGGCCAAACGCTTGAATCCTAGACAGGCTAGATGGGCCTTGTTTTTCACACGTTTTGATTTTGTGGTCTCTTTTCTTCCGAGCACTAAGAATGTCAAGGCAGACGCCCTCTCTAGGAGTTTCTTTGCTGATTCTCCTATTGTGACCAAGCCTGCTACCATCTTAGGTGAGGGGGTAGTTCTTTCTGCCATCTCTCCCAATTTGAGACGTGCTCTGGAAGAGTTTCAGGAGGACAAACCTGAGCGTTGTCCCATTGGAAAATTGTATGCTCCTGACCAGTGGAGGAAGAGAGTAATGTCTGAAGTTCATTGCTCCGCATTGGCTGGTCATCCTGGTATTTTTGGTACTAGAGATTTGGTGAGTCGGTCTTTTTGGTGGCCCGCCTTATCTCGTGATGTCAGGAATTTTGTGCAGTCCTGTGGGACTTGCTCCCGGTCTAAACCTTGTTCTCGCTCTAGTGGGTTGTTGATGCCTTTGCCGGTGCCCAGGAGGCCATGGACCCATATTTCAATGGATTTTATTTCTGATCTGCCTGTCTCTCAGAGAATGACTGTTATCTGGGTGATTTGTTATAGATTCTCTAAGATGGTTCATCTGGTACCACTCCCTAAGTTGCCATCTTCCTCAGAGTTGGTGCCCTTGTTTTTGCAACAGGTGGTTTGCTTGCATGGGATTCCTGAGAACATTGTATCTGACAGAGGAGTTCAGTTTGTCTCTAGATTTTGGAGGACTTTTTGTTCCAAGCTGGGAATTCAGTTGTCCTTCTCCTCTGCGTTTCACCCTCAGACCAATGGGCAGACGGAGAGAACAAACCAGACTTTAGAGTCTTATTTGAGATGTTTTATCTCTGCTGATCAGGATGATTGGGTCTCATTTTTGCCCTTGGCCGAATTTGCTTTAAATAATAGAGCTAGTTCTGCCACTTTGATGTCACCTTTTTTTTGTAACTTTGGGTTTCATCCTCGATTTTCTTCAGGGCAGGTGGAGTCTTCTGCCTGCCCAGGTGTTGACACTGTGGTGGAGAGAATGCACCAGATTTGGGACCAAGTGGTGGATAAGTTGTCTCTTTCCCAGGAAAAGGCCCAGTGGTGTTCCAACAGGCATAGGACCATTGGTCCCCAGTTTAAGGTGGGTGATATGGTTTGGTTGTCATCAAAGAATATCTCTATGAAGGTGGCTTCTCCAAAGTTTAAACCTAGATTTATTGGACCTTACAAGATTTTGGAGATTCTTAATCCAGTCTCTTTTCGATTGGCTCTTCCTGTTACATTTAAGATCCATAACGTGTTTCATATGTCTTTGTTGAAGAGGTTTGTTGAGCCAGTAGTTCCTGTGGTGGCACCTCCTGACCCTGTATTGGTTGAAGGTAATGTGGAATATGAGGTTGAGAAGATACTGGATTCTCGTCTGGCTAGACGGAGACTCCAGTATTTGGTTAAGTGGAAGGGTTATGGCCAGGAGGATAATTCTTGGGTCTCTGCATCTGATATTCATGCCAAAAGATTGGTTCGTGCTTTTAATCGGGCCCATCCTGATCGGCCTGGTGGCGTGGATGAGGGTTCGGTGACCCCTCGTCAAGGGGGAGGTACTGTTGTAAGCTCATTTTCTCGTTCACCTTTGATGTCCGATGAACTCCCTCTGCTGGTGAAAGGAGGTGGTGAAACTGATTTGGATGGGAGAAACCTGTCACCTGAACAGGTGGATTGCGATTGGACATCCGGAATCTCTGAGTGTATATAAGGCAGCCGACGCCCTGTAGGGTTGCTGTGATTTCTCTGCTCTGAGCTCTGGCCTCCAGTTCAGTTCCTGTCTTCTAAAGCTAAGTTTTGCTCTGTTATTGTTCCATGAGATTTTGTCTGATTTGCTTAGTTTTGTGTTCTGCCAGCCCCGGCTGGGGCTGTGCTGAATTTCTATTTTTGTCCCTGATCGATTAAATCTCTTTTGCTCTGTCTTCGGAATATATTGGAGTGCTGAAATAGGGATTTTGAAGTCTAGTGACTTCAGGGCCATTTTTCCTATCAGACATGTTGGGTCATTTTTGGTAGGGTTTTTGCGGATTGCAGCCAGCATCTTTTCTGTCCTTTCCTATCTAGTTAGTTGGGCCCCATCGTTTGCTCTGCCTGTCTTTCTGTCTGTGTTTGTGTTTTCATCTGTTTTCACCGACAATACATATTGGGGGCTGTCTATTGCTTTGGGGTCTGCTCTGGGGCAGTTTAGATTTCCCTTTTCTTTCTTTAGGCTTATTTAGCTCTCCGGCTGTGAATAGGCATCTAGGACCACCGTAGGAATGCTCCACAGCTACTGTTAGCTGTTGTGAATAGAATCAGGGGTCTGCAATCCGCTAGTTACCAACCTCTCCGGCTTTCTGGACTTAGCTTGCATTTTTGTTTTTTCCTCCTCCGGTGACTCATTCATAACACCTAACCCTACTAACCCTAACTAACCCTACCCCTAACCCTACTAACTATAAGCATAACCCTAACCGTAAACCCTGACTCTACTAACCCTAACTAACCCTAACCCTACAAACCCTAACCCTACAAACCCTAACCCCTAACCTAACCCTAACTAACCCTAAACCCTAACCCTACTAACCCTATTCCTAACCCTTAACCTACCCCTAACCCTAACTAACCCTAACCCTTATCCTAACCCTACTAACCCTAACCCCTCACCCTTACCCTAACCATAACCCTAACCATAAACCCTGACTCTACAAACCCCTAACCCTAACCATTACCCTAACCCTAACCCAACTAACCCTAATGCTAACTATAAGCATAACCCTAACTGTAAACCCTTACTCTACTAACCCTACCTAACCCTAACCCCTTACCCTAACTCTACTAACCCTAACCCCTAACCCTTAACCTAACCCTTACTCTACTAACCATAAACCCTAACTCTACCCCAACTAATCCTAACCCAAAGAAAAAACACAGCTGTTAAGAAGATGGCGACCAGTTTTCCTGCTATAGCTTTCGCTCTGTGCATTTTTCTAGCGATTTTTTTGCTCCTCTGCCTCTGCAAACTCGTTCCCCATTATCCTGAGGTGTTTCCCCTCCATTTTATCCATTATATAGCACAGTAGTGGTCATTTTGTAATTCCGATTTTTTTCTCCCATTGACTTGCATTGATATTGAAAATCGGAAATTCCAATATCAGATATTTTTTCAATATCGGAAATCGGAATTCCGATACGATATCGGGCAATATCGCTCATCCCTAGTTCTGTCCAAAGACCACTGACAACATCAATTACTGGCCGGGCTACTCGACTCCCTTTATTTGGCAGCCACACAGCAGTATGCCTTGTACAGAAAGAGCATTTGCTACAGTGTATAGCAAGAGCTGCATCAAGTGGCCTCTTCTCTTCATCCACCTTAACATCACACACAGTGCAATTCTAAGAGGTGGCACCATAATTACGCTTGCTTCCCCCATGTCAAAAATATCCAATGGCCCAACTGACTGTGGGGAACCTAAGATGGGCCATTCTGCAGAGAAGTTCACACATTCCATTCCATGGGCATCAGAGATCTGCTCTGAAGAATTACAGAAGCCAGAGGAAGAAAGCATCAGCACTGATGACCAACATTAGTCAGGTTGAATCAGCCGGTGTCGGACGAAGAAGTGTCCGAGCAGAAAAGAGACCATCATCACCAGACGTTAACCACAGGGGGGAGGTAGATGTGATCCTGATGAGATTCAGATACTAGAGGTGCATGCGGACTATACTGTCTTGTCGGGGCAGGAAGAGGAGGATGGTGACTCTCCGGGTGAGGAGTGTGAGAACAGAGGGGATCACGTCACGCTGGAGCCTTGGTAGGTTGGCACGAGCGAGTGGGTTGTAGCTCCACTGTGCCACAAAACCAGACTACCCTGGAAGGGGAGTGACTAAGACAGCTACCTCGGTCTTTGCTGGAACCTCTGATGGTGTGGTCAGGCTTGTGCAGCAGGTAGCTGCCAGGTTCCACTCCAGGGTGGTGTATGGCTGTAGCTGGTGATCCCACTGGGGAACAGGATGCTAGGGCAGGTGCGAGCAACAGGCATGACTGGCAGACAGGCAGGAGAGCATGGCAGGCACGGCTGGTACTCTGGCAGGCGGGCACAGCTGAGACACTGGCAGGCGGGGCCCACCTGAAACACTGGCAGGCGAGCACGGCTGAGACACTGGCAGGCAGGCATGGCTGAGACACTGGCAGGTTCGCACGGCTGAAACACTGGCAGGCGGGCATGGCTGAGACACAAAAACATGGGCAGGAAGGAGTGGGGTATGAAATTGGTAGAGACCTGTTCACACAGCAAGTGGAGGTACTGGTACCGGCAGGAAGGCATGGTTTATGAAGGAACAGGTAGAGACTGGTTCACACAGGAGGTGCAGGTGCTGGCAGGAAGAAGTGGTGTATGAAGGAACAGGTTTCAACCTGTTCACACTGAAGAAGAACCGCAAGGCAGCAGAGAGGAGCTGCATTTGGCAGCAAGAGGTTCAGCAGCAGTAGAAGCAGAATGAAGCAGAACTGCAGGAGTGCAGAGCACCAGCAGAGCTGCAAGGGCATGGAGCACAAGCAGAGCTACAGGAGTGTGGAGCACAAGCAGAGCCACAAGAGTATGGAGCACAAGCTGAGCCACAAGAGTTTGGCGCACAAGCTGAGCCACAAGAATGTGGAGCACATGCTGAGTCACAAGAGTGCAGAGCACAAGCTGAGCCACAAAAGTGCAGAGCACAGGCAGAGTCGCAAGAGTTCAGAGAATAAACAGAGCCACAAGAGTGCAGAGCACAAGCAGAGCCACAAGAGTGCAGAGCACAAGCATATCCACAAGAGTGTGGATGGAGAGGACACAAGGAAAGACACAAAAGGGAAAGGAGCCACAGACAAGGAGACCAAGAGACAGTGGTAGAACTGAGTTCAGACATAGTAATGGTACGAGACAGGGTACTAGAAAAAAGACACAGAGAGCCGGATATACGGATATACTGCCTCCTGGAGGGCAGACAGGACAGATACGAGACAAGGCAAGGAACAATAGCACAGGGACCAGGATATTCTGCCTCCTGGAGGGCGGAAGGACAGGTACAATGCAAGGCTAGGAACAAGGACACAGAGACCAGGATATTCTGCCTCCTGGAGGGCAGAGCAGACAGGCACAGATACAGGACTAGGAGTCAAGTCTACAGCGAAGGCAAAACACAGGACAAGACATGGCAACTCAGTAGCAAGACACTAATTGAGTGAAGGCGTTGCACAGGCAGCTACCACCAGGTGGAGCTGCCCTAAATATTAGAGACCTTTTGGTAATTGGCCAGGGACACATTAGACAGGTGCACCCTGATTCCATAAGAACCAGACAGTGCCATCACCGCCCCCTATGCACACAGCCAGGAAGCATGCAGAGAGCAGGCAGGAAGCAAGAGGCACACAGCATGTAGCCGGCAGCAGACAGAACTCAAAGCATGGCCTGGAGCAGTGAGTGAGTTGGTGTATGGGGGATGGGAGGCCATGCATTCCGGGAAGGTTGTTACAATACCCCCCTTTATGCCCCCTCTTCTTCAAGAGTGATCTGTAGAAGAATACGGGCACACACTGTCAGAGCCATCATGGGATGATTTAGCGAATCCTGCTTTGAGCAGGGGGTTGGACCAGATGGCCCAGGAGGTCCCTTCCAACTCTACGATTCTATGATTCTATCTCTCAAGTAGAATGAGGTAGGTGTGACATCAGAGTTCCCAAAGTGCCAAATCTCTTTGTGCCCAGTGATGTCAGCTTCCAACACTGAAGATACAAGGGCCAGGACCTCTTCCTCCTGGTTGGTAGAAAGCAGGGACTTGCAAGCTTCTGTTTTGACCTCTAAATCAACCAGCCACCTGAAATCTGAAGACACCCTCACTGGGTCCAACTTCAGCCTGTTATCCCAAGAGAAATTGGACCTCTTCCACCAGGTTAGTGGAAAACAGAGATTCAAAGGCTTCTGTTCCAACTTCTTCATCCACCTGCCACATTGAATCTAAAGGCATCCTCTCAGGAGGATCCATATTCTGCCCATGGTCCAAAGGAAAACTTTCAAGTGACAGGGATGATCCTGGGGACTGGTCACTGGTATAGTCACAGGAGGTGTGTGGAGAGTGCTTCACTGCTTCCTTTTCTTCAGTGACATCAGCACCCCATGACTCAACAACCAGCAGATCAGGTGGAAAAAGTGACAACACTGTAGACTGACCTTGATGCATTGGAACTAGACACCTCTGGTGACTTGGTAATTCCAAACACAGCACCAAGCTGGGTCTCCGGACCGGAACGGACAGTAGAGTACCCGGCTCAGAATGACCGATGGGCAAACTGGACAGTACATGGAAGACAAACTTCTCCATATATAATGCTCCGATTTGGAGCTGTAGTTGTTCCTTCAAAAATGGACTGTATATAAGTAGGGCTTGGCCATCACCAAACACCCTCACTGAATTCTGGAGCTGTGGAACAGGAACCACACACAGACACTGTCTGGCTTGCAGCTTTAATACATCTGCATTGCCAAAGCTCCCACAAGGTGTTAGGAGTCGGGTTCCTGTCAGTGCAGGAATCTCGATCATTGCCTTCGACAGTCTCCCATTACTCTCCGGCCGCAGAAGAGGCTGCTCAGCAGACTCGCCGACCCCAGCGCTCTGCTCAGACCAGCACTGTGGGTTTGGTTGCTGCTGCCACCTCTGGTCCAGCTATAGCAATGCATGCTGGTTAGCAGCGAGCTACTCCAGGGACTAAGTCCTCCTTTCGGTCCACTGAGCATGCCCGTGGGATTGTCTCTCATTGGAGATCGGAGGTTACATGCTCAGGTCATTCTCCAGCTCGGATTGGACCATCAGGAAGGTCCTGGAAGGACGCTGCAATAAAAGGTTTGCATGGCCGCTCAGCCATGCGCTAAGATAGACTTTTGTTGGGACTTGTTTGAGTGATGATGGATGCATGAAACTGGTGACTGACTCATTAAGTAACCACTCACTTTGATACTTATGTGTTAGGGTTAGTTTAGCTTGAGTCAGCGCCTCATGGTGGCAAAACATGTGCCACAGTGCTCCAATCTAAGCACAAAGGTTAGCGCCATAGTGCCGCCATATCTCCCGTACCTCTGGGTGGTGCAAGTCTATCCGCTGCACCCTCTGACAGCTAACAGGGCACAGCATTTTCCTAGTGTCACTGTCTAGTGCCGCCGTAGTGGCTCGGTGTGCAAGTGGGTCTAGAAGGATCTGACTCTGTGCCTCTGGACAGAGTTCTGTGACTACATCGCTTGCGCTCATATCATATTAGTGCGACCTTGCAAAGTAACAGGGTTCGCCTCGTACACTCCGGGTGAGGTGACCCGATCGTGCTACTATCCGCCATTACCTAGCAGCAGGTTACATCTCTGCACAGTGGACCACGGGCTGCGAACGCACCTCTTACCATTATAATTATTTGGTGCTTTCCACTAGCCCATAACATTATCTTAGCGCCAGGGTCTGGCTGGTAATGGCAGATGAACAGCAACTGCTGCAGCACATCCGGCAGCTGGAGGGCAGGTTGGCGGCTCTCAAGCATTCAGCCTCAGCTGCGGATGTTACTGCGGTCGCTGTTCAGGCAGCCACTGAGGCTGTCTCCCGTGTTACCACTGCCATCCCTGCTCCGACTTTGTCCCGCCTCCCTCTGCCCGAGAAGCTCTCGGGTGATAGTGCCTCATGTAGGGGTTTCGTCAGCCAGTGCGCTATACAGCTAGAACTGCTGGTGACACGATTCCCGTCAGAGCGGGCTAAGGTGGGATTTATCATCTCCCTCCTGTCGGGCAGGGCTCTGGAGTGGCCACTCCACTGTAGGAGCGCAGTGACCCCATGCGACAGAGTGCATCTCAGTTCCTGGTCAGTCTGAAGCAAGTCTTTTTGGGGCCTCGGGTCACACATGACACTGCGCTCCAGCTCCTGGCTTTAACACAGGGTTCGTCCTTGGTCAGCCAATATGCCATCCACTTTCGGACTCTGGTCTCAGAGCTGGAGTGGCCTGATAAGGTCCTCAATCCCTTCTTCTGGAGGGGCCTTGCTGATCATGTCAAGGATGCCCTGGCCACTAGGGAGGTTCTCGCAACACTGGAGGAGCTCATTACCGTCTCCACCTGCATTAATCTTCGTTTTACCGAGCGAGGGTTGGAGTGGGTCCAGTCCAGCCAGAGGTTTAGATTGGCACCAACCTTCGCTAAACCTCCGGAACTCCCCGATCAGGTGTCTGAGCCCCCAGAACCCATGGAGGCGTCTCGCACGGGTTCCAAGTCCCGGTCCACACGAGCATCCCTAGTCTGTTCCCTCTGTCGGCAGCCTGGTCACCATGCCAACAAGTGCTCACAGCAGTCGGGATGCTCGCATCTAGGGGCTGTCAGAGGGAGTCTATTAGACACAGCGACATTCTCATCCAAGTTTTCCTTTAAGGGGACACTTGAGTTCAGCTTTTCCACTCTGGAGGTGCAGGCTTGCGTGGATTTCAGAGCAGAGGGCAATTTTATGTCCTCTGCCTTCACCCAATGGCACGCAACCCCCTTTGTCTTGCTACCTCAGCCTGTCACTATCAGAGTGGTGAATGGAGCGACACTACCCTCCCAAATTCTACACCAGACTGCTCTATCCCATCAGGAGACGTTATCAGTTGGAGTAATTCCTGTCAGGGTAGATGCCAGAGGGACTGCGTACAGGTCACAACCACAGAGGTTCCAGGAGATCTTTCCTCGCTCCCCAAGCACTATCACCAGTATGTGGACGTTTTCTCCAAGAAAGCGGCGGAGTGTCTTCCACCGCACCGTCCCTATGACTGTCCTATTGACCTCTTGCCTGGTGCTGTGACTCCTCAGGGTCGAGTTTATCTCCTATCTCTCCCAGAAACTGAGGCCATGTCTCAATACATCAGGGAGAATCTGGCAAGGGGATTCATTAGGAAGTCAGTGTCACCAGTGGGGGCAGGATTCTTCTTTGTCCAAAAGAAGAATGGAGAATTACATCCCTGCATTGATTACAGGGCTCTTAACGCCATCACCGATAAGAATAAGTATCCTCTATCCCTGATATCAGAACTGGAGCGAGGGTTTTTTCCAGGCTGGATCTGCGGGGGGGGGCCTATAACCTGATATGCATCCGTGAGGGGAACGAGTGGAAGACAGCCTTTCACACCAGGGATGGCCATTACAAATATCTAGTCATGCCCTTTGGGCTCTGTAATGCTCCTGCCGTCTTCCAGGACTTTGTGAATGATATCTTTTGGGATATGCTCTCTACCTTGGTGGTTGTCTATCTAGATGATATTCTCATCTTCTTTCCAGATATGGACTCCCACCGGAGAGAGGTTTGCTAGGTCTTCGACCGCTTATGAGCAAATTCCCTCTACGCCAAGTTGGAGAAGTGCCTGTTTGAGCAGGAGTCCTTGCCTTTCCTAGGCTATATCATGTCTGCCCAGGATTTGGCTATGGATCCTTCCAAGCTGCAGGCGGTAATGGACTGGCAGGAACCCCACTCTCTCAAAGCGGTGCAGCGCTTTTTGGGGTTCATAAATAGTATTGAGCATTCCGATACCGCAAGTATCGGGTATCGGCCGATATTCGCTGTATCGGAATTCCGATACTTAGTTCCGATACTTTTTTCATATCGAATACCGGAATCGGAAGTTCCCATAATGCTAGGAGCCCGCTCGATTTGATTCAGCCAATGGGGATCCTCAGAAGTGTGGGCACATCCTGTTAGGCATGTAGGCATGTTAACTACTGGCATGGCTGTAATTGGCTGCTGAAATGATGTCATGATGCACTATAAAAACCGCAGCAGCCGCCATTTCGGGTTCACTCTGCTGTGAATTCAGATAGGGACAGGCTGCTGTTGAAGACTGTGAGGGACAGTTAGAAATAGCGATCATCAAACATATCTATTGCTCTAACAAGGCTACATAATCCACCACTGTAGCATTTTTTTAGCCCAGCAGCGCTGTTTTAATAGCTGTCTGCAAGGGCTGTGTGAGTGCAGACCCACGCTGTGTAGTGTGTCCTGCAGGCACGTCTGCTTGTAGGCCGCCCAGCGTGTGTGTCTCTGCCTCATACACATTTTTCTTTTATTGCTGCTTTTTTTTTCTCCTGTATAGTGTGCTTCCATACGTATCCATATATGTTGGTTGCAAACACTAAAGGAGTGGACAGCGGAGCCTTTCAGCAGCCTTTCAGTGCTATAGCCCATTTCTCTGCACTGTTTTTGGTTGTCTGATACGTCTCTCTTTGTGTGAGTGCAGCTCACGTTGCAGTGTGTTCTACAGCCACTGCTGGTTGCAGTCCGCTCAGCGTGCGTCACTGCCTCATACATAGTCCTTTTTTGCAGCTAATTTGTCCAGATTTTTGCTCCTATATTAGTGTGCTTCCATCCGCATCCATTGTCATTGGTTGGTTGCAAACACTATATAGGATTAGATAGGGGAGCCTTTTTGCTGGCTTGTGCCCTTCAGGGCCAGCCAGACTAGTATCACCCTATTTTTTGGAGCCTCATCAATTGCATTGTAGGTTAGCTTCCTGCATTGTAATCGCTCCAAAAAGTTTGTGATACTATAGCTTTCAAACTTTGGTCACATCCTTTTCTTTTTCCAAAAAAAAAAAAGGAAATAAAGTGCACCAAACACTCCACTTTAGGGTTGTCTAGGCCATATTAGATCATATTAAAGTGTAGTACACACACTCTTAGCCAAATTAGTGTTTCTTATACTGGTTAGCAGGTGTTCAGGAATAAGAACACTAAGCCACCCCTTTTTTACTTTTCTGCCTATCTTTATCAGTCTACCAAGATGAAGAAGGCAGAGAGTAAGGCACGTGGTCGTGGCCGTGGAGTTTCAGCAGGGAGAGGATGGGGGGATTCAGCAGGGAGAGGACGTGGGGATTCGGTGTCTGCTGCGGCCACCAGTGACCCGGCATCCCCCACTTTTACCAGGCAACAGTCCTTCATGCGCAGCTTTGTAGGACCTCGCCGTACCCCACTGCTGCGTGACGAACAAATTGAAGCCGTTGTCAGATGGATGGCAGCTAACGCATCCACTTCAATGACTTCCGCATCCTCCCAGGGCCAGAGCACTGAAGAGCAACCATCTGTCTCTTCACCACCTGCCAAATTGCCCAGGCAGTCTGACAGCCCTGGACAGGAGCCATCTCAATCTTTACTTCTGTTCTCAGAATCTGTTGGCTTGGAAAGAGGTGGCCAGCCAAGCAGCATTCTAGAGCGTGAAGAAGAGGGAGTATGCAGTGATGCGCAACTGCTTTGTCCCTCTGAATCTGAAGAGGCGGGTGGGCCAGTGCCTATTGTCAGCACACCTCAGTGCTCATCTGATGATGATGAGACTCAGTTGCCAATTTCTGGTGCGTACGGTGCTGGCGAGACAACCCAGGACCAGCCGGTGCTTGAAGAGGGGAGTGGAGATGATGAGGTCCTTGACCCATCATGGTGTCAGCCACAGGAAGGTGGTGGGAGCAGCTCTGAGGAAGAGATTCCCCGAACGGCCAAAAGAGGAGGGAGAGGGCGGGGCAGACTTGGTTGCCTGTAGCCTCCACTTTGGCACCCGTGAGGAGCAATCCTCTTCCAAAACAGAAAACGGGCGCTGCCAGGACTTGCAGTGCGTGGTGTTTTTTGACACAGTTGCAGATGACATTTGCTTTGTCAAATGCAAGCTGTGTCAACAGAAAGTTAAACGAGGGAAAAATGTGAGCAACCTCAATACCACAAATATGTGGAAACATGTGCGTACCAAGCACGAGGTGGAGTTACACAGACACACTGAAGATGTAGGCCATCCTTCAGCAGCACCTACCACCTCTTCAGCTCGTGTTGGGGCCTCTTCCTTCAGCTCACACACAGCTGGTTCGGCTTCCTCACTGGAACGCCATGGAAGAACCACTGCCACTGTTGTCCAGAGACCGAGTGAAATTCCACCCACTGAACCAGGTTCTCAGTCATCAGCACACTCCCAGGCTACTCACCAGCAATCGGTAGCACAGGCATGGGAGAAAAAGCGGCCATACTCGGCAAACCATCCCCGAGCACTGGCTCTGAATGCCGGCATTGCCAAACTACTGGCCCTTGAGATGCTGTCATTCAGGCTGGTGGAGACTGACACCTTCCGGAACTTGATGTCATTGGCAGTTCCACAATACAATGTGCCCAGACGTTCTTATTTCAGCAGGCAAGCCGTCCCTGCCCTGCAAAAGCATGTGGAGGGAAAAATTAAAAATGCGCTACAAAACGCCATCAGTAGCAAGGTCCACCTGACCACCGATGCGTGGACCAGTAGCCATGGACAGGGACGATACCTTTCCCTCACTGCCCATTGGGTCAATGTTGTGGAGCCGGGTACAGATCTGGAGAGTGGCTCTGTACGTATTCTGCTAACTCCAAGGATTGCAGGAATGCAGTCTGTACATATTGAGACCTCCTCCTACTCTAGTTCCTCGGAATCAGCACTGCATGAGCCTGTTAGGCCAGATATGAGCACAGGTGTGGCCAAACGTCAACAGGCCGTCCTTAAATTAATTTCTTTGGGGAATCGGAGCCACACAGCACAGGAGCTCTGGAATGCCATCAAGCAGGAGAGCGATGTGTGGTTTGTGCCAGCGAATCTCCAGCCAGGTTTGGTATGACAATGGCCGAAATCTAGTGGCAGCTCTGAGCCTAGGCAACCTCACTCATATACCATGTCTGGCACATGTGCTCAATTTGGTCGTGCAGAGCATTCTGAGGGACTATCTGGATCTTGATGTACTGCTGCAAAAGGTTCGCCTAGAGTGTACTCACTTGCGGCATTCCAGCATGGCAAGATCACGCATTGCATCTCTGCAATGCCGATTCCGCCTGCCAGAACATCGCATCATATGTGACCTCCCCACCAGGTGGAATTCAACGTTACATGTGTTGGAGCGGTTGTGTGAGCAGCAGGCAGCAGTAATGGAGTACCAGCTGCATCAGGCGCAAACAAGTCGCACTGTGCGCTGGACACACTTCACCACCACTGAGTGGGCCACTATGAGGGACATCTGCCTTCGATGACTCCACGCGGATGGCCAGTGCAGATGATGCACTAGTCAGCATGACTGTCCCCCTTATCTGTCTGCTTCAAAAAACCTTACAAGCACTAAATGAGGAGGTTTTTGAAGAGGTCGAGGATGAGGAGTCAGAAATGCCATCTGCTTCTGGCAAGTCTGCGCAACGTGCTTCCACACAAAGGCCCAGGCAGGGGACACTTAGTGAGGAGGATGACGAGGAGTCAATGGAGGAGGAGGAACACATCTCTCCAGAGGAGGGAGGTACACAAGGCTCTAGTAGTCAGTGTGTACAGTGAGGGTGGGGTGATGCTGAGGAGGCTGAGATGCTGCCTCAAGCTGGGGACAGCATTTCCGGTCCAGTTGGCAGTCTGCAGCACATGGTTGATTTCATGCTGCAGTACTTGTTAAATGACCGCTGCATCGCCAACATTCTCCATACGGCTGATTATTGGGTGTACACCCTCCTAGATCCTCGCTACCGGGACAACTTACAAAGCCTCATACCACAGTTGAACCGGGAGCGTAAAATGCGGGAGTACCAAGAAACACTTGTGCAGGCCACCATGTTCTCCATTCCCCCTGCAAGTGCTGCTGGTAGTGCTTTTCAAAGCAGCCATGTGGGTAGAGGCAGTGGAGGAAGCTCTGCACAAAGAGGTAGCAGTGGCAGTGCCGCAGGACAAGGCAAGGCCAGTATGGCCCAAATGTGGAAAAGTTTTGTGGGACCGCCACAAACGGCTACACCATCACAGACGAGTCCAGTCAGCAGGAGGCAACATTTCCGTCAGAAAGTGACAGACTACTTGTCTTGCCCTGTTAGTGTACTCCCAGACGGCTCTTCCCCATTCAAGTAATGGGTCTCTAAGCTGGATACATAGCCGGAGCTTAGCCAGTATGCATTGGAGGTGCTGGCTTGCTCTGCTGCCAGTGTATTATCGGAACGTGTCTTTAGTGCTGCAGGTGGTGTGGTAACAGACCGTTGCACGCGACTAACCGCCGATAATGTCCCGATAATATCCTGTGTTACCTGGGTCCTGTAACATCTGCTCATCTCCAGAGGTGAGTCTGGCAATGTCTCCTGCTTTGTCTACATTCCCACTACTTTTAGTGGAAAGTGGACAGAGCAGGAGACATTGCCTGACTCACCTCTAGGGAGAAGCTGCTGTTACAGAACCCCAGTAATACAGGAACAAGTGTGGGTTGTGCATACGGCATTTCAGAGCAGCAACTGGCGTGGTTGGAAGCCAGAGGAAATACTCGAAACAGAGTGAAGACAGAGGCCTAATTGGAGTACGTTGACAGTTAGTAGTAGTCTAGAAACAATCTAAAACTGCCACCAAGTAGGCCTCAGCCTACTACCTGATTTTCCCTGGGCTCCGACACCGCCAGTTGGTGCTCAGAAGTGCTGTACGCCCAGAGAAAACACTCGCTCATGTGTAAGTGGGGTTCAGTAATGTCAGCTGATCCCCTGCTGTGTGTACGGCAAACTCTCCTGCTGCCTCCAAATTCAAACAACGTCTTATCTTAAACTGCCTCCAACTAGGCCTCAGCCTACAAAATGACTATCCCTGGGCTCCAACATCGTCAGTTGTTGCTCAGAAGTGCTGTCCACACAGAAAAAAACACTCGCTCATGTGTAAGTGGGGTTCGGTAACGTCAGCTGATCCCCAGCTGTGTGGAGGGCAAAGTGCTGCTGCCTCCAAATTGTAACTACTTCAGATTTAAACATTCTCTGATTTGACCTCTGTCTCCACTCTGTCTCTAGTATTTCCCCTGACCTCCAACACCGCCAGTTCCTGCTCACAGTTGCCGTCCACGCATTCCACACTTGTTCCTGGTGTTCTGTTACGTGAGCAGATCCCCAATGTGTGTCCGGCACTGTTTCCTGCGCTGTCCACCTTCCCACTGCAAGTGGTGGGAATGTGGACAGAGCAGGAGACAGTGGCAGACACACATCAGGGGATCTGCTGACATTACAGAACCCCAGTAACACAGGAACACGTGTGGATTGGGCAGACGGCTGCTGTACGCATAAACTGGCGGTGTTGGTGGTCACGTGAAATCCTGGAAACAGAGTGGAGACAGATGCCTAATTGGAGCACGTTGACAGTCTGTTGTAGCCTACAAACAATCTAAAACTGCCACCAAGTAGGCCTCGGCCTACAGCAAGATAGTCCCTGGGCTTCAACAACGCCAGTTGGTGCTCGGAAGTGCTGTCCACACAGAAAAAAACACTTGTTCATGTGAAAGTGGGGTTCGGTAACGTCAGCTGATCCCCTGCTGTGTGGAGGGCAAACTGCTGCTGCCTCCAAATTGTAACTACTTCAGATTTAAACATTCTCTGATTTGGCCTCTGTCTCCACTCTGTCTCTAGTATTTCCCCTGAATTCCAACACCGCCAGTTCCTGCTCACAGTTGCCATCCACGCATTCCACACTTGTTCCTGTGTTCCTGGTGTTCTGTTACGTGAGCAGATCCCCCAATGTGTGCCCGGCACTGTCTCCTGCGCTGTCCACCTTCCCACTGCAAGTGGTGGGAATGTGGACAGAGCAGGAGACAGTGGCAGACACACATCAGGGGATCTGCTGACATTACAGAACCCTAGTAACACAGGAACACGTGTGGATTGGGCAGACGGCTGCTGTACGTATAAACTGGCGGTGTTGGTGGTCACGTGAAATCCTGGAAACAGAGTGGAGACAGATGCCTAATTGGAGCACGTTGACAGTCTGTTGTAGCCTACAAACAATCTAAAACTGCCACCAAGTAGGCCTCGGCCTACACCATGATTGTCCCTGGGCTCCAACAATGCCAGCTGGTGCTCGGAAGTGCTGTCCACACAGAAAAAAACACTTGTTCATGTGAAAGTGGGGTTCGGTAACGTCAGCTGATCCCCTGCTGTGTGGAGGGCAAACTGCTGCTGCCTCCAAATTCAAAATACTTCCAATTTACACCTGGCTCCTAGTAGGCCTCGGCCTAAACCATGATTGTCCCTGGGCTCCAACAACGCCAGTTGGTGCTCGGAAGTGCTGTCCACACAGAAGAAAACACTCGTTCATGAGAAAGTGGGGGTCAGTAACGTCAGCTGATCCCCTGCTGTGTGGAGGGCAAACTGCTGCTGCCTCCAAATTGTAACTACTTCAGATTTAAACATTCTCTGATATGGCCTCTGTCTCCACTCTGTCTCTAGTATTTCCCCTGACCTCCAACACTGCCAGTTCCTGCTCACAGTTGCCGTCCACGAATTCCACACTTGTTCCTGTGTTCCTGGTGTTCTGTTACGTGAGCAGATCCCCCAATGTGTGTCCGGCACTGTCTCCTGCGCTGTCCACCTTCCCACTGCAAGTGGTGGGAATGTGGACAGAGCAGGAGACAGTGGCAGACACACATCAGGGGATCTGCTGACATTACAGAACCCCAGTAACACAGGAACACGTGTGGATTGGGCAGATGGCTGCTGTACGCATAAACTGGCGGTGTTGGTGGTCACGTGAAATCCTGGAAAGAGTGGAGACAGATGCCTAATTGGAGCACGTTGACAGTCTGTTGTAGCCTACAAACAATCTAAAACTGCCACCAAGTAGGCCTCGGCCTACAGCAAGATAGTCACTGGGCTTCAACAATGCCAGTTGGTGCTCGGAAGTGCTGTCCACACAGAAAAAAACACTTGTTCATGTGAAAGTGGGGTTCGGTAACGTCAGCTGATCCCCTGCTGTGTGGAGGGAAAAGTGTCCTGCTCCCTCCAGTCAAAATACCTACGATTTACACCTGGCACCTAGTAGGCCTCGGCCTACACCATGATTTGTCCCTGGGCTCCAACAACGCCAGTTGGTGCTCGGAACTGCTGTCCACACAGAAAAAAACACTCGTTCATGTGAAAGTGGGGGTCAGTAACGTCAGCTGATCCCCTGCTTTGTGGAGGGCAAACTGCTGCTGCCTCCAAATTGTAACTACTTCAGATTTAAACATTCTCTGATTTGGCCTCTGTCTCCACTCTGTCTCTAGTATTTCCCCTGAACTCCAACACCGCCAGTTCCTGCTCACAGTTGCCATCCACGCATTCCACACTTGTTCCTGTGTTCCTGGTGTTCTGTTACGTGAGCAGATCCCCCAATGTGTGTCCGGCACTGTCTCCTGCGCTGTTCACCTTCCCACTGCAAGTGGTGGGAATGTGGACAGAGCAGGAGACAGTGGCAGACACACATCAGGGGATCTGCTGACATTACAGAACCCCAGTAACACAGGAACACGTGTGGATTGGGCAGACGGCTGCTGTACGCATAAACTGGCGGTGTTGGTGGTCACGTGAAATCCTGGAAACAGAGTGGAGACAGATGCCTAATTGGAGCACGTTGACAGTCTGTTGTAGCCTACAAACAATCTAAAACTACCACCAAGTAGGCCTCGGCCTTCACCATGATTGTCCCTGGGTTGCAACAACGCCAGTTGGTGCTCGGCAGTGTCTTTGGCACGGGTACTCCCTTTTGCCCAGCCTGGTTCCAGCACGCCAGCTGTTTCCGGGTAGCATCAAGGTCACTATGCCAACAATCCGTTGTCCTGTCGTCTTCCGGCCGGGTTAGCCGGCTCTACGGTGCCTGCAGTTTAGGTGACTCCTATGTGGGCTGCGGGAACTGGCACTGAAGGCTGGATCCGTAGTGCCAATGGGACATGGATCCCCTGTAGGACTGTGGGTTTCGGTAACTGCGGCCGGCTTGCGGCCTGGCTACTTTGCATTGGATGGGTACCTTCTGCTACCTACCAGGGTTCCAGCACTGTCAGCTGGTTCTCGCCAGAGCCTTTGGCCTAGGTGCCTCCATCTCGGTATCCGAGGTCCAGCACCGTCAGCTGGTCCTTGGTAGTGCTTTTTAGCACAGGTACCTTCTGCTTAGTAACCGTGGTCCAGCACCGTCAGTTGGTCCTCAGTAGTGCCATTGGCTCTTGTTCCTTCTGCTACCCATCCGGGTTCCAGCACTGTCTGCTGGTTCTCGCCAGAGCCTTTGGCCTAGGTGCCTCCATCTCGGTATCTGAGTTCCAGCAAGGTCAGCTGGTCCTTGGTAGTGGTTTCTAGCACAGGTACCTCCTACATAGTAACCGGGGTCCAGCATCGTCAGCTGTTCCTCAGTAGTGCCATTGGCTATTGTTCCTTCTGCTGCCAATAGGGGTTCCAGTACTGTCAGCTGGTTCTTGCCAGTTTCTCAGCCTTCTTGTACCTTCTGCTACATTTCCAAGATCAAGCTTTTTGAAGTTGTCTTTGGTAATCCTTATTGATCTCCATGACGACGACCCTGATGACGACGACCCTGAAGACCACACTAAAGAAGACCAGAAATATGACCCTAAATAATATGACCAAGAGGACAAAGAACATGAAGACGACCACCAAGATACAGAACAAAAGACAGAAGAACAAGAAGCAGAAGAAGCAAAAGCAGAAGAACAGAAAGCAGAAGAACATTAAGCATAAGACTAAAAATCATCATAGAAGAAATCAAAATTATAAGCAGAAGAAGACTAAGCAGTAAATGGGGGTGAGTCCGTTCCTCCTCGTGGTGCCCCTGAAAAATGCCTGCTGCTGCAGGCCAAACTGAACGCGGACAAATCCTGTTGTAAATCTTTAGTGACAGGCAGAACGTAAGGTGTAATCTTATAACTTTTATAGATAAGTACTACAGGAATGCCTGTCACCATAAGAAAATGAAGAAAAAGAAGAATAGGAAGAAGATGAAGAAATAGCATATGAAAATTAATAATAGCTGAATAAGAAGAATATGAAGAATGAAAAAAAAAAATTAATGGGAAGAAGATGAAGAAGAAGAAGATGAATAAGGTGAAGAAAAAGTTGATGGAAAAAATGCTACTGCTGCAGATCATGAAGGAGAAAGTGTGGGAGAAGTACAAAAGAAGGTGAAGAGCATGGAAGTTGTGAAACATACATATCTGACAAAATATAAAAAAGGTTAACATAGTCAATATCTTTTTAACTCCGAACATCTTGAAAAAAAAAAATTGGAATTAATGCTATGCCATGTGATTTGAATAAACCACTATGCCTTTAATGTCTCCTCCACCTCCCACAATACATTCTACATGATTCTTATTTGTTTTCAATTATGTAGAATTAGCCAACAAGGAAATAAAGGGCTTTTTTAAATTCCGATACCGGAAGTCCCATTGACTTGAATGGGACTTTCGGTATCGGAATCGGCAATACCCGATATTTTTTTCGTATCGGGCGATACCATCCGATACGATATTTTGGGGTATCGAACGGTATCGCTCAACACTATTCATAAACTACTATCGCCAGTTCATTCTCCACTTCTCCACCTTGGTAGCTCCTTTGGTTGCCCTCACCAAAAAGGGAGCTAACCCCAAGTAATGGTCGGAACAGGTCTCCAAGGCTTTTTCCTCTATTAAGTCCCACTTTGCTAGCGCTCCCATTCTACTTCATCCCGATGCAGATAAACCTTTCATCTTGGAGGTAGATGCCTCTTCCATCGGTGCCGAAGCGGTCCTCTTCCAGAAGGAAGCTCAGGGTCGGAAACACCCCTACTTCTTCTTCTGCAAAACTTTTTCACATTTTCCATTGGGAACAGTGAGTTGCTAGCGATGAAATTGACCTTCTCGGAGTGGAGACATCTTCTGGAGGGTACTCAGTTCCCTTTCCAGGTGTTCACCGGCCATAAAAACTTGGTCTATCTCCAAACCGCCAAGTTGTTAAATTCTCGCCATGCCCAATGGTCTCTATTCTTCTCCCGGTTCCACTTCACCCTACATTTCCTTTCCGATGAGAAGAATGTCCAGGCCGATGAGCTCTCTCGCTCCATCTTGTCAGCGGAGGAGGAGGAGCCTCGGTTAATTGTACCATCAGAGAGCCTAAGGACAGTGGCTCCGGTCGCCCTTGAGTCTGTACCCCCGGGCAAGACTTTTGTCCCTGCTCATTTGTATCCAGAGGTCTTCTCTTGGGCTCACGCATCCAGGGTGGTTGAACACTTTAGTACTAAGCCGACAGTTGAGCTTTTGGTGAGTACGTACTGGTGGCCGCATATGGCCCGTGACGTCAGAGACTATATTCAGGCATGTGTCTCCTGCACCCAGAGTAAGTCTTCCTGGCAACGACCCGCTGGGTTACTTTACCCCTTACCGGTGGCCAACAGGCCCTGGGAGATGGTTGGCATGGACTTTGTGGTGGGTCTACCCAAGGCCAGTGGCAGCACAGTTATTTGGGTCATGCACTTGGTGCCTCTCTCTCGGCTACCTTCCGCACGGGGCCTGGTAGTGTTGTTCATTAAAGATGTTTTCCGGTTACACGGCATGCCAGACAAGATTGTCAGTGACCAAGGTCCCCAGTTTGCATCTCGGTTCTGGAGAGAGCTCTGTTGCTTGCTCAGTATGGAGCTGAATCTCTCCTCAGCCTATCATCCTGAGACGAACGGGTTGGTAGAGAGGGCCAACCAGACCCTGGTCACATATCTCTGACATTTTGTCTCGGCCAGGCAGGATGACTGGGCATCCTTGTTGTCGTGGGCAGAGTTTGCCTTGAACAAAGCTGTGGCCAATTCCACCGGCCAGAGCCCATTCCTCCATAACTATGGCCAACATCCACGTGTCCCTGTGCCCATGCCGTGTCATCCACCAACTCTAGGGTGGCAGACTGGGCGGTGGAGGCACGTGATACTTGGAACCACACCCAGGATGCCATTTGGACCTCTATGGAGAGAATGAGGGCCTCGCGGACGTACACTGGCATCTTGCTCTGACTTTCTCCCCTGGCGACTTAGTGTGGCTCTCCGCCCCTAACATCAGGCTGCGAGTCGAGTTCCCTAAGTTCGCTCCTCACTACATTGGTCCCTTTAAGGTCCAAACAGATCAGCTCTGTGGTCTATCGGCTGGCTCTTCCACCACACTTGGCCATCACTGACACCTTTCACGTGTCCCTCCTTAAGCCTGTCCATATGTCCCGGTTTTCCGAGTCATCTGCTGGGACATCAGACCTGTCCTCGGACAAGTTTGAGGTTAATGCCATCATGGGATGCAGGGTGGTGCGTGGAAAAAAGTTTTATTCGGTGGACTGAAAAGGTCATGGTCCAGAGGCTCGGACCTGGGAGCCAGCGGAGAACATCTGCGCTCTGCTTCTCATTGTGGCATTTGAGCGTAGCAAGGCTCAGATAGGAGGGGGCCCTAGGAGGGGGGATAATGTTAGGAGTCGAGTTCCTGTCGCTCAGCAGACTCATCTATCCCGGAGCTCTGCTCAGACCAGGAGAGCGCCGGGATAGATTTGGTTGGCAGCAGTGGGTTTGGTTGCTGCTGCCACCTCTGGTCCAGCTATAGCAGCGCATGATGATCAGCAGCAAGCTACTCCAGGGACTAAATCCTCCTTTCGGTCCACTGAGCATGCCCGTGGGATGATCTCTCATTGGAGATCGGAGGTCACATGCTCAGGTCCTTCACCAGCTCATATTGGACCATCAGGAAGGTCCCAGAAGGACGCTGCTATAAAAGGTTTGCATGGCCGCTTGGCCATGCGCTAAGATAGACTTTTGTTGAGACTTGTGTGAGTGATGATGGATGCATGAAACTGGTGACTGACTCATTAAATAACCCCTCCCTTTGATACATATGTGTTAGGGTTAGTTTACCTTGAGTCAGCGCCTCATGGTGGCAAAGCATGTGCCACAGTGCTCCAGTCAAAGCACAAAGGTTAGCGCCATAGTGCTGCCATATCTACATTACCTCTGGGTGGTACAAGTCTATCCGCTGCACCCTGTGACAGCTAAAGGGCACAGCATTTTCCTAGAGTCACTCTCTAGCACCATTGTAGTGGCTCGGTGCGCATGTGGGGCTAGAAGGACTCTGACTCCGTGCCTCTGGGCAGAGTTCTGTGACCATTTCACTTGCGCTCATATCATATTAGTGCGACCTTGTGAAGTAACAGGGTTTGCCTCATACACTCCGGGTGAGGAAACCCGAGCGTGCTACTATCCGCCATTATCTAGCAGCAGGTTACATCTCTGCAAGGTGGACCCCGCCTGTGAACGCACCTCTTAAGATCATAATTATTTGGTGCATTCCGCTGGCCCATAACACAAGGCACCGGAACAGTCACAGACTTTAGTGTAGGTAATCTCACCAAGGGCAGGCTCTCCTACTGGCCCAAGGTTCTTGAGCTTTAGATCCTTTCTACAGAGAACATCCGGGTGTTCCTCACAACTGCAGCAATACCATATGCCCTTCTTAAGGCTGATTTCAGGCTGCTGCTTTGCAAGCCCACTCTTATCAGCCATCTTGGGTTCTACTCAGGTAGCTGCCTTAACAAGTAGAGGAACAGGAGGGTTTCAGATGGTCGTGGCTAGTGTTGAGCATTCCGATACTGCAAATATCGGCCGATATTTGCTGTATAGGTATTCCGATACCGAGTACCGATATTTTTACAATATTGGATACCGGAATCGGAAGTTCCCATAATGCAATGAGCCAGTGTTGTGGCTGTGATTGGCTGCTGAAATGATGTCATCATGATGTGCGGTCTGTGCGCATCATGATGCGTGGTCTGTGCGGGCTTGCCGGGGGTCTGTGCGGGCTTGCCGGGGGTCTGTGCGGGCTGCCGGGGGTCTGTGCGGGCCAGCCAGGGGTCTGTACGGGCCTGCAGGGGGTCTGTGCGGGCTGTCGGGGGTCTGTACGGGCCTGCGGGGGTCTGTGCGGGCTGCCGGGGTATTCTGCCTCCTGGAAGGCAAAGCAGACAGGCACAGATACAGGATTAGGAGTCAAGCCTACAGAGAAGGCAAAACACAGGACACGACCTGGCAACTCAGTAGCAAGACACTGAGTGAAATCGTTGCACAGGCAGCTACCACCGGTTGGAGCTGCCCTAAATACTAGAGGCCTCTTGGTAATTGGCCAGGGACACATTAGACAGGTGCACCCTGTTTCCATAAGAACCAGAGAGTGCCGGCGCTGCCATCCTTTGCACACAGCCAGGAAGCATGCAGAGAGCAGGCAGGAAGCAAGAGGCACACAGCATGGTGCCGGCAGCAGACAGAACTCACATCATTGCCAGGAGCAGTGAATAAGTTGGTGTATGGGGGATGGGAGGCCATGCAGTGATTCCGGCAGGGTTGTTACAGATCATGATGAGGTTGTAGATTCCACTTGGTGTGAACCCAAAGCTACGTAGCTGAGTAGCTCAACAAAGGAGATTGAGGAGGAGGAAGATGAGGAGGTTATGTTGCGGCTTCCTACACAGACACGAAGTGATGCAATGATGACAAGCATTGCATCCTCTGCACCCAAATCTGGCTGTTGTCAGCAACGGTCACGAGTGTGCAGTTCACATGTTACCTAGCCTGGGCCTTTTTTGAGACCGCAAAGGATGACCCCCTTACATGTTATCTGTCAAATTCTCAAAAAAGTAAACTCAGTAGAGGCAAAATTTTAATAAATTGACAACTACATGCATTGACCAGCGAATGCATAATCAACATGCCTTAGTGATGGAATCTCACTGCAATAAAATACGGTCTAGTGGGCCTCCCCACCCACTGGCCATCCAAAAAAAAACATCTGCTGCTTCTTCCTCCTCCATCACCTTGCCAGGGTGACTGAGAGCCCATCAGTTGCTATGGAAGTTAACATGACTGCTGCTTTTGTGTCACCTAGCATGAAACATCTTTTGCAATCCATCATAACGTCTCCACCTGCACCTCACTAACAGTCCAGCAGTTTGTCCTGTTTTCTGTACTTCACCCCCTCACTGCACATCAGTGAGCCCTCTGTCTCGCAATTGTAGTCACGTAAAATAATATTTTCTCCTACACAAGCCAAGAGCTTGAACTCTACCACCTCCAATCTGTTGGTCACAGAAATGTTACTTTTTCGCCTGGTGGATACAGATGGTTTCTGAAAGTTGATGACCATTGCAGTCCCCCAGTACCAGTTGCCCAATCGCCATTACTTCTCTAAGAAAGCTGTGCCTGCGCTACATCAGCATGTCCCTGACAACATCACCCATTCCCTGAAAAAATCTATGCCTGCCTTGTGCATTTCACCACTAACAACTGGATGAGCAAACATAGGCAGGGGCATTACATCTCCCTGACTTTGCACTGGGTCACTCTGGTGGCTGTGAAGGCAGGTGATCAGGGGCTGCTCCACAAACCTTTGAATCTCCAATGCTTGTGGAACAAACCTCTGTATCTAACAGTTCCTCTCCTGATTCTGCCTGCTCCACCTCTTCTAGGGTCTCCACCTGTGCCCTCAACCTCCCCTTAATCTGACACCTTCCAACAGTGCAGATAGAATCTAACCCTACTCTGTACTGCGCAGCCATAGCTCACCGCAATCAGGCAGTGTTTAAATTAATATGCCATGGAGATTGCAGTCACACAGCTCAAAAGCTGTGGACAGCTATCCAGGATGAGTTAGTGCAATGGCTGTCTCCACTAAACCTGGAGCCAGGGTAGGTCATGTGCAATAGCGGTGCAAATCTGGTGGCAGCCCTATGCTGTGGCAACATCATACAAGTGCCTTGCACGGCTCACATCCTCAACCTGATGGTACATCAATTTCTCTGCCTCTGTCCCAGTCTGGATGTGCTGCTGCCGAAAGCATGGTCACTATGTGCTCAATTACGGTGATCATACCCCGCAGGTTATCAACTTGCATCGATACATAGGTCTTTCGGCCTACCAGTTAACCTTTTGATTTGTGATATTTCGACATGGTGGAATTCCACTCTGCACATGTTGCAGTAGTTGTAAGTGAAGATGCAGAAGCAGACGAACAAATGGAGGAGGACAAAGTGATGGACGCTCAACAGTCAGGTGATGAAGAAAATAATTATCCACTTTCTGATGTCCTTGGTTAACAGGAGGGGACGGAGGAACCAACCTTAAGTGTTACCCAGCCACCATCAACCCATGTATTTGGACCTCATGTAAACGTCCGATATATGAGTGCCTTCTTGCTGCACTATCTTCAACATGATGTCCTTATTCTTAGGGTTAGAAATAGTGCTGACTACTTGGTTGCCACTCTGTTAGATCCACGGTACAAAGTAAAGTAAGCAAGACATTTCCCCCTAGAAAGAGATTCGCACATACTAGATTATCAAAACATGCTTGTAGACAATCTTAAGAGTTGTTTTCCCCAACACAGCAGTGAGGCCCACATTGTGCAACCTAGTTCTAGACGTCCAACCCCAGGAATGTCAAGGCTTCATTGCAAAAACATTAGCAGCAGTGTAAGTGGCATAAACAATTTCTGTGAGTCATTTAATACATTTTTTGAACCAGCCCGTGCACCAGCAGAACAGAGTCCAAGTCTGACACGTTGTAAATGACTGAAGAGCAGGCTCGGACTGGCCCACCGGAGAACCGGAGGATTCTTTGGTAGGCCCAGGCACTGACACCTGCTGGCAAACTGGCCAGCAGCTGCCTAGGGTCCCCACTACTCCAAGGGCCCCCACTGCTCCAGTTGCCCTCAGCCAGTGGCTATGGGGCCCATTAGTCAAGGGGGTCCGCCCTGTGCCAGCGTAGCAGCAGCTGGAGACAAGATCCTGTCTCCGCTGCTAAAGCTAAATGAATATTCATGCTTCCCCACGCCCCTATGGGCATGGAGAGGCGTGAATACCACACAATTGGTGGTCTTGTATTTATTTCTATGTAGCTACATAGTTGGCCCCAAGAATGATTTTCTCTGGTGGGCCCAAGGTGCTGCAGTCCGATGCTGCTGGAGATGATAGTGCAGGAGTATCTGGAGCGCAATATTAATGTCATCATGGGGGGCTGTACCCTTTTGCATTTTGGTCTGCGTTCGCCAGTCACACCTTGGAGGTTTTGTCATGCCTGGCAGCCAGTGTATTCTCATAACATGTCTTCAGCACTACTGGTTTTATCCTGACGGACATGCGCATCCAGTTGTCCCCTGAAAGTGTATACCACCTAACATTCCTCAAAATGAACAAGTCATGAATCTCCAATTACTTTTCCATCCCATTTGCAGACTTGGCAGACTAGGCAATGGTGTAGTTTTTAGTGTCACGCATTGATATCGCATTATCATTTTCTGTGCCACCTTTGTAGAGTCTTCTGTGCCGGCTGCTGCCACTGTTGCTGATGTTACAAACAATTTTTTGAAAATCATTTGTCCGTGTCTAATGCGTGCTTTTTGCGCCTCTCACTCTCCCGTATTCCTCGCCAGTGTGACTGCGGCCTTAAACTGCTCCAGTAGTCACTAGATCTTAATCAAAATTTCAATGTAAATCTCTAAATGCTGGCCCAGATCCTGATACCTCATTCATGGCACATGGCTGACTTCTGCTGTGCCATTATCAAATTTCTATTGTAGGTAAATTGATGCCACATTTCCTGTTGTTTGCCTCTAATTTTGGGAAATATTTGTACACCAAGTTGGGTCTCCTTCATGTGTGGTGCCTGTTGCTGTATGGCTCCCAGACAGTCAGGCCTACACTTACTTTTATTCAAGTACCAGTACATTTTATTCAAGTACCAGTACATTTTATTCAAGTACCAGTACATTTTTCTAACATCAGTGCTCTACCAAGCTGATATTTGTACCACCTGAGTCTGGCTGGTAAAAAGAAATTGAGCTGTTACATCAGATATCAGGGCTCCCAGCAAATAAGGCTTACAGTGCTCCTGTAGCCACCATGTCCAAATTGAAATTTCAATTCCTTGCTCTAAATGCTGACCCGGACCCTGATACAACAACCCTGATTGCTGCTGTACCATTTTAAAATGTTCTACTGTGGATAAATTGATCAGTTACCTACCTGTGTTACTATCCTTATATTTTTCTACCAATTGTAGTCTATGAAACTGATGTTTGTACCACCTGAGTGAGGCTAGGAAATAGAAAAAAAAATCAGCTGTTGTATGAGGTATCTAGGCTACCAGCAAAGAAGATTTTTACCCCTCCATTAGCCACCACATCTTAATTGAAACTTCAATTCTTCGCTCTAAATGCTGGCCCAGACCCTGATGCAACATGCATGGCCTATTGCTGACCGCTGCTGTCATTCTAAAATTCTACTGTGGGTGAATTGATCAGTCAACTATCTGTGTTACTATCCTTAAATTTTTCTACCAATAGAAGTCTTCCTAGCTGGTATCTGTGTCACCTGCGTGTGGTAGAGATAAAAAGAAGTTTGAGCTGTTGCATGAGGTATCTGGGCTTCCAGCACAGCTGACCTAAACTGGACACTCATCCAACTCATCTTAATTAAGGCTGAGTGCAGACGTACTTTTTAGCCCTGCGGATTTTTCCGCGCAGAATGGAAGAATTTCGCAGGTCAAATGACCTGCATTTTTCCTGCGGACTTCTTCCATTTTTCCCACGGTTTTCATGCGTTTTTTGTGCGGTTTTCCATCGCGGTTTTCCCCCTGCGGATTTGGTGACAGGGGAGATGGAAAACCGCACAAAAGAAGTAACATGCTGCGGATTTTGTACCGCGGGAAAACCGCGCGGAAAAATCTGCAGCGTCTGCACAGCGTTTTTTTTTAACATTGATTTTAAGGCTACTGTACATCACAATGCAGAAATGCAACGTTTCTGCGCGGTAAAATCCGCTGCGGAACCGCTACAAATCTGCATCGTGTGCACACAGCCTTAGGCTTAAAATCAAAGCTGTAAATGTTTGCCCAGTTCCTGATACCACATGCATGACCTATTGATGACTCTTGTTGTGCCATTATAAAATATTCTACTGTGGGTCAATTGATCAGTCTTCTACCTGTATTACTAACATTAAATTTTTCTACCAATAGTTGTCCATGAAACTAATGTTTGTGGCACCTGAGTGTGGCTATGAAACTAAAAAAAAGATCAGCTGTTGCATGAGGTATATTGTCTCCCAGCAAAGAAGGCTTATACTGCTCTCTTAGTCATTACGTCTTAATTGAAATTTCAATTCAAAGCTAAAAATGCTGTTCCAGACCCTGATACCTCATGCTGGCATATGGCTGACTGCTTTTGTGCCATTATAAAAGGTTTTACAGTGGGTCAATTGATCAGTCACCTACCTGTGTTGCTATTCTTACATGTTTCTACCAATAATAGTCTATGAAACTGATGTTTGTGCCACCTGAGTATGGCTGGGAAACTAAAATAAATTGAGTTGTTGCATGAGGTATCTGGGCTCACAGCAAGGAAGGCGTAGGCCGGGGTCACACTGGCGAGGAATACGGACAAGTGAGAGGCGTTAAAAGCACACATTACACAGGGACAAATGATTCTCTATGGGTTTGCTCCCAACTGCCGCATATTTCTCGGGCGTATTCTACCGTCCATGCCAATCGCAGCATGCTGCGATTGTCAGCGTACCACGCCTGTAATACGCCAATGCAAGTCTATGGATGCGCTAAAAATACGGATTACACATGGACCACACTTGCGAGAAATATGCACCCGGTTTCTTTTACAAAAGCCGGCAATTCAGTGCGCTCTACAGTAAACTCACACTGGCAGGTATAATAAAGAAAGAAAGAATAGATATAGACACATAGAATACATATATATATATATATATATATACATACATGTCATTGTGACAAACATATATATATATTTATACTTCACAGAGTTCTTCATAGCAGAATAGCTGCTAATTAAATTGCCGGCTTCTATCAAATAATTCCCCAACCCGACATGAAATGACACATGGTTTACATTCAGTAAAGCATTTCATTTCATGTTTTTTTATATGTCCTTGACTAATAATTAGATGGGGGTTTGTGTGCAAAATTTGGGAGTTGTAGTTGTTATTTTAAGGGGTTAATTCTTTGTTAAAAAATGCGTGGGCTTCCCATTGCCCTATATTGGTGGCGAGTGGGTTAATCTAACAAAGGGTTAATGTCACCATTCGATTTTATTGTGACATTAACCCTTTGTTAGATTAACCCATTTGCCACCGCTACAGGGCAATGGGAAGCCCACGCATTTTTTAAAAACGAATTAACCCCTTAATAAAACAACTACAACTCCCAAATTTAGCACACAAACCCGCATCTAATTATTAGTCAAGGACATATAAAAAAACATGAAATGAAATGCTTTACTGAATGTAAACCATGTGTCATGTCATGTCGGGTTGGGGAATTATTTGATAGAAGCCGGCAATTTAATTAGCGGCTATTCTGCTATGAAGAACTCTGTGAAATATAAATATATATATGTTTATCTCAATGACTTGTGTGTGTATATATATATATATATATATATACACACAGTATATATATATATGCATTCTATGTGTCTATATCTATTATTTAATTTCTGTTAGAAACCCTGTCATAGAGCTCCATTATATGTCCATTTTGCAAGGCGGCAAGAAAATCTCGCCATACGGATTGCATACGGATTACATATGGATGCTGACATGCACAAAATACGCAACCACACCTTGATTACGGATGACATACGGAGCACTATTTAGGGGTCATTCATCCGTATTACGCCTGTAAACTACGGACCGTATTTTGCGTCGGTTAGTGTGACCCCGGCCTTACACCCATAATCACCTGGTCCTAAAACTTCAATTCCAAGCTGTAAATGCTGGCCAGACCCTGATACCTCATGCATGGGCCATGGCTGATTGCTTCTGTGAAATTGTAAAAGGTTCTACTGTGGGTCAATTTATCAATTATCTGTGCTACTTTCTTTAGATTTTTCTACCAATAGTACTGTATGAAAATTATGTTTGTGCCATCTGAATGTGGCTGAAAGAAAAAAAAAATGGAGTTCTTGCATGAGGTATCAGGTCTACCAGCTAAGAAAACTTGGGGTCTCTTTCATTTTTAACATTCAGCGCATGAAAAAATGACAGCTTCAAGCTGCAGCCCTTAGCTGTCAGCTTTATCTTTTCTTTTTATAAAAAATAGAGTGGGCCCACACAGTTTTTTTATTTTTTAAATAAATGGTAAAAATTGGCGTGGGGATCAATCTATTTTTGATAACCAGCCACAATAAAGCTGACAGTTGAGGTCTGTAGCCTGCATCTGTCAGCTTTATCTGCATTGGTCATCAAGAATAGAGGGGACCACAAGCCTTTTCTTATTTTATTTATTTATATATTTATTGCACAGGCACCAGATGGTGAATACTCTCATCAGCGTATGCCTGCTCTCGTTGCTATCAGCGAGACCAAGCGTACAATGTTGAGAGTAGTACTTTCATTAGCCGACACCTGTGACTCGCAATAACCTTTTTACCATTGGTCACAGCTGCTGGCTCACATGCTGTAACCTGTGTGTAACAAACTAATCACTAATCAGACCCGGGGTTTCCTGCGCTGTCACACAGCTGACCGCATGGGAAACACCGGATGTTCTGAACCCCCTTCCATTTTATCCTTGGATCTGCCTATCACTACTGATGAGTATTACTCTCCTCAGAATATGCCTGGTGTCGCTGATCACAGCTAGTGCAGGCGACGCTGATGAGAGTATTCAATAGCTGACGCATGAGCATTGTAAAAAAATCAGTGTGATATATAATTAGTGCAGTCCATGTGTATCTAACTGTAAATATATATCTAATAAATAAGTAAAAGAAGAAAATGGTTTGAGTTCCCCCTTATTTTTAATAGCCTTCTTAGGGAAAGCAGAGAGCAGGGGACTGGTGTTATTATTCTGGGAAAGGAGCAATAAACATGCAGCTTTCCAAGCTATTAATATTAGCTCAGATGTCTGCATAGCATTTACTGGTTACTAAAAAAAAAACAAAAAAATGATGTGGGGTCCCCCCTATTTTTATTAACCAGCAAAGACTAAACAGACAGCTGCGAGCCATGGATATAGTCCCCCTCCCAGACTAATAACACCAGCTCTCAGCTACTCCATAATTGGTGATTAGATGCACAAATTCTGGCATGAAGACTCGGCTCTTCCCAGTTGCTTTGTTGAATTAGCAAGTGGGGTAACAGTTTTGGGGTTGATGTCAGCTTTGTAATGTCAACTGACATCAAGCCTAGAAATTAGTAATGGAGAGGTGTCTATAGGACACCCCCATTACTAACCCCATAGTCAAAAGTAAGAAAGACACACACAGAAAAAAGTCCTTTAGTTGAACAAAACTCTCCATGACAAATCCCCTCTTTTTCCCATTTATAAACATAAAGATAAAAATAAAAAATCAAAGTAATCCTCACCTGTCCATTGATAATTCATAATGCTGATATCCCAAGACAATACATCAGTAATGTTGCTACTCAGCTCTGCAGCCAGATCACACTGAACCAAGCGTGAGAACGCAGCTGCATATGACTGGCAGTGACGTCATTAAGGTCACTGCTGGTCACATGCAACAAGTTCTCACATTAAGCTCAGTGTGATCTGGCTGCGGTGCTGAGTGGTAACATTACTGATATCACTGCTCAGCAACCACATGTAGCATAGTTGGCAGATTGTCATGGGACATCATCATTATGGATTTAAATGAGGACAGATGAAGATTACTTTGATTTTTTATTTATATTTTTCCATTAATAAATGGATATAAGAGGGTATTTGGGGGGATTATTTTGTTATGTGTCTTTATTGATTTCACTGCGGGGTTAGTAATGAGGGCATCTGATAGACACCTCTCTATTACTAACTTCTGGACTTGATGTTAACCTGCATTACAAATCTGATATCAATCCCAAAATGTTACTCCACTTGCCAATGCATCAATGCAAGTAGGAAAGGCTGGGCAAAGCATTAAAATTGGCTCACCTAATGGATGCACCTTTTCTGGGGTGGCTGTTGGCTGATTTTTTTTAGGCTGGGGAAATATCCATTGGCCTTCCAAGTCTGAGAGTACCTACCCCCACTTGCCTGCTTTACCTTGGCTGGTTATTAAAAATGAGGGGGGGCAAGCTGTTTTTTATTAATTATTTATATAAATAATTAAAATAAAACAGTGAGTGAGAACCTCTTTATTTTTATAACCAGGCAAACTAACGCTGACAGCTTAGAGCTGCAGCCCTCAGCTGTCTGCTTTACCTGTGCTTGTTACCAAAAATAGAGAACTAGGTCTTTTTTTATTATTGTTATTTATTTTTTTTTTACACAGTGCGGTGGCCAATCCCAGCCATGCCAACACTTGACATGGCTGTGATGGAGCCGGATGCGCCCACACAGGAAAACTTTTCTATTGGCTGCTCTGCACCATTTAAACAAGTTTTTTTCAGGCTGCTAAACCCGAACAGTAAAGGCCCCATCACACACAGTGAGTTCGCTGATTTTGTGACGGCACAGCGATCTCACGAGCGATATCGCTGTGTGTGACATGTATCAGCGACCGGCCCCCCTGCCAGCTATCGCTGATTGCGCTTGAACATCCTGGGCCGTTTGATCGTTGGTCTCCCGCTGGCCAGCATGCATCACTGCTTGTGACAGCGAGAGACCAACGATCAGCGACGCTGCAAGCTGGTTTCCAAAGTAAGCAGCGGGTATCTAAGAGCCGCGCGGCTATTAGTTACCCTCTGTTTACCTTGGAAACCAGCGTGCACGCTGGTTTCCAGGGTAAACAGCGGGTATCCAAGAGCCGTGCGGCTCTTAGATACCCACTATTTACCTTGGAAACCAGCTTGCTCGTTGGTCCTGATCGCTGGTGAGTCTGTCTATGTGACAGGTCACCAGCGATCAGCCTATGTCCCAGTGATCCCATCCATGTCAGATTGTTGGTGGGATTGCTGGGACATCGTTGTGTGTAACGGGGCCTTAACACAGACATCTGTGAGAAGTCCATGTTCGTTTTCCATGGACGAACACTAGGTAACTTTTATGGACCCCTAATATTACCGTTTGGGTTCGCCCATCTCTCGCCATGTGCTGTTTGTGTGCAGTATATATTCAATCCATTTTTCACCAAGCAGCTATAAATCTTTCTCAGAACCATGTACAGTTTCCTATGTTACAGAATTGCAATGTATCCATAAAAATCAAAGGCAACTCTAATGGCTCGTTTGTCATCCAATTTGTTTTCACACTTTTCCGATTTGGGAGTGAAATCCGAATATAGCTGAGAAAAAAATGTCTGTCTTCACTGAATTGAATAACATCGGTCCGAGTGAAATTTCTTTTTTTATCAGATTGGACTTGTCTGATTTATACGCTCCCGTTAACTGGCCCTAAGAAAGGTTTTACTGTTGTTAACTGCTACAGCACATCAAAGAGGAATGCCCCAGAAAGAGGTTGCATGCTGGTTTTTGATAATTATGTGTTGTTTAGAGCATCTTCTTTATTTTTCAACTCTCCCTGTCTTTGCCAATTCGAGTTCGAGGTCTAATTTTTTTTGTCTTCCAAAGTACACTGCGTTCCAAATTATTATGCAAATTGGATTTAAGTGTCATAAAGATGTAATTTTTTGTTTTTCAAGTGCACTCATAGATAGTATTGTGTATCAGGGCTCTTTGGATCACTGAAATCAATCTCAAATTCCTGTGATAATTAGTTTACCAGGTGAGCCCAATTAAAGGAAAACTACTTAAGAATGATGTTCCACATTATTAAGCAGGGCACAGGTTTCAAGGAATTTAGGAAAGAAAAAGGACCTCTCTGCTGCTGAAAAGCATCAAATAGTGCAATGCCTTGGTCAAGAGATGAAAACATTAGATATTTCCCAAAAATGTAAACGTGACCATCGTACTGTTAAGAGATTTGTGGTTGATTCTGAGCACAGACATGTTTGTGGATAAAGGCAGAATGAGGAAGGTTTCTGCCAGGCAAGTTCATCGGATTAAGAGAGCAGCTGCTAAAAAGCCATTACAAACCAGCAAACAGATATTTAAAGCTGCTGGTGCCTCTGGAGTCCCTCGAACCTCATGGTGTAGGATCCTTCAAAGGCTTGCTGTGGTGCATAAACCTACTATTCGGCCACCCCTAAAAAGTGTTCACAAGCAGAAATTGTAGCAGTGGGTCCAGACGTACATGAAGACTATTTTTCATACAGTCTTGTTTACTGATGAGTGTCGAGCAACCCTGGATGGTCCAGATGGATGGTTGGTGGATGGCCACTATGTCCCAACAAGGCTGCGACTTCAGCAAGGAGGAGGAGGAGTCATGTTTTGGGCCGGAATCATGGGGAAACAGCTGGTAGGGCTCTTTAAGGTTCCTGAAGGTGTGAAAATGACCTCTGCAAAGTACTGTATATAGAGTTTCTGACTGACAGCTGTCTTCCATGGTATAAAAAGCAGAAATGTGCCTTCAGGAGCAAAATCCTCTTCATGCATGACAATGCACCATCTCATGCTGCAAAGAATACCTCTGAGTCATTGACTGCTATAGGCATAAAAGGAGATAAACTCATGGTGTGGCCACCATCTTCCCCTGACCTCAACCCTGTAGAGAACCTTTGGAGTATCATCAAGCAAAAGATCTATGAGGGAGGCAGTTCACATCAAAACAGCAGCTCTGGGAGGCTATTCCGACTTCATGCAAAGAAATCCAAGCAGAAACTCTCCAAAAACTCCCAAGTTCATTGGATGCAAGAATTGTGAAGGTGATGTCACAGAAGGGTTCCTATGATAGCATGTAACTTGGCCTGTTAGGATGTTTTGGAGTTAAATAGCTTTTTTGTTCAGTGAATGTGACCTCCTAATGCTGCAAATTCCACAAATGAACATTTTCAGTTCTTTAAAATAGATCAAATGTTTAGAAATTCTACTGTGCCTAATAATTTGGAACAGTGCATTTTGAGTTTTTATTCATTTTGGAGATTATACTGTTATTATTGGGAGGTTTCTTCAATAACATTTGATGTATACTCTAACGGGTGATGACTTTTATTAGACTGACTGTCATTTGTACTGACTATTTAGGAAAATCATAGAAAAATATCATTTGCATAATAATTTGGAACACAGTGTAGTTGTACCAAAACTTGTTTTTTGTGCACAAGTTGTAGTGTCAACTAACTTTACAACAAAATATAGGTATATTATAATACCATTTCTACATGGAGTTAAACAGGGGGGAAAAAACACAATTCTATCTTCAATGCAGTGGTTTATTTTGTTACCGAGCTCACTGTGAATTAAAATGTCCTGGCAACTTTATTCTGAGGGTCATTTACATAGTTTATTTAGTCTATTGCTTTTTTACCTAGTATTTATAGTTTCCTGGTTTTCAAAGCCTAAAATATCAAACATAAAAAGTAGCTTGTGTTTCACCATGTGGAGAATTGTTTTTGTGTAGTCCATTGTAGTTTTTACTGTAGAACTTTCACAGACTAGACATTGTAATTTTTATTATTATTATTATTATTATTATTATTATTATTTATTATAGCGCCATTTATTCCATGGCGCTTTACATGTCAGGAGGGGTATACATAATAAAACCAAGTACAGTATTCTTAAACAGTCCAAGTCACGACTGGTACAGGATGAGAGATGACCCTGCCCGCAAGGGCTCACACTCTACAAGGGATGGGTGAGCATACAGTAGGCGATCACTTGTTGGAGAGAGAAGGTAACAAATAGAAGGTCAATTCTGTCTTTTTAATTAATTTGATTTCTTTATGACATAAATAAGTTTATATTTCATAAGATCCGACTTTTAAGGTACTGTCACACTTAGCGATGTACCAGCGATCCCGACCAGCGATATGACGAGGTCAGGATCGCTTATAAATCGCTAAGTGGTCGGTAGTGAGCTGCCACACAGGCAGATCTCAGCAGCGACATCGCAGGGGTCGGGGGTCGCTACTTACCTGTCAGACGAGGCGATCCTGACGTCCTCCCGCCCGCGTCCACGCATCGCTCGTCGTCACAGCAGGAAGCTGACAACAAAAAATGGTCCAGGACGTTCTCGCGCGATCAGCGATAACCAGCGGGGAGAGCGGTCGGAGGTAAGTATCACACATAGCGATATCGCTAGCAATATCGCTGCTGCGTCACAAAAACCAGTGACGTTATAGTGATATTGCTAGCGATATCGCTTAGTGTGACAGGCCCTTAACAGTTTGTACCCTCTATGGAGCACTTATTTTATCACTTACATAATGTACTGCAAAACATCAGTCATGCAAACTTTTATCCAATTATCAAATTTCATCTGATGCCCTGCTGGAAACAAATGCTGAATTATCAGACTTTCAGGATTATATTCTACTGTCTTAACTTTGAAAACATATGAAAATAAAGTATCTTTGGATAGCACTTACTGTATTTTGAAAAACATAGCCTTTCATTTTTTCTTCTTGAGGCTTTGGCTCCACCTGGTGTCTTTCTCACATATTAAACAATTGATAGATCTCTGTACAGAGAGAGACAATACATTATGTTTGTGATAGCAGGGGCAGCATTGGTGCAACATGTGCAGATGCACTGGGCTCAAGAGGTAAGAGAGCCATAACCACCTCCAAAGCAGATGTAATTGTGTATTCTGATCAGCTATTGGACTGTAAAGGGCCAATTTACTGTTCTTGCACAGGGACCCTTTTCTGTCTGCAGGGCTGCCACTAGGAATTTCAGGGCCCCATACTGGCAACATTTTCGGGGGCCCCCTTGAGACTCCGCCCAGACTCCACCCCAGCTCCGCCACCACCTCTCGAACCTTCCACAGTCCCATTGTCCACTCTTCGAAAAACTCTTCTGTGCTACGTCCTCACTAATCACGCAACAGTTCCGATCGAACACCAGATCACATACATAGCTGCAGCTTTCGTTTTGACCGAAAGATTTTTTAAACTGCCACCACGACAAGGTAGACTCTTTTGGCTGGGCACTAATCTACTCTAAACTATTAAACAATTGTTAAAATATCCAAAACTCTTTTTATGTAAATTTTTATTTTTCATTAAGGGAATTAGTCATATGCATTTTTTTCATAGTGACCGAATAATACCACATACAAGTGACAGATACCGCCACACCATGAACAGACCACATATTACCATCACATAGTAAAAGAATAATACAACATGCAAGGAACAAATATTGCCACATCACGACTAGACTACATATTACCACCACATAATACCTCATACAAGGAGCAAATCCAGCCACACCATGGCCGGATCACATATTACCATCACACAATAACTGAATAATACCACATGCAAAGAATAAATACCGCTACACCATAAACAGACTGCATATTACCACCACATAATTATCGAATACTAAAATACTTATCATTAATAAAAAAACGCAATACTAAGTGTCGTAATACACATGAGCTCTGTATATAGTGCACTGTATATATTGTCAGTGTACAGGTAATTCAGTGATCGCCGGTGACATTATAAACAGGAGTCCTGTATATAGTGTCAATGTACAGGTAATACATTTGCAGTACCGCTTCCTCACTCACTACATCATGTGCAGTCCCCCTCACTTCATCATATACAGTCCCCCTCTCCCACTTACTTTATCATTTGTAGTCCCCCTCCCCACAATTTCATCATGTGCAATCCCCCTCCCTAAAACTTCATCACATGCAGTCCCCCTCTCCCTCACTTCATAATTTTCAATCCCCCTCCCCACAATTTCATTATGTGCAGTCCCCTTCCCCACAATTTCATGATGTGCAGTCCCACGCCCCTCAACTTCACCATGTGCAGTCACCCTCCCCACAATTTCATCAAGTGCTGTCCTCCTCCCCACAACTTCATCATGCGCTGTCCCCCTCCCCACAATTTCATCATGTGCAGTCCCCCTTGATCACATGCAGAAGTTGCAGTCTCCCTCCACCTCCACCCCTCACCCATTGAATTAATTTTATAAGGAAAAGAAGAAAAGAAAAGTTTTTCATGCTTACCTCACAGTCGATCCCCAGCAGATGCAGCTCATATTTTGGTGTCCTCGTACATGTTGGCCTGAAGTTCAGATGGTGGAGGGAGAGGGAGATGTGCAGCTGTCAGGGTTAGAGGGCCATAGAGCTCCAAGAAAGCTCCCAGGCCCCAGTGCTTATGTGTGTGCCGCAGCGCAAAACACTTTATTGCACAATGGGTCCCGGTGAGCAGAAGCACAAGAGAGGGGTCCGACAGGCCCCCCTTTGTACTGATGCTCACTGGGTCTCATACAGCAGTAAAGGCAGTAATGCCTTGATGGTGGCTCTGTCTGTCTGTGTCCACCAGTGTGTGATACAATATGCAATATCAACCAAAACCAAAAAGTTTTACCAAAATTGTAAGAATAATTCCATTTTTCTACCAGTTGCAGAATTGACTTTGTGTTGAAAACATCCCTAATCCACTAATTACAGAAAACTTTGGAAAATCATATCAATGTCTTATATTACATTAGACAAGACAGACAACTTTTTCTTTTTTGAGTAACACCACCACCCATGTTAATTGTTCAATACTCCAGTACCAGAAATAGGCCATGAATGAAAGCTGAAACATTTTTTAAGGGCCCCTGAATCATGCAATGCTTGGTGTTTGAATTTGGGATTAATTAGCTAATCACATTCTTTCTAGTACAACTTGATATGGAAGCAACCTGTTTTTCTTGAACATTCTGGTCATCTGCATCCCAATGAATCAGTGGAAGTCAAAATGTTTATGTGAAAGATAAACATTCAATTGTAAAAGATGCATAGTAGATATTAAGGAGTTTTCTACTTTTAGAAAAGTGGGTCGCAAATGATTCTTCTAGTGTAAAATAACGAGCTCATCTTTGCATTGACGTTTCTCCAATGCTTCTCCATTCTCCTTAATTTGGCAGCGGTGGTGACGTCAGATCGACAGTTTACATGATGGCAGCAGTCAACCATTGAGCTCAGTGTCTTTTCTGAAGTAGACAGCATGAGTCTCCGAGATCAGTGGTTGGCTATAGCGGTGATGTGCTCTATAAATTTGACTTCACTACTGTAGCCCAACTACAAAGTCTAGAGCAGCAGCAAGAATCTGTATTTTTTTAAGTTACAATACAGAAATCATCCGGGGTACACTTTTCGAAAAGGACAAAACTAATTTAAAGACATCTGCAGTAGTAAGAAGAGATGAATTCTTGCTTTATGGAGTAAAAGTGCAGCAGAGATGAGTTAAATTAATTCTACTGAAATATTTTTAAAAAACTACATTCTTTTGTAAATTTGCTTTGAGTCGAATTAGCTAAATAATACCTGGCTGGCTGCCATTTTGCTAAACCGTAGATGGCCGGCAAAATTTTTTAAAGAACAAAACAAACATACACTCACTGCAAACATCTCGACTGATCACTGCAAATTGTCCTCCTGTCTTCAGAAATGCCTCTTCTTTCCGCTGTTATGTGCTGCATCTCTAGCCTCTTCTCTCTTAGTCGAGACATCTGGCTGCCACCAGGTCTTGGATGTCACTCTGCTCCTAAGAATTACCAAATAGTGATGGCATACTCTACAAATGTTAGGTCAAATGTTATATTTATGAGAATAATTGCCGTACTAATTAAATATGTTGTGAACAGGTGCACATGACTCTTCCTTCCAGGTCTGGCTCCAACAAACTCACATAGATACGCCAGTGACATCATCCCACTGCCTGTACTATAAGGTGCCAAAAAGATACACAAAGCCCTTTTCCAAAGATACAGATACAATTAAACCATGAGGTGATAATGTTTGTATCCGCAATCTCCCTAGTTTGAACAGACTGATTCCCATCTGTGTGCAATCCCTCATGCAGAGTATCATATTTACATGGTGGTAACTGCTAATTCTGTGTTTGCATATGTGCCCTCAACATCACAGTCAAGTATGGCCATTATGCATTTTGTTAAGATGGGTTCTCTGGGATTCTAAAATGAAGATAAAGGAATCTTCCCAAAATAAAGGTATTTCCTTATTCTTAGATTAGAGGAAATCAATAGGAAACACATGCAGTCAAAAAATCGTAAAGACAATATTTTATTATATTAATAATACGTGTAAAATTGGACAATACAGTACATGGAAGTGAAGGAAGTGAAAATAAGGGTCCCGTGGAAGCGCTAGAACAGCGCGAAACGGCCGTTGTCAGCTTGTAACACTCATGCCACCCTTACTCCGACCTGACATATATTGTATGTGTCAATAAATGAGTTATACTTCATCCTGATGAGTGCGACCTTTTCTCTACATGGATTCATAATAAAATATTGTCTTTAGGATTTTTTGACTGCTTGTGTTTCCTATTGATTTTAGCAAAATTGGAGTTATCCTGCTACAGTCTAGCTTACATTTATGTGGTTGGCCAATTTTGATCTATCTGGCCATGTGATTGATACCATCTTCTGTTCCCACATAGAGTATGTCTGCTATGATTTTGCTTTAATAGATTAGAGGAAACCTGCTGATCGTTGTGGGTCTAACCTCTGACAACCCCAGCAATATATAGGGATTCTGGAGCTCCATCTTGACCATGTCGACAAAAGCGATCGGCAATTTATCAGTTATCACCTATCCATTGAATTAGGGATACCTAGATTTTTTGTGAGTAACCCTTTAATATTTGAACTGCTCAATTGTAAGATAATTTCTTCCCTATAACAATTGCTTCTGGAGAAGAACATGGTGCCGTATAGGGAAACTATAGCGTTGCATACTCTGTGTGTGTCCACAGATCACACGTATATGGCTTTGGGTGTGGAATATTATATATCATTTCTATATTTTTTTGCACTACAATATTTCTGTGTATTCTAATGTTTCACATTTTCTCTCCACAGCTTGGTCCTTGGACATCGCAGCTATGTTGAAACAGCTAAAAATTTTGACGTGTCTGCTGTTAGTAGCAGCGGCAGGTTTTTTTATGAGAATTTTTGTAAAGGAAAACAGTATTCACATATTAAAATTTCTCATTTCCAATGGTATTTTGTCAGTCAGAGAAGAAGATTATAACCAAATATTCAGACCTGAAAATGTAATTTCTTACAATATAACTCCAAGGGATGTTCTTCAGCAAGGAAATGGAATTTTATTTGTAGAAACAACAGACAGGATGGATGAGCCATCCTTGGTTTTGTGTTCAATTGAAGCAGCAGCTCGAGTGTATCCGGACAGACCTGTGGTCTTCTTCATGAAAGGACTAGAAGACCTAATTACTGAGGATGATGAGAAGAAAGCCCGAGAACACTTTCCAACCCTCTCATCTTATAAGAACATATACTTTATTCCTCTGCGTCTAGAGAAATTATTTGCCGAGACACCATTTCTGGCTTGGTATGAGAAGGTAAAATGAATAAAGGTTTATTAAATTATGTTAACATTGTAACAAACCACAATAGAGATAAAACATCTAAACCGTAGAAAGATCAATCAGGACACTTTAGAATTTATCAAGGTATTTGAGACCGGTTTCTGGTATAAAAATTGTCAAATTTAATTTTTGGCTAAGAAATGTTGGAAGTATTGGGATTTTTACACTATTCTTGTTACTTTTTGAATGTGACTGGGAAAGTAGATGTTTTTATTTATGCAAATGCATGTAAGTCACATTTATGAACTGAACATTTTTAAAGGGTTGCAGAAAAGTTGATAATCTTAATCCAGAGCAAAGAGTATATTATATCATTGACTACCACGACTTTAAGTTTAATACTTACATACCATATACATTGGCAAAATATTGCAAGATCATGGCCAGACCACATATTACCACCACATTAATATTATTACCAGTGATATTTATGCACAGGAGCCCTGTAGAAAGTTTGTAGTGTAATGATATACAGTGGGTACGGAAAGCATTCAGACCAATTTAAATTTTTCACTCTTTGTTTCATTGCTGCCATTTGGTAAATTCAAAAAAGTTCATTTTCTTTCTCATTAATGTACACTCTGCACCCCATCTTGACTGAAAAAAAAACAGAAATGTAGACATTTTTAAAAATGTATTAAAAAAGAAAAACTGAAATATCACATGGTCATAAGTATTCAAATGTAGGGAAGGTGGATTGACGGGCGTACCTGTTTGCAGTGGAGAGGCAGAGGTGTAGTGTATTGTGGGTGGACTGTTAGAGTGAAAGATGGGAAACAGTTGGAGATAAAGAGAAAGAGTCTAGTATTGTAGCTTGACCATTAGAGGGCAGTGGAGAGTGAAGGGATGGGACTGAATAACTGCCATTGGTTGAAGAAACTGTCAAGTCATGGTGGGTGGGGTTACCAGAATGGGACGGATAAAAGGCTGAGGGAAGGTTCTGGAAAAGTCAGTAAGTGAGGGGAGCGCAAGAGATAGGAGGCTCTGCTGAGGAGAGAGGATGGAGAAGAGGTTCCGTAGGGGACTGACAGTTGAGACGGTCACGGGGGGTGGCCCACACGATATAAGCCACAGAGGGAGACGACCTGGGGGTACCAAACGGACGACGTACTCAGATTGGTGAAGCGCTGTGGTCGATAGGCCTAGGGCAGCCACAGTGAAAAGAACCACAGAGGACGTCACGACTACAGGAAAAGAGAGTGAAGGTACCCGGGCCTGTGTACGAAGAAGTGTGAAGCTGCTGTGGTGTATTGCTGTGGTCGTCAGGAGGACAGCCAATAAAAGCGGACCTGTTGAACACAAATTCTGTCTCCGTCTCGTGTCTGTCTGTGGCAAGAAGCGGGTCACCGCCCCTGTCGGTCACCCTACCTACACAACCACTTTGCTCAGACACTCATATTTAAGTCACATGCTGTCCATTTCATTGTGATCCTCCTTCAGATGGTTATACTCCTTCATTGGAGTCCAGTTGTGTATAATTAAACTGATAGGACTTGATTTGTAAAGGCACACACCTGTCTATATAAGACCTCACAGTGCATGTCACACCAAATGAGAATCATGAGGTCAAAGGAACTGGCCAAGGAGCTCAGAGACAGAATTATGGCAAGGCACAGATCTGGCCAAGGTTACAAAAGAATTTCTGCTGTACTCAAGCTTCCAAAGAGCACAGTGGCCTCCATAATCCTTAAATGGAAGAAGTTTAAGACCACCAGAAGTCTTCCTAGACCTGGCGGTCCAGCCAAGCTGAGCAATTGTGGGAGAAGAGCCTTGGTGAGAGAGGCAAAGAAAAACTCCAAGATCACTATGGCTGAGCTCCATAGATGCAGTAGGGAGATGGGTGAAAGTTCCGCAAAGTCAACTATCACTGCAGTCCTCCACCAATTGGGCCTCTATGGCAGAGTGGCCTGATGGAAGCCTCTCCTCAGTGCCAGACATATGAAAGCCCACATAGAGTTTGCTAAAAAAAATACACATGAAGGACTCCCACACTATGAGAAATAAGATTCTCTGGTCTGATGAGATGAAGATAGAACTTTTTAGTGATAATTCTAAGCACACTCTGGAGTGCAGAGTGTACATTAATGAGAAAAAAATAACTTTTTTTGAATTTACCAAATGGCTGGAATGAAACAAAGAGTGGAAAATTTAAAGGGGTCTGAATACTTTCCATACCCACTGTAGGTACTACAATCATGACATTATACATAGGAGCTCTGTAGATAGCATGTAATGTATAGTGTTAGTGTTTAGGTAATACAGTGATCACCAAAGACATTATACAAAGGAACTCTGTGGATAGTATATAGTGTAGGTGTTCAGGTAATATAGTGATCACCTGTGAGATCTCATTAAGAAGCTCTGTAGATAGTATGTAGTGTAAGTTTACAGTTAATTCAGAGTTTAACAGTGACATCAAACACAGGAGCTCTGTAGATAGTACACAGTGTATAGCATAAGTGCACAGGTAATACAATGATCACCGTTAATGTTACACACAGGAGCACTGCAGATAGTATATGGAAAGTGTTTAGTATAGTGTAATATAATATAGTAGTGTATATAGTAATACAGTCATCATCAGTGAAATTATACATCTGAGCTCTGGATATAGTATACAATGTTTGTGTATGAGGTAATAAAGTGATTACCAGTAACATTATACATATGAATTCTATAGATAGTAAATAATATATAGCATAAGTGTATAGGTAATACAGTAATCACCAATGATATTATACAGCTCTGGCAAAAATTAAGAGACTGCTGTCCAGTTTTATAAAAATCAGCTTCTCTACATGTCTGACAGCCATTCCATTCCAGTGTCAGTTGAATTCCAATCAAGGCTCAAGTCATGTAAAAGTAGAAAAAAGCCTTTCATCAATGAGAATCAAAGGCGAGCCAGGCTGAAGCTTACCAAAGACCATAAGGATTGGACCATAGAGGACTGGAGAAAGGTAATCTTCTCTGATGAGTCTAATTTTCAGCTTTGCCCAACACCTGGTTGTCTAATGGTTAGACGGAGACCTATAGAGGCGTACAAGCCACAGTGTATTGCACCTACTGTGAATGAAATTTGGTGAAGGATCGGTGATGATCTGGGGACGTTTCAGCAAGGATGGAATTGGGCAGGTTGATCTTTGCAAAGGACGTATGAATCAAGCCACATACAAGGTTATCCTGGAAAAACAGTTGATTCCTTTTGCTCAGGCAATGTTCCGCAACTCTGAGGACTGGTTTTTCCATCAGAACAATGCACCCTACCACACAGCTAGGTCAATCAATGTGTGGATGAAGGACCACCATATCAAATCGCTGTCATGGCCAGCCCAATCTCCAGACCTGAACCCCATTGAAAACCTCTGGAATGTAATCAAGCGGAAGCTAGAGAGTCACAAGCCATCAAGCAAAAAACTGCTTAAATGTTGGTACCAGGAGTGGCATATGGTCATCCAAAAGCAGTTTGAAAGACTGGTGGAAAGCATGCCAAGATGCATGAAATCTGTGATTAAAAATCATGGTTATTCCACAAAATATTGATTTCTGAACTCTTCCTGAGTTAAAGTATTAGTATTGTTGTTTCTAAATGATTATGAACTTGTTTTCTTAGCATTATTTGAGGTCTAATATATCAACCAAAAGAGTCCAAAAAATACATAGGGCACGTGAATCATATGTTACAACTAGTCCCCCATAGTCTTATGAAGGGCACAAGAAGAGATCCCACAATCGTGAATAAATTTAAAAGGTGTATATTTTATTAGAAACATCTCTAAAAACAGAGTATACAGACAGCAAGATAGCCATGACAAGGGACACCAGATCACAAATGTAAAGCAGCTATAGCATAATGAATATGGTGCAATACGTCTATTCACAGTTCCACATACAATACAGGGATCCTGAAAGAAACTTCACTGACAATACTGGGATCCTAAATAAATAAGAATAATCCCTTGGCACCATATATGTGCAAAATGCAGCTCATATAGTACAAACAGGACTTACAATTCACCCATACAAATAGATAAGCCCCAAGAGTGTAGAACGTAAGAGTCAATCAGTGGGTGCAGCGGTAAACAGGTATAGGATAGAGTTAAATAACTATCTGTAGCACTGTGTCTCCAAGTGTCACCTCAACGCGCATTTCGCCGGCAGCTTCTTCCGGGGGCGTGTTGAAGCTGGCGACAAAACGCGCGTCGGGGTGAGGGGACACTTGGAGACACAGTGCTACAGGTAGTTATTTAACTCTATCCTCTACCTGTTTACCGCTGCACCCACCGATTGACTTTTATGTTCCACAGTCTTGGGGCTTATCTATTTGTATGGGTGAATTGTAAGGCCTGTTTGTACTATATGAGCTGCATTTTGCACATACAGTGGGGAAAAAAAGTATTTAGTCAGTCAGCAATAGTGCAAGTTCCACCACTTAAAAAGATGAGAGGCGTCTGTAATTTACATCATAGGTAGACCTCAACTATGGGAGACAAACTGAGAAAAAAAAATCCAGAAAATCACATTGTCTGTTTTTTTTTCATTTTATTTGCATATTATGGTGGAAAATAAGTATTTGGTCAGAAACAAAATTTCATCTCAATACTTTGTGATATATCCTTTGTTGGCAATGACAGAGGTCAAACGTTTTCTGTAAGTCTTCACAAGGTTGTCACACACTGTTGTTGGTATGTTGGCCCATTCCTCCATGCAGATCTCCTCTAGAGCAGTGATGTTTTTGGCTTTTCGCTTGGCAACACGGACTTTCAACTCCCTCCAAAGGTTTTCTATAGTGTTGAGATCTGGAGACTGGCTAGGCCACTCCAGGACCTTGAAATGCTTCTTACGAAGCCACTCCTTCGTTGCCCTGGTGGTGTGCTTTGGATCATTGTCATGTTGAAAGACCCAGCCACGTTTCATCTTCAATGCCCTTGCTGATGGAAGGAGGTATGCACTCAAAATCTCACGATACATGGCCCCATTCATTCTTTCATGTACCCGGATCAGTCGTCCTGGCCCCTTTGCAGAGAAACAGCCCCAAAGCATGATGTTTCCACCACCATGCTTTACAGTAGGTATGGTGTTTGATGGATGCAACTCAGTATTCTTTTTCCTCCAAACACGACAAGTTGTGTTTCTACCAAACAGATCCAGTTTGGTTTCATCAGACCATAGGACATTCTCCCAAAACTCCTCTGGATCATCCAAATGCTCTCAGGCAAACTTCAGACGGGCCCAGACATGTACAGGCTTAAGCAGTGGGACACGTCTGGCACTGCAGGATCTGAGTCCATGGTGGCGTAGTGTGTTACTTATGGTAAGCCTTGTTACATTGGTCCCAGCTCTCTGCAGTTCATTCACTAGGTCCCCCCGCGTGGTTCTGGGATTTTTGCTCACCGTTCTTGTGATCATTCTGACCCCACGGGGTGGGATTTTGCGTGGAGCACCAGATCGAGGGAGATTATCAGTGGTCTTGTATGTCTTCCATTTTCTAATTATTGCTCCCACAGTTGATTTCTTCACTCCAAGCTGGTTGGCTATTGCAGATTCAGTCTTCCCAGCCTGGTGCAGGGCTACAATTTTGTTTCTGGTGTCCTTTGACAGCTCTTTGGTCTTCACCATAGTGGAGTTTGGAGTCAGACTGTTTGAGGGTGTGCACAGGTGTCTTTTTATACTGATAACAAGTTTAAACAGGTGCCATTACTACAGGTAATGAGTGGAGGAAAGAGGAGACTCTTAAAGAAGAAGTTACAGGTCTGTGAGAGCCAGAAATCTTGATTGCTTGTTTCTGACCAAATACTTATTTTCCACCATAATATGCAAATAAAATGAAACAAAAACAGACAATGTGATTTTCTGGATTTTTTTTTCTCAGTTTGTCTCCCATAGTTGAGGTCTATCTATGATGTAAATTACAGACGCCTCTCATCTTTTTAAGTGGTGGAACTTGCACTATTGCTGACTGACTAAATACTTTTTTTCCCCACTGTATATGGTGCTCATAATTTATGCAGCATATCCTGTGGGATTAACCTTCATTACAGCCACTGTGCCAGGGGATAATTCTTATTTATTTAGGATCCCAGTGTTGTCAGTGAAGTTTCTTTCAGGATCCCTGTATTGCATGTGGAATTGTGAATAGACGTATTGCACCATATTCATTATATTATAGCTGCTTTACATTTGTGATCTGGTGTCCCCTGTCATGGCTATCTTGCTGTCTGTATACTCTGTTTTTTGAAATTTTTCTAATAAAATATACACCTTTTAAATTTATTCACGATTGTGGGATCTCTTCTTGTGCCCTTCATAAGACTATGGGGGACTAGATGTAACATTATTTGAGGTCTGCAAGCACTGCATTTTTTTGTTATTTTGACCATTTCTCATTTTCTGAAAATAAATACAACATTTAGTGCTTGGAAATTCAGAGACATGTTGTCAGTAGTTTATAGAATAAAAGAGCAATTTACATTGTACTCAAAAATATACCTATAAAGAGAAAAATCAGACAAACTGAAAATTTTGCAGTGGTGTCTTAATTTTTGCCAGAACTGTACACAGGAGATCTGTATAGTGTATATAGGTAATTCTTAATGTATGAGGCTACAAGAGGGACAACATTCATTTATGGAACTAAAATTGGAGCATTGGTAAAGTATAAGTCACAATTGCAGAATTATTAATGTATGGAGGTACAAGAGGAGCATTTTTGTGTATGGGGCTACAATGGGGGCATTTTTAATGTATGGGGTAGCAATAGGATCATTGTTAATGTCCCCCATTAAGGCCCCAAACATTAATAAAATTCCTTCATACTTTAATGGGTCTCATTCAAGATCACAATTTATTGATAATAGGCCCCCATGATGTAGAATGTCCCCTCTTTGGTCTCCATATAGTAAAATGTCTCCATCTTTGGCCCTGATATGTCCGCTCTTTGACATCCATATTATATAATGTCCCCATCTTTGGCCCACATATGTTAAAATGATACCTATTTGGGCCCCTATACATTAAGTTGTCTCCCATGTGCGATCCTATGAATTATAATGTCACCCTCTTGGGCCCTGTTGAAGTAATTAATTAAGAGGAGGCTGAAATTAATCTGGCTCATGATTAACCTAGATTTCCAGCAGATAAAACATTATGATGGATAGAAAGAGGTAAAAACAAGAGTACCATTGCACTCCCATTCCCTCTTTAGGGAACAATTGCTTTGTAAATTATTTATTACAATGTTATATACATTATCAATTCAATGAACTAAACAAATCAGGTGTATCTAGATTTTCTAGCACCCAGGGCAAAAATTCAATTTGGCACCACCCTCACCTCTCCCCCACTCAAGCAGTTTGAATAGTTGTTATGTGATCACTTATCATATTTTTCTGACTATAAGACACACCAGACCATAAGACCTAGGTTTTAAAGGAGGAAAATAGAATAAAAAAATTGGAGCAAAAATGTGGAAAATTATGTACTAATATCTCCTATCTCTGTATGGCCCCCTCATCCTTATTATGGTATGCATAGCCCCCTTGTAACTATCTTGATATGCATGTCCCCTTCATTCCCATTCTGGTATGCATGGTCCCCTCAATCCCCTTTTTGTATGCATGGTCCCCTCAATCCCCTTCTGGTATGCATGGCCCCCTCATCCCTATTCTGGTATGCACGGTCCCCTCATCCCCATTCTGGTATGCATGGCCCCCTCATCCCTATTCTAATATGCATGGTCCCTTCTTCCCTATCCTGGTATACATGACAACCATCAGAAAAATATGAAAAAAAAACATAAACCATTCTACTTACCTTCCTTGAGCTCCCTTGCAGCATCCTGTTCTGATGACAGCAGCTGATTTATGCATGTAAGCAGCGCATGACACATGACTGCATATATGCAAATTGCAGGTTACATGACCTCCCACTTTCACTGTTGGTGTGGCACCCCTGAGGCTCAGTCGCCACAGAGGTACTGCACCTTCTCCTAAGGTGTAGTGCCCCACCATCCTGGTAAGTTGGGAGCTCCTTTCCACACTCCAACACCTGCATCCCACACACAGGATAGTTCAGCACTGATCACATTGCGGCTCATGCTTAGAGGGTAGCAGAGCACCTCAGGTGATTCCTTGCGTCGTAACACGAGATGTGCTGGGAGGTGGGTGGAGTTGAGATTCATATAAAAGAGTGGGAAAGTTTAGAGTTTGAGTTCAGGTCCAGTCTGACAGAAGGTCGGCAGAGTAGGAAGCCACTCAGTGAGGAGTGGGAATCCCTGGAAGAAGGGATGGAGGAAGCAGTGCTGCAGCTGCCTCAGTGACCTGAGCCAGCTGGCAAAAGAAAGTAAGAAAGATGGAGAGACGTAGAACTGCAACCTAAGCTTCCATAAGAGAGAGAAGGAACAGCGCGGACCGAAGGAGTAGGAGAACAGAGAGGAGAAGTGGGTTGGATAGGAACCCTGCCTATAGGTTCTCAGCGCAAGGCCGGGGCCCGGTCCCCGAGGCTGTATGGACACTTATGGTTCTGCAGCAGACACCGGTGGAGTAGTTGACTGTAAATGCACTACTCCCATCAAAGACTTGGGACACAACAGCAACCGAATAGAGAGCCGGGATTCAGGAGAAGGGAGTCCCCGAAGCAGGCTACAGCTGTCTGTCATACAAGTAGAGTTGTTAGGAACATCTGACAGGAGGAACTTCAGGGAACCACGGTACTGGAGTTCTTCACACTAAAAGGCGCAATAGAGGAGTCGTTCAGGAAAGGCACATGTTGGCGGAGTGTTGGAGAGGAGAGCCCTGACTTGCCCGGGAGGTTGATTGAGTCTCTACCCCGGAGGACACGGCACGGAGGCAGGCACCAGTGTGCACCACGAACTGTAAGTAAAGCTTTGAAACTGCAAGCTCTGGTGTCCTCCATTCATTCGTCACTAACACCTTCAGCACTGCTACATCTGGGTACCAGCATCCACACCGTCCTGCACCTATCCTCATCCATAGCGCCTACACTGCCCTGGGACTACAGCTCCACCTGTGGGGAGCTACACCATCTTTGCTGCATCACACCATCAGTCCCAGTGGATCTGCAAGCAGCGTTGGCTTAACATCTTACTTGACAAACACCACGGGTGGCGTCACAAACTTTCCATATAAACTACATTACAAACATCACCCGCCATTGATATTGGGCGCCCAGGGCCACAGACCGGGTCACCGCGGCTGTGACACATCTCCCCCTGACACCGGCCCGGTACCGAGTACCCGACAGCCCTGGGTGAAGCCTGGGACGGGGCGACCCATTGGCACTAGAGAAACCTGACAGCATGCAGTGCGTTTGCTGTGAAAATTCAAAAGTCTACAGTTACAAAGAATAAGGAAGAGGAAAAAGACTACAAGGTAATGTGCACACCTAGAGTAATAAGAAAATATATAAACATTTTATTGAGACAAAATGGACAGACATATAAAACTTAAAAAAAAAAAAAAAAAAAACAGCAACCCCACCACAACTAAAATTAGTCTGTAAATACTTAAGTAAAATAAAGTAATCCTTACAGGATACCTGAATCATCCTAAAGTCCAAATATGCATGCAAGAAGACATCTGTTAGATCAAATATTGGGTGTATATATTATGAGTGGTGGACCATAAGATAGAGAAATGTGGCCAACTCAACAATAGAAGGATGGCACTTGTAAAGAAACAAAAGCTTGGCATGCATTACCAAACACATAGAAAAAACAGCCATGACAGCAGCAACAGTAATGCTGGTGTCATAAAAATCTCTTAGGCTATGTGCACACGCTGCAGATTGGTCTGCGGATTTGTATCTGCGGAACTGCAGGTAAAATGACCTGCGGTTTGGCCTGCGGTTTTCCCCTGTGGTTTATCACCTCTACAATGGAGGAGATGGTAAACCACAAAAGAATCCGCAGAAAAAAAGTAAATTTGTCATTTCTTTATGCGGATTCAAAACCGCAGCTATTCCGCAGTTGAAAATCCGCAGCATGTGCACAGCAGATTGTAAATCACATAGACTTACATGCTACTGTACACTGTCAGCAGAACTGCTGCAGATCCGCAGCGGATCCGCAGCAAAAACCACAGCGTGTGCACATAGCCTTATTATAAAGTCCAAGGTCTGGTCCCTGCCTCACCATGCTCTACAGGGTAGTCTCTCCTCAGCCCTATGACTTCCATATCATAGTACCTGCAGGTACACCTTTCGCCTTGTCCAAACCTCTTGCTTTATTCCTTGTTAATTTTATTTTTTTCCTTTGAGGCAAGGGCCTTGTAGTGAGTTAGGATACTTTTCCTCTGTGTTTGTGCATTCACCCACATTACTGCTTCTTGTGGTAACTTGCACGGGCTATGCTTACCATATACATTGATGCCAGGCCTGTATCTTAGTCCTACTATTTTCCCTTTTACTTTATAACCTGATATTTTTACTGCATTACTGTTGCTACCGTCATGGCTGATTTTTCTGTGTTTGGTAAGGGATGCCTAGCTCTTGTTTCTATACAAGTGCCATTCTTCTAGCGTTGGCTTGGTCCACCGTTTATTAGGTATACACACAATGTTTGATCTGACTGGTGGCTTCTTGTATGCATATTTGGACTTTCTAATGATTCATGTATCCTGTGTGGAGTACTCCATTTTACTTATGTATTTACATGGTCATTTTGTTGTTGGCGGGGGCAACTTTTTTAAAAAAAATTATATATCAGTCTATTTTGTTTCAATAAAATATTTTTATGTTTTCATGATATGCTAGGTGTGCACATTATCTTGTAGTCGCTTTTCTGCTTTCTTTATTATGATGGTCCCACCACATTATGTAGCACCCTTTTAGCATTTACATTGTCCAATATTGGTGGTGCGCTCTATTAACATACTTGTCTACAGTTACATAGAATGACTACACACTCATCACAAACTTGGACAACAATCTAACACTAATACCAATTTAGCAACCCTTAGCTTGTCAGACATCACAATACTTTATTAACATGACCATGTATATCACATAATCTTTTAAGTTATGTATTGTTTGTTATATAAGTACAGGATCAGAACCAATAACACCTCAAGAATACATTACAAGAGCCACCAGCAGTTCATAAATATATCACCAGAACCACCACCAGTAAAAGAAAATATCACCAGAATCGTCATAAGTACATGAGTACATCACCAAGCTTAGCACAGCAGTTAATGTTAATGTGAGGTCAGTCCTACATACAATTGTATCACATGAACCTAAAACTTCCAGTAAGTCCTTAAGAATGGTAGAGTGATGCTGGAAGTTTTTATCACTCATCATCACATCACACAGAAACTACTGTACTGATGAAAGTTAGTCAGTATCACAAATAAACATTTACCGTATATACTCGAGCATAAGCCGTGGCACCTTATTTTGCCACGGGAAACTGGGTAAGCTTTTTGACCCCAGTATAAGCCAGGTATGCATTGTCCCCTTATCCCTGTCCTGCTCTGTGTGGCTCTCCCCCCTCCCAGTATGCATGGCTCGGCTTCCCCATCCCATCCTTCTATGTATGGCTCAGCTCCCTGTCCTCCCTGTGCTCCCCCATCCTCCTCAGTGCTCCCCCATCCTCCTCTGTCCTCCTGTTTGCTCCCCCACCCTCCTCCATGCTCATCAGTGTTCCCCGTCGTCCTTTGTGCTTCCCCATCCTCCTCAGTGCTTCCTGTCCTCCTCAGTGCTTACCCCATCCACCTCTGTGCTTCCCCATCCTCCTCAGTGCTTCCCCTGTCCTCCTCAGTGCTTCCCAGTCCTCCTCAGTGCTTCACTCGTCCTCCTCAGTGCTTCCCCATTCTCCTCAGTGCTTCCCCCATCCTCCTCAGTGCTTCCCCTGTCATCCTCCATTCTGCTCAGTACTTCTCCGTCCTCCTCAGTGCTTACCCCGCCCTCCTCAGTGCTTCCCCCATCCTCCTCAGTGCTTTCCCATCCTCCTCCATGCTCCTCAGTGCTTCCCCCTTCCAACTCAGTGCTTCCCCATGCCCCTCAGTGCTTCCCCGTCCTCCTCCAGGATCCTCAGTGCTTCCCTCATCCTCCTCAGTACTTCCCCCATCCTAAGTGCTCCCCCATCCTCCTCATTGCTCCCCCAGTCCTCCTCCATCATACTCACCCTCCTCGCGCCATCACTGAATGTCCCTGCATCCTCCGTTGTCCAAGGGCTGGCAGCTTCTGCCTGTTTTGAGCGGTCATATGGTACCGCTCATTAAGGTAATGAATAAGCCTCCACGCCTATGGGAGTGGAGTTGCGTCCATATTCATTACCGTAATGAGCGGTACCATGTGACTGCTCAACACAGGAAGAAGCTGCTGGCCCTGGGACAATGGAGGATGCAGGGATGTTCATCGATGGCCCGAGGAGGGTGAGTATGATGTCCCAGCCACTGGCGCTTGCCGCTGCTCCCCCTCCCCCACTGGTTTTCTGCACAATGACTCGTGTTTAAGCCGAGGGGGGGTATTTTCAGCACAAAAAATTGTGCTGAAAATCTCGGCTTATACACGAGTATATATGGTACATCGTTATAGATGGTATTTTGTCTGATTGGAGTCAATCTATTTTCTTCTTCATCTTGTTCAGACGCAATGATGACTTTTCATGCCCACAGCTCATTTCTGCAAACTTCCATCTTCCCCGATCTACTGCAGCATATCTTGACCTGGTGACCTTAAAAATTGCAGCATGATTATAATGCTTCTGAATAAAAATATCGCCATACATTTTCCCCTGAATAAATAATTTCCCCTCACTGTGTTCACTGCACAAAATATGACACCACACTGTCCCTCCTGTGATACATGGCATCCACACTGCCCTCTTCCATACTAGGCCTTCTGTTCTGTCCTCTAACACTGTGTCACCACTATAGTGCCCAGTCCCAGTGCCCAGTCCCTTCATCATACTCCCCTCCTGTTCGGCATACTATCACCTTTTTATTGCGTCCCCACACTGTCCTCCCATCTTGCCTCCTCACTATACTGCCCCCCCACTTCCCAGCCTCTATTCTGTGCCCCTTCCCACTTTTCTCCACCAAAATTACTCATCACACTATTCCCCTCAAACATTTACCCCCTCCCTCCTTATACTGTCTACTCACATATTTCCCCCTCCATACTTGGAGAGGTCATTTTTAATGGACAGCTAGTTAGAGTTAAAGGTAGTAATGAGCCAAGGTTTAAGATCAGATGCTGATTTTTTTCTTTTTTTTGTTATTATTGCCAGCTAGGAGTGACTGTCAGTTTGAGATACTGTAGCTGCTCTAAGGAATCCATTTCTAATGTCTCCATGGTTTTAACCTCAGTTTTCAAATCTAAGGCTGGAGTCACACTAACCTGCGCAAAATACGGTCCGTAGTTTACATGCGTAATACGGATGAATGACCCTTAAATAGTGCTCCATAGGTCATCCGTAAGCAAGGTGAGGTCACGTATTTTGCGCATGTCTGCATCCGTATGTAATCCGTGTGGCATCCGTATGCAATCCGTATAGCGAGATTTTCTCGCAGCCTTGCAAAATGGACATTTAATGGTTTTGAGGCCTACAAACAATTGAAATCATTAGCCTGCACCCTATTTATACACTCAGAAACAGGTGGCTGCCTCCATTCTGTCCATTTGTCACCTTGCTTTCACGAGGTGTGTTGGTGTTCTTTGTGCAACATGGCAGAGGGTCTGAGATTCAATACAACTGAGCAGGTTCTCTTTACCTGGCTTTTGTCACAGCGCTTTGGGCAACCATACCCAGTGATAGTGGATCTGCGGAGGAGGAGACGCATGTGGGTCCATCCACTTTTGAGGCAACGACTCACAAGAGGTCATTTTCACCGCCTCTATTCTTCTCTGCGGGAGCATCCGGAGAAATTTTACCAGTACTGTCGCATGAGCATTTCCACATTTGATCGGCTCTTGGAGACAGTGCGCCCTGGGATCACCTTTCAGGAGACAAGGATGCGCAAAGCCATATCTGCAGAGGAGCGACTTCTACTCACAATACGGTATGTACTACACAACCATATTCTCTATGTTCATAATGTGTGTGCCAAATTATGTTTTTTGGCCTTCTTGGACAAAGTTTAATGCCCTCATCTTACTCCAAATATGTTTCAACTTACACACCAGAATGTTATGTTAGATCTAATATGTCCTGCATATCACTTAGTCATTGTGCCACCAAATATGTGTGTGTTATTCTATCTCAATTCCTACCAAGTTTGGTCGGCATGTAACTGATTTTTTTTAACTTTAGGCATTCCAAACTTAACAATTTCTGTTTTTCTACAGCTTCCTGTCCACTGGCCTGTCTTATGCCGCCCTCCACCATGAGTTTCTCATTGGAAAGTCAACCATTTCCGGCATAGTGAGGTCTACATGTACAGAAATCTGGACAAGACTCCATCAAGTGGTCATGCCCGAGCCCAGGATGGAAGACTGGTTAAGGATATCAAGGGACTTTGAGGAGGACTGCCAGTTTCCAAATTGTATTGGGGCCCTGGATGGCAAACATATCAGGGTGCGTAAGCCGCCGAACTCTGGCTCCCAATTCTTCAATTATAAGCAATACTTTTCTGTTGTATTGTTGGCTCTGGTAGACCCTCAATACAAGTTTATAATTGTTGACATTGGGGCCTATGGAAGGACGGGAGACTCTAGAGTCTTCAATACTTCCATAATGGCTCGGCGGCTACGCACCAACCAGTTGGATCTACCACCACCACGCCAGCTACCAGGCTCCCCTGAAGAATCAGTCCCTTATGTCCTTGTGGCAGATGAGGCCTTTCAGTTATCGCGCAATGTCATGAGGCCATATCCCCGGCGCAACCTTGACCACAGGCGCAGAATTTTTAACTTGCGCCTATCACGTGCTCGGCGACTGGTGAAGTGTTCCTTTGGGATTCTTTGTGCCAAATGGCGGGTACTCCAGTCTGCCATTCAGTTGAGTGAGCAAAATGTGAATGAAGTTGTGAAAGCCTGTGTTGTTCTGCATAACTTCACCAGGATACATGATTGTTCCTCCTCTGATGGTGTTGTGCGTAGGCCGGACAATGTGCGCAGGGTGAGACCACCTATGAACCCTCAACGTAGACCGCTCTCTGGCCTAAAAGTGCGTGATATTTTCACTAATTACTTTATCTCACCTGAGGGGGCAACTTCTTGGCAAGAGCATGCTGTGTCTATGTTATAATTTGTTTCTTTAATTGTGTCTAAATATACATTACTCAAGCGCTTATGATTCTATGAGTGTTTCATTGCATTGGTTTGTGTCTGTTAGTATGTTGTGAGGGATTGTGAAAAATCACACAGAGACGATAACTAGAGTAGACAAATTTTTAGTTTTGCCTTTTTTTTTTTGGTTTGCTTAAAGGCAAACATAATATTGCCATAAGAACATTTTGGCAATGGGCAAAATGACCCATTGTGCCTTCTTTAACTTTTTTGAAAAGTAACATTACATAACAAAACACAAAAAAAGATTAGGCAATAACAACATTGCTGCATGACAAGATTAAACTAGATTTGCCAAAAAAAGGTGAGCTCCATCACCAAAGTAAAGGCTACAAGATAACACTCACATTTCCTCATAATGTTTTCCAATCATAGAAAGATTCCACCATGACAGGCAAGGCTACCTCACAGCTTTCAGACAGATATTACCTGTCTGTAGAACAGAGAATATTTAACCATGCTATACTTGAAAGGATGAAAAAACAAAACTTACTTGTTAAGACATAGAGAGAGCGTGATATTCTGAATGCTGGTCGCCTTGAATTGTTTTTCTAGAAATTCCTAGCAAAAAAGGTGACTACTTCACTAAGGCCAGCACGCCTTTCCTAGGCATTAGCAACTGAGTAGTGTATTTTCATCCTTTCATTTTACAGTATAGCGCGTTGAAATATTCTCTTTTGTACACACATGTAATATCTGTCTGAAAGGCGTGACGTAGCCTTGCCTGTCATGATGGATTGTTTCATATGTTTGGAAAACATTGTTTAAAAATGAATTCTGTTAAATTATGTACAAAATGTTTGTGACGGAGAACACCTGTTTTTTCCTTTCTATTTGGAGCACCAGTTAAAACGCACTGGACATCTCCCGCCATCAGAATCATAAATCCTCATAGGTTGAGGAAGGGGAACGTGGAAGAACAGCCTGTGGGTGCTGCTGGACACTGTGGCCAACATAGCCCTGTGTGGGGCCATACTGTTGCCCATGATGCTGGAATTGTCCTGCCTCCTGGGACTGTTGGGGATACTGGCCAGAGTAATGATGATGGTGAGGGGCTTCTTGTTGGCTGTGGTAGGCATGTGGCTCATACCCACCAAGATAGCCAGATCGTCCCCAACCAGGTTGGGACCAGCCTCCAACACTGGGTGGGTACAAGTGGCCATATTGGTGGGGTTGGCTTGAGGCTGACATTTGGGGCTGTGGAATAGAAGGTAGGGTAGGGGGAGGACGGGGTTGAGGTGTTGGCCCATGTATTAGGGGCTGTTCGGACCCTGCTTGAGCAAGCATCTGTGTGGATGGTCTCATGCGCATTAGATTTCGAAGTGAGAGCTGCCACCTCTCCAGAAATTGAAAAACCTCATATGGGGTATTGGGGGGGTGCTTGCATCAAGCAGGATCTGAATACATCCCCTAATATGGAGCCGGACCTCACGGGTAAGGGCATGGAGATAAAGGGTGAGGCTACGTGCATAGGCCTCCTCCTCATCATCTGTAGTTACACTAGACAAATAATTGAGCACCCCTGTGTCCACATTGATCCTGCTCTCTTGAATAGTGACCTGGCGCCTTCTTCTTGTTCGCCGTGATGTAAGAGCAGCCTGTGGGGAGGACCTGATCTGGGCAATTGGGCTGCTGCTCAAGTTGCCCGGCTCTTCCAGGATGGGTGATGTGGCAGCAGCAGACCGTCCTGGTGGTGTCGTGTGTAGGCCAGCCATTGTGTTGTCCTGTGATGCCTCATCTTCAGCCATCCTTCTTGTAGGGGGAGAAGATGGGCCAGCCACCTCATCCCCTACAGGATCTATAATGGGCTCTGCCTCTGAGGCCGTTCCTCGATCCGTAAGTTTGGATTAAGTTCTGTTATGAAATAGAACAGAGGCAAAAATACATCAAAATTTTTGTCCCTGTAAAGTATTTGTGTAATATATTTGTGTAATGTGGTGTGAGGTATCTACTTACGGTCTCAGATCCAGAATTGGGGCGAGGAAGGACAGCCGGTCATAGTATATGTACTTCCTTTCTACATATCCAGCATCCCCACTCCTGGACCGTTGCTGGCGTTCCCGGCGGAACTGGTCCCGGATGCTTCGCCAGCGTTTCATCACATCTTCCACTGCAATGTGACAGGAAATATTGTCAAATTCACATATTTGAGAGGTCACATTTTCTAACAGTAGTCTAGGCATGGGGCCTTCTGGGGTGTGCTTTCTACCCATGGTGGCATATGTAATTGGGCAGATACACAGGGTCTCATTAGCTACACTTAAAATAATTTGTTTGGCTAGTAGGATGAGGAGCTTGTGGCCTAACCCCAAATTATGGCTGTGTGAAGCCACTTGTCACATCCAAATGTAACGGCCTCATGAGGCTAAAAGTACATGCACAGGAAGGGGGGTGCTGATTCTAGATTCCTTTTTTCTTGCGCGCTAAGGTTAATGATGTTTAGCGTTGCACTTACGAATTTTATGCTGCTCATCACGTGGTCGGTCACCAAAGTCATGGTACATCTGGCGACAGATGCGCCTCCATGACGCCTCCTTTATTGTCCGGTTAGCATAATTTGCATCTCGTGGGACCCATATATCGGGACGCTCCTGCACCAGGACAATGAGCATCTCCACATTTATGTACGTGGACGCCATGCTGCTGCTGTACTCCGTGGAGGCGTACTTCCTGGATGTCTGGAGCGCTTTTTGAGCTCATTTGCATGTCTAGGCTTTCTGATGATGGATTGGCCCATTTCCTGTCACCAGCCAAAAGACCTGCATATTGCTCGCAGGTCACACGTGTGGTCCGTGTGTAATCCGTATCTTTTGCGCACCCAGACTTGCATTGGCGTACTACGGGCGTAGTACGCTGACAATCGCAGCTAGCTGCGATTGGCACGGAGCGTAGGATACAGATGAGAAATATATGCCTGGTGCGAGTGACCCCATAGAGAATCATTTGTCCGTGTCTAATGCGTGCTTTTAGCACCTCTCACTCGGCCGTATTCCTCGCCAGTGTGACTCCGGCCTAAGAATGAGATCATTGACTTGTTTTTAAAAATGGAATCATCTGAGCAAATCCTTCTGTGGCGCCCCCAGGAGTATGGTCACCACAGTGGCATTGCCATCCTCCAGGGAGGGTGATGTCATGCTTGGAAGCAAGGAAGGGTCTCTCTGACAGTTAATCATTTACATGCAACATAGTTCCCATTCCAGGCCAGCAGAGGGAGCTCTGAACCAGGATTGGGGTAGGAGTGCGCTCTGAGGGCTACGAGGGGAAATAGTCAGTTAGTGTGAGGAGGGCAACGTGTGTAGATGTGTGGAGAGAAGCTGGTGGTTGACCTGAGGATAGAGAGCTCCCTCACAGTGAAAGCGCATGATCTGGAGCCTGGTCTCCACAGTTGTATGGATACTGAAGGTCCTGCAACAGAAACCAGAGGAATAGGAAGCTGTAAATGCTCTATTCCCAGTTAAGACTCGGAGGCACAACAGCGACGGGTGAGCCAAGAGAGATAGAGGGCTACAGCTGTCTGCCGTACGAGGTAGTTCTAAGAGAAGATAAGAAGGAGGAACTTCAGAGTAACACTGTACTGCATGTACCTCAAGCCAGCGCTAGGAAGGAGACTACACAGCCCATCTGATAGACAGATCCCTGAGTTGCTTCCAGGCTAGCCTGATCCTGTGCCAGCTGTAATCAGGACCCTGGACTGCGTTTTCCAAGTAAAGGTAAAGAAACTGCACCCTGTTGTGTCCTTGCCTCCTTCCTGCAACATCCTTAGCACTGCTACATCTCTGTGCCAAACACTGCACCCTCTTCCTAAACATTCCACTACACTGCCCTGGGACCAACAGCTCTACGTGTGGAGGGCTACCACATCATTGCTGCACCACACCATCTGTCCCAGAGGATCTGTCTGCAGCGTCGGCTAAACATCTCCCATGCCGAACACCACAGGTGGCGTCACGAATCACTTATAAACTTTATTCCCAACTCAACCCCTCTTACATGGGCGCCCAGGGCCACGGACCAGGTCACCACTGCTGTGACAATCCCTCTGAGAGACTGGCCCAGTACCGAGTACCCCACAGCCCTGGATGGGCGACCCACTTCTATCTTGGATAGAAAGCTTAAGTTGTGGAAAACGTGAAGAAGTGGTGTGTAAAAGAATGTTAGCCAATGTAGTCTTGTGGAAGATATCTACACTAATAGAGCCATTAGGTGACTTAGTGATCAATTTGACTATATTTCAAAATTTAATATTATAGTCATTCTGGTTAAGAAGATGAAGGATGTCCTCCAATTGCAATGAGGAGCCCTTCCAGATGAAAAAAACATTATCTATATAATGGGACCAGGAAACTGTGAGGTTATGATTAGGTGTATTAAGGACCACTTCTCTCTTGCACAGCCTCAGGAACAGGTTAGCATATGAGGGTGCACATGTTGACCCTCATGGATGTATGCTGTAGCTGTAGGAAAGGGCGGTCCTAAAACATTAAAAAGTTGTGTTTAAATGAAAAAAATGAATAAGGTAGAATGAATTCAATCAATTTTAGATTAAAATTGGACATTTTCAGAAAATACCGGGCTACTCGCATTCTGTGGCCGTGGTATATAGATGTGTACAATGAATCCACATCACAAGATGTATGTAATCTAGTATCTTAAGTACATCAGTAGTTTCCTTAATGAATGATGGAAGTATCTCAACACATTTCTGTAGGTAATATTCAACAAATCTGGAGATTGAAACACAGAGAAACACAGTATAACAAACGTGTAAAAATACTCTGTTGTAAAAAAATGTATATAACAGTAAACAGCAAGTGCTAGTAAAAACAACAAAACAGGGTATTTAGTTGATACGTTTTTTGCACAAAATGTATACCAAGCCGCTCTACCAAACTTCAAGGTATACCCATTAGAGCAGTCCCTAACAGATGTATTTGAAACTTGACCATGTGAATAGTACATGTATGAGCAGGATTCCGAAAGGTAATGTCCGATGTGGACATGCTGTGTAAGATGGCTCTACATGTGCATAGCCCACAAGGGAGGGGTAGAGACCACCAAAACTTGCAGAAGCAAGAAATCAATTGAATACAAACACATGGGCCATGTAGGTAAATTTGTGTACAGGAAAAGTGTACTATTTGTATGCAGGTAAAAAATGGGCACCCCCAAAGTCAATAATACTGGTGGGCCCTTGGCACCCCAGTCCGACACTGAATTCATGTGCCGCGTACAGTAAAATCACAGAGTGACAAGTTAGAATAGAATAGATGGTATAGATATATACACATAGAATAGATAGATATATAGATGTCAATGACACACATATAGTGGGGAAAAAAGTGTTTAGTCAGCCACCAATCGTGCAAGTTCTTCCACTTAAAAAGATGAAACAGGCCTATAATTGACATCATAGGTAGACCACAACTATGAGAGTCAAAATGAGAAAACAAATCCAGAAAATCACATTGTGCACACGGTGCAGATTTGCCTCTGCGGATCCGCTGCAGATCTGCAGGCATTGTACAGTACAATGCAAATCAATGGGATTAAAAAAACGCAGTGCACATGCTGTGGATTTTTCCATGCGGAATTTCTGCGGTTTTAAATCCGCAGCATGTCAATTCTTTTTGCAGATTCTGCAGCTGTTTGACACCTGCAGTTTGAAAACCACAGGAAAATCCACAGGTAAACAGCAGGTCACTTTACCTGCAGTTTTACCTGCAAATCCGGGAGGAAAAATCCGCAGATGAATCCGCACTGTGGACACTCACCCAAATGCTGTTTTTAAAAATCATGGTAATTCCACAAAATATTGATTTCAGAACTCTTCCTGAGTTAAAACATTAGTATTGTTGTTTCTAAATGATTATGAAATTGTTTTCTTTGCATTATTTGTGGTCTGAAAGTACTGTTTTTATTTTTAATTTTGACAATTTACATTTTACTTAAAAATATACCTATAAAGAGAAAAATCAGACAAACTGAACATTTGAAAGTGGTCTCTTAATTTTTGCCAGAGATGTATATTACATGGAGTGGGCTCTCACGTAATTTTCTTAACTAGCACAGGAAAAACCGACGGGCGGGGGGCAGATGTTTACAGTCTGTGAAGGGAATAATACCACTGGAGCTTCCAGGGCTATTAATACTGGCTAGTTTACAAGGGAACCTCAGAAAAAAATTGATTTTGGTCCCCCTATAAAATCTAACTAGCAAAGACTAGGCAGAAAGCTGTGGGCAGATATTAATAGCCAAGGAGGAGGCAATGGATAAGTAATGGGGGCCAGGGTGATAGTCATGGTGTGGGGCTGTTGATCCGTCACAATCTGACGCTCCGGTACGTAAACACAATGTCCATTCTGCCGTGTGCTGTGCACTGCACCCACCTTTGTGGATTAGGGATCTCCTCAGACTGCAGAATTCCAGCATTCTTTAGCAACACACAAAGATTCTCAAAGTCCATATTTATTTTCAACATAACTTTACTCAGCTCATCCAGTTTAGATACAGACACCGACAGCAATCTTCACATGTAATGGATACTCTTTCTCCTGAGCTATCCTTGGTCCTTCCTGATGACATGTTCCCGTACCATATTTCCCAGCACCGCAGCTTCCTGAGTAGCCGGTCTAGCTTGTTCCTGTTGCTCCCCGTCCATTTTACCCATCCTTTGGGGTCCTTTTTGCTTCTCACTTGGCGCCCAGCGTCTGTGATAGCACATAGGTCTTATCACCCCCAATATTGATTTGCACACTTGCACTGTTATTTTTCAGGGACACTAGCACCTTATTTACATTTGGGGGCTTTATATGCCTAATCACCAGTATTTTTGTGCTGACATTGAGCCCCGGGACATTTTCCCTCATTATTTTCTCCTTCCTTCTGTGTATCCTATACTGTGTATTTTTGTACTATAATCTTACTGTTTTGAATCTATGATATTGATATGATATTAATAAATTTTGCTATTTTATATGCTCTTTTGTCCTCCTATTTTCATGTTTAGTATGGAGCTTGAGCTTTTTCTAGCTTTTGTGTGCTATTTGGCACCTTTTGCCTCTGAGTTTATCATGCTACCTGGTGGTGTTATCATAAGAATATTTACATAGCTTGTATGTATAAACACAGGTACATTGTTGCACACTGGAACAGAATGAAACTTAACCACATAACGTGACACACATATGAATCATTCAACATGTACCTGGTTTTATTTGGCAGATATGCACAGCAATGCAGGGTCCAAACTAGCCACCTGCACACCCGCTACTGATACTGCACCCACCTCCCCACCAAGGCTAAAAAGAACAGCTTTTAGCTGCCCCAGAAAAGGCGAGTCTTGCCCAATTCTGACACTTAGCCACGCTCTTCCCCTTTTTCCTGTAGCAGTGGCAAGTGGGGTCTATATTTGTGGGGTTGATGTCACCTCTGTGCTGCTGTGAACGCAGGTCACTGAGGCTGTGCTCCCAGCCTGGTAGAACTGAAGTGATCTCAGCACCATTGGAAAAAGTCATTGAGTTCCTTGCAGGTTAAGCTCAGTGACTTCACTGCAGATCACTGTCACTGAAGCTGAGCTCACAGAAGCTCATTCCCGAGCAGTTCTCAGCCTGGACAGTCGCATCTTCGCACCGTCCAGGTTGAAAACTATTAATCCCCCAGACATGGATCATGGCATGGGACAGAATGAGGGACAGGTGAGGGATATTTTTATTTCATATTTTAGTTTTATTATAGGAGATAAGTGATGACTTTTGATGAGAGTTGAGTTGCGAGTTTTGATGAGAATCAGTGATTTTTGCCTGACTGGTTATCAAGAAAACAGGGGAACCTATGCCTATTTTTCATTTATTTTTTTATTTATTTATTTATAGCACAGGAGGCGGGTGAGGAATGCTCCCATCAGCCGCTCCTGCTCTCACTGTTATTAGCTGCAGCATGTGTAGGCTGATGGGAGTAATAGTCCCAAAAGGTGAAGCCTGCTGTCATTGGTCTCACTTGAATACAGCTCTCAACATTCTCCCATGCTCGTGCTGATCACCGGCAAGGCAGGGGAGAATGATAAGAGTTGTCTTCAACACCTGGCATCAGAAACCAGCGCTTACTATACCACTGCTTCTCTGGCGCCCGCCATGTGGTACTGATGCTGCACACAGGCAGCACACGATTGCCACACATATTACACACATGGACACTGACAGCTCCGGTACAGTTTTGTCATTAGCACAAGTGCCGTGGGAAAATTTTTAATGGAACTTGTGCTGATGTCAGATAGGTGAAGTGAGTTCATTGGCTGTGAACTCTCAGGACCTTTCTGATGGCACCACGAGCTTGAGAACTTTCTCAAACTCTTGGTGTTGTCAGACAGGTAATAGGAGTTCACAGGGAGACATTGGGCAACCATAGCAGATGCTGCTCAGTGTCTCTGCTAGATGACAGATTGTATGGTCGCATCATGCAACCATGCAGCATGCCATTTAGATGTAGTAGAGAAAGACCCGTTGCAGGACAAATGGACTAGCAGCATCTCTGCAGAAAGGTGAGGAATAATGTTATTTTTTATTATAATTCTCTTGCAGGAGACAATGGCATCTGTGAAATAGGTGTGTGCTGAGTATGGTTTAATTAAGACTTGGTAAAGGAGTCTGTGTCACTCTTTCAATTAAAGGACTTTTTCTGGGTGTGTGTTTTTTTATGCTATATGACTTTGGGGTTAGTAATGGGAGCGTCATATAGACGCCTCTCCATTATTAACCTCGTGGCTTGATGTCACCTGACAATACAAAAGTGGCATGAACCTCCCCAACTATCACCCCACCTGCCACCACTACAGGACAAGTGGGAAGAGTGAAGTTAAGTGCCAGAATTGGCACATCTTATAGATGCACCTTTTCTGGGGCAACTGAGAGTTGATGTTTTTAGTCTGGGAGGGGGCCAATATCCATGGCCCCTTCCTAGGCTATTACTTTCAGCCTGCAGCTGTCTGCCTAGTCTTCTTGCAACAAAAATGAAATAATAAACCACAATATTCCTCTCCTGTCCGCCGAAAACATAATAATCCATAATGTCCCATGATGATCTTGATGACTTTGAGATCAGTCAGTGATGTTACTGCTCTCAAAGACAGCCGGCTATACACTGACACAGGAGGTAATTGCTCTTGCAGTGCATAGCAGTGAACTGCCGTGAGAGAGGTCACACAAATTCATCAGCTGATGATCTCCGGTGATCTCACTTATGGCACCACTGCTGCATGAGAAAGATCACTGGAGTTCATCATAAATTTGTGTGACCTCTCTCACAGCAGTTCAGTGCTTTATACTGTGGGAGCGATTATCTCCTGTCAATGTATCGACAGCAGCCGGGTAGAGCAGTCACATCAGCAGATGTGACTGTTCTACACATGAGATCGCCGTGGGACACTCAGTATTATGTGGACTACGACAGACAGGTGTGTATATGGTGGTTAATTATTCTTCATTTTTTTCAAAGAGACAAGGGCATCAGGGATTGGGCATTAAGGTGAGTATATGTTGTTTTTTAATTTTTTATAGGATAGTTGATTTGGTGTTACGTGAGTATAATATGTTTTTTATTTTTATTTGAATGTGCATTTATTTAATTTACATTTTTTTTAACTTTGAGCACAAACCTCGACTGACGAGAGATTACTTCTCCTATCAGCGGCTCCTGCCATCACTGTTATCAGTGAGCCTGTCTCATCTTCATAGAAATGACATATTTTTCAATTCCTCTATCAAGTAAATCTTTCAATGCTGTCGTTTGTAGCAGTATGTCATCTCCAATAGTCTAAGTGCTTCCGCCTAGTACATCTGCACCAGCTATAGGATAACATTGCTTCTGTCACAATCCATTTTTGGATTTATGTCACGTTAAAAACTTTTTTCCTTTCAGTCCAGCGGGGGTAACATGCAGCTTTTCCCCGCTGGTGAGCTGGTGTTACTGCAGTGCTGCTTGGACAGCTGATGTTGCTGCTGACCACTCCCACATCTTTTAAAAGGTCACCTGAGGCATCAGCTGACTGATGGTGATACAGTTCCTCTTTGGAGACCAACCCTTACAGAAGCAGCTCTCTAGGGTTCAGCCAAGTCTGGTGTTTGGAGTCCTGTTACTGTGCTATATGTGGTGTGGAGTTAAGCAGTGGTGGGCACAAGCTAAGTGTTGTATTTTTGTTACCTGGTCCCTTTGGTTTTGTCACTGCCCCGTGTGTTTAATATGCAGAGGTGAGGCTAGCGCATCTTGTTGGCCAGTGTACTAGCCAGGGCAGATCTACGTGACAAATAGGGATGAGGTATCCTGACATCGACAGGGGGAAGGAACTGCATAGGGTGTTAGGTGAGAAAAGGGACAGGCTCAGGGTGGAGCTTAGGAGGTGACTGTCCCTGATTCCCTATTGTCAGGGCCCTCCTATCCCCTATTTTATTTGCGTTGTGTTGTTGTACCGTTTGGTAACTAACCAACCATTGGGTCATGTCACACTGTTCAGTCACTCCATGACAGCCTCCCTTATCTGCCTGTTTGACAACTATATCTTTCAAGTTTTTTAATTCTTGAATAGCCTGTCTATGCAGATGCGTAAGATTGTCATGATTAATTTTGTCTGTCAGATGAAGGAATTCGTCTCTGACCAGTTTGACAAAAATGTCAACTTGTGGGCATGCGGACAAGGGAGGGAAAGCCACAGATTGCCTTTACAGGTGTACTGGTTGTAGAGAGGTGTCAGTTTCTTCATGTTACCTAGCCAGTGCTTCTAAATCTCTAAGGACTTGTTATTAAACTTTAGTGGTGAAAGAGGAAGAATCAGAACTGGAATATTTTTTGAAAATTAATTTACTGGCAAAAAATTCGACATATTTAACTGCAGAGAAGTAGTCAAATTTCTCTACTGGAGAAAATGACACATCTCTAGAAATAACATAATTTTGCAAAGGGGTAAGGATACAGTTAGCTAAATTAATTACCTTTCATTTTTCTATACTCTTTTGTCCCTGAAGTTGTAAGGCGTTTTTTTTTCTTTTTGCAACCGGAGATCTAGAGTATTGACCGAAATTTGAATTGTCTGGTTTTTCCTCCTCTCCAAGCCCTATGCATTTGCCAAAAAAAAAATCTTCCACATTCAACCTCTGATTAGTGGATATACTCGATACAGATTGAAAGTGAGGTCTATATTTATTGGCTTTAAAATCCCAGTGTTAAATGCTATACCAAGAATAGCTGATTGGTGGGAGTGCCGAGTGTCGGACATAGACTAGACATTGATGACCTGTCATAAAGATAAGTTATCAATGATAAACTACTGGATAATCTTTTTAGGGATAGATCTCACCCAAATCCTTTTGGGCATTCAAAGGTGCTTGAATGGCGATCCTCGGAAGTCACCAGGGGAAGAGGTCTGATTTCCAATATCCACGTAACACTCTTTTTAGGAGGATCAATGACTGAGGACTACACCCCTTACTGACAGAGCCAATTTGCAGCTTAATGACCAGGCCAATTTTTACAATTCTAACCACTGTCACTTTATGAGGTTATAACCCTGGAACTTTTTAACAAATCCCACTGATTCTGAGATGTTTTTTTCGCGACATATTGTACTTCATGACCGTGGCAAAATTTCTTCACTATGACTTGCGTTTATTTAAAAAAATGGAAATATGGATAAAAATTTTGCAATTTTGCAATTTTTAAAATTGTAATTTTTATGCCCTTAAATCAGAGAAATTCAGTATGTCACACAATGTACTAAATAAATAACATTTCCCACTTGTCTACTTTACATCAGCACAATTTTGGAATCAAAATATTTTTTTGGTATAAAGGATTTTGGGGATATGTCAAAAGTAAAAGAAAAGTCAAAGGTGCTATAGGATTTTTACAGGATGAAAATGATGAAATGGTAATACAGGATGTTGAGAAGGCCAAACTTTTAAATTCCTATATTGCATCTGTTTTCTCTCAGAAAGGAAATGTAACACCAACTGTTCTTCACTGTCCTATTAAGGGAATAGAAGAATCCAGGATATCTATAATCAGAAAGATAGTGAGGAAACAGTTAGCTAACCTAAATGAATTCAAGTCTCCAGGTCCAGATGAATTACACCCCAGAGTACTGAAGGAGATAGCAGAAGAAATTTTTGAACCCCTCTCCATAATCTTTGAAAATTCTTGGAGAACAGGAGAAGTCCCAGAAGACTGGAGAAGAGCAAATGTTGTTCCTATCTTCAAAAAGGGGAAGAAGGTGGACCCAGTCAACTATAGGCCGGTGAGTCTGACTTCTATACCAGGAAAGATCTTTGAACAAATTATTAAACAACATGTATGTCAGTACCTGGATAAGAATGAAGTGATTAAACAGAGTCATCATGGGTTTGTAACGAATAAGTCATGTCAGACTAACTTAATTTCCTTCTATGATGGAATCACTGATTGGGTGGATCAAGGAAATGCTGTAGATATAGTATATCTTGACTTCAGCAAAGCATTTGACAAAGTATCTCATACAATCGTTATTGAAAAAGTGACTAAGTATGGAATGGACAAGGCAACTGTTTGGTGGATTCATAACTGGCTTAGTGATCGGACCCAGAGAGTGGTCGTAAATGGCTGCACATCCAGTTGGAAGAATGTCTCAAGTGGGGTACCACAGGGCTCTGTCCTGGGCCCTGTATTGTTCAACATCTTTATCAATGATTTAGATGAAGAAATTGAGGGTAAACTGATTAAATTTGCTGATGACACAAAGCTAGGAGGGATAGCTAATACTAGAGAAGAGAGAGAGAGGATTCAAAAATATATAAATAAACTGGAGAAGTGGGCAGCAACTAGCAGAATGGTTTTTAACAGGGAAAAATGCAAAGTACTACATCTGGGTAATAAAAATGAAAAAAGCATATACAGAATGGGAGGAATAGGCCTAAGCAACAGCACATGTGAAAAAGACTTGGGTATACTAATAGATCACAGACTGAATATGAGTCAACAGTGTGATGCAGCAGCAAAAAAGGCAAATGCAATTCTAGGATGTATTAACAGAAGCATACAGTCTAGATCACGTGAAGTCATTATTTCCCTCTACTCCTCTTTGGTCAGACCTCATCTGGAATATGGTGTCCAGTTTTGGGCACCACATTTTAAAAAAGACATCAACAAACTGGAGCAAGTTCAGAAAAGAGCAACTAGAATGGTGACCGGTCTGCAAACCCTGTCTTATGAGGAAAGGTTGCAGGATTTGGGATTGTTTAGTTTGCAAAAGAGAAGACTGAGAGGAGACTTAATAGCTGTCTACAAATATCTAAAGGGCTGTCACATTGTAGAAGGATCAACTTTATTCTCATTTGCACAAGGAAAGACTAGAAGCAATGGGATGAAACTGAATGGGAGGAGACACAGATTAGATATTAGAAAAAAACTTTTTGACAGTTAGAGTGATCAATGAGTGGAACAAGCTGCCACGAGAAGTGGTGAGTTCTCCTCCAATGGAAGTCTTCAAACAGAGGCTGGACAGACATCTGACTGGGATGATTTAGCAAATCCTGCTTTGAGCAGGGGGTTGGACCAGATGGCCCAGGAGGTCCCTTCCAACTCTACGATTCTATGATTCTATGGTAGGAAGTTATAAGAGTTAAAATTTAACCAGCGATATCTCATTTTTACAAAAAAAATTTACAAAAAACATTTTTTTTAGGGACCACATCATATTTAAAGTCACTTAGGGGTGTACATGACAGAAAATACCCAAAAGTAACATCATTCTAAAAACTGCATCCCTCAAGGTGCTCAAAAACATATTCAAGAAGCTTATTAACACTTTATGTTCTTCACAGGAACTGAAGCAACGTGGAAAAAAAAAACGAACATTTAACTTTTTTACAAACATTTTTTTCAGAACCAAATTTTCCTTTATTTTCACAAGTGTAAAAAGAGAAAATAAACCACAAAATTTGTCCTGAATATGCGGATACCCTATATGTGTGGATACACCACTTTTTGGACACACAACAGAGCTTTGAAGGGAAGGAGCGCCGTTTGACTTTTTCAATGCAGAATTGGCTGGAAATGAGATAGGATGCCATGTCACATTTAGGGAGCCCCTGATGTGCTTAAACAGTGGAAAACCCCACAATAAACACCATTTTGGAAACTAGACCCCTTAAAGGAACTTATCTAAATGTGTGGTGAGCACTTTTAAGCCCCAAGTGCTTCACAGAAGTTTATAATGTAGAGCCACGAAAATAAAAAAATCATAGTTTTTCCACAAAAATGATATTTTCGCCCCCAAATTTGTATTTTCACGAGGGTATCAGGAGAAATTAGATGCCCAACGTTGTTGTGCAATTTGTTCTGAGTACGCCGATACCCCATATGTGAAGTTAAACCACTGTTTGTGTGGACGGAAGAGTTCGGAAGGGAAGGAGCGCCGTTTGACTTTTTCAATGCAGAATTGGCTGGATTTGAGATTGGACGTCATGTCGCGTTTGGAGAACCCCTGATGTGCCTAAACAGTGGAAATCCCCCACAACTTACACCATTTTGGAAACTAGACCCCTTAAGGAACTTATCTAGATGTGTGGTGAGCACCTTCAACCCCCAAGTGCTTCACAGAAGTTTATAACGCAGAGCAGTAAAAATAAAAAATCATTTTTTTCCCCAAAATGAATTTTTTAGCCAGCAATTTTTTATTTTCACAAGGGTAAAAGGAGAATTTGGACACAAAAGTTGCTGTCCAGTTTGTCCTGAGTATGCTGGTACCCCATATGTGGGGGGGAACTACTCTTTGGGCACACATCGGGGCTTGGAAGAGAAGTAGTGACGTTTTCAAATGCAGACTTTGATGGAATGATCTGCGGGCGTCATGTTAAGATTGCAGAGCCCCTGATGTGCCTAAACAGTAGAACCTCCAACAAGTGACCCCATTTTGGAAACTAGACCCCCAAGGAGTTTATCTAGATGTGTGGTGAGCACTTTGAACCCCCAAGTGCTTCTCAGAAGTTTACAACGTAGAGCCGTGAAAATAAAAAAATATTTTTTCCACAAAAATGATCTTTTCACTTCCAAATTTTTACTTTCCCAATGGTAAAAGGAGAAATTTGACCATAACAGTTGTTGTGCAATTTGTCCTGAGTACGCTGATACCCCATATATGGGGAGAACCACTGCTTTGGTGCATGGCAGAGCTCAGAATGGAAGGAACGCCGCTTTGGAATGCAGACTTTGATGGAATTGCCTGCGGGCGTCATGTTGCATTTGCAGAGCCCTGATGTGCTTAAACAGTAGAAACCCCCCACAAGTGACCCAGTTTTGGAAACTAGACCCCCAAGAAATTTTGGGTGAGCACTTTGAACCCCCAAGTGCTTTACAGAAGTTTATAACGCAAAGTCATAAAAATAAAAAAATATTTTTTTTCCACAATAATGATTTTCAGCCCCCAATTTTTTATTTTCCCAAGGGTAACAGAAGAAATTATATCTCCAAAGTTGTTATGCAATTTGTCCTCAGTACGCTGATGCACCACATGTTTGGGTAAACCACTGTTTGGGTGCATGGCAGGGCTCGGAAGGGAGGGAGCACAATTTGACTTTTTAAACTCAAAATTGGCTGAAATTAGTGTTGGCGCCATGTCACGTTTGGAGACACCCTGATCTACCTGAACAGTGGAAACACCCCAATTCTAACTCCAACTCTAACCACAACACACACCTAACCCTAATCCCAACCCTAACTATCACCCTAACTCCAACCCTAATCCCAACCCTAACCATACCCATAACCCTAATCACAAACTTAAACTCAACACACCCCTGTCATGATCCAGTCTAGAGTTTGTTTTATGCTGTCATCTCTCTGGACTGGTCATGCAAGGGTTAATCTCCTCTGCCTTGTTTTGGAGCTGGCTGGGCTATTTCAGTCCTCTGCAGCCTGCGGGCCAGTGTCAGCTATAGTTCATGCTTCCTGGCTAGAGCCGCTGACCCGTATACTTTAGTGATCCTTCTGCCTCTGACTTCCTGACTTGTGTATGACACTGCCTGATCTCTGGACTCTGCCTCTTGTTTTCCATCTCTGATACCACGCTCGCACTCTGACTAGGTCTTATGCCTCATGTTTTTGATACTACGTTCCTGGTAGGTTTTGTCGCTGGTTTGTCTGACTATGTGCATAGCTGTGACCTTTGGTACTTCTGCTCCTGACAGTTTCTGATTCGGCTTGTCTGAAAACTCTTTCCTTACCTGGGGCCCCTTGTGCTGCTGCTCTGTGCTACTATTCTGTGTGTGCAACCTCTCTTCCCTCACCAGCAGCAACACATTACAACACCTAACCCTAATCCCAACCCTAACCGTAATCTCAACCCCAACCCTAACACTAACCCCAGCCCTAACCCTTACTTTAGCCCATCTCACTTTAGCCTATCTCTAACCCTAATGGATTATGGAAATAAATACATTTTCTATATTTTATTATGTTTCCTTAACTGAGGGGGTGATAAAGTTGGGGGTTTACTATTTTTTTATTTTGATCACTGTGATAGGGTCTATCACAGTGACCAAAATGAACCAATAGTAAACATTCTCCCAATCGTTGCCGGGTGCCAGCCGGCAGATCTTGGCGGGCACAAAGCGCATGCGCCCATCATTTTCTTACCGGAAGAAGACGCTGGCAGCCGTGAGGGAAGCAGGAGGACCCAGGGAAACCAGGAGGTCGGGGGGGATCAGGGACCCTATATCGCTCTCACATCATAGGTGAGAGAAATTAAATTACAAATCAGACTTTTTATCTTTTTTTTGCGGTTGCCATTATACGGTTAATAACGGTGATCACAACACCGAGGTCGGTAAAAACCGACCCAAATCATGTTCTCTGGGGTCTCGGCTACCTCCGGCAGCCGAAACCCCGGAGAAATTCTGTTTCGGGGGGGCGCTATACACTTTTTCCACAGCGCCTTAAATTCACAGTGCTGTGGTAAAGTACCCTTAACTGCCGCCGTTAAAAGGCATATCGGCGGTCATTAAGGAGTTAAATACATATTTATTATTTATTTTGCAGAAAAAAATGAGGACAGGATTCACAATCCAACCACCTCCATTATTACCATACCATATAAAGAGCAAATCTTTATACATAAAGAGCCCAAATAATGGAGTAGGCATAAAGATAGTGGTGCTATTTCTGACTAGGGATGAGCGATATTGCCCGATATCGTATCGGAATTACGATATTGAAAAAATATCAGATATCGGAATTTCCGATTTCCGATATCAATGCAAGACAATGGGAGAAAAAAATCGGAATTACAAAATGACCACTACAGTGCTATATAATGGATAAAATGGAGGGGAAACACCTCAGGATAATGGGGAAGGAGTTTGCAGAGGCAGAGGAGCAAAAAAAAAAAAATCGCTAGAAAAATGCACAGAGCGAAAGCTGTAGCAGGAAAACATCTTCTTAACAGCGGTGATTTTTCTTTGGGTTAGGATTAGTTGGGGTAGGGTTAGGGTTTATGGTTAGTAGTAGAGTTGAGCGAAACGGGTCGAAAAATTTCAAAAGTCGCCGACTTTTGGCAAAGTCGGGTTTCATGAAACGAAACCCGACCCTAGGATGAGGTCGGCCACGAGGTCGGCGACTTACGCGCCAAAGTCGCGTTTCAAAAGTTTGTTTTGCGCTCTTTTTCAGCCAATCAGAATCCACGGACACTGTGGGCAACGTGATGACATAGGCACGGGTCACCACCATCTTTCAGAAGGGCATGCAAGTGATTGGCTTGCTTTGGTGGGCGTCACAGGGGGTATAAAAGGGCGTGCACGCCGACCGCCATGTTACTCATGCTGATCTCAGAATAGAGAGAGCTGCTGCTGCTGCTGATTTTGTAGGGAGAGCATTAGGCAGGGAAGAAGACACCAAAAACTGCTTCTGCTGCTAGCGATTTTGCCTGTACAACACACCAGTCACTGTGTGTGCAGTGCAAGGGGAGGTTATATAGTGGTGCATCAGTGGTGTTGGTTGTTGGGCTGCCTTCTAAGGCTTCCTGCCATTCCTGCATTGCTGTTTACCCACTGCTCCGCAAACTGCTTTTTTAAAAGCAATCCCAATTTTTTTTTTTTGTCCTGCTGAGAAGAAGAAAAAAAAACTGCTTCTGCTGCTAGCGATTTTGCCTGTACAACACACCAGTCACTGTGCAGTGCAAGGGGAGGTTATATAGTGGTGTATCAGTGGTGTTGGTTGTTGGGCTGCCTTCTAAGGCTTCCTGACATTCCTGCATTGCTGTTTACCCACTGCTCCGCAAACTGCTTTTTTAAAAGCAATCCCAATTTTTTTTTTTGTCCTGCTGAGGTACTGAGTGTGCATTTTTTCACACCATACAGTGGTGTATGCTCCTCACACAGTACCGTGTAACAGCTGTTATCACAGCCACAGTGAAGCTATCAGTGTGTCACTCTGTGAGAATAAGTCGAGGACATGTTCCGTTCTTACAGACCTGCACTCTAGGGAGATTCCTATTCTGCCCAATTCTACATACAACTTGTAGTTTGTGATACACTAGCCAATTTCTGCCTGTGACATAGCGCTCAGATATTCAGTGGGCCTCACACAATCCATAAGTGTCCAGTGTCCACAAGTGTGTGCAGAAATTCAAAATCTCCCTTATCCTATAGTGACTTTGGTCACAGCTCTGCCATCGAGCCTGTGACAGAGCGCTCAGATATTCAGTGGGCCTCACACAATCCATAAGTGTCCAGTGTCCACAAGTGTGTGCACAAATTCAAAATCTCCCTTATCCTCTAGTCACTTTGGTCACAGCTCTGCCATCAAGCCTGTGACAGAGCGCTCAGATATTCAGTGGGCCTCACACAATCCATAAGTGTCCCGTGTCCACAAGTGTGTGCAGAAATTAAAAATCTCCCTTATCCTCTAGTGACTTTGGTCACAGCTCTGCCATCGAGCCTGTGACAGAGCGCTCAGATATTGAGTGGGCCTCACACAATCCATAAGTGTCCAGTGTCCACAAGTGTGTGCAGAAATTCAAAATCTCCCTTATCCTCTAGTGACTTTGGTCACAGCTCTGCCATCGAGCCTGTGACAGAGCTCTCAGATATTCAGTGGGCCTCACACAATCCATAAGTGTCCAGTGTCCACAAGTGTGTGCAGAAATTAAAAATCTCCCTTATCCTCTAGTGACTTTGGTCACAGCTCTGCCATCGAGCCTCTGACAGAGCGCTCAGATATTCAGTGGGCCTCACACAATCCATAAGTGTCCAGTGTCCACAAGTGTGTGCAGAAATTAAAAATCTCCCTTATCCTCTAGTGACTTTGGTCACAGCTCTGCCATCGAGCCTGTGACAGAGCGCTCAGATATTCAGTGGGCCTCACACAATCCATAAGTGTCCAGTGTCCACAAGTGTGTGCACAAATTCAAAATCTCCCATATCCTCAAGTGACTTTGGTCACAGCTCTGCCATCGAGCCTGTGACAGAGCGCTCAGATATTCAGTGGGCCTCACACAATCCATAAGTGTCCAGTGTCCACAAGTGTGTGCACAAATTCAAAATCTCCCTTATCCTCTAGTGACTTTGGTCACAGCTCTGCCATCGAGCCTGTGACAGAGCGCTCAGATATTCAGTGGGCCTCACACAATCCATAAGTGTCCAGTGTCCACAAGTGTATGCAGAAATTAAAAATCTCCCTTATCCTCTAGTGACTTTGGTCACAGCTCTGCCATCGAGCCTGTGACAGAGCGCTCAGATATTCAGTGGGCCTCACACAATCCAAAAGTGTCCAGTGTCCACAAGTGTCTGCAGAAATTCAAAATCTCCCCTGTCCTATAGACACCTTGTACCTTGTTTTACATTACTATATAGTTTGTTGGATTTTGTCTACATTTCTACCAAAAATGAGGAAGTCTGGTGGAAGAGGCCATGGAAATGGGCGGGGGTTGGCAGCTGGTAATGATGGTGTTGGTGGTGGATCTGATGGTAGTGGCAAGAGCAAAATAGGACCGAATGCAGGAGGTGTTGAGCATGCATCATCATCTGGCTACAAAAGGCCTCGAACGCTTAGTTTTCTAGGAATTGGCAAACCGCTTTTAAAGCCAGAGCATCAGGAAAAAGTTTTGTCTTACATTGCTGACTCAGCCTCCAGCTCTATCGCCTCCTCTTCTTCAGTTGTAAAAAGTAAAAGCACTGAGTCGTCATTGGAGGCTCATGTTCATGAACCACACCTTTCCTTGTGTCCTTCACCCCAACCAAGATTGAAGGATGACGCAGGCCATACTACTGATTACTCCATGGAGCTGTTTTCACATACCATGCCTGGATTAACAAGTGAAATGGTGAATTACCCAGGCCAAGATGAATCTGACATGGAGTACACTGATGCACAGCCGCTGATAGATGATCCTGCTGGTACATTTACTCAGAGCACTACATTGTCCTCGTAGTGTACAGAGCCAGATTCTGACCCTGATGAGACTCAGGTGCCCCTTCCCGCACACTATACCACCATACACGGTGACACAGAGGAAGGTGCACATGACATAGAAGAGGAGGTGATGGATGACCCAGTTGTTGACCCAGATTGGCATCCATTGGGGGAAGAGGGTGCTGCTTCCAATAGCTCAGATGAGGAGCATCCACAGCAGACATCGACATCGCAACAGCTGTTATCTGGCAGGCCCGGAGCACTCCAAAGACAAGTTCCAAACATCAAAATAGTTGCTGGACAGCTTGTCCAGAGGGTCAAAAGATCACAGCGTGCTAGGCCGCAAAATGTCTGCCAAAGTAGGAAGAGTGCAGTGTGGCACTTTTTTGAACAAAATCCTCATGATCAGGCCAAGGTTATCTGTAAGAAGTGCGCAAAGACCTTTAGCCGAGGGAAAAATCTGAAAAATTTGAATACCAGTTGCATGCTTAGACATTTAACCAGCATGCACTTGCAAGCGTGGACACAACACCAAACCTCAAGTGCCACATGTGCAACTGATCACAACGAAAGTAGTCAGCAACGCTACATTGTTTCCCCCACTGTAAGCCCACCGGTTAGCACAGCAGCAAATGTTGAGGTGTCGTTGCAAGGCCACAGCAGTCAGGGAATCCCACTGTTATATCAATGAAAGACTGATTCTAGGCCATCAGAAAGAACAACAACTCCATCACCATCATCAACCCTCTGTCAGTCCGCCCTGTCCACCGCTACTTCCACCATATGCAGCTCTCAAGTCCAGCTCACCCTCCCAGACACTATGAGTAGGTCAAGAAAGTACTCAGTCTCTCATCCGCGTACACTGGGTTTGAACGCCCACATTGCCAAACTAATCTCGTTTGAGATGATGCCATTTCGGTTGGTGGAAAGCACAGCTTTCCGCGAACTCATGGCCTATGCAGTACCACGCTATGACCTACCCAGTCGCCACTTCTTCTCTCGCAAAGCCATCCCAGCCCTCCACCATCATGTGAAAGACCGCATTGTCCATGCACTCAAGCAGTCAGTGAGCGGAAAGGTGCACCTCACAACTGATGCATGGTCCAGTTGGCATGGCCAGGGCCGTTACGTGTCCATCACTGCGCACTGGGTTAATGTGGTGGATGCAGGGTCCACAGGGGACAGCGGTGGTGGGACAGTGCTGCCTAGCCCACGGTATAGGAAACAGTTGGCTGTAGGCGTTCGACCCTCCTCCTCCTCCAGAAGCGAAAGCTCGTCCACAGAGCGCAGTCGTACGAGCACTCCATCTGCAGCTGCCACTGTTGCACACGATGTGTCCCCCTATCGAGCAGCTAGTGGAAAGCGTCAGCAGGCTGTGTTGCAGATGATGTGTTTGGGCAACAGACACACCGCCAAGGTGCTGGCCGAGTACTTGAAGCGACAAACTGAGTCATGGCTGGGCAGTGTACATCTTGAGGCAGGCAAGGTAGTTAGTGATAATGGCCGTAATTTTGTGGCAGCCATAGCCCTTTCAAAACTCAGCCACATACCTTGCTTGGCTCACACCTTGAACCTGGTGGTGCAGTGCTTCCTCAAAAATTATCCGGAGTTAACAGCCCTGCTCCAGAAGGTGCGAAGACTGTGCGCGCACATCCGCCGGTCGCCTGTACACTCCGTTCGTATGCAGAAGCTGCAGCGATTGCTCCACCTTCCCAATCACCGCCTCATTATCGACATTGCAACAAGGTGGAACTCCACCCTGCACATGGTGGAGCGGCTGTGTGAGCAGAGGCAGGCCATAATGCATTTGTGGGAGGATACACGGCCAGGCACTTTGAGAGCAGACATGGAGTTGACAGGTGTGCAGTGGTCGAAGCTGAAAGACCTCTGTAAAGTCCTTCAGTGTTTTGAGGAATGCACACGGCTGGTAAGCGCAGACGACGCCATCCTAAGCATGAGCATCCCAATTATGCGTCTGCTCATGCAAACTTTGACGCACCTTAAGGAGCAGGCCTCTGCAGCCAATGTTGATGAGGAGGAAGAGGAGGAGGGAATCCTTGATGACATTCAGCCATTGTCTGCTCAGGGACCTCTCCTGGACGAGGTAGAGGAAGAAGAGGAGGAGGAGGATGATGGGGATGATTACTTAGGGGAGGAGGATGCATCTCGTGGGGCAAGTGAAAATGTTGGCGTGGCAAGGTCTGGTACAGGGTTTGTACGTTACTGGAGGGATGTGGATTTGCCAGAAAGTGCTCCTCCAACCAGCCCTCGCAGTGCATCATTGACACCGGGAACATTGGCCCACATGTCAGATTATGCCTTGCAGATCCTAAAAAGGGACCCCTGCATTGCCAAAATGATGAACGATGACGACTACTGGTTGGCCAGCATCCTGGATCCACGCTATAAAGGCAAATTACAAAACATCATGCCACAGGAGAACCTTGACCTAATATTGGCTAATAAACAAGCAACTCTGGTAAATCGGTTGCTTGAGGCATTCCCAGCACACAGCAGCGGTGATGGTTCTCACATGAGCTGTACGGGCCGGGGGCAGCTTGGCAGAGGTGTTCGTGGTGCACACAGCAGAAGTGGCGTTGGAGACAGGGGTTTCATGACAATGTTGTGGACTGATTTTTCAAATACCGCTCACACAACTGGCAATACTGCATCGATGGAAAGTGACAGGAGACAGCAGTTGTCAACTATGGTTACAAACTACTTTTCCTCCCATATCGATGTTCTCCCACACAGGTCATTCCCCTTTGACTATTGGGCCGCTAAACTGGACACCTGGCCTGAATTGGCCCAATATGCCTTACAGGAGCTCGCTTGCCCAGCTGCAAGTGTGCTATCGGAAAGAGTCTTCAGTGCAGCTGGATCAATCCTGACAGAAAAAAGGACACGTCTGTCAACCCAAAATGTGGATGATCTAACCTTCATTAAAATGAATCATGCATGGGTTTCCAAGGATTTTGTCCCACCTTCCCCTGATGACACATAGGGTGACAGAAAAATGGCTTGCTTTGGTCCACCTCTTCCTGGGACTTCACCTATTTCGCCTTTTGCATCAGCTGAATGTCCAACATCAACATATGCCACTTTCTAAAACTCCCTAACTGTGCTGCCTCCCCCCCCATGGCCGGGGTCACCAGCTAGCGCACGACACCGTGCGAGTGCCGTTGCCCTGGACAGGTGGGTAGGCCGACTCTTGGGCGCGGGCACTGGCACAGGGTCCCTCATAGTGCAATCAAGTGTCTCTGATGGTGGTGGTGCACACCCACCGTCAGACACACCTCTGTACTATGAGGGGCCCAGTGCCAGTACCAACGCCCTCGAGTGGCCCCCCTTGCTTGGGCAGGGCCCCAGCATTTGCAATGTTTACCTCTCCCTGCTCCTCCGCTGTGTGATCTGGGCCGTCAAATCCATACTGTGCCTGACACCGTCTGAGCCTGCCTCCTGATGTATAGACATATATTTTGAATGTGTACACTATGCTATCCATACATGTTATCCGGTGATACGGTACCCTTTCTCACCTTTGTGCAATCACCTGCAAGCCATACTGGGCCTAACACTGTCTGAGCCTGCCTCCTGATGTATAGACATATATTTTGAATGTGTATGCTATCCTTACTTGTTATCCGGGGATACGGTACCCTTTCTCACCTTTGTGCAATCACCTGCAAGCCATACTGGGCCTAACACCGTCTGAGCCTGCCTCCTGATGTATAGACATATATTTTGAATGTGTACGCTATCCATACATGTTATCCGGGGATACGGTACCCTTTCTCACCTTTGTGCAATCACCTGCAAGCCATACTGGGCCTAACACCGTCTGAGCCTGCCTCCTGATGTATAGACATATATTTTGAATGTGTACGCTATCCATACATGTTATCCGGGGATACGGTACCCATTCTCACCTTTGTGCAATCACCTGCAAGCCATACTGGGCCTAACACCGTCTGAGCCTGCCTCCTGATGTATAGACATATATTTTGAATGTGTACGCTATCCTTACTTGTTATCCGGGGATACGGTACCCTTTCTCACATTTGTGCAATCAACTGCAAGCCATACTGGGCCTAACACCGTCTGAGCCTGCCTCCTGATGTATAGACAAATATTTTGAATGTGTACGCTATCCATACATGTTATCTGGGGATACGGTACCCTTTCTCACCTTTGTGCAATCACCTGCAAGCCATACTGGGCCTAACACCGTCTGAGCCTGCCTCCTGATGTATAGACATATATTTTGAATGTGTACGCTATCCTTACTTGTTATCCGGGGATACGGTACCCTTTCTCACCTTTGTGTAATCACCTGCAAGCCATACTGGGCCTAACACCGTCTGAGCCTGCCTCCTGATGTATAGACATATATTTTGAATGTGTACGCTATCCATACATGTTATCCGGGGATATGGTACCCTTTCTCACCTTTGTGCAATCACCTGCAAGCCATACTGGGCCTAACACCGTCTGAGCCTGCCTCCTGATGTATAGACATATATTTTGAATGTGTACGCTATCCTTACTTGTTATCCGGGGATACGGTACCCTTTCTCACCTTTGTGCAATCACCTGCAAGCCATACTGGGCCTAACACCGTCTGAGCCTGCTTCCTGATGTATAGACATATATTTTGAATGTGTACGCTATCCATACATGTTATCCGGGGATACGGTACCCTTTCTCACCTTTGTGCAATCACCTGCAAGCTATACTGGGCCTAAAACCGTCTGAGCCTGCCTCCTGATGTATAGACATATATTTTGAATGTGTACGTTATCCTTACTTGTTATCCGGGGATACGGTACCCTTTCTCACCTTTGTGCAATCACCTGCAAGCCATACTGGGCCTAACACCGTCTGAGCCTGCCTCCTGATGTATAGACATATATTTTGAATGTGTACGCTATCCATACATGTTATCCGGGGATACGCTACCCTTTCTCACCTTTGTGCAATCACGTGTAATCCATACTGGGCCTGAGAACGGCTGGTGAGCTGTTAAGCAAGCTACAGCACCTGTGGTTTGCACACGTAAGTTTTTCATTTTTTCAGGAATGACGGTTAGGCCTAATTCCGGAACTGCGGTTGACCTGCACTTACTGGGAAATCAGCGTTCGCGGGTAATAATTGTAATCACAGATCCCCATCACTAACGTTGTTCAACGGGTTATCTTCACCTGTAAGCGACAAACGCTGGCCTTTTCAGTGTAGCGCACATGCAGCCACGGACATGTAAGGGCATGACACACCAGTTATTGGCCAATCTCATGTGCCAGAGCCTCACGTGTCCCTCTAGTAAGCCGGACTCGGACCGCGGGGCATGACGGAGTCTCGTTCGTTAACGGAATTAAGCTTGCAATCTGTGCATCTTTTCTGTAGCTTGCATAGTTGAGGTTTCCCAGGTGGAGTCGAATTAAACCGTAGGCTCCACTCCTGGTGGTGCCCTTCTGGACATTCCTTTAAGGTTCAGCTTTGCAACCATACTGCCCACGTAAAACAAACACTTTGCCTTCATGAACGCTGTTTGGAGGGTCATGACTCGTGGGAATAACGCCGCCCAATCAGTTAACCTGCTAGAGAGATCCTTCGTTGCTCCCAAGCATGACATCACACTCCCTAGGAGGAAGGTAATGCCACTGTGGCGACCGTACTCCTGGGGGGGACACAAGTGCACTGATGCTCAGCCACTGCTCGATGAATCTGCTGGTACATTGACCCAGACCACTACATTCCCCTCGCACGCTACACGGCCTGAATCTGACCTTGATGAAACTCAGGTTACCCTTCCCATATACAGTTCCATCTTACACGGTGACAAAGAGGAAGCTGCAGATGAAAGTGCAGGTTCGGCCCACCCGCCATCAGACACACCACCATACTATCAGGGGCCCTGTGCCAGTGCTGTCGCCAACGAGTGGGCCCCCCCTGCTTGCTCAGGATCACAGCACTTGCAAGGTTGAAATACTGTGCAGTGAGATGGAAGATGGGGACGACGAGGAGTCCAGACTAGTACAGGGATTCCTTAGCGAGGAGACTTATTTGATTGTTTTCAATGTTGGGACAGCAATTTTTGGGGAGCACTATACTCTGGAGAATGATAGATGGGGCCCACCATACACTGGAACATTCCAAAGGTGGACATCAGACACTGGAGCAGCATTTACAGGGCCCATTATACACTAGAGCATTAGAAATGGGGCCCATTATGTTTGGAGCATTATTTGGGCCCATAACACAGTGGAGCTTCATCCATGGGGACCAACATATACTGTAGCATTATGTGGAGCTCATCATATACTGTTTCAAACATTATATGGGACCAATGATTCTGTATGGAGAAATAGATGGGCCTCGTCATGAGATGTAAAAAGTGAAGTATTTTTCATTGTACTATACCGCTATTTCTCTGCCGTATCGGAGCATGATGAGTTGTGGTATGAGTTAAAGGGGCGCTCTTTCGCCCAGGGCACATGAAAACCTGGAGCCAGCCCTCCCCCCCCACAACTTTAGCCAAATAACCCCCATTTTTCAGTGCGTAAATTGTATTATGAAGTTAATTAAGGTTGACAAGCTGAAGTAAGAAGAATTGATGCTTTTGGCATTCAAATGGGCACTGTAGGTGTGTTTCCTGTCCTCCTCTCACTGCCGACTTTTATTCCCCATTGACTTACATTGGGTTTCCTGTTTCGGGACGACCCCGACTTTTCCCTATAATTGGACGATCTTGCTCGACCCGACTTTTGGAAAAGTCGGGTTTCACGAAACGAAACTCGACCCTAAAAAAACAAAAGTCGCTCAACTCTAGTTAGTAGGGTAAGGGTTAGGGTAAGGGTTAGGGGTTAGGGATAGTTAGGGTTAGGGTTAGTGAATTTACATTATTAAATTTAAACTGCCGGTGATGGTGTCAATATGCCCTTTGACTGACATGTGTCTGCGTTCAGCTCACCTTGCTTTGCAGGGAGTTTCCAGGAACACCACGTGGAGGAACGGATACACTCCCTTTAAATCATGCTTAGTCTTCTTCTGCTGATTATATTACTGTTATTCAGTAATTCTGCATATTGATATTCTGCTTTTGGTTCATGTACATCTGCTCCTATGCTTCCTAAACCTCTGTCTATGGTTATCCTGCTATTGGCTGGTCGCAGAATGTCCCAAACCCAGAGGAAATATGCAGAAGTAACAGTAGGCACAGGAACTTGAGCGAACCAGCTGGTGAGTCTGGAACCCGTATAGGCAGCAGAAATCAGCATAAGAGCCAATGGAACTAACGGGCACCAGCTGACGTTACCGGAGGCCGATAACTAAGCAGGAGGTAACCTGTGCCAGAATGCACTACCAAGGAGCAGCAGACATTACAGGAACTCGGATACCACAAAGGAGGGACCTAAGCCATTGACTCTACTGAGAACCAGCTGACGTTACTGGAACCCAGATAAGCAGCAGAAGTTAAAAGTGCCAGTGGCTGTACTGGGCAATAGCTGACATTACTGTAGCCCGGATACCACAATGTAGTAGTGACATAAGCCAAAAGCACTGCTGAGAAGCCCAAAAAACCACACAAAGACGCAAGTTCAAGAGCAAAAAGACAGGAGTCCGGGGACATCTCCATCTGTCTTCCTGTCTTGGGTCTTCTGCATTTGTCTTCCTGTCTTGGGTCTTCTGCATCTGTCTTCCTGTCTTGGGTCTTCTACTGGAGTAATGTCTTCTCGGCAGAAGGTGCAAGAGCCACATTTGCCCCCGCAACCCGGACACAGTCTTCTTTACTCCGCAGTCGCAGCACGGGAGGAGGAGGGCCTACTGGCACTGTCAAGACCAGCCTTGAGCGCCAGGTCCCGGAGTCCATGTAGGGGGCTCCTATACTGCCGACACCACGGATAACAGCAAACTGACCTGGAATGATATACGGCGGGGGCGTGGAACAGTGCGGAGGACACAACCATGTAACGTCTAGCGTTGTTGAAACACGATTTGGAGCAGGAGGTACCCGTGCCCTTGGGCACTCCCGAGAACCAGCTGGAGATGCTGGAACTCGGTTTACCCCTCGGGGGAGGCACCTGTGTCTGCACTTCACTGCCAGGAAACAGCCGGCGTGGCTGGATCCCACCTCTTGTGCTTCTGCCAAAAGGTGTTTGGCATCTGTCGTCCTTTTTTTCCACTTTGGTCTAACGAGGTACAGCTGGCATTACTGTTGCCCAGAAACACAGCATGCTGTGAAAGGGGCAGTCACGGAAATGGGCACTAGCTGGCGGTACTAGAGTCCAGAAACACGGCTTGCTGTGAAATTAGCAGTCACAGAAATGGGCACTAGCTGGCGGTACTAGAGCCCATGGAAAACAGTATGAGGTGAAAGAGTCAGTCACAGAACCAGGAGCTAGATATTGGTAGTAGAGGCCAGAGCACTGGCATAACAGATGACGCTGTGTGCCACACAGGCACTTGACAGAGCATGTATACTGCTACCAACCATGCATGTAACCTGTCTACTCTGGCCCAGGGCAGCAAGAGTCACCAGAAATCCAGGCCTGGTTCATTTTTAGGAATGTAAACCGGTCCACATTTGCAGCGGATAGTCTGGTACGTTGGTCTGTTATTACATTGCCAGCTGCACTAAAGACACGTTCAGAAATCACACTGGCACCAGGACAAGCCAGGACCTCCAAGGCATACTGGCTAAGCTCGGGCCATGTATCCAACTTGGAGACCCAAAACTTGAAGGGGGCAGATCCATCCTGAAGCACACTGACAGGGGTGGAGAGGTATTGTGCCACCATGTCACGGTAACGTTGCCTCCTAGTGCATTGCACTGTCTGTGCTGATGATGCCCGAACTGTTTGCGGGTTCAGAAACCGTTGGAACATGTTGGGTATACTGAACCTGTCAGTAGCAGATGTACTGCTTCTGCTACCGGCTTCGGAACGGATTCCGCTGGGCCCAGGACGCACTGAGGTGCCTGCTAGTGTACGCGCATCACTGCTATGCGGTGGAAAAGAGTACATGAGTGAATTAACCAGTGCATCTTGGTACTCCTGCTTTTTGCGCACCCGGTTCAACGGTGTAATTAGGCTTTGAAGGCTGTCCCGGTAACGTGGATCTAAGAGGGTGGCCACCCAGTAGTCATTTGTGTGGAGAATACGAGTCACGCGTGGGTCGTTTCTCAGACACTGCAGCATGAAGTCACCATGTGCTGAAGGCTGCCAACTGGCCATGCATCGCTGTCACCAGCTGGAGGAATGTGCTCTGGCTGCTCTGCATCACCCCATCCATGCTCTATCTGGTGACTACTAGTAGAGCGCTGTGTACTTTCCTCCTCTGGCTCATCCTCATAGTCCTCATCATCCTCCTCGCTTGCTGTGTCCTGCCTGGACCTTTGTGAGGCACCCACAGAGCTTTGTACCAACCGGGCGGATGAAGATTGCCTGGTTGGTGAAAGTGTCTCATCATACTCCTCCTCCTCCAGAGAAACCTCATCCCTTAGTCCTTTAAGTGATGATTCTATAAGGCATATAAGGGGAATAGTCAGGCTGAGTAGGGCAGCATCCGCGCTCACCATCAGAGTGGAGTCCTCGAAGCACTTCAAAATGGTGCATATGTCCTTCATGGATGCCCACTCTGTGGTTGTAAAATGGGAGGGCTGAGATGTGTGTCGCCTACTTTGCGCCTGCTGCAGCTGCAACTCCATAATTGCAGGTTGCTGCTCACACAACCTCCGCAGCATATGCAAAGTCGAATTCCACCTGGTGGGGAGGTCAACAATGATGCGGTGCTTGGGCAGGCCCAATCTGCGCTGCATGGCTGAAAGGCGCGATGCAGCCATGCTTGAATGCCGCAAATTAGAGCACTCGTATCTGACTTTGTGCAGCAGCTCCTCAAGGTCAGGATAGTTCCTAAGGAAACTCTGCACCACCAAGTTTAGGACATGGGCAAGGCATGAAATGTGAGTCAGACCACCTAGGCCCAGAGCCGCGACCAGGTTTCGGCCGTTGTCACACACCACCATACCTGTCTGGAGGTTGAGCGGCGCAAGCCACATGTCGCGCTGCTCCTTGAGCGTGTTCCACAGCTCGGTTGCAGTGTGGCTAACATCACCCAGGTAAACCAATTTCAACACGGCCTGTTGATGTTTGGCCGATGCAGTGCTGAAATCGGTTGTTGTGGTACGTCTGGGTGCAGGCGAGTCTGACGAGGAGGAGTCAATTTGTACGGAGGAGAGGCCTGCAATCCGTGGAGTTGGCAGGACCCGCGCACTTGCACTGTCTACTTCAGTTCCAGGCTCAAATACATTTTCCCAATGGGCGGTGATGGAAATGTAGCGTCCCTTGCCATGATGACTGGTCCACGCATCGGTGGTCAGGTGGACCTTGCTACTAACTGCATTTTGTAGCGCATGCTTAATTTTACGCTCCACATGCTGTTGCAGGGCGGGGACGGCTTGCCTGCTGAAGTAGAAGCGGCTGGGAACGCTGTATTGTGGGATTGCAAACCCCAACATATCGATAAAGGCTGGCTTGCTCACCAGCCAGAATGGTAACATTTCCACTGCAAGCAGTTTGGCAATGCTAAAATTTATGCCCTGTGCTCGTGGGTGGTTTGCCGAGTACGGGTGCCTTTTCTCCCACACTTGTGTGACAGATGGCTGCACACTGGATTGGGAGTGTGAGGATGCCAGCGATTGGGATGCTGATGCTGACGAAGTACAGACAGTGTGCCGCCATACAACACTGCCTGCAGATGCACCCTGGCATTCTGGCGAGGAAGCAGGAGCAGCTGTTTGCAAGCTGGAGTAAGAGGTGGCCGCTGTGGCTGAAGAGGTGAAAGGTGTGGAACCAGCTGCAGGTGGCGAATCATCTTGGGTGTGATGCTGCCACTCCACAGGTTGCCTCTTCCTGACATGCGTCAACATATTGGTGGTATTAAGGTTGCTGACGTTCTTCCCTCTCCGCACAGTTTGTCGACAAAGCTTGCATCTGACTAGTGCAACGTCATCTGCAACTTGGTCGAAAAAGGCCCATGCACCACAACTCTTGGGCGCACACCTTGTGTTCTTTAAAAGAGCCCTGCTCCTAACGGGTGCTGAAGTTGAGGGAGCCGACAACCAATTTTTCCCTCTTCCTCACCCACGTGGATGGCCACGCTGCGCCACACCTGCAAGCTCTTCCTCTGAGCTATCCCCACTTGCTTGCTGCCCCTCATAATGCCATGATGGGTCAAGGACCTCGTCATCTAATACACTTTCGTCAGCAGAAACTGACAGCTGAGTCCATCATCATCTGCTGACTGGGCTCTTCTTCAGCTGCAGGAATGCTGTCTGGCTGGCACACAGATTCCAAGCCAACAGATTCTGAGAAGAGGATTAAGGTTGGCTCCTGGCCCTCTGAATGTCTGGGCAATTTAGTGGGCGGTGAAGAAGCAGATGGGTGCTGCTTTTCAGTGGCCTGACCCGATGTGGTGGAGAGGTCCTGGGAGGATGCTGCGCTCATTAAGGTGGATTCCTCAGCTGCCATCCAACCAACAGCGGTTTCTACTTGATGCTCTCTTATCAAAAGACTGCTTCTGTAACACACAGGGGCTACTACAGTCGCTGAAAAGCAATTTCTATTGCTATTAGATCCGAGATCTCTCCCTATCTCCAACAGCAACCTATTCCTATCAGCTTTCACAGTAGAGTGAGGCTAAAATGGCAGGCGCAGCCTTTTATACTGCCTGATCACACCATCCAGCCAGCCCATCGCAGCGCAGCCCCTAGCTAGCAAGTTTGGACGCCTCCTACCAAGCTTAGGGGAGTTACACAATGTTGTCAGCAATTCTTCAGATCCTAATTGGCTCCACGGAGCACTCAGAGGCTGAAGAATTATGGGATTTCCGATTTCCGATGTGAAAAAAATATCGGAATCGGAAATCGGAATTCCGATATCGCAAATATCGGGCCGATTTCCGATATTTCAATATCGGAAAGCTCATCCCTATTTATGACACATTATTGATTACAGGTGTAGACAGTACAAAACTAATGTTACTTCTATTGACTGAATATATCAATCGATTGTGTTCCCAATGCTTTGCCAACAAAAAGGTTACTATGCAAAGTAATGTCGGTTCTTTCTATTTTCTGTGGCCCATTCAGCAGCATATATTGCAGAAATTCCAACAGATCATATAGTAAGTGGCATAAAGAATATGTACAAAATAATAGTTAGTAACCCTTGCTTAAAAATCAATCTCTAGGTCTCGAAAATAAGGGAGGTGTCAAAATTGGGACCTCCTTATAAAAAGTATGTCAGCGTTGTTTCCCATTATTTACTGTATTTTTGTTTTCTTTCAATTAATCCCAGATAGACCCCAAAAGAGAAATCCACTGGACGCATGTTAAATCAGACGCCTGCAGATTTGCCATGATCTGGAAGTATGGAGGCATTTACATGGATACAGATGTCATTTCACTTCGACCAATTCCTGAAGACAATTTTTTAGCTGCTGAACATGCGACAAGCACCAGTAGTAGTGTTTTTGGTCTCTCTCCACATCATAAGTTAACATGGGAGTTTATGGAAAACTTTGTACAGAATTATAAAGGAGAATTATGGGGACACCAAGGACCTGGAGTTTTCACACGTGTTGTAAACAAACATTGTGGTGTTCCTACATTTACATCTTTGGATAACATCAAGTGCGCAAATGTCTCTTACTTGCATCCTGAACGATTTTATCCCATTATTTATGATGATTGGAAAAGGTACTTTGAGGTTTGGGAAAATGTTCCAACTTTCAAAAATTCATATGCTCTTCATCTGTGGAATTACATGAATAAGCAAAATAAATCCATGGTAGTTGGAAGCAAAACATTGGTGGAACATCTCTATCAACAATATTGCCCATCCACTTATGAAGATATTTTAAAAATGAGCAGTAACTAATAACTTTTAGCCATTAATGAATATGTTTCAAAACATGGTACATTTTGCTTTGGTGCATAGAAGCCAAAAAGTGGCCTTTTTAATTATTTTAGCTATAACACCACAAGGAAATATATGTCTAAATCAACCTATTACGCTCCAGCTCTCACTAAGCATACTTCACAATTTGCATTTTAAGAGTGTGTGTACGTTTCCTCACAGACGCCACCTAGAACAACATCAGGAAATGCTAAACACAATGAACATATGTAATTTCTATGTAAAAAGACTTACTGGGGATATGTTCAGGCTTCTCAACATCTTTTAACCACTTCTAGTTTATAAAATGAAAAGTGTTTAAATGTAGCGGAACGTCCATTCTTTTGTCATTTTCTGCTCAGAAGATGCGCTCTACCTTGCAATATCAACCAAAAGGAAAGCTCGAAAGATGCCCGTATGTCTTTTGGAATGTTTACCATCCTCTTTGATTAATAAACAGTTATTGGTTTCTTAATTATTTCTTAGTGGTAAAAAAAAACTAAAAAATGTCACTAAAAACCAAACAAATAATCACTGGTGGCCAAAACCATCAGAAAAACACTTGGGAAGCCACCAGAAAAAAAACACAAGAGATGTTTCAGGACCAAAAAAATCCACACAGTTTCTTTAAGCGTCTTTGGCTTGAAAAATGTTGAAAGACATTGCGTGCACATACCCAAAGGCTGGTGTCATGTTTTTTTTTCTCTGCAAAAGCGTAAGTAAAACATACACATATTTAGTAATTTTTTATGTTGTGGCTGTGTTGGCATCAGTAATAACTGATGTGGTTACCATTACCTATATTTTATTTGGACAGTTAAAAGACAACACATACTACTACATATCACACTACTCACAAATTTAGATTAAAGCAAAATTGAAATAAAAAAATGACACGTTGACTGGTGGAAAAAATTTGGGCCAATTTTTTTTATTTAAATATCTACAGTATATATAGAATAGACACAGATACACAAATAATAGGAGCTTTGCAAAATGCTCAAGCCAACAAACTAGTAACCACTTTCCATTTATTTACCTGAATGGCTACCCCCAAAGGCCATGATAATGATAATAAACTGAGGGTGGGAGGGAGAGGGCCGCTCCATGTGGGAAGCAATGGTGATCTGATACAGACTTATCAGTGTTGCCTCCTTTTAGCCCCGCACTGGTCCTAATGTAAAAATATTCACTATCGAACAGAAACTGACAGTTTTCAACTGGCTCGCTAATACACCAACCACCAGGACCTAGGTAATTTATATAGTGGTATGTGGACAAACAACTTTTTTTTATGTGTGGCTTCGTTTAAATAAAGTGATCCTGTGCTGAGATAATCTTATAAATGTGCCCTGCTGTGTACTGTGTAATGGCTGTGTCTGACCATAGAGGAACATAGTCTGATCATGCCACATCTCCTGGGCAGGGGAGAATGAAAAAGAGTATACAGACAGGATAGCATGGGATCACAGCGGATTCTTCCTGTGAGTTGAAACATGTATGTCAGTACCTGGATAAGAATGAAGTGATTAACAAAAATCAGCATTGGTTTGCAACTAATAAGTCATGTCAGACTAACTTAATTTCCTTCTATGACGGAATCACTGATTGGGTGGATCAAGGAAATGCTGTAGATATAGTGTATCTTGACTTCAGCAAAGCATTTGACAAAGTCTCTCATACAATCCTTATTGAAAAAATGACTAAGTATGGAATGGACAAGGCAACTGTTAGGTGGATTCATAACTGGCTTAGTGATCGGACCCAAAGAGTGGTCGTAAATGGCTGCACATCCAGTTGGAAGAATGTCTCAAGTGTGGTACCACAGGGCTCTGTCCTGGGCCCTGTATTGTTCAACATTTTTATCAATGATTTAGATGAAGGAATTAAGGGTAAACCGATTAAATTTGCTGATGACACAAAGCTAGGAGGGATAGCTAATACTAGAGAAGAGAGAGAGGATTCAAAAAGATATAAATAAACTGGAGCAGTGGGCAACAACTAACATAATGGTTTTTAACAGGGAAAAATGGAAAGTACTACATCTGGGCAATAAAAATGAAAAAAGCATATACAGAATGGGAGGAATAGGGCTAAGTAACAGCACACGTGAAAAAGACTTGGATAAAGAAGATCACAGACTGAACATGAGTCAACAGTGTGATGCAGCAGCAAAAAAACAAATACATTTCTGAGGTGTATTAACAGAAGCATACAGTCTAGATCATGTGAAGTCATTATTGCACTCTACTTCTTGTTAGGAGTCAGATTTCTGCTCTGGCTATGCAGAGATCTAGACCCTCACATGCTGCAGTCTCCTGTCCTGTGTTTAATGCAAAGGAGATTGCAGAGGAGATTGCTTTACAGCAACTCTCTCCGGAGGCTAAGTCCTTCGTCCCTTCTTCTGAGCATGCTAATGGGAAGAGCTCCCATTGGTGTTCAGGAGTAATGTGCTCAGGTCCTGCTCCTGATTCCATTGGTTCTGCTCAGGGCTCTGGAGATTTCCGGAAGGTCCCGTTCACTATAAAAAGTGTGCATGGCTGTTCCGCCATGTGCTAGAATTTTCATACTTGCTGCTGTATATTTGCTGATGGATGCTTGCACTGGTGAATGATTCATTAAATGCCCCCTACCTTGGTTCCATCTTAGTCAGCAGCTTAGCGCCTGCATTGTGCCAGCGCCTTGCCAGCGGCTCCATTCTTGCCGCACTGCAGTTGCAGCTTATTTCTGAGTCCGCGGTTGCGATGCCATGCACACGCCCTCTTATGGTAGGTCCTTTCGGATGTAGTGACGTTATTTTATAACTACTCCAGTGACCGGTTACCGCATGTGTGCCGCTGAGCACCTGTGCTGTTAACAGGCTCAGCGTTATCAGTTCTATTGTCTGCCATTGCAGCTCTGTGTTCTTAACAGAGACCGCTAATTTGCACCTGGGTGATATCCAACCCTGTGCACACTACCGCCATTGTGCTCTGCATCTACTAGCTGCGGTTTTACCATCTACGGCACGGTGGACCCCGAGTGGTGAAGGCACTTTATTTATATTTTTTTTTAGTGTCTTCCGCCACTCCTAACATAATACTAGCACCAGGGTCTGGCTAGAGATGGCAGAACAGTAGCAACTTCTGCAGTGTGTGCGTCAGCTCGAGACTCGCTTGGTCATCCTTGAGAGGACTCTCGCAGCTGCGCAAGCCACAGACGCGGTAGGGCGTATGTCCATGGCCTCAAGTGCACCGACAGTTACCCGCCTCCCGTTGCCCGACAAATTCTCTGGGGATGGCGCCTCCTGCAGGGGTTTCATCAGCCAGTGCTCTATACACCTGGAGCTGCTGGCTGCGCAATTCCCTACAGAGTGGGCTAAGGTGGCCTTTGTTATCTCCCTACTGTCGGGCAAGGCCTTAGAATGGGCTATGCCTTTACGGGAACGTGGTGACCCCGAGATTCGGACCGCTGCCAACTTGCTAATTGCCATCAAGCAAGTATTTCTTGGTCCGCGGGTCACGCACGACATGTCTCTGCAACTACTCGCCCTTACTCAGTGGTCACTCTCGGTAAGCCAGTATGCCGTCCGTTTTCGGACACTGGCGTCCGAGTTGGAATGGTCCAACAAGGCCCTTATCCCCGTTTTTTGGCGAGGTCTAGCAGAGCACGCAAAGGATGCTCTCTCCACTAGAGAGATCCCCACCAGCTTGGACGATTTAATCTCCGTCTCCTCACGTATCGACCTCCGTTTTTCAGAGCTCGGTATGGAACGTGCTCACTCCAAGTGAAGAACTGTTTCGGCTCCTAAATTTTTTGAACCTCTGGAGCTGTCTGAGCCAGAGGTCCTTCCCCCTGAGCCCATGGAGGTGTCTCGTACCAATCTTAATGCAAACTCGGACCAGGAATCCATATACGGTTGTCACCACCATGTATGTGCGGTTTCTCCGGAAGCCTGTTCCCCGCAATGGTCAGAGTCTGAACCGGTTAACGAGACCTTTGTCCATCTTAGGGCTCAGGTGCTCGCCTAGGCGCATGCGTCCAATGCGCCTCACCATCGAGGCTACATGCAAGTCTCGAAGCTCTTGGCCGGAGCATATTGGTGGCCCCATAGGGCTCGGGACATCAAAAAATGTATCCAGGCCTGCACCTCATGTGCTCAGGACACCCTTCCCAGGCAGAGAGTGGTGACGGTCGCCGATTCACAACTCTCTCCGGAGGCTAAGTCCTTCGTCCCTTCTTCTGAGCATGCTCATGGGATGAGCTCCCATTGGTGTTCAGGAGTCAGGTGCTCAGGTCCTGCTCCTGATTCCATTGGTTCTGCTCAGGGCTCTAGAGATTTCCGGAAGGTCCCGTTCACTATAAAAAGTGCGCATGGCTGTTCCGCCATGCGCTAGTATTTTCATACTTGCTGCTGTATGTTTGCTGATGGATGCTTGGACTGGTGAATGACTCATTAAATACCCCTTACCTTGGTTATTACGTCTGTGTGAGTCATTGCATTCTGCCAGTAGCAGCGCCAGCGCCAGCACGCCTAGCTCCATCTTAGTCAGCAGCTTAGCATCTGCATTGCACCAGCGTTATTGCAGCGCCTTGCCAGCGGCTCCGTTCTTGCCGCGCTGCAGTTGCAGCTTACTTCTGCATCCGCGGTTGAGACGCCACGTACACGCCCTCTTACGGTAGGTCCTTTCGGATGTAGTGACGTTATTTTATAACTACTCCGGTGACCGGATACCGCATGTGTGCTGCTGAGCACCTGTGCTGTTAACAGGCTCAGCGTTATCAGTTCTATTGCCTGCCATTGCAGCTCTGAGTCCATAACAGAGACTGCTAATTGGCACCTGGGTGATATCCAACCCCGTGCACACTACCGCCATTGTGCTCTGCATCTACTAGCTGCGGTTTTACCATCTACGGCACGGTGGACCCCGAGTGGTGAAGGCACTTTATTTATATTTTTTATTTAGTGTCTTCCGCCACTCCTAACACTTCTCTTTGGTCAGACCTCATCTAGAATACTAGAGAATAAATAAGGACAGCGCCTCAAAAGCGCATGACAAAGATTTCTTTTGATCAAAACGTTGTAGCTGGATGCGGAATAAATGTGATGCAAATTCACCAACTTGTGAGGTGCTGTCAATTATTTATTCTCTGGTATTTGGATATATTCCAAAATGGACTCCTTGGATGTGACGTGCACTCCACCTTTGGGTAATGTTGACCCTATTTCTCCATGAGGTGCAGTGAGTCTAAAATTGTATGCGTCATCTGGAATACTATGTACAGTTTTGGGCACCACCCTTTAAAAAAGACATCAACAAACTGGAGCAAGTTCAGAGAAGAGCGACCAGAATGGTGACTGGTCTGCAAACCATGTCCTATGTGGAATGGTTACAGGATTTGGGAATGTTTAGCTTGCAAAAAAGAAGACTTAGTGGAGACTTAATAGCTGTCTACAAATATCTCAAGGGCTCTCACATTGTAGAAGGATCATCTTTATTCTCATTTGCACACAGAAAGTCTAGAATCAATAGGATGAAACTGAATGGGAGGAGGCACAGATTAGATATTAGAAAAAACCTTTTTGATTGTTAGAGAGATCAATGAGTGGAGCAGGCTGCCACAAGAGGTTGTGAGTTCTCCTTCAATGGAAGTCTTCAAACAGAGGCTGGACAGACATCTGTCTGGAATGATTTAGTGAATCCTGCTTTGAGCAGGGGGTTGGACCAGATGATGCAGGAGGTCCCTTCCAACTCTAGTATTCTATGACTCTATGATTCTATGAAACATTTTCACTGCCTGTTTTTAAACCATGTTATACTTCAAAGAAAGAATCATTTGCGATCCTATGCTGTCATGTCTGTATACTCTTTTCTTACATGGCCAGGAACTATGGTATGATCAGACCATGTCCCTGCACGGACAGACACAGTCATTACACAGTACCCAGCAGGGACACATTTATAATATCTTATAAATGTTTTATTTAAACACATCCAATTGTGGAACTTATTATTATTCCAAGATGTATTGATTAAAATGAACTTTTGCTCATTGGAAAACCCCTTTAAGGAAACATTGAAAGGAACCTGTCACCAGAAAAAATGCCATTAACCCCTTTACGACCTATCATTAGTATTATTATTTATTTACATAGCACCATTAATTCCATAGTGCTGTACATGAGACGGAGTTACATCAAAATATAAATATCACTTGCAGTAAACAAACTAACAATGACAGGCTGGTACAGAGGAAAGAGGACCCTACCCTTACAGGCTTACATTCTACAGGATTATGGGGAAGGAGACATTAGGTTGGGGGTTGCTGTAACTCTGATGGTGTTAAGGTGGCCGTGTGGTCATTACAAGTTGCAAGCTTTTGTGAAGAGATGGGTTTTCAGGTTCTGTTTGAATGATCCAAATGTGGTGGATAACTGGACGAATTGAGGCACAGAATTCCAGAGGAGGGGGCTATTCGGGAGAAATCTTGGAGGTGATTGGGTGAGGAGCAAATAAGCATGGAGGAGAGAAGGAGGTCTTGGGAGAGGTGGAGATTACATGAAGGAAGATATTGAGAGATTAGTTCGGAAATATATGTAGGAGAAATGTTATGGATTGCTTTTTAGGTCAGTGTTAGTAGTTTAAACTGGATACGCTAGGAAATTGGGAGCCATTGAAGGGATTTGCAAAGAGGGGAAGCAGAAGTGTAGCGAGGAGAGACATTAATTAGTCGCGCAGCAGAGTAAAGGACAGACTGGAGGGATGTGAGAGTGTTAAAAGGTTAGCCACAGAGGAGGGTGTTGCAGCAGTCAAGGCTGGAGATGATTAGGACATGCACAAGCATTCTGGTAGAGTGAAGGTTGAAGAAAGGATGGATTCTGGAAATATTTTTCAGCTGGAGGCGACAGGAGGTCGCGAGAGCTTGGATGTGCCGTTTGAAGGACTGGGCAGAGTCAAGGGTTGAGACAGCAGATTATCGGGACAGGGGAAAGTGTGAATTCATTTATTGTGATAGATAGATCAGGTATGGAAGGTATGCAAGATGGAGGGAAGATAATTAGTTCAGATTTGTCCACATTGAGTTTGAGGAAGCGAGAGGAGATGAAGGAGGATATGGCTGATAGACACTCTGGGATTCTGGAGAGCAGAGAGGTGACATCTGGGCCAGAGAGGTAGATCTGAGTGTCATCAGCATATATATGGTACTGGTAGCCATAGGACTTTATGAGTTGTCCCAACCCAAGGGTATAGATTTAGAAGAGAAAGGGTCCTAGGACAGAGCCTTAAGGGACACCAACAGAGAGAGGGCGAGATGAAGAGGTAGTATGGGAGTAGGAAACGCTAAATGTGTGGTTGGTAAAGTTTGAGGAGATCCAGGATAGGGCAAGGTCTTTCACATCAAAGGAAGAGAGCATCTGTAGTAGGAGGCAGTGGTCAACTGTGTCGAAGACAGAGATCTAGAAGGAGGAGTATAGAGAATTGTCTGTTAGCTTTGGCTGTAAGTAAGTCATTAGTAAGTTTGGTCAGGGCAGTCTCAGTGGAATGGTGGGGACAGAAGCCAGATTGTAGGTTGTCAAAGAGCGAGTTAGATGCAAAGTGAGAGGAAAGTTCAGCGTGGACATGCTGCTCAAAGAGTTTGGAAGCAAATAGGAGCAAAGATATGGGGCGATAGCAGGACATGGTGCTCGGGTCAAGGGATGGCTTTTTGAGGATAGATGTGATTTTGGCGTGTTTGAAAGCAGAGGGGAAGGTACCAAAAGTTATTGATAGGTTGAAGAGATGGGTTAGGGATGGGATAAGTGTAGTGATGAGGATGGGGAGGAGGTGGGATGGGATGGGGTCAAGTGCACAAGTGGTAAGGTGTGAAATGGACAGAAGAGGAGCAAGCTCTCCTTCCCTGATTTTGGAGAGGGAAGTTATGCGGTTAGGGCATTGGTCTGGCATACAAAGGGGTTGTGGTGGTTGGGCAACAAAGACTTGCCTTGTTTGGTCTACCTTATTTTTGAAGTGGGTGGCACAGTCCTTAGCAGAGATTAGGGAAGTCGGAGGGGGCAGTGGTGTGCAGAGGAGGGAGTTAAAAGTGTTGAGCAACTGTTTGGGGTTGTGGGATAAGGAAGATACAAGGGATGTAAAGTAGGCCTGTTTAGCAGAGGTGAGAGCTGATTTGAATGCGAGTGTTGCTTGTTTGAGTGCAGTGAAATCATCTTGCGAATGCATTTTCTTCCAACGTTGCTTGCAGTTCTGGATACTTGCCGAAGCTTTTTGGTGATGTTATTGTGCCTGGGTTGTCTTTTGATTTGTCTCACTCTGCTATGCATGACAGAGGCGACCGAGTCGATGGCTGATGCAAGAGTGGCATTGTAGAAACTAGTGGCAGTGTCTGTGTTGTCGAGTGAAGTTATGGAGGACAGTGGCAGAATAAAGTCAGAGAGTGTGTGAGTGCCTAGATGTACGAGGTTTCTGCAGGGGTGCGCATGTTTCTGGACATGGGTGACAGGTGAGCAGGACAGGGATGAGAAAGTGAATAGATGGTGGTCAGACAGAGGGAGAGGGGAGGTTGTGATGTTAGATAGGGAGCAGATACGGGTGAAGACTAGGTCTAATGTGTGTCCGTCTGTGTGGATGGCTGAGGAGGACCACTGTATAAGTCCAAAAGATTAAGTGAGCGACAGGAATTTGGAGGCTGCCGACTGGTGGGTGTCGATGGCGATATCGAAGCCACTCATGATGATGGTGGGAATGTCAGCAGAGAGAAAGTGAAGAAGCCAGGTGGAGAGTTTGTCAATAAAGGCAGTGGTTGGGCCTGGAGGTCGGTATATGACGGCCATTTGGAGGTTGGAGGGGGAGTAGTTGCGGACAGAGTGGACTTCAAAAGAGGGGAGGATAAGGGAGGGTAGAGGTGGGATTGGGTTAAAGGTATAGTTGGAAGAAAGGAGAAGGCCGACTCCTCCACCATGTCTGTTGCCAGGGCGAGGAGTGTGGGTGAAGTGGAAGCCGCCATAACATAATGCAGCAGGGGAGGCTGTGTCAGAGGATGTCAGCCATGTTTCGGTGAGGCCCAGGAAGGAAAGGACACGAGAGGTAAAAAGGTTGTGAATCACATGGAGTTTATTGCTGACAAAGTGGGCATTACAGAGTGATCCAGAGAGAGGGAGCAGGGTAGTGGGCGTTAAGAACACGGATTTAAGGTGGACAAGATTTCGGGTGTTTATATTGGATTGGGAGCGATAGAAGGGGTTAATAAAGGGAGGTATGAGATGTGGGGGTCCAGGATTGGGAGATATGTCACCAGCAGTGAGGAGAAGCAGAGAGAGACAGAGCAGGTGGGATAGGGAGAGTGGGCGGCTTGTTTTGTGCTTTATTAGGAGAGATCTGAGGTTGAGGAGCAGGTCAGTGAAGGAGGTCAGGTGGTGGGCAAGAGGGAAGGAGAGATTATTACTTGGTTAGAGTGTGCTGGGGTTTGTGGATAGCAAAGGAGAGTGAGGAGTAATGGAGCCAAAACTGTTAGAGTGTATGTCAGCATGATGAGAGTAAGTGTGGAGGAAAGAGAAAGAAATGTAGTACATTTAATAACAGTGGTTAGTCATACCTTTTGTTTACTTCTGGCTCATTTCTGGCATATTCCTGCTGTATCCTTTTAGAGACCTATGACGTATAGGTACGTAATGGGTCACCTCGCTCCCTTTTATGCGGGCTCCGACACTGAGCCTCATCTTTTCAGGCACAAGACAGCTGATCTGATCAGCTTTTATGTGCCTCTAACAGCTGTGGGTGGAATCGCGATCCACCTGTGGCTGTAAACTTGTCATTCTCTGACAGCAGCATTTAACATGAGCATGCCTGAAGCGCGTCACAAAGCATAGCCATTGTCACCACATGATCGTGGGGTGCTGATGGGTTGGCTTGACAACTGAGGGTCTGCAGGAGACCCCTGTGCTTGTCATTGCAGATCTGCTATGAGCGCCACTCCATACCTAGCTTTCATAGTGAATAATAAATTCTGCTACGCATATCAGTGCTAATGCCCTGCTATGGGTAACACAAGCGATCAGAAGATTGCAGCTTCAAGACTCCTATTGAAGCTAGTAAAAAAATGTTTTTTAAAATTGAAAAAATTAAAAAATTATAAAAGTTCAAATCACCTACCTTTTGCCCCATTCAAAATAAAACAATAAAAAAACTGAATGTACACATATTTGGTATCACTGCATTCTGAAACACCTGATCTATCAAAATATAAAAATAATCAATCCAATTGGTAAACAGGGTAAGGATAAAAAAAATCAAAACACCAGAATTATGGCTTTTTTGGTCTCGGCAACATTGCAATAAAATGCATTGTATCTACTCCAAATAATGGTATCAAGAAAAATGTAAGTTTGGTGAACAAAAGAAAAAGCCGTCACCCAGCCGCAGATCCCAAAAATTGGAGATGCTATTGGTCTCGGAAAATGGCGCCATTTTTTTAAACAAATTTTTGATTTTTTTTTTTCAATACTTAAATGAAAAAGAACCTATACATCTTTGGTATCTGCGAATTCATAATGACCTGGAGAATCATAATGCAGGGCAGTTTTAGCATTTAGTGAACATAGTAAAAAACTAACAAAAAACAATTGTGGAATTGCAATTTTTTTGAATTTCACTGCACCTGGAATTTTTTTTTCCAGTACACTACATGGTAAAGTAAATGGAGTCACTCAAGGTTACAACTCGTTCTACAAAAAACAAGCCCTCAAACAGCCATATTGATGAAATAATAAAAAAAAATATGTCTCTGGCAAGAAGGGGAGCAAAAGATGAAAATTCAAAGATGGAAAATCCCAAGGTGGTGAAAAGATTTCCCTACTGAGAAGTGGTTAATTGGCAGGTTAATAGTGTGACCAACCTGCCCAGTGTGTGCACTTACCTGAACTCTGCGGGGAGAAAATAAACTTTATTCCTCCCACATTGTTTGGGTTTGATTCATGGGGGCAGCTCCAGCAGTCCAGTTCAGTCATCGCTCTGAGAATACAGAGTGGCAGCTGTGACCACACCCTCAGCCCCGACTGACAGCACACCCTATACAAAATAAGGTTGCACTCTATCATGCTAAGGCATGTCAATGTGGAATATGTGAAATTTGAATAGCAGGGAAAAAATATCATACGCTTAGCATAAAATTTGGCCAAATTATATCTGCCCATCACCCACGTCAAAGTGGTCTCAAAGTCTGATGGGTCCCTGACCTGAGTGAATACCTTTCTAAGGCTGATGTCTGAAATCCTGGGTGAATGTGGACACCTCTGTTAGCAATGCCTGCATTTATGGGTAAGTAGAGCCCTGCTGTAATTAAAATCACCACCAGGTAGAGGGCGGAGTGCTCGGTCAGTAAGCTTACAAAACTCTAAAGCCGTAATGCTATTCAAATTTCACATATTCCTGTTAGAATCTGTTCAGTTTGTGACTATCCGCCATTTTCTTGTAGTGTTCTGGATGGTCTTTTTCCTCTGGTGCTGGATTTGTCTTGGGTCAAGTGACTGTATCACCGTTTATTAACCAACACCTGTCTCCCATTCCTTGCTGGACAACAGTGTTAATCCGCTTGAGTTCTGGCTTGGAGCTTTGCTTTTCCTTCTTTGTGTTTAATTAGTGCAGCGCTGGGAACTCCGGTTCTGCAAGTCTTAGTTTCTGTTTTCAGTTTGTTTCTGCAGCCATCTCTTTGTTTTCTATTAGGAGGTGACCTGTTTTTGTACCCAGTCCTTAGATCTTTCAGGGACCCCCTTCCCTCTATCTATAGGTCTTCGCTTAAGATTAACCTTACATTGCTGGTGGGTCTATTCGCAAGGAATGGGTCGCCCACTCCATCATAGGGTATCAGCCTAGTCACAGTGCAAGGTCAGTTTTCCCCCTCCTATCCTAGTCCTGTGCTGCAATACCGTAACAATTCCACATTGACATGCGTTAGCATGATAGAGTGCAACCTTATTTTGTATATTGTATATGGAGGTAGCTCCTCCTGGTATGCACCTATTCACTCTAGTGCCAGTCAATTTTTTATCATTTGACAGCAGACCCTGATTGTCAGCCGGTCCCAATGGAGAGAAAGTGTCAGCCAGTGATGGGGCACGGCTACAGCCACCCCTCTGTATTTTGAACAAGCGTTAGCTCCACCCCAATAGCTGTAACCAAATGATGCCTGGGAATATATTTGCAGGTTAATAGCATTTTTTTAAGCTACCAATTCCCTTTGAGAAGGCATTACAGGGTATTTATGTATAAATGCATATTATAATGCTATAATTTTCTTTCTCATTGCTTTTGGTTAAAAAGATGCATGGAAATATTAAAGTTAAACAGGAAAAGCATGAATTGTGTCTAAAGGCCCCGTCACACATACAGACGCACCAACGATCCCGACTAAGATATGACCTTGTCAGGATCGCTTGTGCATCGCTACATGATCGCTGGTGAGCTGCTAAACAGGCAGATTCACCAGCGATCAGCACCAGCGAGGACGCTGGTCTCTAAGGTAAATATCGGGTTACTAAGCTGCGCACGTCACTTAGTTACCCGATGCGTACCTTAGAAACCTGCGTGCTCACGCCGGGAGCTGCCAACACGCAGGTTTCTAAGGTACACATCGGGTAACTAAGTGACGCGCTCTGCTTAGTAACCCAATATTTACCTTAGAGACCAGCTCCCAGCACCTGCTTAGAGCACTGGGAGCATCGCTGATCGTTGGCTCCTGCTGCCACACGCAGTGATGCACGCTGGCCAGCGGGAGACCAGCGATCACAAAATGGCCCAGGCCGATCGAGCACGATCAGCGATACCCGGCAAGGGGGCCGGTCGCTGATCCCCGTCACACACAGCGATCTCGCTGGTGAGATCGCTGTGGCGTCACAAAATCAGCGATCTCGCTAGCGAGATCGCTGTGTGATGGGGCCTTAAGGCTTCATGGACACTACTGAGTTATGGCTTTATACAACCTCTATAGGGCCATCATGGTTTACACGCTTGAGCTCCTGGAATACCAGAGGGGTGAGCTGGCTTTTTTCTTCTTTTATATTTCCTCATAGCTGAAGTCATCCGCTCAAGCGTGGACAACCTGCCCTTCAGCTGCTGGATATTCCGCTGGAGCTGCTGCTTGTCCACCATTACTAGCCAGACCCTGGCACTAGTAGACTGTTAAAGTTGGCGGATCGCACTAAATAAAAATAACTAATATTAAGTACAATCGCAATCCGGGCGTCCACACAGCAAGCAATAGCTAGTACACACTGAGTTATCGCCACTCATTGTGAACAGGGAGCTGAGTTCCAAGCTCTGCTACTCCACAGAGCATAACTACAAACAGTAAGCAAATTCTAAACCCTGTTAAACGTCAAAGGGGTAAAAGTTATTTGGATGCTAGGTGTGGAACCCTATTGCTTTCCCAGGGAAGTCTAGGCTAAGGTTGGACTTGCTCTGTACCTCAGCTGTGCTAACCACACACGATGGAAACAGATGTTTTCCATCCTACACTACCTGCCTAGACACACAGTCACTGGTAAAGGAGTGGCACACAGACACACATGGGTAAATAGAGTGGCAGCATATATGCTCACAATCACAAAATGATACTAGCATGCCCACGGGCACCGCTGGGAGCCTTTTATGCACCAGGTTCCTCCCCACACACTCACGTCCTTTCGGTTGAGACATCAACAGTGGGTCACCAGTGCAGCAAACGTCCGACCACAAATGAGCAGACGCCATATCTAGGCTAAGGATGGACTTGCTCTGTACCTCAGCTGTGCTAACCGCACACATGGCGGAAACAGATGGTTTCCACCCTACACTACCTGCCTAGACACACAGTCACTGGTAAAGGAGCGGCACACACACACACACACTCGAGTAAATAGAGTGGTAGCGTGTATGCTCACAATCACTAAATGATACTAGCGCACCCGCGGGCATCGCTGGGAGCCTTTTATGCACCAGGTTCCTTCCCACACACTCACACCAGTCGGACAAGACATCACCTGTGGGACAATCTGGAGTCGCCACCTCACCAGTGCAGCAAACGTCCAACCATAAATGAGTAGACGCCACATCATGGACATACTCAGTAAGGTGATTTCTGGACGTAGGCTGGAGAGCCAGCAGAAACTAAATGAACAGCACGTACCCGAGCAAGATGCTGGGACCAACGTCTATGCTGAGCAGCACCCGCAGTGGTTGAGTCCGATTAGGAGACCGCAGAGGCAGACAGGGCTTTGGATCTATCCCGTGCAGCGGGAGAATCCCAACGCCTATCAACTCCTACCCCGGATCAAGCAGCTCTACTTTCACAGTTCAAGTCTATCTAACACTCTAAAATGTCGGATAAATTAACTAAAGAACTTTCTAAAGAAATTAGGGGGCTGAGTTCTCGTACTTCTGATCTGGAAGATAAAATGGACTCCACTTCAGCTACTCATTTAAAAGAGATAAAGATACTCCATGATTAAATTTACTCCCTCAACAATAAACTAGAGGATTTTGAAAACCAGGGCTCACAGAAGTAAAATCTGTATCAAAGGTCTGTCTGAGACAATTTCAGACCTCAAATCCACAGCTACAGCCCTGTTTCAAGAATTGTTACCTGGAATTCCTATCAAATGCCTGGAAATGGATTGTATCCACAAAGACCTGAGTAAGAGCAAACTAAATGGACTGCACAGAGATATTATCCTCAAAATGCATTTTTATAGAAGAAACAACTTCTGCAAGCGGCAAGAAATGCCTCACCTCTAAAATTCACAGGTCACGCTTACGAACTCTTTCCAGACTTTGCCCCCACTACAATCGCCAAAAGATGGGCTATGAAACCATATCTGGAAATTCTCCATGCCCAGAATATTAAATATCGCTGGAGATTAAAAAGTTAATTTATTTCAGTTCATCAATACAAAAAGTGAAACTAATACATTAGATAGAGTCATTACAAACAGAGTAATCTATTTCAAGTGTTTATTTCTGTTTATGTTGATGATTATGGCTTACTGCCAATGAAAACCCAAAAGTCATTATCTCAGTAAATTAGAATAATTAACAAAAAACACCTGCAAATGCTTGCTAAGCATTTAAAAAGGTCCATTAGTCTGTTTTAGTAGGCTCCACAATCATGGGAAAGACTGCTGCCTTGACAGATGTCCAGAAGGTAGTCATTGATACACTCCACAAGGAGGGTAAGCCACAAAAGGTCTTTGCTAAAGAAGCTGGCAGTTCAGAGAGTGTTGGATCCTTGCATATTAAAGAAGCATATTAAAGGAAAGTTGAGTGGAAGGAAAAAGTGTGGTAGAAAAAGGTGCACAAGCAAACTAATAACTGCAGCCTTGAAAGGATTGTTAAGAAAAGGTTATTCAAAAATTTAGGGGAGATTCACAAGGAGTGGACTGCTGGAGTCATTGCTCGAAGCACCACCACACACAGATGTATACAGGATATGGGCTAAAAGTGTCGCATTCCTTGCGTCAAGCCACTCATATAGACAACGCCAGAAGCATCTTACTTGGGCCAAGGAGAAAAAGAACTGGACTGTTGCTCAGTGGTCCAAGGTGTTGTTTTCGAATTAAAGTAAATTTTGCATTTTATTTGGAAATCAAGTTCCCCAAGTCTGAAGGAAGAGTGGAGAGGCCACAATCCAAGCTGCTGGAGGTCTAGTGTGAAGTTTCCACAATTAGTGATGGTTTGGGGAGCCATGTCATCTGCTGGTGTGGGTCCACTGTGTTTTATCAAGACCCAAGTCAGCGCGGTCGTCTACCAGGAAATTTTAGAGCACTTCATGCTTCCCTCTGCTGACAAGCATTTTGGAGATGGAAATTTCATTCTCCAGTAGGATTTGGCCCCTGTCCACACTGCCAAAAGTACCAATACCTTGTTTAAAGACAACAGTATCACTGTGCTTGATCGGTCAACAAACTCGCTTGACCTTAACCCCACAGAGAATCTATGAGGTATTGTAAAGAGGAAGATGAGACACCAGACCCAACAATGCAGACGAGCTGAAGGCTGCTATCAAAGCAACCTGGGCTTCCACAACATCTCAGCAGTGCCACAGGCTGATCGCCTTAATGCCACGCTGAACTTATGCAGTAATTCATTTACTGAACATACATTTCAGTAGGCCAATATTTCAGATTTTAAACTAATTTTTCAAGCTGGTAATGAATTTTTTGGTTTTCATTGGCTGTAAGACATAATCATCACCATTTAGAGAAATGAACACTTGAAATAGATTACTCTGTTTGTAATGACTCTATATAATATATGAATTTCACTTTGTATTGAATAAATTCTAATTTTGTTTGATGCACCTGTATGTCATCCAGTGAATGGGCTATTACAGACCTACACATTGGCTTGTATTCAGCTTACATTTATGGGCTGATAAAGAGCCAAGGAACTTAAGTACCCGGCAACTGATGAAATCTTGGCTGTGGACGATACTCAGTATTGAGTAAAGATGTCATCAGATAATTAAATTAATATTAGTGATGAACGAATAGTGAAATATTATGATTCGGGGAAATCGGCACAAATAATTTCTTATATCCGTGTATTTTTACCGAATAATGAATCCAGTGCACGTCAATGGGAAAACTGAATATTTTTCTGCTGGACCCAGCAAACAGGTCTGGGGGTATGAGGAAAAAGCTGAAATGGATGGGAAAGAGCTAAAACTAAATGGAAACAGCATGGAGAAAATGCCTGCATGCGTTTATGACTCACATATGGTATCTGGGAATAATGTCAGACTATTGCACCAATTTTACAGATTTATAGGAAGACCTACCAAACAAATTTTTTTTAAAGGGAAAGATGCTAAGAAACATTTTTTCCTTCATATTTACAAGTATATAATGCAAAATCAAAAAAAAAAATAAAAATTATACCTCCCGATTAGAATATGTTCACACGGAGCGTTTTGGCTTTATTTTTTCCTTTTTCATTTGTGAGGGCTCTCACTCTTACATTTGGGAGGTCCCTCCCTCATTGCAAATTGTTATATAGATAGTGGAATACATATTCCCCATCACTATACAATGCCAGCTAAAACATGCCCTTTTGAATTTTGGCCTTCAACCGCCACCACCACCACATCCACCACCATGTCATTATGCGGCCCTCGCATCACATTTTCAGAGGGCCAGTAGGTGCCAGAATCCTGAGTTTGAGGAAGGGCCCTCAGGTGGCCCTGTATCATACATTTTAGAGAGATCTTGCTCCTACATTTTGGAGGTTCCTCCCTTGTTCCTAATTGTTAGCTAGATAGTGGAATACATATTCCCCATCACTTTAAAATGCCAGCTAAAACTTGCCTATTTGAATTCTGGGATACGCCCGCCATCACGTCCATTGCCATGTCATTATGCAGCCCTTGCTTCACATTTTCAGATTACCAACAGGTGGCTAGATATGTCCCAGAGAGTGGCGAGGTCTGTGGAGTGTATTACTCAGGTGACAGGCAGTGCTATAGAGCTCAGGTAAAGGCCTTAATGTGCAATTACCATGCTCCAATATGTGTAAGGCTTCAGCCTGAATAGGTCTATGGAGCACATTAACCCAGTCTCTTAGACATGCTTAAGTAGAGAAACTAGGAAATACCACCACAACATGATTTTTTTTATGATCCAAATTTAGAAAATTTGAGGGAAGCGATGGTTTAATAAAGAGATACAAGTCCCATTTAGGAGCCTGGAAAAGCTAGCAATGACCTTTGTCCAGCACCAGACAATGTAAAGTGGTAACAAATATGTATGCCCTATCTAACTAACAATTTGTGAACAGACATACAGCTCTGGAAAAATTAAGAGACCACTTCCAAATGTTCAGTTTGTCTGATTTTTCTCTTCATAGGTATATTTTTGAGTAAAATGTAAATTGTTCTTTTAGTCTATAAACTTCTGATAACATGTCTCCGAATTTCCAAGCAATAAATTTTGTTTGTTGCTTTTTCTGAAAAGGAGAAATGGTCAAAACTAAAAAGCCCCCAGTGCTTTAAGACCTCAAATAATGCAAAGAAAACAAGTTCTTAATAATTTAGAAACAATAATACTAATGTTTTAACTCAGGAAGAGTTCAGAAATCAATATTTTGTGTAATAACCATGATTTTTAATCACAGCTTTCATGCATCTTTGCATGCTTTCACCAGTCTTTCGCACAGCTTTTGGAGCAAAAATTTAATCAGTTCTTCTTTGTTTGATGGTTTGTGACTATCCATCATCCTTTTGAATACATTCCAGAGGTTTTCAATGGGGTTCAGGTCTGGAAATTGGGCTGGCCATGACAGGGATTTAATGTGGTGGTCCTTCATCCACACATTGATTGACCTAGCTGTGTGGTATGGCACATTGTCCTGATGGAAAAACCAGTCTTCAGAGTTGGGGAACATTGCCTGAGCAGAAGAAATCAACTGTTTTTCCAGGATAACCTTGTATGCGGCTTGATTCATACGTCCTTTGCAAAGACTAACCTGCCAAATTCCAGCCTTGCTGAAGCATCCCCAGATCATCACCGATCCTCCACCAAATTTCACAGTAGGTGCAATACATTGTGGATTGACAGGGTTTGATGTGGTGGTCTCTCAATTTTTGCCAGAGCTGTATATGCTGACGAGGGACAACTGAATGCTGTGCTGGGACAACGAACTGGACGTTGTTGCTGACTGCTGTGTCTGTGCAACTGCATTTTGTGGGCAGTAGGCATCAGCGGCTTCTTCCTGTACAGCAGATTGGAAAGGCCGTAGCACAGGGGAAAGGCCAGTGGTTTCACCCACAGACATAGATTTTGTATCCAAGCATTCTGCCCACCTACTGCAGTGCTGCCTATATGAGCAGTATATGACGTATGCTAACAGAGGTATTATGTCGAATTTCCCTTTATATATGTATATACGTATAAAAAACAGGTAAACCTTATACATTAGTAGTAGTATCGGGTAACTTACAAGGTAATGTGATATGTTCCTGGTCTCCTGGATGAGTGCCCTCCCCAACGCGCGTTTTGTCAAGCTGCCTTCGTCATGGGGTGACGCCAATAGGAGAAAGGTAGGTATAAATATAATGCACAACCAATCACAACAATAGGGTGTGTAATAGACATCCAATCAGAAAGAAGGACATCATCCTGATGAAGTGGGCCAGTGCTCATGCCCGAAAGAAGCCTGTGTATACGGCATAGCTCACAACATCTCTTGTCAATACATTGCGCATGAGTGAGAAATTCATGACTCATTCAAGTCATTTGATGCAAAGTCAAAGAGTAAGCGTCCTTAACAAGAACTATTATTGTATAATGTTTACCTGTTTTATATGCTTATTCCTGGTCACTTAATCTATGATGTGGACACACTGATACCCGGTGGTGTATTTTTGCATTTGCACTTTACTATTTATTTAGTGTGTCTTGTATTATTATTGGACATACTGACACCTGGTGGTTAGTGTTGAGCGAAACCACCCGATATTGAAAAATATCGGATCGGATTGGATCGGCCGATATCAAAAAAGTATCGGGTATCGCCGATTCCGATCCCGGAAGTCCCATTCAAGTCAATGGAACAGAAATATCGGAATTAAAAAAAACCTTTCTTTCCTTGTAGGTTAATTCTACATGAAGAAAAACAACTAATAATAATGTAGAATGCATTGTGGGAGGTGTAGGAGACATTAAAGCCATAGAGGTTTAGCCCAATCAAATGGAATAGCAGGAATTATTATTTTTTTTTTAAAGACGTTCGGAGTTACAAAGATATTGACTATAATAACCTCTTTTATATTTTGTCAGATATGTATGTTTCACTACTTCCATGCTCTTCACCTTCTTTTTTACTTCTCCCACACTTTCTCCTTCATCATCCTCAGCAGCAGCAGCAGCAGCATCTTTTTCATCAACTTCTTCACCTTATTCATCTTCTTCTTCTTCACCTTCTTCCTATTATTCTTTTTTTGTACATTATTCATATTCTTCTTATTCAATGATTATTCTTCTTCATATTCTACTTCTTCATCTTCTTCCTATTCTTCTTCTTCATCATATTCTTATTTGTGACAGGCATTCCTGTAGTTGTTATCTATAAAAGTTTGAAGATTACACATTCCGTTCTGCCTGTCACAAAAGATTTACAACAGGATTTGTCCGCGTTCAGTTTGTCCTGCAGCAGCAGTCATTTTCCAGGGGCAGCACGAGGAGGAACGGACTCACCCCATACACTGCTTAGTCTTCTTCAGCTTATAATTTAGATAATATTTTTTGCTCTGATTTTTAGTCTTATGCTTAATGTTCTTCTGCTTTTGGTTCTTCTGCTTTTTGTTCTTCTGCTTCTTCGTCTTCTGTCTCTTGTTGTTCTGCATATTGGTGGTTGTCTTCATGTTCTTTGTCCTCTTGGTCATCTTCTTCAGGGTCACCTTTTTGGTCTTCTTCGGTGTGGTCTTCAGGGTCATCGTCAGGGAGATCCAGAGTGAGAACCAAAAACCATTTCCACAAACATGAACTTGGAAAAGCAGCAGAAGGTACAAGAAGGCTGAGGAACTGCTGAGAACCAGCTGACGGTACTGGAACGTGGATGGGTAGCAGAAGGAGCAAGAGCAAATGGAACTAGCGAGGACCAGCTGACTGTGCTGGAACCCAGAGGGCCAGCAGAAGGAACAAGAGCCAATGGCACAACCGTGGACCAGTTGACGGTGCTGGAAGATGGTTAATAAGCAGGAGGTACCTGTGCTACAAAGCACTAAAAAGGACCAGCAGACGTTGCTGGAACTCGGATACCGAGAAGGAGGCACCTAGGCCAAAGGCACTGCCGAGAACCAGCTGACGGTGCTGGAACCCGCATGGGTAGCAGAAGCTGCAAGAGCAAATGAAACTAGCGAGGACCAGCTGACGGTGCTGGAACCAGGAGGGGCAGCAGAAGGAACAAGAGCCAATGGCACAACCGTGGACCAGCTGACGGTGCTGGAACACGGTTACTAAACAGGAGGTACCTGTGCTACAAAGCACTACCAAGGACCAGCTGACGTAGCTGGAACTCGGATACCGAAAAGGAGGCACCTAGGCCAAAGACACTGCCGAGAACCAGCTGATGGTGCTGGAACCCGGATGGTTAGCAGAAGCGGCAAGAGCAAATGAAACTAGTGAGGACCAGCTGACGGTGCTGGAACCCGGAGGGGCAGCAGAAGGAACAAGAGCCAATGGCACAACCGTGGACCAGCTGACGGTGCTGGAACACGGTTACTAAACAGGAGGTACCTGTGCTACAAAGCACTACCAAGAACCAGCTGACGTAGCTGGAACTCGGATACCGAGAAGGAGGCACCTAGGCCAAAGACACTGCCGAGAACCAGCTGATGGTGCTGGAACCCGGAGGGTCAGCAGAAACTGCAGGCACCATAGACTCGGCTAACCCGACCGCAACACGGCAGGACAATGTATTGGTTGCAAAGTGACGTTGACACTACCCGGAAACAGCAGGCATGCTGGAACCAGGCTGGGCAGGAGGGAGTACCCGTGCCAAAGACACTGCCGAGAACCAGCTGACGGTGCTGGAACCCGGATGGGTAGCAGAAGCGGCAAGAGCAAATTAAACCAGTGAGGACCAGCTGACGGTGCTGGAACCTGGAGGGGCAGCAGAAGGAACAAGAGCCAATGGCACAACCGTGGACCAGCTGACGGTGCTGGAACACGGTTAATAAGCAGGAGGTACCTGTGCTACAAAGCACTACCAAGGACCAGCTGTCGTTGCTGGAACTCCGATACCGAGAAGGAGGCACCTAGGCCAAAGGCACTGCCGAGAACCAGCTGACGGTGCTGGAACCCGTATGGGTAGCACAAGGTACCCATAATAAACAAAGTTGCAAGGCCGCGAGCAGGACGCAGTTACCGAAACCCACAGTCCAACAGGCGGTGCTTGTCCTATTGGCAATACGGAACCAGCCTTTATTACCAGAACCCACAGCCCACATAGGAAGCACCAAAACTGCAGGCACCATAGACTCGGCTAACCCGACCGCAACACGACAGGACAACGTATTGGTGACAAAGTGACGTTGACACTACCCGTAAACAGCGGGCGTGCTGGAACCAGGCTGGGCAGGAGGGAGTAACCGTGCCAAAGACACTGCCGAGAACCAGCTGACGGTGCTGGAACCCACATGGGTAGCAGAAGCTTCAAGAGTCAATGGAACTAGAAAGAGCCAGCTGATGGTGCTGGAACCCAGAGTGGCAGCAGAAGGAACAAGAGCCAATGGCACAACCGTGGACCAGCTGACGGTGCTGGAACACGGTTACTAAACAGGAGGTACCTGTGCTACAAAGCACTACCAAGGACCAGCTGACGTAGCTGGAACTCGGATACCGAGAAGGAGGCACCTAGGCCAAAGACACTGCCGAGAACCAGCTGATGGTGCTGGAACCCGGATGGTTAGCAGAAGCGGCAAGAGCAAATGAAACTAGTGAGGACCAGCTGACGGTGCTGGAACCCGGAGGGGCAGCAGAAGGAACAAGAGCCAATGGCACAACCATGGACCAGCTGACGGTGCTGGAACACGGTTACTAAACAGGAGGTACCTGTGCTACAAAGCACTACCAAGGACCAGCTGACGTAGCTGGAACTCGGATACCGAGAAGGAGGCACCTAGGCCAAAGACACTGCCGAAAACCAGCTGATGGTGCTGGAACCCGGAGGGTCAGCAGAAACTGCAGGCACCATAGACTCGGCTAACCCGACCGCAACACGGCAGGACAATGTATTGGTGGCAAAGTGACGTTGACACTACCCGGAAACAGCAGGCATGCTGGAACCAGGCTGGGCAGGAGGGAGTACCCGTGCCAAAGACACTGCCGAGAACCAGCTGACGGTGCTGGAACCCGGATGGGTAGCAGAAGCGGCAAGAGCAAATTAAACCAGTGAGGACCAGCTGACGGTGCTGGAACCTGGAGGGGCAGCAGAAGGAACAAGAGCCAATGGCACAACCGTGGACCAGCTGATGGTGCTGGAACATGGTTACTAAACAGGAGGTACCTGTGCTACAAAGCACTACCAAGGACCAGCTGACGTAGCTGGAACTCGGATACCGAGAAGGAGGCACCTAGGCCAAAGACACTGCCGAGAACCAGCTGATGGTGCTGGAACCCGGATGGTTAGCAGAAGCGGCAAGAGCAAATGAAACTAGTGAGGACCAGCTGACGGTGCTGGAACCCAGAGGGGCAGCAGAAGGAACAAGAGCCAATGGCACAACCATGGACCAGCTGACGGTGCTGGAACACGGTTACTAAACAGGAGGTACCTGTGCTACAAAGCACTACCAAGGACCAGCTGACGTAGCTGGAACTCGGATACCGAGAAGGAGGCACCTAGGCCAAAGACACTGCCGAGAACCAGCTGATGGTGCTGGAACCCGGAGGGTCAGCAGAAACTGCAGGCACCATAGACTCGGCTAACCCGACCGCAACACGGCAGGACAATGTATTGGTGGCAAAGTGACGTTGACACTACCCGGAAACAGCAGGCATGCTGGTACCAGGCTGGGCAGGAGGGAGTACCCGTGCCAAAGACACTGCCGAGAACCAGCTGACGGTGCTGGAACCCGGATGGGTAGCAGAAGCGGCAAGAGCAAATTAAACCAGTGAGGACCAGCTGACGGTGCTGGAACCTGGAGGGGCAGCAGAAGGAACAAGAGCCAATGGCACAACCGTGGACCAGCTGACGGTGCTGGAACACGGTTAATAAGCAGGATGTACCTGTGCTACAAAGCACTACCAAGGACCAGCTGACGTTGCTGGAACTCGGATACCGAGAAGGAGGCACCTAGGCCAAAGGCACTGCCGAGAACCAGCTGACGGTGCTGGAACCCGCATGGGTAGCAGAAGCTTCAAGAGTCAATGGAACTAGAAAGAGCCAGCTGATGGTGCTGGAACCCAGAGTGGCAGCTGAAGGAACAAGAGCCAATTGCACAACCGTGGACAAGCTGACGGTGCAGGAACACGGTTAATAAGCAGGAGATACCTGTGCTACAAAGCACTACCAAGGACCAGCTGACGTTGCTGGAACTCGGATACCGAGAAGGAGGCACCTAGGCCAAAGGCACTGCCGAGAACCAGCTGACGGTGCAGGAACCCAGATGGGTAGCACAAGGTACCCATAATAAACAAAATTGCAAGGCCGTGAGCAGGACGCAGTTAGCGAAACCCACAGTCCAAGAGGGAGTGCTTGTCCTATTGGCACTACGGAACCAGCCTTTATTGCCAGAACCCGCAGCCCACATAGTAAGCACCGAAACTGCAGGCACCGTAGACTCGGCTAACCCTACCGCAACACGACAGGACAATGTATTGGTGGCAAAGTGACGTTGACAATCCCCGGAAACAGCAGGCGTGCTGGAACCAGGCTGGGCAGAAGGGAGTACCCATGCCAAAGACACTTCTGAGCAGCAACTGGTGATGTTGGAGCCCAGGGTCAATCATGCAGCAGGCTGAGGCCTACTTGGAATGAGTAGTAAATAAGATGTAGTGTGATTTTGGAGGCAGCAGGAAACTTTGTCGTCCACACTGCAGGGGAGCAGCTGGCGTTACTGAACCCCACTAACACTGGAGCATGTGTTTTTCTCTGTGCAGACGGCACTTTCGAGCAACAACTGGCTGTGTTGAAGCCCAGGATCAATCATGGAGCAGGCTGAGGCCTACTTGAAGCAAGTTTTATATCGGTTGTACACTACTACTGATTGTAACCGTGCTCCACTTAGGCCTCTGGCTCTACTGTCTCTAGTATTTCCCCTGGCCTCCAACCCCGCCAGTTGCTGCTCTGAAGTAGCGTCTGCACAATCCACACTTGTTCCTGGGTTACAGGGGCTCAGTCACGTCAGTTGATCCCCTGATGTGTGTCCGGCAAGGTCTCCTGCTCTGTCCACATTCCCACTACTAGAGACAGTGGAGCCAGAGGCCTAAGTGGAGCACGGTTAAAAATCAGTAGTAGTGTGACTGTGTAGGCAGCAGGAGACTTTGCCATCCACACAGCAGGGAAGCAGCTAGCGTTACTGAACCCCACTGACACAGGAGCTAGTGTTTCTCTCTGTGCGGACGGCACTTCCAAGGAACAACTGGCTGTGTTGAAGCCCAGGATCAATCATGGAGCAGGCTGAGGCCTACTTGGAGTGAGTAGAAAATAAGATGTAGTGTGATTTTGGAGGAAGCAGGAGACAGGAGACATGTGTTTTTCTCTGAGCAGACGGCACTTCCGAGCAACAACTGGCTGTGTTGAAGCCCAGGATCAATCAAGGAGCAGGCTGAGGCCAACTTGGAGCAAGTAGAAAATAAGATGTAGTGTGCTTTTGTAGGCAGCAGGAGACTTTGTCGTCCACGCAGCAGGGGAACAACTGACGTTACTGAACCCCACTAACACAGGAGCTAGTGTGTTTTTCTCTGTTAAGACGGCACGTCTGAACACCAACTGGCGTTGTTGGAGCCCAGGATCAAGCATGGAGCAGGCAGATGCCTGATGGTTTTTGAATGTGGAGGCAGCAGGAGACATTGCCGTCCACACAGCAGGGGAACAGCTGACGTTACTGAACCTCACTAACACAGGAGCTAGTGTGTTTTTCTCTGTGAATACAGCACTTCTGAACACCATCTGGCGTTGTTAGAGCCCAGGATCAAGCATGGAGTAGGAAGAGGCCTGATGGTTTTTGCATGTGGAGGCAGCAGGAGACAATGTCGTCCACAAAGCAGGGGAACAGCTGACGTTACTGAACCCCACTAACACAGGAGCTAGTGTGTTTTTCTCTGTGAAGACGGCACTTCTGAACACCAACTGGCGTTGTTGTAGCCCAGGATCAAGCATGGAGCAGGCTGAGGCCTGATGTTTTTTGCATGTGGAGGCAGCAGGAGACATTGCCGTCCACACAGCAGGGGAACAGCTGACGTTACTGAACCCCACTAACACAGGAGCTAGTGTATTTAACTCTGTGAAGACGGCACTTCTGAACACAAACTGGCGTTGTTGGAGCCCAGGATCAAGCAAGGAGCAGGCAGAGGCCTGATGGATTTTGAATGTGGAGGCAGCAGGAGACATTGCCATCCACACAGCAGGGGAACAGCAGACGTTACTGAACCCCACTAACACAGGAGCTAGTGTTTTTCTCTGTGCGGACAGCACTTCCGAGCGACAACTGGCTGTGTTGAAGCCCAGGATCAATCATGCAGCAGACAGAGGCCATCTTGCAGCAAGTTTTATATAGGTTGTAGACTACTACTGATTGTAACCGTGCTCCACTATGGCCTCTGGCTCCACAGTCTCTAGTATTTCCCCTGGCCTCCAATCCCACCAGTTACTGCTCTGAAGTTGCATCTGCACCATCCACACTTGTTCCTGAGTTACTGGGGCTCAGTCACATCAGTTGATCCCCTGATGTGTGTCCGGCAAGGTCTCCTGCTCTGTCCACATTCTCACTACCAAGCCCGGCTGTGCTGATATCGGTCGTAACAGGCTCCTGCAGCACTGTTTCTGAGGAACTTGAGTAGGAGGAGGAGTCAATGTGTACAGACTGGATTCCTGCAATCCGTGGAGTTGGCAAAACACGTACAGCGCCACCCTCCAGATCTGAACCCGGCTCCACAACATTGACCCAATGGGCAGTGAGAGAAAGGTATCGTCCCTGTCCATGGTTACTGGTCCACGGATCGGTGGTCAGGTGGACCTTGCTACTGACGGCGTTTAGTAGCGCATGTTTTATTTTTCCCCTCGACATGTTTTTGCAGTGCAGGGACAGCTTGCCTGCTGAACTAAAAGTGGCTGGGCACGGTGTATTGTGGGACTGCCAATGCCATGAAGTTCCGGAAGGTGTCAGTCTCCACCAGCCTGAATGACAGCATTTCAAGGGACAGTAGTTTGGCAATGCCAGCATTCAGAGCCTGTGCTCGGGGATGGTTTGCCGAGTATGGCCGCCTTTTATCCCATGCCTGTGCTACCGATGGCTGTAGAGTGGCCTGGGAGTGTGAGGATGACTGGGAACGTGGTGCTGTGGGTGGAATGTCACTGGGTCTCCGGTCAACAGTGCCAGAGGTTCTTCCTTGGCGATCCTGTGAGGAAGCCGAACCAGCTGTGTGTGAGCTGGAGGAAGCGGCTACAACACGAGCTGAAGAGGTGGTAGGTGGTGCTGTAGGTTGGCCTACGTCTTCAGTGTGTCTTTGTAACTCGACCACGTGCTTAGTCCGCACATGTTTCCACATATTTGTGGTATTGAGGTTACTGACATTTTTCCCTCTTTTGAGTTTCTGATGACACATCTTGCATTTGACATAGGAAATGTCATCTGCAACTGTGTGAAAAAAGGACCATGAACTGCAAGTTTTGGCTTTTGAAAGAGGAATGCTCCTAACGGGTGCCGAAGTGGAGGCTACAGGCAACCAAGTCTGCCCCCTCCCTCTCCCTCCTGTTTTGGCCGTTCGGGGAATCTCTTACTCAGAGCTGCTCCCACCACCTTCCTGTTCCTCACACCATGATGGGTCAAGGACCTCATCATCTACACTCCCCTCTTCAAACACCTGCTTCTCCTGGGTTGTCTCGCCAGCACCATACGCACCAGAAAGTGGCACCTGAGTCTCGTCATCATCTGATGCGTACTGAGGTATGCTGACCATAGGCACTGGCCCACCTGCCTCTTCAGATTCAGAGGGACAAAGAAGCTGCACATCACTGCATACTCCCTCTTCTTCACATTCTTGAATGCTGCTTGGCTGGCCCCCTCCTTTCAAGCCAACAGATTCAGAGTACAGAAGTAGAGACTGTGATGGCTCCTGTCCAGGGCTCTCTGACTGCCTGGGCACTTTGGCAGGTGGTGAAGAGACAGATGGTTGCTCTTCAGTGCTCTGGCCCTGAGAGGACATGGAAGTCATTGAAGTCGATGCGTTAGCTGCCATCCATCCGACAACGGCTTCAATTTGTTCCTCCTGCAGCAGTGGGGCATGGCAAGGTCCTACAAAGCTGCACATAAACGACTGTTGCCTGCTAAAACTGGGGGATGCTGACTTACTGGTGCCCACAGCAGGCACAGAATCCCCACGTCCTCTCCCTGCAGAATCCCCACGTCCTCTCCCTGCTGAAACTCCACTCCCACGCCCACGTGCCTTACTCCCTGACTTCTTCATCTTGGTAGACTGATAATGATAGGCAGAAAAGTACAAAGTGGGGGCTTAGTGTGCTTATTCCTGAACAGCTGGTAACAGGTATAAGAAACACTAATTTTGTGAAGTGTGTGTGTGGACTACACTTTAATAGGAGCTAATGTGGCCTACACAACTGTCAAATGGAGTGTTTGGTGAACTTTATTTTGTTTTTTGTTTTTTTCTTAAAAAACTAAAGGGATGTGACCAAAGATTTGAAAGGGATAGTATCACAAACTTTTTGGAGCTATTACAATGCAGGAAGGTAACCTACAATGCAAAAGATGAGGCTCCAAAAAATAGGGTAATACTAATCTGGCTGCAGCTGAAGGGCACAAGCCAGAAAAAAAGGCTCCTCTATCTACTCCTATATAGTGTTTGCAACCAACCAATGTAGATGGATACGGATGGATGCACACTAATTGGAGAATAAAAAATGAGCTGCAATAAAAGAAAAATATGTGTGAGGCAGTGACGCACGCTGAGCGGCCTACAACCAGACATAGCTGCAGGACACACTACTCAGTGTGAGCTGCACTCACACACAGTCAGAGACCTCTCAGACAGCCGTGAACAGTGCAGATAAGAGGGCACTAGCACTGAAAGGCTGCAGAGAGGGTCCGCTGTCTACTCCTATAGTGTTTGCAACCACCATATATGGATACGGATGGATGCACACTAATAGGAGAATAAAAAATGAGCTGCAATAAAAGAAAAATATGTATGAGGCAGTGACACACGCTGAGCAGCCTACAACCAGTCGTAGCTGAAGGACACACTACTCAGCGTGAGCTGCACTCACACACAGAGACCTCTCAGACAGCCGTGAACAGTGCAGCAAACTGGGCACTAGCACTGAAAGGCTGCAGAGAGGCTCCGCTGTCTACTCCTTTAGTGTTTGCAACCAACGTATATGGATACGGATGGATGCACAGTGCACACTAATAGGAGAATGAAAAATGAACAGCAAAAAAAGAAATATATGTATGAGGCAGTGACACATGCTGAGCGGCCTACAACCAGACGTGGCTGCAGGACACACTACTCAGCGTGAGCTGCACTCACACAGACCTTGCAGACAGCTGTGAACACTGCTGCAAGGCAAAAAAAAGCTACAGTGGTGGATTATGTAGCCTGGGTAAAGCACACTATGATTGTGAAAATTGCTATCTCTAACTGTCCCTCACAGTCTTGAACAGCAGCCTGTCCCTAACTGAATTCACAGCAGAGTGAACCCGAAATGGCGGTGGCAGCGGCTTTTATAGTGCATCATGACATCATTTCAGCAGCCAATCACAGCCATGCCATTAGTTAACATGCCTACATGCCTAACAGGATGTGCCCACACTTCTGAGGATTGTCATTGGCTGAATCAAATCAAACTGGCTCATAGCATTATGGGAACTTCCGATTCCGGTATTCGATATGCTAAAAGTATCGGAACTCAGTATCGGAATTCCGATACAGAGAATATCGGCCGATACCCGATATTTGCGGTATCGGAATGCTCAACACTACTGGTGGTGTCTTTTTGCACTATTGCACTTTACTATTTAATTGAGTGTAATTTCTTGTATGTATGTTTTGCCACATGCACTATATTATTGTTTTGAAATTGTGCACTACATATATTGCATATATTTTTTGACACTTTTTATATTTAATGTATATTTTTACACTAAGATATAATCCATATCTATTTTATATAATCTGTATAAGTGTGCCCCTTTTTCTTGTAGCACACAGATATGTATTGAAATTTTACAAAATGGAAAGTTTGAAAGTATGAAAGTTTTGACCTTACAATATTTTTAACCTGGTATACTAATAAAAATTTAAATTTACAATTTTGGACTGTCAGTCGGCTTTTTTCTTTTGTGGTTTTAAGTTATTACAATAGGTAGAGATAGGAAGTACAAGTTTCACCATTGCACAATGTGCAAAGTTTTAAAAAGTAAAACATTACCCATGTGGGGTATGCATAGATGACCACTAAGTACTTGTTGCAGAAGTAGGAGGAGGAGAAGGTCATTTCCTGTACAAAATGGGTTTGGATAGATATTAAGACAACTTCCAAAAAAAAGATTTGGGTTGCATTTACGTTACATTGCTGTCATCCGTAACTCTCACAAAGTCTGAGGAAATCCAGCCCTTGTTCAATTTTAGAAGAATCAACCTGTCTACATTTTCCGTTGATAGGCGTGTGCGCCTATCCGTTAATGATTGCACCCGCCACACTAAAACTAAAAACCTGTTCAGACAACACACTTGCGGCAGGGCAAGACAGCACCTCCATGGCGTACAAGGAGAGGTCGGGCCATGTGTGCAGCTTGGACAACCAATAGTAAAAGAGCATTGAAGAATCATGAAGGACGCTAGTATGGTCATCTAAGTAGGCCTTCAGCAACTTTGTCAATTTCTCCATCCTTGTCAGATAGCCTTTGCTGATGTGATGTTTTCATGAAAATTGCCCAGTTGGTGGACATCCCCCCCATTAGTTGCACCTGTGTACGTGGCCCTACCCTGTAATCCTTGTGGGTGAAAAGAGCCAATACCTCTTCCAGCATCATTGTCTGAGGGTAATATTACATCAGAAATATACCAGATTGGTAAACCATGGTATAGTCTCCTTCATGCTGCCATGTCCTGATCCATCTGCTTTCATCCACAGGTTCGTCTGAACCATCTTAATCCAGAATACCCATTTCACCCTGAACCCCATGCACTCCTCATTCTCTGTTTTTTAACTGGTACGTCGGTATTCTGTTTTTTCCCCTGACTTTAACTCCATGTATCATAATTCAAACTTACTGTATGCATATTGATATGCCTATGCTCCTCACACCTAGTTTTATCCTTTCATCTTATTTTGCCTTTTTCTTCAGCTTTGATGCTAGTCAAATGTCCTATTAACTGCAATCTGTCAGTTGCTCCCTGTTGTGAACTGTCCTCCTCCCTCTCTCTCACCTGGCTTCATTTCATGGACATTTGAAAGGTATAAGTTGAACATAGCAGGTCAGATATGACCTTGGTCAGATGCGACATCATTTGAAGTGTGACATCTTTAAAGTGCTACATCAGAAATATTCTAGAAATTGGCCAGAAGGTAAAAATAATCACTGCTTTCTAATTTTAATTGCCTTTCTTTTCTTACCCTGCTCTTTAACCATGCTCACATTTGCCCTCACCGTTTTTGCTCCACTAATCTTCACTCTCCTTCACTATCCCCAAACCCCTGCACCCTCGAACCAAGTAACTATCTCCCCCTCTCTCTTACACCCCTACCTCGCTTCATCTGCAGACATACTCCTTAACCTCAGACCTCTCCTACTAAAATATAATACAAATCGATCACTCTCCCTCACCAACCTGTTTTACCTTTCTCTGCTTTTTCTCACTACTGGTGACTTACCCCCCAATCCTGCCCCCTACCCACCTCATACATCTCACTAATCCTCACCCCTATCTTTCCCACACTAAGAGAAACTACCGCGATCCATCACACTTAAAACGTGTGCCACTGACCCCCACCCTCCCCCTCCCTCTCTCTGGAGCACTTTGGAATGCCTGCTTGGTCTGCAACAAGCTCCACATGATCCACAACCTCTTTACCACCTGCAACCTTTCCTTCCTGGCCCTCACTGAGACCTGGCTGAAACCCCTGACATGGCCTCCCCTGCCACACTGAGTTACGGCGGCCTCCACTTTACCCACACTCCTCGCTCTGGCAACGGACATGGCGGAGGAGTGGGTTTCCTTCTTTCTAAAAACTGCTCCTTTAACCCTATCCAACCCCCACCCTCCCTTAACCTCCCTTCTTTCAAGGTTCACTCCATCCGTATCTATTCTCCCTCTAATCTCCAAATGGCTGTCATATACCAACCACCAGGCTCAGCCATTGCCTTCTTCAACCAATTCTCCACCTGGCTCCTCAACTTTCTCTCTGCTGACACCACCATCATTATGGGGGGCTTCAACATCCCCATTGACACCCACCAGCCAGCAGCCTCCAAAGGCCTGTCACTTACCTCATCCTTTGAACTTACTCAGTGGTCCTCCACAGCCACTCACACAGAAGGACATACATTAAACCTCATCTTCACCTGCCTCTGTTCCCTAACTAATCTCACAACCTCTCCCTTCTCCTTATCTGACCATCATCTACTCACCTTCTCATCCTTGTCCTTCTCACCTGCACCCCATGTCCAGCCTCTAGCACATCCTCGCAGAAACCTCACACACCTAGACACTCACAGACTCTCAGACTCTCTTCTGCCTCTTTCCTCCATATCTTCACTTCAAGATACGGACACCGCCACCTCTTTCTACCCTTACATCAGCCATAATCTCAGTCGCCCCTCTCATGCATAGCAAACTGCGACGAATCAATAGGCAACCTTGACATAACAACCTCACCAAAAAACTGCGACAAGCATCCACAGTCACGGAGCGACGTTGGAAGAAAATACGTCTGCCAGACGACTTCACTGCTCTCAAACAAGCTACACTTGCCTTCAAATTAGCCCTCACCTCTGCTAAACAGACCTATTTCACAAACCTTGTATCTTCATTATCCCACAATCCAAAACAACTGTTCAGCACATTTAACTCTCTCCTTCGCCCACCACTGCCACCTACAATTTCTCATGTCTGCCAAGGACTTTGCCACCTACTTCAAAAGCAAGATCAACCAAACAAGGCAAACCTTTACTGTTCCACCATCCCAATTACTCCACATACCAGACCTCTGCCCTTCCCTAATAACTTCCCTCTCCAACATTACTGAAGGAGAGCTTACTCATCTCCTTTCCAAATCACACCTCACCACCTGTGCACTCGACCCAAGCCCTTCCCACCTGCTCCTCAACCTCAAAAACACGCTCATCCCAGCCCTAACCCATCTCTTCAACTGTATTGCCAACTGTTCAGCAATAATGTTTGGATACGGCTTTAAAGAAGGCTATTACTTGGATATGACACAATTTTATTATACAATGATTAATTTAAATGATAGAACACCAACTTAATGGAATGGCAGATATAATATTACCCTGTCTTGTTAATTAATTTCTTGTGAACCATACAATTATTCTGAATTATAGTACATAGAGAAATAAGTATCCATACTATACATTACCAAGCATTGTAGCATCACTTCTCTACTGGAGGGACCACAGTGTCGAGAAGGAAAATACTCTGGTCTTGTCATCACAGAAACCGTGCACCCACGATAGCTTCTGGAAATGTCCCTTCCTGGAAATGTCCCCTCTCCTCACTGACATAGGGTCCACCTTTTTATACACAACACTCCCACATTACAACTGTGCAGTATGTTTAGTCTGCATCAGAATCTTGAATCTGCACAGTACGTTGTTGTCTTAATAACAGCACAAGACTTCAAGGTCTGTTTGTTATAGACTACTACAATCTTAGTTTGTTTGCACCAACCAGAGATTCGTTTTCCATTAGCATGTCTCTTAACAATAGCACAATGTTTTGCTACTGATTATAACCCAGGAACTGTTTGAATCATAGAATCATAGAATCATAGAATCATAGAATCGTAGAGTTGGAAGGGACCTCCTGGGCCATCTGGTCCAACCCCCTGCTCAAAGCAGGATTCGCTAAATCATCCCAGTCAGATGTCTGTCCAGCCTCTGTTTGAAGACTTCCATTGAAGGAGAACTCACCACTTCTCGTGGCAGCCTGTTCCACTCATTGATCACTCTAACTGTCAAAAAGTTTTTTCTAATATCTAATCTGTGTCTCCTCCCATTCAGTTTCATCCCATTGCTTCTAGTCTTTCCTTGTGCAAATGAGAATAAAGTTGATCCTTCTACAATGTGACAGCCCTTTAGATATTTGTAGACAGCTATTAAGTCTCCTCTCAGTCTTCTCTTTTGCAAACTAAACATTCCCAAATCCTGCAACCTTTCCTCATAAGACAGGGTTTGCAGACCGGTCACCATTCTGGTCGCTCTTTTCTGAACTTGCTCCAGTTTGTTGATGTCTTTTTTAAAATGTGGTGCCCAAAACTGGACACAATATTCCAGATGAGGTCTGACCAAAGAGGAGTAGAGGGAAATAATGACTTCACGTGATCTAGACTGTATGCTTCTGTTAATACATCCTAGAATTGCATTTGCCTTTTTTGCTGCTGCATCACACTGTTGACTCATATTCAGTCTGTGATCTATTAGTATACCCAAGTCTTTTTCACATGTGCTGTCACTTAGCCCTATTCCTCCCATTCTATATATGCTTTTTCCATTTTTATTGCCCAGATGTAGTACTTTGCATTTCTCCCTGTTAAAAACCATTCTGTTTGTTGCTGCCCACTTCTCCAGTTTATTTAAATCTTTTTGAATCCTCTCTCTCTCTTCTCTAGTATTAGCTATCCCTCCTAGCTTTGTGTCATCAGCAAATTTAATCAGTTTACCCTCAATGCCTTCATCTAAATCGTTGATAAAGATGTTGAACAATACAGGGCCCAGGACAGAGCCCTGTGGTACCCCACTTGAGACATTCTTAGAACTGGATGTGCAGCCATTTACGACCACTCTTTGGGTCCGATCACTAAGCCAGTTATGAATCCACCTAACAGTTGCCTTGTCCATTCCATACTTAATCATTTTTTCAATAAGGATTGTATGAGAGACTTTGTCAAATGCTTTGCTGAAGTCAAGATATACTATATCTACAGCATTTCCTTGATCCACCCAATCAGTGATACCGTCATAGAAGGAAATTAAGTTAGTCTGACATGACTTATTAGTTACAAACCCATGCTGACTCTTTTTAATCACTTCATTCTTATCCAGGTATTGACATACATGTTGTTTAATAATTTGTTCAAAGATCTTTCCTGGTATAGAAGTCAGACTCACCGGCCTATAGTTACCTGGGTCCACCTTCTTCCCCTTTTTGAAGATAGGAACAACATTTGCTCTTCTCCAGTCTTCTGGCACTTCTCCTGTTCTCCAAGAATTTTCAAAGATTATAGAGAGGGGTTCAAAAATTTCTTCTGCTATCTCCTTCAGTACTCTGGGGTGTAATTCATCTGGACCTGGAGACTTGAATTCATTTAGGCTAGCTAAGTGTTTCCTCACTATCTTTCTGTTTATAGATATCCTGGATTCTTCTATTCCCTTAATAGGACAGTGAATAACAGTTGATGTTACATTTCCTTTCTGAGAGAAAACAGATGCAAAATAGGAATTTAAAAGTTCAGCCTTCTCAACATCCTGTCTTACCATTGCATCATTTTCATCCTGTAAAAATCCTATAGCATCTTTGACTTTTCTTTTACTTTTGACATATCCCCAAAATCCTTTATTATTGCTTTTGACATCTCTTGCAAGCCTCAATTCATTTTCAGCTTTAGCTAATCTGATTTGTGCCCTGCAGGTTCTGCAGACAGCATTATATTCTTCTTTAGATATGCCTCCCTCTTTCCATTTTATAAACATTTTTTTCTTCCTTTTTAGCATGTGCTTAAGTTCTGTGTTCATCCATCCTGGTTTCCTTAACTGCTTCCTATTCTTCCCTCTTTTCGGAATTGTTAACAACTGTGCTTTGAGAATTTCATTTTTCAAGATTTCCCATCCTTCCTGGACATTTTTGTCTTTAAGGATATCCAGCCATTGGATCCCTCCAATTCTCTTTCTGAATCCCTTAAAATCTGCCTTTCTGAAATCTAACCTTGACGTCTGAGTCTTCACAGGTCTTCCGCCTCTAGTTATCCAAAATTCTAAAATAGCATGGTCGCTACCTCCTAGGGTCCCAGCCACTTTTACCTCCTCAACCATTTCCTCCCTGTTTATAAGGATTAGATCCAAGGTAGCAGTTCCCCTTGTTTTCTCCCTTACCTTTTGGAAGATAAAGTTGTCAGCAAGAGAGGATAAGAATTTCCTTGACCTGTTAGTTTTGCCTGAGAGAGATTCCCAACAAATGTCTGGATAGTTGAAATCTCCCATGACAACTATGTCATATTTTTTGGAGAACTTGGCCATTTGATGCATAAAGAGTTCATCCATAGCTTCAGCTTGCACAGGCGGCCTGTAGTAAATGCCTACAATGGTGTCCTTTCCATTGTTCTGTCCTTGTATTCTTACCCAAACAGTTTCCACAGAACTCCCAGTCTCTGAAGCTTCAATCTCTGTGCAGATATACGCGTTTCTAACATACAATGCGACACCTCCTCCTCGTTTATCAAGTCTGTTTCTTGCAAATAAGTTGTATCCTTCTAGTCTTGTATTCCAATCATGTGTATTGTCCCACCAAGTTTCAGTGATTCCAATGACATCATATTTCTTTTCCTGTGTTAGTAGTTCCAATTCTCCTTGTTTGTTGCCCATGCTTTGTGCATTAGTATAGAAACATTTTAGTTTGTGATTGGTTTCTCTTTCTCCAATATTTTTATTAATTAGATTCTTTCGTCTTTGTTCTTCCTTTCCACTTCTAATAGCAGAGTTCTCAATAGCATTCGTCAGGTGTATGGCTTTTTCTGGTCTTTTGCTTCCCTTCCCATGTTGTTCTAGTTTAAAGCTCTCCTTACAAGTGTAGCAAGGCGACTTCCAAATACATGCTTACCAGTCTTCGTAAGGTGCACCCCATCTCTAGCAAGTAGTCCATCGTATAGCAAGTAGTCCTCTGGTCAACTTGTCAAAGTTGTCTATCACTGTTCAGAGTTCAACATATGTTGCTTGTTACAAAGTTAACTCTTCATGCTCATAGCATAACGCTCTAAGATGGTAACATATGGGCAGCATGACCCTCCATAATCACCTATTCTGAAAACTGGATACCTATCATAACCCAGGCACACACGCATACATGTCAAGATGTGTATCACAATCGGTCCTCGATTATTGATGTCATGCATGACCCAATATTGCTACATGAGACCATAACATTTTGGTCTCTCTTGTCAATCGAGAATCATACTATTATTGAGCACAAGACTTCCTTGTTCAAGCAGCATAAATATTCATTATCTATACAGTTGTTATTCCTATTGTAAGAATACAAAACACAGAATTAGTTGGAAAGCTCCTTGTAGAATTCCCATAAACCACCCCCCAATGAAAGTATTCAGTATCTATCACTGTTTGTCAACGCAAATATCACAGTGGTCACTTGTGTACAAATCAGGATAATGAATCTTTGAAACACAGAGCTTCAAAGACCACAGAACAATTACTCGTCTTACGGTATTGACACAGAGCAAACGCTTTGTGGTTCAGTGTCGAAGTTCAGCATTAATGATATTACACCATAGTATATTGCAATATAGTGTTTGGATTCAACAACCATATTTTATATTTGCAATACTTTCAATCCTTGGTCTAATGACCACACTATATCAAAGGATATAAACAATATATTACAATATGTAGGCTATAAGATATCCATATTTTTATTAGCACCACATCAACCTATCGCTATCTTCTAGTACCTTCCCCTCTGCCTTCAAACATGCCACCATCACAACTATCCTCAAAAAAACAAACTTTGACCCAACTACTATGCCCAGCTGTCGCCCCATATCAATGCTCCTGTTTGCTTCCAAACTCCTTGAGCAGCATGTCCATGCTCAACTTTCCTCCCACCTCTCATCTAACTCCCTCCTTGACATCCTCCAATCTGGCTTAAGCCCACACAACTCCACTGAAACTGCCCTGACCAAAATTACTAATGACTTACTCACAGCCAAAGCTAACAGACAGTTCTCCATCCTCCTCCTTCTCGACCTGTCCTCCGCCTTCGACACAGTCGACCACTGCCTACTTCTACAGATTCTTTCTTCCCTTGCCATCAAAGATCTTGCCCTTACCTGGATTGCCTCATACCTTCCGATCGCATATTTGCATTTCCCACTCCCACACTACCTCCTCATCCCTCCTCTCTCTGTTTGAGTCCCCCAAGGCTCTGTCCTGGGGCCCCTACTTTTTTTACATCTATACCTTTGGCCTAGGACAACTCATAAGATCCAATGGCTTCCAGTACAACCTGTATGCGGACGACACTCAGATCTATCTCTGGCCCAGATGCCACCTCCCTGCTGTCCAGTAACCCAGAGTGTCTATCAGCCATATCTTCCTTCTTCACTTCTCGCTTCCTAAAACTCAATGTAGACAAAACTGAACTCGCCATCTTTCCTCCATCTCACGTATCTTCCCTACCTGTTCTATCTATTATGGTAAACGGCATCACACTCTCTCCTGCACCTGAAATCCGCTGCCTCGGAGTAACTCTCGACTCTGCCCTATCCTTCAAACTACACGTCCAAACTCTTGCCACATTCTGTCACCTCCAACTCAAAAATATTTCCTGAATCCGTCCCACCCTCAGCCCTCAATCTACTAAAGCTCTTGTACATGCCCTCATCATCTCCTGCCTTGACTACTGCAACACTCTCCTCTGTGGCCTCCCTGCTAACGCTCTTGCACCACTCCAGTCTGTCCTCAACTCTGCTTCCTGACTAATCCACCTCTCGCCTCTCTTCTCCCCTGTCTCTACTCTCTGCATATCTCTCCACTGGCTCCCAATTCCCCAACAAATACAGTTCAAACTACTAACACTGCCCTACAGAGCCAACCACAACCTGTCCCCTCCATATATCTCTGAACTAATCTCCTAATATCTTCCCTCATGTAATCTTCCATCCTCCCAATACCTTCTACTCTCCTCCACACTTATTCGTTCCTCACACAACCGCCTCCAGGATTTCTCCCGACTATCCTCCCTCCTCTGGAATTCCATGCCTCAACACATCCAATTATACACCACCCTCGGATCCTTCAAGCGGAACATGAAAACACATCTCTTCAGGAAAGCTTACAGCCTGCCATAACCATTCTGCTGCCTCACGACCGCCCGAGCTGCCACCTCATCACCACCAGAGTTGCTGCACCCCCGACCTTCTGTCTCTTCTCCATTATCCCGTAGAATGTATGTCTGCAAGGTCAGGGTCCTATCCCCTCTGTATCAGTCTGCCATTGTAAATTTGTTTAGTGTTAATGATATCTATAACTTTGTATGTAACCCCTTATCATGTAAAGCACCATAGAATTGATGGTGCTATATAAATAAATAATATTTCCAGAAATTTTTCCACAATGGCCCTCTGGCATCCATGCACTGAAAATGGCACTTCTGCCTCTGACATGAGAGAAGGAAATTTCTCCTTGTACTGTGGCTCAACAAAGGTGTACAGCCAGTATTTTCATGTGGGATCAAAATGTGTTTCCCGCAGGGTCTTGGGAAAGGCATTTGGACATGAACTGTGCCATGTGTGGTAGACTACAAAGAGTCAAATTTTCAGTGTCCTCACTCGGATGAACACTAGCCATCCTCTCCTCCTCACCATCTCCTCCTCCTCTTTATGCCATCCATGCTGGACAGGAATGAAGCTGGGATTGTGAGTCCCCTCTGCTGTGCCCAAAAACTCTTGTTTCGTATCATCCTCCTGCTCCTCATCATTAGCCAATGTGGCCTGAGAATTTTGTGTGAGGCTGGGCTGCGTGGTATCAGCCACTATAAAATCTTGCTCCATAGCCACCTGCTCAGCATTCAAAGCTTCCTCTTTGAGATTCTGCAGCAAACGTTTTAATACACAGAGAAGCGGGATGGTTACGCTGAAAATAGTGTCATCAGCACACGAATTCCAGTGTGTGGGCAGGTCACCAATCAGTCGGTGATAAGACAAATTAAAGCTTTGATGTTGCAAAGCAAGACCGGTGAAAGCCTGAGATGATATTCAGAAATGTGCGGTGACACAGAGTACCTAGGCAAGTAGATCTGGCAAGTCAGGGTATGTTTTTAAAAATCACTGTACAACCAAGTTCAACAAGGGGGCCATGCAAGGAACGTGTACCATCTTGCTAGCTTTAAAGCAGCCACCAAATTACACTCATTATCGCACACAACCAGACCTGTTTGGAGGTTCAGCGGGGAGAGCCACAGAGCAGTCTGGTCTTTTATCACTTTCAACAGCTCTGCTGCATTGTGAGTTTTATCACCTAAACTGATGAGCTTCAGCAAAGCGTGTTGCCCCTTCACCAAGGTAGTTGTTATGATTGAGTCACTGTAGGAGGTAAAAATAGAAATGCTAGCTAAGTCCAGAAAACCAGAGAAGTTGGCAGCTATCAGATTGCAGACCCCTGAACCTATCAACACAACTAGCAGTAGCCATGGGGGGCTCCTACGATGCCCTAGGCCCCTCGATCACAGCCGGAGGACTACATAGCCTAAAGACAGAAAGGGAAATCTAAACTGCCCCAGAGCAGACCCCAAAGCAAAAGGCAGCCCCCCACATATAATGACGGTGAAGCAAGAAGAAAGAACAAAACACAGACAGAAAGATAGACTGAGCAAAGATGGGGCCCAAGCTAGCTTAGATAGGAAAGGACAGGAAGGCTGCTGTCTGCAATCCGTGAAAAAACCCTATGAAAATAAGAGCCAACAAACTGACAGTAAAAAAGGCCTTGAAGACGCTAGGCTTCAAAAAAGGCTATGTCAGTACTCAGGAATATTCTGAAGACAGAGCAACAGGCAAAAGGAGATTCAGCTCACCCCAGCAGGGAATGGCAGAATCCAGAAAAGCAAGGAAAACAAAACACTAATGCAATAAGGCAAAGCAAAAATCTTAGCTTTAGATGAGCAGGAATCAGACTGGTTTCCTAGAAGTCCACAGAGAAATCACCCGCAGGCCAGAAGGGCGTCGGCAGCCTTATATCCAGTCATTAACTCCACTCAGCCAGTCATCATAATCAGCCCCAGGTGTTTGACAATCAGGCTCACTACCTTTCTTCACCAGAAGAGGGAGTTCCTCGGGCCTCAGTAGTGAAGGGGAAAATGAACTCACAACAGGTAGTGTTGCAGACCTCCCAGCTGGGTAGAGAGGGGAGGCTAGTTCTGATAAGGATAAGGAGGAGAGACAGGAACTAGAATACGAGGAGACTGAAACCCTTAGGCCTCTTTCACACTTCACTTATTTGCATCAGTTAAAATCCGCCAAAAAGGCAGACAAGCGGATCCGTTCTCAACTGATGTGAATGGATGGCACAGGATCCGTTTTTAGACGGATCCTGAAAATGAGGAAATTTAAAGGAACCGCTGGCCGGGAAGGAGAGAGAGAGAGAGAAAGAGAGAGAAAGAGAGAGAAAGAGAGAGAGAGAGAGAGAATTTGGGGTTAATTCAGTGTCTGGAGGATCTGCCGGCCAAAAAAACGTTGCAAGCTCCGTTTGGAAATCTTTGAGGATGTTGACGGACACTAACATTGTGGCGAATCCTCACAAAAACGGATGCAACGGACGGCAATCAGTCAGGATCCGCCAATAATGAGAGTCAATGGGGAAAAAAACGGATCCGCCATTTTTCTTTGCCATTTTCAAAATTGGCGGATCTTGACTGATTGTCAAAAACGGAAGTGTGAAAGAGGCCTTATGAGGCAGGTACAGGGCGGTAGTCATGGCTGATAGCATTTGCGTTAGCGTGCCCTGCCCTCCCATCACATACGTGTACTGGCCATAACACTGCATACCTGTGGCTTCTTCCCCAACACCATCAGGGTTCTTCTGTCCATTTCTGGAGGTCTTCATAGTCTGGTTTTATACAAAATGAGCCACAGTCCAATTCAACTTTCAAACTGGTAACTTTACTGATTCTGGTACACAGCATATTTGTATTCTTCCAGCATCAACATCAGGTTTCACAATGTGCGACTCTTTCTCTTTCCCTGTAATAAGCTCGCTTCCGAGATGGACCGCACCTTTCGTCCCTACAGCGTCCTCATGTTCAGCCTTACTTCAATAGAGGACTCCCTCAGCCACTTCACCCCGGTCCTGAGGGCATCAGCCCACACAATAAGCTGCCACATATCGAGAGACCTGCCCGTACTGCTTAGTCTTTGCTGGCAACTGCAGTCCCACTAATAATGCACCACTAGCATTGCTGCTGCAGATCCTTTAAATGTAATCCTGGTCATGGATACTGAATGACTGGGCCTTAAGCTTATCCAAATATTGCATGACACGGTGTTGCTCAGGACTAGCCAGCCCACCTGAGCTAATGGGCGCCCTGGCCCCAACTGACTTCTATAAGGAAGTCCTTACTACTGTCACGATGCCCCGTCCTGTGTGACGTGACCAGCAGGCCAGTAACTAACACAACAAGATGCGGCACGAGATACGGTCCTGTGTGATGCGGCCTGCAGGCCGGTAACTAAAACAACAAGACATGGGGAAAGGGGAAACAGTTACAATGGTGGGCCCTGCAATAGGGAAAGGGGATGTGGAGACCTCCTGCACTCCCCTGAGTGCCAGTCCGCACCGGGCGCCGCTCAGGAACCTGTAGCCCTGGCACACCCTACACCTATCCCTTGCTATGGAGCTGGGTGGTGCAGGCACTGGCCCCACCGCTGCACTAATACACACCAAGGAAAAACACAAACCGGGGGACACCACTTAGCTTTACTCTGTTGCACTTGCTCCTGGCAACAGAGTCCACCACTAGAATGCAGCTCTCCTGCCACCAAGCTCTGTCAGAGCGACAAGGAAATCCCCTCTGACTCCTTCCACACCAGGGCTCAGACAGTGCTGCAAGAAACGCTCTCCAGCTCCTTCCTCCACCAAGGATGGTTGAATTTAACACTATCACCATCACTGATTGCAACACCTATGACTCTTTTATAGGTAAGAGCCATCAATCACACCTGCATTAAATCATGTGCACTAAACTAAAGAAACCAGAGTGCAATGATGATCACCACTACCGGGGGCAAACTTAGAACAAACGACACCACAGTGCAATAATCCTAATGGCCACCGGGGGCAAAAACCAACCCTAAGCACAGAAAAAAAAGGTTACCTGTGCTTTATATCAGTCCTGATCCAGCATGGATCATGACAGTACCCTCCCCTAAATGAGGGGCCTCTGGACCCTCAAGACCGCTCCCCATCAGGGAACCACCTACAGCGGGGACGCCCAGACCCAGAGTTCAACCCAGCAACTACCTGCACGTCAGGTTGATGACAAATGAGCCTGCTGGTATCGGCAACGATTCTGGAGGCACCACACATCTCCGAAGCGCTGACCTGGGGAACGGGTTGTGTATGTTTAGTATGAGCGGGTAACACTCCACAACACACTTCCACTGGATGTTTTTGGTGGCCACCCATACACGCTCGTTCACACACAGGTTCGGACCTGAACATTTATTGCCACTCGTTCGTTTGTCACCATTTGGAGAACTGTTTCTAGGATTGACAACAGAGGCGTCCCCCTGTGTCACCACACTCACACCCCCGCACTTCACCAAGGGGTACACTACCCTCCAACTCCTTCCACCATGAGGTCTGCGCCTCCCAGGGTTGGCCAATGGCGAGGGTTGAGACTTGCCCCTACTCTTCTGCAGCACATCTGCTGCTCTCACCGGAGAGGAAGGGGTCCATCGAAGAGAGACGGCAGAGACAGTAGTTCCTAGGCAGCAGCCCTCACACGAGTGCCCCCAGCTGACCACTTCCCTCACCCACCAATCTATTACCGGGTTGTGTTTTTTCAGCCAAGGGAGGCCTAAAACAATAGGTACTGGCTTTCCCTCCAAGACATAGCATGACAAGGACTCCTCATGATGTCCTATACGCAGATAGATATTCTCTGCGACCTTGGTCAAGCTCCCCTGGCTCAGTGGAACAGAGTTTATGGCCTGGACACTTATAGGCTGGGCTAGCAACCTACACCTCAGACCATGAGTCTGGGCAAAGCGAGCATCCACCAGACTGACTTCTGCTCCACTGTCCACAAGCACCGGTATCACCTCCGGTACCCCGCCTGCTAAGACCTCTGCTGACATGGTATCTTGGGAGTGCAAAATGGAGGAAATGTATACTCCCTGGTCGCCTCCCTCCAAGCGACCAGGGAAATGCGGCTTCTCAGATGGCACAGATAATTTGGCGCGCAATGGGCAAGCTTTCAGGCCATGACCAGTCTGCCCACAGTACAAACATGCCGACACCACTCCCCGTACCATAGGCAGTTCTGAATACAAACTAGCTACTCCTACTTGCATAGGTTCGTCTGGAGACTTGTCATAAACTGGGCAGGCTCTCATAAAATGACCAGGCTTCCCACAGGAAAAGCATACCCCCCACCACGAAGAGCCGCAGACACCCTCTTTTTTGTATCAACAACACCGGGCTGTCTGGGTTCCTCCATCTGCACTGGTGGGTCCTCCTCCCTAGCGAGGACATCAGGGGGCACTTTTTGTATATGTCTTTACCCGGATGGCAAGGGACATGGAGGCCTCCAGCGACCTGGGGGTGGCGTACTGCACCAGAGTATCCTGCAACTTTGGAGACAAACCCTGCACAAATTGACTCCTAAGTGCAGGGTCATTCCACTGAGTGTTAGTGGCCCACCTCCTAAACTCTGAGCAGTACTCCTCAGCAACCCTGATTCCCTGTTTACACCAACAGAGTCGGGATTCCGCCAGGGCAACACCATCATGATCCCCATGCACAAGCGCCAAAGCCACAAAAAACTCATCCACAGACACCAATGGTGGAGAATCGTCCGGTATGGAGAAGGCTCAGGATTGGGGATCCCCTTTAAGAAGGGACATAATGATTCCCACCCGTTGCTCTTCACTCCCTGATGAACGAGGGCGCAGCCTGAAATAAAATTTGCAGGCTTATTGGAACACCAAGAATTGATCTTTCCCTCCAGAAAATCTGTCAGGGAGGGATATCTTGGGTTCTGACTGACCCTGTTCCTGAACCAAGCCCCCAGAGCCCACCAACAGCCGCAGCTCCCGCACCAACCCTCCGTGCAGCCCCCTAATCTCATTAGTAAGGATCTGCAGCATTTGGACAAAGGGCTGAACTGTGTCCATGGCTCAGCAGAAAAAAAGTTGTCAGTTGGTGATAATGTCACGATGCCCTGTCCTGTGTGACGCGACCAGCAGGCCAGTAACTAAAACAACAAGACGCGGCAAGAGATACGGTCCCGTGTGACGCGGCCCGCAGGCCGGTAACTAAAACAACAAGACACGGGGAAAGGGGAAACAGTTACAATGGTGGGCCCTGCGATAGGGAAAGGGGATGTGGAGACCTCCTGAACTCCCCTCAGTCAGTGTCCCTAACGCTCCTAACCTTTCCTATGCCGGTTCCGCACCGGGCGCAGCTCAGGAACCTGCAGACCTGGCACACCCTACACCTATAACTTGCTAGGGAGCTGGGTGGTGCAGGCACTGGCCCCACCGATGCACTAATACACACCAAGGAAACACACAAACAGGGGAACACCACTTAGTTTTACTCTGTTGCACTTGCTCCTGCCAACAGAGTCCACCACCAGAATGCAGCTCTCCTCCTGAATAGCTGCCACCAAGCTCTGTCAGAGCGACAAAGAAATCCCCTCTGACTCCTTCCACACCAGGGCTAAGACACCTCTGCAAGGAACGCTCTCCAGCTTCTTCCTCCACCAAGGATGGTTGAAATGAACACTATCACCAACACTGATTGCAAAACCTGTGACTCTTTTATAGGTAAGAGCCAGCAATCACACCTGCATGTATTGCCAACTGTTTAGCAATAAGGTTCGGATACGGCTTTAAAGAAGGCACCACTTGGATATGACACAATTTTATTATACAATGATTAATTTAAATGATAAAACACCAAATTAATGGAGTGGCAGATATAATATTACCCTGTTTTGTGTTAATTCAGTTCATGTGAATCATACAATTAATATGAATTATAGTAGATAGAGAAATAAGCATCCATACTATACATCACCAAGCATTGTAACACCATTTTTCTACTGGAGGGACCTGTTATGAGTTCATTTTCCCCTTCACCATTGAGGTCTGTTGAACTCCCTCTTCTGGTGAAGGAAGGTAGTTAGGCTGATTACCAAGCACCTGAGCTGGGAGAGGATGACTGGGCGACGGGGATCTCTGACTGGATATAAGGCAGCCGACGCCCTTCTGCCTCGCTGGTGATTTCTCTGTGGAATTCTAGGAGACCATTCTGATTCCTGCACCTCAAAAGCTAAGTTTTCTGCTTTGCCATTTTGCATTTGTGTTTTGGTTTTAGTTTGCCTTGCTTTTCTGGATTCTGCCATTCCCTGCTGGGGTGAGCTGAATTCATTTTTTCGGTTTGCTCTGTCTTCAGAAAATACCTGAATACTGACATAGTCTTTTTGAAGCCTAGCGTCTTCAGGGCCTTTTTCCCTGCCAGTCTGTTGGCTCTTATTTTGATAGGGTTTTTCGCAGATTGCAGACAGCAGCCTTCCTATCCTGTCCTATCTAGTTAGCTTGGGCCCCATCATTTGCTCAGTCTATCTTTCTATCTGTGTTAGTGTTTTTTCTTCTTGCTTCACCGTCATTATATGTTGGGGGCTGCCTATTGCTTTGGGGTCTGCTCTGGGGCAGTTTAGATTTCCCTTTCTGTCTTTAGGCTAGGCAGTTCTCTGGCTGTGATCGAAGTGTCTAGGGCATCGTAAGAACCCCCCACAGCTACTGCTAGTTGTTGTTGATAGGTTCAGGGGTCTGCAATCCGATAGCTGCCAACTTCTCTGGTTTTCTGGACTTAGCTAGCATTTCTGTTTTTGCCTCCTACGGTGACTCATTCATAACAGGGATCACAGTGTCAGCGAGAAGGAAATACTCTGGTCTTGTCATCACAGAAACTGTGCACCCATGATACCTTCTGGAAATGTCCCTCCCTCACTGACACAGGGTCCAACTTTTTATACACAAAACTCCCAGATCCTCCCCTATTACATCTGTGCATTATGCTTAGGCTGAATCATCATCAGAATCTTGAAATTGCACAGTACGTTGTTGTCTTGATAACAGCACAAGAGTTCAAGGTCTGTTTGTTATAGACTACTACAATCTTAGTTTGTTTGCACCAACCAGAGATTCGTTTGCCATTAGCATGTCTCTTAACAATAGCACAATGCATCAGGGTTGTTTTGCTACTGATTATAACCCAAGGTCTGTTTGCCTCTAACAATCAATGTTGCCTGTCCAGGTCCAACATATGTTGCTTGTTAACTCTTCATGCTCGTAGCATAACGCTCTAAGATGGTAGAATATGGGCAGCATGACTTCCATAATCACCTATTCTGCCTTGATTATTGATGTGATGCATGGCCATTGCTACATGAGACCATCCAAACATTTCAGTCTCTCTCTTCGAGAATCATACTATTATTGAACACAAGACTTCCTTGTTCAAGCAGCATAAATATTCATGAAAGATATTACACCATAGTATATTGCAATATATAGTGTTTGTTTTCAAACAACCATATTTCATATTTGCAATACATTCCACCCTTGGTCTAATGACCACACTATATCAAAGCATATAAGCAATATATTACAATATGTAGGCTATAAGATATCCATATTTTTATTAGCACCACACTGCATTAAATCATGTGCACTAAACTAAGGAAACCAGAGTGCAATGATGCTCATCACCACTGGGGCAAACTTAGAACAAATGACACCACAGTGCAATAATCCTAATGGCCACCGGGGGCAAAAAACCAACCCTAAGCACAGAAAAAAAAGGTTACATGTGCTTTATATCAGTCCTGATCCAGCATGGATCATGTGAACTACCTTATCCACCATGCCCCTCCTATCTTAACTATTTACACTACTATTCCTACACTAAAATATACTTTTGAAAGGTAGACTCACCAAGACGCTGACTAATGCACTAGCAGGATGCAGTAGACCTCCATTGATAAAGGCTGGGGCAGCAGAGGTGCATACCACTGATGAAAACAGCCAGTAACCCAAAGTGGTCTGGCTGCCTAGTGGAAAAAAATGCACACAAATAGGGCGTGCATAGGACATCAGTCACACACATAAGTGTGGTGCAAAGTGTTTGAACAGCCTATTAATGATGCCCATAGTATTAGCAGGCGGGCTGTGCAGCACTATATATATGCATCACACAGGAAAAACCAAACCAATATAAAGAGGTCCAACTGCATCCTGCAAAAATGATAAAAAGTTCAAAAAAATAAAGATATGGGGTATTAGTTACTATTTTGGCCAAAGCAAATAGGCTCGCAACCCAACGTCGAGGATCGCCCAAAATTCCAAAAAATTCAAAAAAACACATTTGAAAGGTAGACTCACCAAGACCATGACTAATGCACTAGCAGGATGCAGTAGACCTCCATTGATAAAGGCTGGAGCAGCACAGGTGCATACCACTGATGAAAACAGCCAGTAACCCAAAGTGGGAATGCAGGGACAGAAAAAAGAAAGAAAGAAAGAAAGAACAGAGAGAAAGGAAGGAAGAAAAAAAAGAGAGAAAGAGAACGGAGAGAAAGAAAAAGGGGAAAGAAAGAACAGAGCGAAAGAAAGAACAAAGAGAAAGAGAAAGAGTGGAAACAAAGAAAGAATAGAGCGAAAGAAAGAAAGAAAGAAGGGAAAGAAAGAAAGAGGGGAAAGAAAAAAAGAGTAGAGAGATAGAGAAAAAAGAAAGCGGGGAAAGAAAGAACAGAGAGGGAGAAAGAAAGCGGAGAAAGAACAGAGAGAAAGAAAGAAAGAAAGAAAGAAAGAAAGAAAGAAAAGAGAAAGAGAGAGGGAAAAAAGAAAGACACAGAGAGAGAAAGAACAGAGAGAAAGAAAGGAAAAACAGAGAGAGAAATAAAGAACAGAGAGAGAAAGAAAAATATTAGAGAAAGAAAGATTAGAGAGAAAGAAAGAGGGGAAAGAAAGAAAAAGAAAGAAAAGAGAGAAAGAGAAAGAAAGAGGAGAAAAAAAGAACAGAGAGAGAGAGAAAGAAAGAAAGAGCAGAGAAGGAAAAAGAGGACAGAAAAAAGAAGAGAGAGAGAAAAAAAGAAATAGGGGAATGAAAGAAAGAACAGAGAGGGAGATAGAAAGAAGGAGGGGAAAGAAAGAACAGAGAGAGAGAAAGAGAAAGAAAGATACAGAGAAAGAAAGATGGGAAAGAAAGAACAGAGAGAGAGGACAGAGAGAAAGAAAGAACAGAGAGAGAAAGAAAGAACAGAGAGAAATAAAAAGATTAGAGAATGAAAGAAAGATTAGAGACAGAAAGAGGGGAGAGAAAGAGAAAGCAAGAGGGGAAAGAAAGAACATAGAGAGAGAAAGAAAGAAAGCGAGAAAGAAAGAACAGAGAAACAAAGAGGGGACAGAAAAAATTGAACAGAGAGAAAAAAAAGAAACAGGGGAAAGACAGAAAGAACAGAGAGGGAGAGAGAAAGAAAGTGGGGAAAGAAGGAACAGAGAGAGAAAGAAAGAAAGAAAGAAAGAAAGAAAGAAAGAAAGAAAGAGGGGACAGAAAAAACTGAACAGAGAGAAAAAAAAGAAACAGGGAAAAGACAGAAAAAACAGACAGGGAGAGAGAAAGAAAGAGGGGAAAGAAGGAACAGAGAGAGAGAAAGAAAGAAAGAAAGAAAGAAAGAAAGAACGAACAGAGAGAGAGAAAGAACATAGAGAAAAAGACAGAACAGAGAGAAAGAGAAAGAAGGGAAAGAAAGAAAGAACAGAGAATGAAAGAAAGAGAGAAAGAAAGAAAGAAGAGTGAGTAAGAAAGTGGGGACAGAAAAAAAGAACAGAGAGAGAGAGAAAGAAAGAAAGAACAGAGAAGGAAAAAGAGGACAGAAAAAAGAAGAGAGAGAGAAAAAAGAAATAGGGGAATGAAAGAAAGAACAGAGAGGGAGATAGAAAGAAGGAGGGGAAAGAAAGAACAGAGAGAGAGAAAGAGAAAGAAAGATACAGAGAAAGAAAGATGAGAAAGAAAGAACAGAGAGAGAGGACAGAGAGAAAGAAAGGAAAAACAGAGAGAGAGAAAGAAAGAACAGAGAGAAATAAAAAGATTAGAGAATGAAAGAAAGATTAGAGACAGAAAAAGGGGAGAGAAAGAGAAAACAAGAGGGGAAAGAAAGAACATAGAGAGAGAAAGAAAGAAAGCGAGAAAGAAAGAACAGAGAAACAAAGAGGGGACAGAAAAAACTGAACAGAGAGAAAAAAAAGAAACAGGGAAAAGACAGAAAGAACAGACAGGGAGAGAGAAAGAAAGAGGGGAAAGAAGGAACAGAGAGAGAGAAAGAAAGAAAGAACATAGAGAAAAAGACAGAACAGAGAGAAAGAGAAAGAAGGGAAAGAAAGAAAGAACAGAGAATGAAAGAAAGAGAGAAAGAAAGAAAGAAAGAAGAGTGAGTAAGAAAGTGGGGACAGAAAAAAAGAGAGAGAAAGAGGGGAAAGAAAGAACAGAGAGAAAGAAAGAAAGAAAAAGAACAGAGAGAGAAAAAAGGAGTGGACAGAAAAAAAGATCAGAGAGATATAAAAAGAAAGAAAGAAGAAAGAAAAGGAACAGAGAGAAAAAGAAAGAATGTATGGAAAAAAAGAACAGAGAGAGAAAAAAAGGAAAGAGAGAACAGAGAGGGAGAGAGTAAGAAAGAAGGAAAATAAAGAAAGAAGAACAGAGAGAGAAGGAAAGAAAGAAGGGAAAGAAAGAAGAGAGAGAAAGAAAGAAAGCATACCGAGAGAAAGAAGAAAGAAAGAACAGAGACAAAGAAAGAAAGAGGGGAAAGAAAGAGAACAGAGAAAGAAAGGAAGAACAGAGAGAGAAAGAAAGAACAGAGAGAGAAAGAAAGATTAGAAAGAGAGAAAGAGGGGAAAGAAGGAAAGAACAGAGCAAAAGAAAGAAAGAACAGAGAGAGAAAGGATGAGGGTAAAGAACGAAAGAAGAGAGAGAAAGAAACAGAGAGAGAAGGAAATAAAGATTCTATAAGATACTATAGCAGCCCGACTCCCATTATAGTACCCACCTGAGCCTCCTGATGCAGGATATATCATGATCCGCTCACATGGTCAACACCCCCAAGTCCAAGGCGATCCCGCTGACTGTGCTGTCGGAGGAGGACACAGTGATGGATGTGAAGCATTCCCTGAAGTGCCTCCATGGTTCCCTCACAATCACCTCCCAAAATTAACTCATATCCGGTCAGCTTCCAGCACGTCACTTCCGGTGGAATGTCACGTGCAAATTTTAAAGTGCTCCTCGAGGCTCCGCTGTGTACTCCTGTGTCCGCGGGAATAGTAACCTCCCGGCCGGGGCAGTGGGGCAGACTCAATCGGGACTGTCCTGCTGGATCTGGGACGATTGGGAGGTGTGAATGCTCCCCACCATACACCTTGTACACTCATGGCTCCTCACACCTCATACACACACAGCACCGCTCCGTACACCTTGTACACACATGATTCCACTTTGTATGCATCATACATACACGGCTCCGCTCCGTACACCTCGCGCACACACATGGCTCCACTCTGTAAACCTCATACACATGCGGCTCTGCACCGTACACCTTGTACAATTGCGGCCATGCTCTGTACACCTTGTACACACATGGCTTCACTCCATAAACCTTGTACACATGCGGCTTTGCTCCATACACACGAAGCCCAACTCCACACTCCCCGCACACACATGGCTCTGCTCAGATCCATAAACACACGGCTGCGCTCTGTACACCTTGTACACACATGGCTCCGCTCCATACACCTTGTACACACACAGCTCCACTCCATACACCTCTCCGCTCCGTACACCTCATACACATGACTACACTCCATACACCTCGTACACGCACGGCTCCACTCTGATCACCTCGTGCACACACTGTTCCGCTCCGTACACCTCGCACACACACCGCTCCGCTCCGTACACCTCGTACACACGGCTCCACTCAGTTCACCTCGTACACACATGGCTCTGCTCCGTACACCTCGCACACACACGGCTCTGCTCCTTATACCTTGTACACACACATGGCTCTGCTCCGTACACCTCGTACACACGGCTCTGCTCTGTACACCTCAAACACACATGGCTCTGCTCGTACACCCCATACAAATGCGGCTGCGCTCCGTACATCTCGCACACACGCGACTCTGTTCCATACAACTTGTACACACACGCCTCCGCTCCATGTAGTAATCGCAGGTACGCAGGATGCAGTGACGAAACGGGAGAAGGGCTGAACTTAATATGTAACTTTTATATATACGTATACCTATAGGGGCTATCTTGAGCACTCCTCAAACTAACAACAGTTATCCTCGCAGGGAGCAAAACAAGAATACACTGGTAACACGAGCATGACTACCCAGTCAAGAATGGTCACTATAGGGCAGCGGTATGGCCAACTACGGGTCCTGGGTATTAACTTCAATGTGTCACTTATCCTTTCTGATGTCCGGCAGAGTGGTGGTTGGTGCTGCTTCAGCGTTTCAGCCGCTGGGCCCAGCTGACGACGATCTGGCGGAGACTTCGGGCGTTGCTATGACCAAGGGAATCGGGTGCACAGCAGGCCCCTGAAGGGTTCCTCTGCTTTGCGCCTTCCGGCGGAGGTGGGATGGCGTTGCCCAGGGACCGGGAAGTGTAGGCCGCAGCCACAAGCTGGGGATGGGCAGCGGTGACCGGGAGTGGCGGTGAACAAACCGCTGCCACGAGCCGGAGCCGAGCAGCAGGGGCCACGGGCGGCAGCGGGCAGGCCTCAGGCACGGGCTGAAGTTGGGCTGTGGCGGCCGCAGGAGGAGGCAGGCAGGCCGCAGCCATGGGCTGGAGTGGAGCGGCAGTGGCCACGGGCGGCAGCGGGCAGGCGGCCGCAGTGGGCTGTAGTCGGGCGATGGTGGCCATGGGTGGCAGCAGGCAGGCCGCAGCCACGGGCTGGAGTCGGGCACTCGGTGTCTCTCTGCTGGACCACTCTGTGCCATCTGTCTCCGGTCTGTGGTGAGTCTCTCTCCATTCCCTTCAGTCGCTGCTCTCTTTTTCTTGCTCTGGCTCTCTGGCACCCTCGAGCCTTCCTGCTCCTTCTCTCCTGCTCGGTTGAGTGCCCCCTGCTGGCGTCTTCAGCCCCTTTTATACTTGCTCCACCCCCATCGCTTCTTGAATTCTCTCTGGTCCATCCCCTAATTATGTCCCCCGGAAACAGTCCCCCTAGGAACCTTGGTGACAGTACCCTTAGTTCCGGCCCGGCTACACAGCGGGGACTCCTCCTCCTACACTCCCCCATCCTATACGCTTACCTGTCCTTAGTCAAGGGCTTGGAGAGTCCTGGGCTGGTTTCGCAAGACGAAAGTTTTTTCTGCCACATGAACTGATCCTGTTCATAGCGTTCGGGGGGGTTTGCCAGCTGTTGACCGCTCAGAGCATCGTGGTTCGACTGTGGTGGAGTCCTCTGGGGTGGTGGAAGGTAGTGGGTTGACTAGGTCTGGTGGGTCAACCGGGTCCGCTGGAATATTATTTCTTGAAGTGTCTGTCTGTACTGCTGGAGGGTCTTCCTCATCGTCCTCATCCCATACTGCTGGCGGAGGTTCTGAGACCTGAGGAGGGACCTTGGGTCATGCAGTGTCGGTGGAAGTACATTGTCGTAACATATTACGGTGTACAGTATGGGTAGGGTGATCCCTGTCTTTTTTACAATGTATTTCATACACTGGTCAATCAGGGCTTACTCAGCGCAACACCCGATAGGGACTTTCTTCCCAGCCGGGTTCCAACTTGCTTTGAGGGAGCTGATCTCGTACGAGTATCTGATCTCCGGCCTGGAGGTCGATGGATCAAGGCGGAGTCCCCTTGGGTGTTCCAGGTCCTGAAGTTTTGTGTGGATGATTCGGTGCAGGGTTTGGAGTCGATACGGGTGATTCCGGACCCATGAGGAGACCCTAGTCCATGGTTGTTTCTCCTCCAGATTTAACTCCACCTCTATGATTCCCTTGCCTTTCCGGACAAGAAGCAGTGATTATGGAGTGTAGCCGGTGACTCGATATACCCGGTTGTTATAAATCCACACCAGTTCAGGGATGTATTCGGGCCATCGGGCCATTTGGTCGCTTTCCAGGTTGTGTAACATTTGGATGAACGTCCGATTAAATCGTTCACAGGCCCCATTCCCTTGAGGGTGGTACAGAGTGGTTTGGGATTTATCGATACCATATAGATGGTGTAGTTCTTCCATTACTTTTTCCAGGAAGCACGCACCCTGGACTGAATGGATCCATTGGGAGCAGCCGTATACGTGGATAAAGTTTTTACAAATTGCGTAGGCGGCCGAGTCCGTGGTTTGATCTCGGGTAGGGGTCACCACGGCGAATTTGGTGAAATGGTCCACCATGAGACAGTGTTCATACCCCTGGTGCGCGGGGCCAATGGTCAAATAATTTATCATCAAGAGTTCGAGGGGTGCTGCCATTACTATTGTCTGTACTGGGGCCCATTGCGTGGGTGGTTTAGTTAGCTCACACTGGCGGCACGCATGGCAAGCTTCTTCCACTGCGGTCTGCAAGCGAGGATGGTAGGCCATTTGCTGCAACCATTGAAAAGTCTTTTGAGCCCCAAAATGGGCCTCCCAAGCAAGTTCACTGAGTTGGGCTCCCGGTATTACTACCTGCCAAGCTATCGCTGATGTTGTCCGCGACACTGCTTTTCAGTACAATAGTCCTCCTTTGATGACCAATTTCTCCCATTGATGTAGCATTAGCAAAGTGTCCTGAGTAGAGTTGAGTGACTTTGGTTGGATCGGGTTTTATGAAACAAAATTTGTTTCAGATGAAACTGGTCCGACTAGGGCAAAAAAAAGTCGGAGTTTCGTCCGAAACGATACCCCAATGCAAGTCAATGGGAATAAAAGTCGGCATTGAGCGGATGACATTCATCTGCTCAATGCCGACTTTTATTTCCCATTGACTTGCATTGGGGTCGGGTTTCGGACGAAACTCCAACTTTTTTTGCCCTAGTAGGACCAGTTTCATCTGAAATAAATTTTGTTTCATGAAACCCGATCCTACCAAAGTCGCTCAAGTCTAGTCCTGAGTCAAAGTCTGCCTCTGAGTGTCATTAGGTATTTGACCCGTGGCCACCCATTGATGCAGGGGCCCAATATCTCCATCTTCTTGTTGCTGCTGGAACCGTTTATGACGGGATTGTTCTAACATGCCCCTAGTGGGTCCTATGAGGGACTGTTCTCGGGTCGCAGCTGTGAGTCCGGCGGACATGTCGAATCCTGGAGAGGGCGTCAGCATGCACATTCTCCGCTCCCCATTTATAGATGATTTTGTATTTGAACTTGGACATTCGGGCCACCCATCGTTGCTCCAGGGCCCCCAGTTTGACATTTTTGAGGTGGGCCAGCGGGTTGTTGTCAGTTTGTACAACTACTTCAGAGCCTGCCAGGTACTCTGCGAACCGCTCTGTCATGGCCCACACTACCGCAAGGAGCTTGAGTTTAAAGCAGCTGTAATTGTCGGGATTACATTCGGAGTCGTGGAGTGATCGACTGCCATAAGCGATCACTCTTTGTCGGCCGTCTTGGACTTGCGATAATACAGCTCCTAGCCTATGTAGGCTCCCGTCGGTGTTCAGTATGAACGGCTGTGAGAAATCTGAATAAACTAGCACTGGGGCGTCCGAGAGTGCGGTTTTGAGATCTCGGAAGGTCTCCTCCTGCGGTTCTCACCAGTGAATCTTCCAACCATTTGCTCCGGCAGGGCCCCCTTCAGCAGGTCTTGCAGGGCTCGGGCTCAATGGGTGGAATTCTTTACGAAGCGACGGTTATATCCGGCCAACCCCAGAAAGGCTCGTACGTCTTTTACTGTCTCAGGAGTGAGCCCCCCTTGGATAGCGGCGACCTTTTCCATGGACAGTCTAATGCCTTCAGCGGAGACGATATGTCCAAGGTATTCGATCTGCGTACGGAACAGGTGGCATTTCTGGGCTTTTACCTTCAATCCGTACTTTTGCAGCCAACTGAGCACCTGCCCCAACCGCCGCAGATGGTCCTCAAATGTGGCGGCATAGATAATAATGTCATCCAGGTATATCAACAAGGCCTCGAAGTTGAGATCTCCCAGACACCGCTCCATTAGCCGTTGGAAGGTCCCAGGGGCGTTGGCCAGCCTGAAGGGCATGCGATTAAATTCAAACAGTTCCATGGGTAGGATGAACGCGGTCTTGGCGCAGTCTTCCTCTGACATTGGCACCTGCCAGTACCCGCTGGCCAGATCTAGGGTCGAGAAGTATGTTGCCTTTCCCAGGGTGGATAGGGACTCCTCTATCTGGGGCATCAGGTACGAGTCTTTGATGGTACAGGTGTTTAACTTTCGATAGTCCACACAGAACCGCAAGGTGCATCCTTCTTGCAGACCAACACGATGGGGGCTGCCCAAGGACTCTGGCTTTCTCGGATAACTCCTTTCTGCAGCATTTGGCCCAGTAATGTTTTTACCTCTTGGTACAGTGAGGGGGAATCTGTTGATATTGTTCTCTGATAAGAGCCGTTCCTGCAGTGGGAATGCTGTACGTGATGGCCATGGTACATCCGAAATCGTCCTCATGTTTGGCGAATACCTCCTGGTACTGGCACAAAAGCATTTCTACCTGGAGTATCTGGGCCGGGGTAAGGCCAGAGAGTTCAGCTCGCATTTTCTCCAGGATGGTTCGGCCCTTTTCTTTGGCCGAGGACCCGGTAGTCTGAAGAGATCAGATAGATACCAACCATGAGTCCCCTGCCTGCACTCTTAACTGGAACACCGAAGTCAGAAGCACCTCCTCTAGAGGTCTCACCAGTTTTGCCATTTTGTCCCGCAGTTTCAGGACGATGCCATGGTCTTCTAGGTTGACACAGAGCACCAGGATGGTCCTTTTCCGCAAAGTGGCCAAGATGCAGGCCACCAGGACTCCAGGCGGTAGGCGCTCCGAGAAGCACGGCTTCACCTGCATCTCCACTCCTTCCAGTGGCACAGGGGCCTGGATAGGCTAGGCCATTACCATCTGCCCTGGCGGCAGCACGAGTGGAGGGGCCGCCGACGCGATCACTTTCCCCAGCAACTCACCCTCCTGGCAGTCCTGTAGGAATCATAGAATCGTAGAGTTGGAAGGGACCTCCTGGGCCATCTGGTCCAACTCCCTGCTCAAAGCAGGATTCGCTAAATCATCCCAGTCAGATGTCTGTCCAGCCTCTGTTTGAAGACTTCCATTGAAGGAGAACTCACCACTTCTCGTGGCAGCCTGTTCCACTCATTGATCACTCTAACTGTCAAAAAGTTTTTTCTAATATCTAATCTGTGTCTCCTCCCATTCAGTTTCATCCCATTGCTTCTAGTCTTTCCTTGTGCAAATGAGAATAAAGTTGATCCTTCTACAATGTGACAGCCCTTTAGATATTTGTAGACAGCTATTAAGTCTCCTCTCAGTCTTCTCTTTTGCAAACTAAACATTCCCAAGTCCTGCAACCTTTCCTCATAAGACAGGGTTTGCAGACCGGTCACCATTCTGGTCGCTCTTTTCTGAACTTGCTCCAGTTTGTTGATGTCTTTTTTAAAATGTGGTGCCCAAAACTGGACACAATATTCCAGATGAGGTCTGACCAAAGAGGAGTAGAGGGAAATAATTACTTCACGTGATCTAGACTGTATGCTTCTGTTAATACATCCCAGTATTGCATTTGCCTTTTTTGCTGCTGCATCACACTGTTGACTCATATTCAGTCTGTGATCTATTAGTATACCCAAGTCTTTTTCACATGTGCTGACACTTAGCCCTATTCCTCCCATTCTATATATGCTTTATATTGCGCTCCCAGCAGCAACTGTTGGAAGACCTGTCCTTGGGGCATTCGGGAGCCCCACTGGCTCAGAGTCTCTTGTGTGGGCTCATTGAGGAGTAGGCTGCCGAACTCTCGCAATATATTCATACCCAGGGTAACCGGATGTTTGTCGCTTTCGCCTCCTTGGGTCAGGATCACTCCTCGGTGGCCGAGTTGTTTGTCGCATAACGAAATCTGCATCCAGGCCACTCTGATGACAGGGACTGATAGCTGGTTGGCGGCTAACAACTTTATCATGGACCACAACTGAGATCTCACTGCTTTGGGAAAGTACTGCCGAAAATAAGTCTCTGGCAATGTCGTCATTTGCGACTCTGTATCTACTAGGCTTTGTATGGCACGGCCTTCAAACTCTGCCTATACCACTGGACACATCGCAATCAGATTTTTGGGACTTTCACCACCCCACGTCGTGGATTCTTGCTCCGTGCGGCATCCCCCCAGCTCAGAGCCCTCTAGTTTTAATGGCCGCCGGGGTGGGTATCTCCCATGCCGTGGGCACTCTCGGGCGAGGTGGCCAGGTTCTCCACACTCATAAAATTCCCGAGGCAGCAGGGGCCGACCGCTCCTGTGATTGCAAGGGCCCCAGGCCTGCACCAGGCCTTTCACTCGTGACCTCGGCCCTTCTCATCACCATGGCCAGTTCACCCCTGATATTCTTCAGCTCCCGTTTCATTTCTTCCACCAATTGGGGCACTCCAATGGCATTCACGGAGACCTCTGTGCTCCGGACCTTCCCCATCGGGACTGTCAGCCCCTGTTCTTTCTCCCACATGCTCGCCTGACTCCCCACCTCAGAGAAAGCCATATGCGGATTTACCTGGATTTGCTCCAGTAATGCCTGCTTAGTCAGAGGGTCTCGGTGTCCGGTAACTAAAAGGTCGCGTAGGGTGATGTCGATGGGTCCCACACCTAAGCCGTCCTTCCATTCGATGGTCGTGTATAATTCCTGAAAGACGTTCATGTACTGGGTGCCCGTCTCCCCTTCCCCTTGCATGCGACTGAACAACCAGGTTCTCAGCTCCCCCACACTTGTCGGGTCCTCATGAGTCGCCTCCAATATCTGTAAGACCCTAACAAAGGTGTTGCACTGTCCTGGAGGGTCTCAACATTACAGGATCCCGCGCCTCCCCGTCCAATGCCATAAGGGCTACCTCTGCTTCTAAGTCAGGGGTCATCAGATGCATTCTAAATAGCCGTCGCATCCGTTTCGTCCAACTCCATAGTATGGCATTGGTGCCGGAGAACCTAGGCAGGTTGTTAAGCATAGCCCCCAAGGATATACTGGACAGAGGGCCACGGTTGCCCCCCAAGTCCACTGCCCCTCCTTGGTCTGCAGCATCTCCGCTCGCGCTCGGAAACTATATCCTGCAGACTATGCCAAGTGTAGGTACGTGTGCCGACTGGGGGGTGGTCCCTTTTTTGCCGTGAACAGAGTGGAGACAGAAACCGATGTGCATTCAACAGGTCCTCTTTATTGGCATCCTGCCGACTAAACCAAATGTAGTAATCGCAGGTACACGGGAGGCAGTGACGAGACGGGAGACCGGATGAACTTAGGATGTAACTTTTATATATACGTATACCTATAGGGGCTATCTTGAGCAATCCACAAGCTAACAACAGTTATACTCGCAGGGATCAAAACAAGAATACACTGGTAACACGAACACGACTACCCGGTCAAGACCGGTCGCTATAGGGCAGCGATATGGCCGACTACAGGTCCTGGGTATTAACTACAACGTGTCACTTACCCTCTCTGACGTCCGGAAGATTGGTGGTCGGTGCTGCTTCGGCGTTTCAGCCTCTGGGCCCAGCCAACGAGGATCTGGGGGAGACTTCGGGCCTTCCTACTCCCAGGCGAAGCGGCGGCACAGCAGGCCCCTGAAGGGTTCCTCTGCGTTGCGCCTCCCGGCGGAGGTGGGATGGTATTGCCCGGGGACCGGGGGTGTAGGTCACAGCCACAAGGTGGGGATGGGCAGCAGCGGCCGCGATGAACGAGCTGCAGGGGCCGTGTGTTATGCGAGGCTTAGGTCGAAGGAGGCTGACAAAACCCGGGCCCCTGCGGAGTCCCGCAAACTAGGGAAAACCCTGTCTGACCCTCAACCCAGGGTTTTTGCTAAAGGTGCAAATGCCTGAGCCTCCAGCCTCTCCTTATCTCCTGCTCAGCCCTAAGCTGAACCCTCCACCCAGTGAGTTGTCAAACCACCAAAACCCACACAGTAATGACAGACAGGGAGAACTCAAACCACACCGCGCCGCAACCACACAGGACAATACTATAATGTGAACAGGGCAAAACAAAGCACAAATATAGGAAGACGAAAAGGTAACAACGGATCATACGACACCAGCTATGAATTTCTCTCTCCAACACCTCCACTCCAGACCGGAACCACTTGGCACAAAACACAAGCTATAATCGGCGACGCCCACAGGCCAGCACGACTATTTAAAGACCGTGGGCGTGACCAAACATCCCACCTGATTTCCAGCTAGATTAACCCCAGATAACCTGAGTAAAATCAAGCCGGCGCCACTGAGGCTATAGTGGACGGAGATGGAACTACCGCTGCCTGCCGGACGCTGTGGTGTGAACAGCGTCCGACATGACACCGTGGGTGGCAGCGGGCAGGCTGCAGCGGCGGGCCGGAGTCGGGCTGTGGCAGCCACGGGTGGCAGCGGACAGGCCGCAGCCACGGACTGGAGTGGAGCAGCGGTGGCTGCGGGTGGCAGCGGACAGGCCACAGCCATGGACTGGAGTGGAGTGGCGGCGGCCACTGGTGGCAGAAGGCAGGTCGCAGTTGCGGGCTGGAGTCGGGCAGGGGCGGCCACTGGCGTCAGCAGGCAGGTTGCAGACGTGGGCTGGAATTGGGCGATGGTGGCCGTGGGCAGCAGCAGGCAGGCCGCAGCCGCAGGCTTGAGTCGGGCGGTGGCAGCCGCGAGGAGCGCGGTCAGGTGGTCGGTGTCTCTCTGCTGGACAGCTCGGTGCTGTCCCTCTCCTGTCCCTCCATTCGCTGCTCTCTTCTTCTTGCTCTGGCTCTCTGATGCCATTTAGCCTTCCTGCTCCTTCTCTCCTGCTCGGTCAAGTGCCCCCTGCTGGTGTCCTCAGCCCCTTTTATGCTTGCTCCACCCCAATCCCTTCTAGAACTCTCTCTGGTCCGTCCCCTAATTATGTCCCTCGGAAACAGTCCCACTATGAACCTTGGTGACAGTCCCCTTGGTTCCAGCCAGGCTACACAGCGGGGACTCCTCCTCCTACATCCGTACTCCTCATACACACGGCTCTGATGCATCCACCCTGTAAACCACTCCTGACTCCACACATAAACTTCCCCTCATCCAGCACCATGACAACCAGCTCAGCAGAGTCCTGCATACTTTGAGGCCCCTGATCATGTGACCCCTGACTCCTCCCCTCCTGTGACCTCATCACAGGTCCTGTGCACACAGAATAGAACAGCCTAGCAATGTCATTGCAGGCTGTGAGTGGCTGCAGTGTGTCTCTGGGAGGGCGAGGATGAGGTACATGGGACATGGGAGGTGTGCGGCTTATCTCCCTGCAGTGCGGGAAAAATAGAGTCCGGGGTGGGAAAGCGGGTGGGCGGGGCAAAAACATGACTGTCCTGCCGAATCCAGGATGGTTGGGAGCTATGCTTTAAGCACTGGAGGCTGCATGCAGACAGGAAAGCAACCATGGAGCCTGTAATGCACAGTGAACCAAACAAAACCAGGATTCTTAACAATAAGACTTATTTATATATAGGCCTAGGCAGATGATGATATGGGAGCACACTGGGCCACTTGTAAAATCTGGTGTGGAGCACAGCAGAGCGAACAGGCCATGGGGGAAGGTGATGAAGACCTGAGGCCATGGGGGAAGGTGATGAAGACCTGCAGAGCCAAGGCAAATGCATATTACCTTGAAGGATAGTATTCTGTATATAAACAGCTATTTATATCTCTACCAAATAAAGATGTAGGATATTTATCCAATGAGTTACAGGAGAAGAATTTGAAGGAAATCAATCAGCTGATATTGGAAGCAGCATGTACAGCCAGCAGATGTAGGTATGGATGCAGTCACAGTGAGCAGTCCTCATGTAGCAGATCACTTACTTATAATCTGAGATTAGTACATGAGGAACACTGAGAGTATACAGGGAGGAGCAAGGTCTAAGAATGCATTGCTAGCTGTCATTTGAAATATACCTGGCATCGAAGGTCAGAGTCCTGGAAGCTGTGACAGGTAAAGGGTGTTTTTATTTTACCTTTCTTTTAACATTACTTTTCAGCCAATTTATGACCCATGTTCAATCTATGCTTCTAGCAGATGGATTGGGAGAAAATACAGAATTTCCAGTATTTATTGCATGCAACTAAGGACTATTCAACAACTCCCATAGGAATACATGGAATGTGTTGCATGTGCAGCCACTCCATTAATTCTCTACTTAGATCACCAGTACCCACCGTGCAAACAGGGACATGAGTTTGAGAATCCATGTTCCATATCCCACATATTGGAACTACTTTTTTATTTTTGTAAAAGTTTACTTAACTAAAAAGAGCAACCATGCTTATGTAAAACATATACCATATTAGGGTAAAATGACCACAGTAAAGGAACACAAATACTGTTCTAAAGAGCAAAAAAGTGCCCTCGACAAAAATATTGCAAATCAAAAAAATGAAAGGATCTCACCCATAACCTTGGAAGTCAGTGTAGCCAAAGAATGAAGGTGCTGGAGGAACAGGAATCAATTGGTAACCTTAATAACTAATAGTACCTGTTGTGCCCCAAGTAAAGACTCCTGTGTCAAGTGCGGGCCTAATATATATGTTTCCCATAATCCCTACACATTTCAGCCTTAGTGCCAACGCCTAATCATGGGAACTGAAGGACTGGGGGGAAATATTATATGGTCCTATAAAAGGGTTGGGCGGTGGCACTATACCCTGTAATCGGATTAGGTTACGGGTGGGATACTTCCATTTTTTTATATGCACTCTTTTCATCGTGATCACTTTTTGCATTTTAGCACAATATCTGTGTACATTTACTATGGTATTTTTATTGTTATATTGTATTTGTATTTACAAGAGCATGGTTGCTGTAGCTTATTACTGCGCTCAGATGCTTGTACCATTGGGTGCAGTCATACGGCCATATTAGTCGCATGGGTATCACATCGCAATCTTCAGACTAGCTGTCGGCTCTCCTGACCTGAGTATGACAGCTGCATAAAAATACATGTTGTCAAGTTCAGGTTTGAAGAGCCGATGGCCGGTCTGAGGATTGCGATGCAATTCTTGAGCAATTAATACAGCAGTATGACTGCACCCAATGAGTAGAGGACTATAGATGAGCAGATGGATTCATGGAGGATCAAGTGTGAGCGGAAATTAGCAAAAAAAAAATTTAAAAAAATTTCCTGAGCCATTTGCTGTACTGTCTATGGACGGTTTCACTTGTCAGATATTTCCAGCACCAAAAAAGCCAATACCTTGTGTCCGTGATACCTGCTGCATACATGTGGCAACCGTGTGCCACATCAATACCACACATACTGCTGCCAGGGAAGCCACAGTACAGTAAGTACTGTTCCCAAGCACCGGGTGCAGAAGACAGCTCGCATGTTTCTCCTGCTCTGTCGTCGATCAGGGGAGAATTTTGAGAGTTATATTCATGTGATAACAATGAGAGCACGTGGCAGCTCCTGGGATTATTACTCCTATCAGTCTATACCTGCTGCCACTAATAACAGTGAGAGCAGTCCGCGACTGATGGGAGTTTTCATCAGCCACTGCCTGAGTTATAAATAAATAAACAAAAAATCTAGTGTGGGTTTCCCTGTATGTGTAGAGTCAAATGGCGATATAACTCGTGCGAGAATTGCATTTCACTGTATGGACTGGCCCGACATCTCTCCTGACCTGAGCAAGACACATGATGGATTACTGCGCAGCTGTCAAGCTCAGGTCAGGAGAGCCAACAGCCAGTACGAATTTTACTATGCGATTCTTGTACAAGAAATACAGCCGCCTGACTCTGCCCTATTTTTGATTACCAGCCTGACAAAACTGACAGCTGCGGGCTGAATCCCTCAACTGTCAGCGATAGCAAGGCTGGTTATCAAGAATAAAGGAGTCCCCGATCTGCTTTTTTAAATTTTTTAACTAAATAATTTAAAAAAAACTACCAGCCTTGCAACTCTAAGGCTGGTTTCACATTAGCGCTTTTTAAGCGCACGCACAGCCGGGGGTAGCTCCGCCCCCAAGCCGGCTCTCTGCCCGGCGTGCCCGCCCCTTGCTTGTAGCGCCTCCTCCTAGCGCACAGCGGCGTCTGCGATCGGCGCACCCTATCTTTAGCATAGGGTGCGCAGATCATGCGCAGGCCGTGCGCTAGTTGCGCTTTGACCTGCGCTGCGCACTTTTGACGGTGCGCCGTGCGCGCCAAAATCAACCTTTTTGGATTTTGGCGCGCACGGCGCACCGTCAAAAGTGCGCAGCGCAGGTCAAAGCGCAACTAGTGCACGGCCTGCGCACGATCTGCGCACCCTATGCTAAAGATAGGGTGCGCCGATCGCAGGCGCCGCTGTGCGCTAGGAGGCGGCGCTACAAGCAAGGGGCGGGCACGCCGGGCAGAGAGCCGGCTCGGGGGCGAGCTACCCCCGGCCGTGCGTGCGCTTAAAAAGCGCTAATGTGAAACCAGCCTAAGGCTGGTAAGGGGCCATGGATGTGGACCTCTCCCAGCCTAAAAAGAGCAGTTCACAGCCGCCCAGAAAAGGCATGTCTGTTTCCTGAAGAGATGGGTTTTCAGGTTCCGACTGAAGGATCCGAGTGTGGTTGATAGCCAGACGTGTTGGGGCAGGGAATGAAAGAGGATGGGGGCTATTCGGGAGAAGTCTTGGAGGCGGTTGGGTGAGGAGCGAATAAGTGAGGAGGAGAGAAGGAGGTCTTGGAGGATGGGAGATTGGTTCAGAGATGTATGGAGGAGACAGGTTGTAGATGGCTTATAATCAGATGGATTTATTATGGTTATTCAATGTGTCCATTAAAAATTACTGCCTGTCTGTGATTTTTCAATAAGCTCAAAAGAAAAAAAATCAAGTTGCCAATCCTGATCAGCAGGCTTTAAAGTCTTTTTATGTTGCTGCCCAGGCTTCCTCATAAAACCTGCAGCTGTGACCTGTTGCAGATCATTACACCTTGCACAGCAGTGGGACATCACAGAGTCTTTTTCCATTGCCACAATCACTGGGTAAGTTTTTCCCACCTGTAAAGTGCAAGCTCTAATGGTCAGGGGGGTCCTTTCATTCTCTCTCCTCTATGTACTTTCTGCACTTTTCCTTAAGTGGAAAGTCCCTTTAACCATTCAATGACCAGGGAATTTCTCCTTGTTTGTGCTGTTTTTTTTCCCTCACCCTTCTGCTAAAAGCCATAATTTTTTTTTATTATTTGTGTCGACATGGATATGTGAGAACTTGCTTTTTGTGAGACGATATAGATTTGAAAGACACCACTATTTCTTACCATACCATGTATTGAAAAACAGAAAAGTATTTCCAAGTGCGACTAAAAGGTGAAAAACAAATAATTCTGGCGTTGATTTTTTTTTTTTTATGGTGTCCATTATGATAAGGACCTGGAACATGTTTTTCAGTGCGATTACTCTGATAGTAAGAAAAAATTCAAAGCATATTTGCTATTTAAGTGATGGGAAAAAAAATCATAATTTAGCAAAAATTTGTTTTTGCATGTATTACTTTTTTAAAAGACATATTTTTTATTTTTCTGTTGATAGAGCTGAGTGAGGATTTTTTTTTGTGTGTGTGGGGCACAAATGTTCTTATTGATACTAATTAGGTGTACATTACATACAACTATATAATTGCATTTTATTTTTTAAAATAGGTAAGGTGACCAAAAAAATTTTAGTATGACTTTTTTAATCCTTACAGTTTAGCATATGGGATAATTAATTTTATATTTTGATAGATCAGGATGTGACAATTCTTTTCCTTTTATTTTTATTGGGTGAAAAAGTTGAGTGATTTATTTATTTTTAAAAAAATTTTTTTAATTTATTTTAGTCTCCTTAGGCTACCTTCCCATGATTAGCTTTTGGTGCATTTTTGACAGTGCGTATTTTTTTTGCGGCATCAAAAAACCATATTCTTAAAGTTCAATGGGATTTATAGAAATCTCATACTTCCTGTGCTTTTATTTTACTCATGGTAAAGTGACCTGCGGGCATTTCAAATCTGCAACACGTCAATTCCTCTTGCGGATACACTGAATTTTCTCTGCGGATTTTCCCTATAGACTTGCATTAGGTGCAGAAAATCCTCAAAAATTGACGTATTTTTAGTGCATTTTTCAGGCAGAAACGCATCAAAATCGCACGTAATCTGCACTTAAGTTTTTTCAAACTCAAATACCAGGAATCACAAAAAAAGCTGCTTTATTTAAATCATTACGCACCAAAAAGAGACAAAAACTGCCGAGTTTAAAACATGATAAAATTACATATAAAAAAAACTTGCAACAAAAAATAACCTAATGTAAAAAATAGGTAAAGAAATTCTGCACTGTCAAAAACTCCCCAAAAGCTCATAGTGAGAATGTAGTCTTAGGAACATAGCTTAACAGGAGCACCAAGATGACAGCCATGGCAACTAAATGGTTAACAGCTGTGGGCTCAGCTCCTAATGTACTATGGTCAGCTGCTGAGTCCTCTACACACTTGTGAACCTCGGAGTCCAAGAGGTATAAGATTTTTTTTTTTTTTTCTTTCTATCTTTTCTAAATTTAGGAAATTTGCATGTTATTGATTGCATTTTAAAAATTAAAAATATTCTGTGTGGGGGGGAATTATGTCAGTTCTGCTCTATTTGGGGGGTTGATTTTTTCTAACTTTCATTTTTGCATGGTACTTAAAGTTTAAATTACATGTTTTGTTTGTTCTATAGGTCATTAAATTAAAACTACATTCAGTATACATATAGTTTATTTCTATATTTTATTACTTTTGCAAAATAAAACACTGAGAAAAGTTGAAATTTTTATTGGTATTATTTTTGGGTACATACTACTTTTTGATTACTTGTTATTCCTCTTATGAAATAGGATAAACCAAAATTACATCTTTTATTTCTTGTTTTTTTAAATCTTTACATTGTAATCGTCTAAAGTGCATGATTACTTTATAGCATGGTCCATTATATACACGGTAATACCAGTTCTTAAAATTTTATTCACTAAGACTAAATTTGTTTCAAATCAAATGTTATCATCAAATTTGGGCAGTTTTGCATATTTATTATATTTGAATAATATGTTGAACAACCCTGGGCATAATCAGCATAGTTCATTTTATTTAAGAAATTTAATTAACATTCATACAGCTTCCCCCTTTTTCACTATTTTAATCAGAGAGAAAAATAACGGCATACTAATACCATGCTAGTTGCATCCTTGTGATGTCTATTTTTCACTGATGTTTTAATAGGACAAGCTTTGGAAACTTCCATCGTTTTTGTTTTGTTTTTTTTTGTTTTTTTTCTTTCGTATGAGAAAAACAGATGGCTTGATGATAAAAATTGACACCATGATCAAAAATTGATGAACTCTAATCCAGCCTGCAGTTGAAAATGGTCCATTTTTTTTTATGGGTGCAAAAATTAACTGACCTGTAAACTTGCCCTAAAACGCAGTAATTCTCAATGCCATCCTCAATGGTAGCTGCGAGCAGGGATTTCTATGCTCAGGATATGGAGCATTGTATAATAAAAACTGATCTATTGCCATAAACATATATTAGAAAGTGATTAATCAAATTTTGAATTGTAAAATAAAATGTAGTGGTGGACATTCATATTAACAAAATAAGACTGAGGCGCCACAATGATTAGCTGGCTGCAGAAAACAAAGTGAAATTGTGTGTTGAGCGCAGGTGTATCGAGGAAGTGTTAAGGGTCAAAGATGACTCACTTCATTCAAAGCCAAAGTAAAAAAAGCATAAAATCTTATCTTATTAACAGGTCCACTTATTTGATCACCTTTGTTTGCTCTGTGTTCCATTAGCAATTGTGTAAGCTTGAACTAGTTTGATGTTGAATGTCAATTTTAAAGACTGCATATACTGTAGGTGATATACTGGGAGTTGTTCACACTGCGTTTCTGCAGTGAGCCTGGTGATTCTACCAAAATCCCCCTAGAAATGGGATTCAGGTGAATCCCTGATGGGACTATAGACTGCAATGATGTGAACCAAGTTCAAATCAACTCCGTTTGTGCTTTTTTCTGAAAGTGTCCAAGTTTTCAAATGAAGAGCTGTGCGAAGGTGAAAAGAGTAAATATAGTGCAATTGTTTTTCTTGAATGTAGAAGAGCACAAGCTCCTTTGTACTTCGTTGGTAGCTCCGTCAGCAATTAATCTGAACTCCATTTCTTTGAGGATTCAGGTGGGGCCACCCAGCGTCCGACTGGAGCACCTTGGGCCCACCAGAGAAAATCATTCTTGGGGCCCACTATGTAGCTACAAAGAAATACAAGACCATCAATTGTGTGGTAAAACGCGCTAATATCAGGGTATAATATAAGGTAGTACACATCTTAATTATGTAGCAGGAGTTGGGGTAGCCTCCCTCATAGAATATAAAGCAGCCCCCTCATTTAGTATAATTCAGCCTCTTCATAGACTATAATGTAGCCCCCTCATAGGGTATAATGCTCCCCCCCTCATAGGGTATAACGCTGCCCCCTCATAGGGTATAACACTAGATAGATAGATATGGGATAAATAGATCTATAGATAGGGTATAAATAGATAGATCTGTTGTGAACTCATTTTCTGGTCTGCCTCAGGTTTCTGGTGAGGGAACTGTTTGTGCTGAAAGAGGAGTCGTGAGTTCTCTTTTCGGGCTCTCTCTGGTGGTGGCAGGAGGTAAGGAAGCTGATCTAATTAACAAAGACCTGCCACCTGATAATGAGGACGACATTTGGACATCTGGAGTCTCAAACTGGATTTAAGACAGCCTACTCCCTATTCCCATGCTGGTGATTTTTTTTTTCCTGCCTCCTAAGGTCTTGGTTTCCAGCTCAGTTCCTGTCTTCTCAAGCTAAGTTTTCTCTGCTAATGTTCACATTTGATTTGGTTTTGTCTATTCAGTTTTTGTGTGGACAGCTAGCCAGCCCGGCTGGGGCTGTGCTGAATTTCCACTCTTATGTTACTGTATGTGCCAATTTGCTTTTTGTCCCATATTAGATTGGCCTCTTTTTACTCTGTTCTCAGAATATGCCAGAGTGCTGATATAGTGGCTGAAGTCTAGTGACTTCAGGGTTTTTTTTTTGCTATCAGAAGTGTTGGACATTTTTTGCAGGGTTTTTTGGCGTGATTGCAGACAGTATCTTTCCTTTCCTGTCCTTTCTAGTTAGTGTGGGCCCCATCGTTTGCTCAGCCAATTTTCCTACCAGTGTTTGTGCTTTCATCTTGTTTCACCATCAATACATGTGTGGGGGCTATCTATTCCTTTGGGGTCTGCTCTGGGGCAGTTTAGATTTCCCCTTTTCTTGCTTTAGGCTTATTTAGTCCTCCGGCTGTGACGAGGCATCTAGAATCATCGTAGGTACGCTCCACGACTGCTGTTAGTTGTGTGGATAGGATCAGGGGTCTGCAATCCACATAGTTACCAACCTCTCTGGTTTTTTGTGACTTAGCTTGGTTTTGTTTTCCTCCTCGGTGACCCAATCATAACATAGATCTATGGATAGATGGATAGATAGATATAAAGATAATAGATATATAGATAGCTATATAGAGGTAGATAGTTATAGATAGAGATAGCTATCTATTATCTTTCTATCTCTATATCTCTTGATCTATCGCTATATCTATCTCTATATGTAAGATAGAGATGGATAGATATAGAGCTAGAAAGATAGGGGATAAATAGATCTATGGATAGATGATAAATAGATAGATATAAAGATAATAGATATAGATGGGTATAGATAGTCTCTATTCTCTCCATCTGCCAGACACACAGCGGGTGCACGATGGTGACATCATCGCACACTGGCTGTGGGTCAGGAGCAGAGTGGACTGATGGGAGAGAGACGCTCTCTCTTCCACTGCAATTGAGGGTGGTGCCGGCTGCCTAGGATAGGGGGGCGGGGCCCCGGGGAGTGGAGACCGAGAGTGAATATTCATTTCTCTTTAGTAGCGGGGACAGGGGCTCCTGCCTCCTGACACCCGCTGCTGCTCCGAAGGGCACGGGCCCCCATAGCAGCTGTGTGGCACTGGCTGGGGGCCCTTGGAGCAGTGGGGGCCCTAGGCAACTTCTGTCCCTGTATGTCAGCAGGTGCCAGGGTCCACCGGAGAATCCTCCGGTTCTCCGGTGGGCCAGTCCGACGCTGGGGCCACCCAAAGGCACTGTCGAAACACGGTATGAAGAGCTTACAAATATTAACCTAAAAGAAATCCTAGTAGAAGAATGTGAAACCTAGAACAAAAGTGGGTATCATCGAATGGCTAAATGTAAAATGTGTACATATACAAGGTAGTACGAGATAAGAAACTCAGAAACACTAGGATTAGAAGAACAGTATCAAAATGTATTGACATAAAATATATACAGTATATATTGATAATACACATAGTAATTGGTGAGAGGAACGGCTGTGTATAAGGAAAAAGAATGTACTGTATAAGGGGATAAAATGGAACATAAAGACCTCCTATGGAGACTTGTCTCTCTCCCTATGCTACATTCCTTAGGTAAATAGGTCTGTAGTCTGTTAATAATATCAGATGCAACTGGTATAGTGTATAACTAACCAGTGTGCACAGAGGCTCAAAGTTTACGGAATAGTAACCTGGGTCAGCAACCACAATCCGAGCATACGGAAGAATCACCGACACCAAATCCAGGAGCTGCCAACATTAAATAGCCACCCCAGAACAAAAGAGAAGTGGAATAACTAACCCTGACCTGACCAGGATGGAGAAATGAGGATGAATGAACTCAAGGAGATCAACATCCAACACTGCGGAGACACCATCACATGTTTCTCAACGCAGTGATTCTAGAGCAATGCCCCCTTCCCTTATGGGAAATATGTAAAAACATGCAAAACACAAGCCGTGGAGACACCATCACATGTTTCTCAATGCTAGCAATGACTAGCCAGGTCTTTCTCCGGGAAGGAACAACCACGGGAAGGGCAGTCTCCAATGAAGGAAACCACCTATGCCAAAACATGGTATCCATCCACAGACAGCTGTTTCGAGGTATTGCCCCTCTTCAGTGTGGAGTAGGAAACTGGCCAGAAGGAGCAAGGTTTTTACATATTTCCCATAAGGGATGGGGGCATTGCTCTAGAATCACTGCGTTGAGAAACATGTGATCGTGTCTCCGCAGTGTTGGATGTTGATCTCCATGAGTTCATTCATCCTCAGTTTCCTACTCCACACTGATGAGGGGCAATACCCCGAAACAGCTGTCTGTGGATGGATACTATGTTTTAGCATAGGTGATTTCCTTCATTGGAGACTGCCCTTCCCGTGGTTGTTCCTTCCCAGGGAAAGACCTGGCTAGTCATTGCTTGCGTTGAGAAACATGTGATGGTGTCTCCGCGGCTTGTGTTTTTGCATGTTCTGACCAGGATGGAGGCGAAACCATCCTGTCCAGAGTCAAGACAAACTCTATGTCAAGATGAATTGTTGCAGTTCTGAGGTCAAGCAAGGTTTAATTTGCTTCTAGATGGCAATTTCCAATAGAGTGCCAATTAGTGTTGAGCGATACCACCCGATACTGAAAAATATCGGATCGGAATGGATCGGCCGATCTAAAAAAAAAAGTATCGGGTATCGCCGATTCCGATCCCGGAAGTCCCATTCAAGTCAATTGGACAGAAATATCGGAATTAAAAAAAAAAAAAAAACCTTTCTTGCCTGTTCGGGAGGGGGGAAGCGTGTGGGCGGTGCAAGGGCAGAAACTGTGCGTGTCTGTCTGTACGGGCCTCTCGGTGGTCTATACGGGCCTCTACCATCATCCAGCTAATGTGTTCAATGTAAAAAAAAAAAAAAACATGCTACATATATACTACATTCGTACAACATATATACTACATTCGTACAACATATATACTACATTCGTACAACATATATACTACATTCGTACAACATATATACTACATTCGTACAACATATATACTACATTCGTACAACATATATACTACATTCGTACAACATATATACTACATTCGTACAACATACATATACTACATTCATACAACATTCATATATACTACATTCATGCTACATTCATACAACATACAGCATACATACATACTACATACATGCTACATATATATTACATTCATACAACATACATACTACATTCATACATACTACATACATGCTACATATATACTACATTCATACAACAAACATACATAGTACATACAACATACATCATACATACATACTACATTCATAAAACATACATACATAGTACATACATGCTACATACATACTACATTCATACAACATACATACTGCATACATAGTACATTCATACTACATACATACTACATACATAGTACATATATACTACATTCATACAACATACATAGATAATACATACAACATACATACTGCATACAATACATACATATAGACATACAGTATATACAACATAGAGTACATACTCACCATCACTTGTCACTTTGATCCCCGAAGCCAGTGTCATCTAAGGAAAAATATGAAAATAACAAACAAGCCATATACTCCGTGATCCGCAGAAATCCACGCGTGAGTGTCCCACGCCGATCTCTCGTGGAGAGCATCAGCTGATGCGACCGCTCTCTACGGGGCTCAAGGAATCCAATGACGGGAGGTAGGTGTCCTTCCGCACTGTATTCCTCCGCCACTGTAAAAAAAAATAGTCCCTGGTCTCACTATATGGCAAATGCTGCGTGGGAACTTTTTCACACAGCAATGCCAAAAGTGAGACCAGGGACTATTTTTTTTTTTTACAGTGGCGGAAGGATGCCTACCTCCCGACAATGGATTCCTTGAGCCCCGTAGAGAGCGGTCGCATCAGCTGATGCTGCTGCTCTCCACGGGATATCGGCGTGGGACCCTCGTGGATTTTTGCGGATCAGGGTAAGTATATGGCTTGTTTTTTATTTTCATATTTTTCCTTAGATGACACTGGCTTCGGGGAACAATGTGACAAGTATTGGTGAGTATGTACTCTGTTATATGTACTGTATGTCTATGAATGTATTGAATGTAGTATGTATGTAGTATATATGTTGTATGTATGAATGTAGTATATATGTAGCATGTATGTAGTATGTATGAACATAGCATGTATGTAGTATGTATGAATGTAGTATGTATGTTGTATATATGTAGTATGTATCTTGCGTGAATGTAGTATATATGTAGCAAGTATGTATGTTGTAGGAATGTAATATATATGTAGCATGTATGTATGCTGTATGAATGTAGTATATATGTAGCATGTATGTATGCTGTATGAATGTAGTATGTATGTAGTTTGTTGTATGAATATAGCATGTATGTATGCTGTATGAATGTAGTATATATGTTGTATGAATGTAGTATATATGTAGCATGTATGAATGTAGTATATATGTAGCATGTATGAATGTATGTTTTGTTTTTTTGTTTTTTTTTTACATTCAACACATTAGCCGGATGATGGGACTACTACTGTCCCATCATTGGCTAATGTGTCAATCACTGTCCGTGTAGCAGGCATCGCCCGATGGGACTTGTAGTCCCATCGGACGATGCCTGCACACACACAAGACCCCCGGCAGGCCCGCACAGACCGCCGGCACAGGCCCCCGAGAGGCCCGTACAGACCCCCCGCAGTCAGCACAGATCGCGCATCATGATGCGCACAGACCGCGCATCATGATGACGTCATTTCAGCAGCCAATCACAGCCATGCCAATAGTTAACATGCCTAACAGGATGTGCCCACACTTCTGAGGATTCCCATTGGCTGGATCAAAGCGAGTGGGCTCATAACATTATGGGAACTTCCGATTCCGGTATCAGATATGAAAAAAGTGTTGGAAGTCAGTATCGGAATTCCGATGCAGCTAATATCGGCCGATACCTGATACTTGCGGTAACGAAATGCTCAACACTAGTGCCAATTCATTATATGCCAGATGCATTTAAGCACGCTAAGATTTTTTTCATATAGACTTGCAAGTATTCATGAAAAGTTAATATTTGTGATACTGTGTAAAGATTTGATTCACAGCGCTACAGTATTTGCTCAAAGAGGAGAACCTTTTAAGAATGGTTTTTCATACATATTTCCTGAACTGAAATCTTGAATGTTTTAGAAAGTGCATACATCTCAATAAATTTTGTGCATTTCAGTTTGTCTTTAGCAGAAGTAATGTAAACTTATCTGTTATTAGCCACACTAATCCCCAGCCACTTTTGAGAAATGGTAAACAGTGGGAAAAGTCACAAAATATCGAGCAATGATGTCATAATTAGTTGCATTTTGATCCAATAAAAGAAGCTCTAATGTTATAATTTTTTCATTGGGTAGTATCATGGGTGCTGTGCTGCAGTGTGTTGATCTTTATATGGCTGTGTTCATCAGGACTTAGGCTATGTGCACACTGAGTTCTTTGGCTCTGCGGATTTTGTAGTAAAAACCTCAGATAAATCCACAGGACTAAATTCCTACGGTTTTGCCTGCGGTTTTACACCTCATAATTAGTGTTGAGCATTCCGATACCGCAAGTATCGGCCGATATTAGCTGTATCGGAATTCCGATACTTAGTTCCGATACTTTTTTCATATCGAATACCGGAATCGGAAGTTCCCATAATGCTAGGAGCCCGCTCGATTTGATTCAGCCAATGGGGATCCTCAGAAGTGTGGGCACATCCTGTACGCATGTAGGCATGTTAACTACTGGCATGGCTGTGATTGGCTGCTGAAATGATGTCATGATGCACTATAAAAACCGCTGCAGCCGCCATTTCTGGTCACTCTGCTGTGAATTCAGTTAGGGACAGGCTGCTGTTGAAGACTGTGAGGGACAGTTAGAAATAGTAATTCTAAAAACAATATTGTGCTTTATCCAGGCTACATAAAACACCACTGTAGCTTTCTTTTGCCTAGCAGCAGTGTTCACAGCTGTCTGCAAGGGCTGTGTGAGTGCAGACCCACGCTGTGTAGTGTGTCCTGCAGGCACGTCTGCTTGTAGGCCGCCCAGCGTGTGTCTCTGCCTCATACACATTTTTCTTTTATTGCTGCTTTTTTTTTTCTCCTCTATAGTGTGCTTCCATACGTATCCATATACGTTGGTTGCAAACACTAAAGGAGTGGACAGCGGAGCCTTTCAGCAGCCTTTCAGTGCTATAGCCCATTTCTCTGCACTGTTTTTGGCTGTCTGATAGGTCTCTCTGTGTGTGAGTGCAGCTCACGTTGCAGTGTGTTCTACAGCCACCGCTAGCTGTAGTCCGCTCAGCGTGCGTCACTGCCTCATACATGGTCCTTTTTTTGCAGCTAATTTAGCCAGATTTTTGCTCCTATATTAGTGTGCTTCCAACCGCATCCATTGTCATTGGTTGGTTGCAAACACTATATAGGATTAGATAGAGGAGCCTTTTTGCTGGCTTGTGCCCTTCAGGGCCAGCCAGACTAGTATCACCCTATTTTTTGGAGCCTCATCAATTGCATTGTAGGTTAGCTTCCTGCATTGTAATAGCTCCAAAAAGTTTGTGATACTATAGCTTTCAAACTTTGGTCATATCCTTTTCTCCCCCCCCCCCCCCAAAAAAAAAAAGGAAATAAAGTTCACCAAACACTCCACTTTACAGTTGTCTAGGCCACATTAGATCATATTAAAGTGTAGTACACACACTCTTAGCCAAATTAGTGTTTCTTATACTGGTTAGCAGGTGTTCAGGAATAAGAACACTAAGCCACCCCTTTTTTACTTTTCTGCCTATCTTTATCAGTCTACCAAGATGAAGAAGGCAGGGAGTAAGGCACGTGGCCGTGGAGTTTCACCAGGGAGAGGACGGGGGGATTCAGCAGGGAGAGGACGTGGGGATTCGGTGTCTGCTGCGGCCACCAGTGACCCAGCATCCCCCACTTTTACCAGGCAACAGTCCTTCATGCGCAGCTTTGTAGGACCTCGCCGTACTCCACTGCTGCGTGACGAATAGAGTTGAGCGATACCGTCCGATACTTCAAAGTATCGGATCGGAATGGATCGGCCGATCTTAAAAAAAAAAGTATCGGTATCGCCGATTCCGATACTGGAAGTCCCATACAAGTCTATGGGACTTCCGGTATCGGAATAAGAAAAATCCTGTTTTTCCCTTGTACAGCCTCTCTGGGGTCTGTACTGGCCTTTCGGGGGGCTGTGCCGGCCTGCCAGGGGGTCTGTGCAGGCTCCGGTGGTCTGTGCCGGCCTGCCGGGGGGCTGTGCAGGCTCCGGTGGGCTGTGCCGGCCTGCCGGGGGGCTGTGCAGGCTCCGGGGGTCTGTGCAGGCCTGCCGGGGGGCTGTGCAGGCTTCGGGGGTCTGTGCAGGCATCGTCCGATGGGACTACAAGTCCCATCGGGCGATGCCTGCTACCATGACAGTGATTGACACATTAGCCAATGATGGGACAGTAGTAGTCCCATCATCCGGCTAATGTGTTGAATGTAAAAAAAAAAAAAAAAAAATTACATGCTACATACATACAACATTCATACTACATACTACATACATGCTACATTCATACTACATATATACTACATACTACATGCATGCAACATGCATACTACATATATACTACATATATACTACATATGCATTTGGAAGCCCAGATACTGGATCTAAATGTGCAGCTGGCAACACTGAGATCCATAGACAATATGGAAAGGAGCCTTCTGCTCACTGAGCAGACGCTCAATGGGATAGATGAGGGGGGGATGCTAGGTTGAAGCTGCAGGACAATGAAGCAGCTAGCTGGGTGACAGTTAGAAGGCGGGGTAGAGGGAAGAGCACCAGGGAGGCTAGTCCTGATCTGGCACACCCCAATAAGTTTGCAAAGTTGGCAGATGAGGGGAGTGTTAGTGCAGGAGTAGCACTGCTGCAGCAAGGCATGTCCTCTGAAAGCCGGAGGAGTGTCTTCTCCAGTAAGGGGGGAAATAGGAGAGCAGGGCAGGCCAGACAGGTTCTGGTAGTGGGAGACTCAATTATTAGGGGAACAGATAGGGCAATCTGTCACAAAGACAGGGATCGTCGAACGGTGTGCTGCCTACCTGGCGCTCGAGTCCGACACATCGCTGATCGGGTTGACAGATTACTGGGAGGGGCTGGTGAGGATCCAGCGGTCATGGTGCACATTGGCACAAATGACAAAGTTAGAGGTAGGTGGAAGGTCCTTAAAGATGATTTCAGGGAATTAGGCTGTAAGCTTAAAGCAAGGACCTCCAAGGTGGTATTTTCAGAAATACTTCCTGTACCACGTGCCACGCCAGAGAGGCAACGGGAGATTAGGGAGGTTAATAAATGGCTCAGGAATTGGTGTAGGAAGGAGGGGTTTGGGTTCCTGCAGAACTGGGCCGACTTCTCAGTTGGCTACAGGTTCTACGCTAGGGACGGGCTGCACCTCAATGGGGAGGGTGCAGCTGTGCTGGGGGAGAAAATGGCTAGAAGGTTGGAGGAGTGTTTAAACTAGGGACGGGGGGGAGGGTATTCCTTTTATAGGAGGGGAAGACAGTGCAGATAGAGACCTGGGCACAAATAATGACATTGGGGGTGGGGGTGGGGGTGGCATGGGGGGTGGGGTTAGAACAGTTAATAATTTAAGAAAGAATAGAGGTACAGAGAGATACATAAAGTGCATGTATACTAATGCCAGAAGTCTCGCCAACAAAATGGAGGAATTGGAGTTAATGTTGTTGGAACATAATTATGACATGGTGGGGATATCTGAGACATGGCTGGATGAGAGCCATGACTGGGCAGTTAATTTACAGGGCTATAGTCTGTTCAGAAATGACCGTACAAATAAGCGAGGGGGAGGCGTGTGTTTATATGTAAAATCATCCTTAAAACCCATCCTTCATCATAATATTTATGAATCTAATGAAAATGTAGAGTCCCTGTGGGTAGAGATAAGGGGAGGGGGGAAAAATAATAAATTACTGATAGGGGTTTGTTATAAATCTCCAAAAATAATGGAAGCTACAGAGAATATCCTCATAAAGCAAATAGATGAAGCAGCGACTCAAGGAGAAGTCATTATTATGGGGAACTTCAACTACCCTGAAATACATTGGGGAACCGAAACCTGCAGTTCCAGCAAAGGTAATAGGTTTTTGACTACTATGAGAGACCATTACCTTTCACAACTGGTTCAGGACCCAACAAGAGGGGGGGCACTGCTAGACCTAATATTATCCAACAGGCCAGACCGCATATCAAATGTAGGGGTTGGGGGTCACTTGGGTAATAGTGATCACAAATTAATAAGTTTTCATGTATCCTTTAATAAGATGTGTAGTAGAGGGGTTACAAGGACACTAAACTTCAGGAAGGCAAATTTCAAACGGATGAGAGATGATCTTGGTGCAATTAACTGGGACGATATCCTGAGACATAAAAATACACAAAGAAAATGGGAGACGTTTATTAGCATCCTGAATAGGATCTGTGCACAATATATACCGTATGGGAATAAACATGCGAGAAATAGGAGGAAACCACTATGGCTAAATAGAGCTGTAAGGGGCGCAATAAGAGATAAAAATAAAGCATTTAGAGAATTAAAGCAAGTAGGTAGTGATGAGGCATTAAACAAATACAGAAGATTAAATAAATTCTGTAAAAAGCAAATCAAGACAGCAAAGATTGAGACAGAGAGACTCATTGCCAGAGAAAGTAAAAATAATCCCAAAATATTCTTTAACTACATAAATAGTAAGAAGCTAAAAAATGATAGTGTTGGTCCCCTTAAAAATAGTCAGGGTGAAATGGTGGATGAGGATGAGGAAAAAGCCAATATGCTAAATGACTTTTTTTCAACAGTATTTACACAAGAAAATCCCATGATGGATAACATGATCAGGGATAAAAATTCTCCATTAAATGTCACCTGCTTAACCCAGCAGGAAGTACGGCGGCGTCTACAAATCACTAAAATTGACAAATCCCCGGGCCCGGATGGGATACACCCCCCGAGTACTGCAGGAATTAAGCACAGTCATTGATAGACCACTATTTTTAATCTTTAAAGATTCCATAATAACAGGGTCTGTGCCACAGGACTGGCGTATAGCAAATGTGGTGCCAATATTCAAAAAGGGGACAAAAACTGAACTTGGAAATTATAGGCCTGTAAGTTTAACCTCAACTGTGGGTAAAATCCTGGAGGGTTTTCTAAGAGATACTATACTGGAGTATCTGGAGAAGAATAACCTTATGACCCAATATCAACATGGGTTTACAAGAGACCGTTCCTGTCAGACTAATCTGATAAGCTTTTATGAAGAGGTAAGTTCCGGACTGGACCAAGGGAATGCAGTGGACGTGGTGTACATGGACTTTTCAAAAGCTTTTGATACGGTGCCACACAAAAGGTTGATACATAAAATGAGAACAATGGGGATAGGGGAAAATATGTGTAGGTGGGTTAAGAGCTGGCTCAGGGATAGGAAACAAAGGGTGGTTATTAATGGAGCACACTCGGACTGGGTCACGGTTAGCAGTGGGGTACCACAGGGGTCAGTTTTGGGCCCGCTTCTTTTTAACATATTTATTAATGACCTTGTAGGGGGCATAGAGAGTAGAATTTCAATATTTGCAGATGACAATAAACTCTGCAGGGTAATTAATACAGAGGAGGACAATTTTATATTACAGGAGGATTTATGTAAACTAGAAGCTTGGGCTGATAAATGGCAAATGAGCTTTAATGGGGATAAATGTAAGGTCATGCACTTGGGTAGAACGAACAAGTTGTATAATTATGTGCTTAATTGTAAAACACTGGGCAAAACAGTCACTGAAAAAGACCTGGGTGTATGGGTGGACGACAAACTCACATTTAGTGGCCAGAGTCAAGCAGCTGCTGCAAAGGCAAATAAAATAATGGGATGCATTAACAGAGGCATAGATGCTCATGAGGAGAACATAATTTTACCTCTATATAAGTCACTAGTGCGACCACACTTAGAATACTGTGTACAGTTCTGGTCTCCGGTGTATAAGAAAGACATAGCTGAACTGGAGCGGGTGCAGAGAAGAGCGACCAAGGTTATTAGGGAACTAGGGGGTCTGCAATACCAAGACAGGTTATTACACTTGGGGTTATTTAGTTTGGAGAATCGAAGGCTTAGGGGTGATCTTATTACAATGTATAAATATATGTGGGGACAATACAAAGACCTTTCTAATGATCTTTTTACTCTTAGACCTGTGACGGGGACAAGGGGGCATCCTCTACGTCTGGAGGAAAGAAGGTTTAAGCATACTCACAGACGCGGATTCTTTACTGTAAGAGCAGTGAGACTATGGAACTCTCTGCCATATGATGTTGTAATGAGTGATTCACTACTAAAATTTAAGAAGGGACTGGATGCCTTTCTTGAAAAGTATAATATTACAGGGTATATACACTAGTCTCCTTAATATTGCGTTGATCCAGGGAGCTAGTCTGATTGCCGTATGTGGAGTCGGGAAGGAATTTTTTTCCCCAATGTGAAGCTTACTGTTGCCACATGGGGTTTTTTTTGCCTTCCTCTGGATCAACATGTTAGGGCAAGTTAGGATAGGATATGGGTTGAACTAGATGGACTTAAAGTCTCCCTTCAACCTTAATTACTATGTTACTATGTTACATGCAACATACATACTACATATATACTACATGCATGCAACATGCATACTACATATATACTACATGCTACATACATACTACATATATACTACATACATACTACATGCTACATACATACTACATGCTACATATATACTACATATATACTACATGCTACATACATACTACATATATGCTACATACATACTACATACATACTACATACATCATACATACATACTACATGCATGCTACATACATGCTACATACATACCACATACATACTACATGCATGCTACATACATACTGCATGCTACATGCATGCTACATACATACTACATACATACTACATGCTACATACATACCACATATATACTACATACATACTACATACAATACATTCATACAATACATACATAGACATACAGTACATATAACATAGAGTAACATACTTACCAATACTTGTCACATTGTTCCCCGAAGCCATTGTCTTTTACGGAATAAATATTAACATAACAAACCACAAAAATACTCACCCACGATCCGAAGCAGTCCACGAGTGTGTCCCACGACGATCTTGGGTAGAGAACTGCAGCATCAGCTGTTGCTGCCGTTCTCTACGGGCTGCAGGAATCCAATGACGGAAGGTAGGTATCCTTCCGCACTGTATTCCTCCGCCACTTAAAAAAAAAAAAAGTCCCTAGTCTCACTTTATGCCATTGCTGCGTGGGAATTTCCCACACAGCAATGGCATAAAGTGAGACTAGGGACTTTTTTTTTTTTAAGTGGCGGAGGAATACAGTGCGGAAGGATACCTACCTTCCGTCATTGGATTCCTGCAGCCCGTAGAGAATGGCAGCATCAGCTGATGCTGCCATTCTCTACCCAAGATCGTCGTGGGACACACTCGTGGACTGCTTCGGATCGTGGGTGAGTATTTTTGTGGTTTGTTATGTTAATATTTATTCCGTAAAAGACAATGGCTTCGGGGAACAATGTGACAAGTATTGGTAAGTATGTTACTCTGTTATATGTACTGTATGTCTATGTATGTATGTATTGTATGTAGTATGTATGTAGTATATATGTGGTATGTATGTAGCATGTAGTATGTATGTAGTATGTATGTAGCATGCATGTAGCATGCAGTATGTATGTAGCATGCATGTAGTATATATGTAGTATGTATGTAGCATGTAGTATGTATGTGGTATGTATGTAGCATGTAGTATGTATGTAGCATGCATGTAGTATATATGTAGTATGTATGTAGCATGTAGCATGCATGTAGTATATATGTAGTATGTATGTAGTATGTATGTAGCATGCATGTAGTATATATGTGGTATGTATGTAGCATGTAGTATGTATGTAGTATGTATGTAGCATGTAGTATGTATGTAGAATGCATGTAGCATGCAGTATGTAGCATGCATGTAGTATATATGTAGTATGTATGTAGCATGTAGTATGTATGTGGTATGTATGTAGTATGTATGTAGCATGCATGTAGTATTTATGTAGTATGTATGTAGCATGCATGTAGTATGTATGTAGTATGTAGCATGCATGTAGTATGTAGCATGCATGTAGTATGTAGCATGCATGTAGTATGTAGCATGCATGTAGTATGTAGCATGCATGTAGTATGTATGTAGCATGTAGTATGTATGTATGTAGCATGCATGTAGTATATATGTAGTATGTATGTGGTATGTATGTAGCATGTAATATGTATGTAGCATGCATGTAGTATATATGTGTTATGTATGTAGTATGTATGTGGTATGTATGTGGTATGTATGTAGTATTTTTTTTTTTTTTTTAACATTTAACACATTAGCCGGATGATGGGACTACTACTGTCCCATCATTGGCTAATGTGTCAATCACTGTCATGGTAGCAGGCATCGCCAGATGGGACTTGTAGTCCCATCGGACGATGCTTGCACAGACCCCCGGACATCAGCACAGCCCCCCGGCAGGCCGGCACAGCCCCCCGGCAGGCCGGTACAGACCCCCACAGGGTGCACAGACCACCGGCAGGCCGGCACAGCCCCCCGGCAGGCCGGTACAGACCCCGGGCAGTCCACACAGCCCCCCGGCAGGCCGGCAGAGACCCCCGGAAGGCCCAAAATGACGGCGCATCATGATGCGCACACACCGCGCATCATGATGACGTCAGGCTGTCAATCAACTTTGAACTTCCGATTCCGATGCCGACTTCCGATATTGAAAAAATATCGGAAGTCGGTATCGGAATTCCGATACAGCAAGTATCGGCCGATACCCGATACTTGCGGTATCGGAATGCTCAACACTAGTGACGAACAAATTGAAGCCGTTGTCGGATGGATGGCAGCTAACGCATCCACTTCAATGACTTCCGCATCCTCCCAAGGCCAGAGCACTGAACAGCAACCATCTTTCTCTTCACCACCTGCCAAATTGCCCAGGCAGTCTGAGAGCCCTGGACAGGAGCCATCTCAATCTTTACTTCTGTTCTCAGAATCTGTTGGCTTGGAAAGAGATGGCCAGCCAAGCAGCATTCTAGAGCATGAAGAAGAGGGAGTATGCAGTGATGCGCAACTGCTTTGTCCCTCTGAATCTGAAGAGGCGGGTGGGCCAGTGCCTATTGTCAGCACACCTCAGTGCTCATCTGATGATGATGAGACTCAGTTGCCAATTTCTGGTGCGTACGGTGCTGGCGAGACAACCCAGGACCAGCCGGTGCTTGAAGAGGGGAGTGGAGATGATGAGGTCCTTGACCCATCATGGCATCAGCCACAGGAAGGTGGTGGGAGCAGCTCTGAGGAAGAGATTCCCCGAACGGCCAAAAGAGGAGGGAGAGGGCGGGGGCAGACTTGGTTGCCTGTAGCCTCCACTTTGGCACCCGTGAGGAGCAATCCTCTTCCAAAACACAAAACAGGCGCTCCCAGGACTTGCAGTGCGTGGTCTTTTTTTGACACAGTTGCAGATGACATTTGCTTTGTCAAATGCAAGCTGTGTCATCAGAAAGTGAAACGAGGGAAAAATGTGAGCAACCTCAATACCACAAATATGTGGAAACATGTGCGTACCAAGCACGAGGTGGAGTTACACAGACACACTGAAGATGTATGCCAACCTTCAGCAGCACCTACCACCTCTTCAGCTCGTGTTCGGGCCTCTTCCTCCAGCTCACACACAGCTGGTTTGGCTTCCTCACTGGAACGCCATGGAAGAACCACTGCCACTGTTGTCCAGAGACCCAGTGAAATTCCACCCACTGAACCACGTTCGCAGTCATCAGCACACTCCCAGGCCACTCACCAGCAATTGTTAGCACAGGCATGGGAGAAAAAGCGGCCATACTCGGCAAACCATCCCCGAGCACTGGCTCTGAATGCCGGCATTGCCAAACTACTGGCCCTTGAGATGCTGTCATTCAGGCTGGTGGAGACTGACACCTTCCGGAACTTTATGTCATTGGCAGTTCCACAATACAATGTGCCCAGCCGCTTTTATTTCAGCAGGCAAGCTGTCCCTGCCCTGCAAAAGCATGTGGAGGGAAAAATTAAAAATGCGCTACTAAATGCTGTCAGTAGCAAGGTCCACCTGACCACCGATGCGTGGACCAGTAGCCATGGACAGGGACGATACCTTTCCCTCACTGCCCATTGGTTCAATGTTGTGGAGCCGGGTACAGATCTGGAGAGTGGCTCTGTACGTATTCTGCCAACTCCAAGGATTGCAGGAATGCAGTCTGTACATATTGAGTCCTCCTCCTACTCTAGTTCCTCGGAATCAGCACTGCGTGAGCCTGTTAGGCCAGATATGAGCACAGGTGTGGCCAAACGTCAACAGGCCGTCCTTAAATTAATTTCTTTGGGGAATCGGAGCCACACAGCACAGGAGCTCTGGAATGCCATCAAGCAGGAGAGCGATGTGTGGTTTGTGCCAGCGAATCTCCAGCCAGGTTTGGTAGTGAGTGACAATGGCCGAAATCTAGTGGCAGCTCTGGGCCTAGGCAACCTCACTCACATACCATGTCTGGCACACGTGCTCAATTTGGTCGTGCAGAGCTTTCTGAGGGACTATGCGGATCTTGATGCACTGCTGCACAAGGTTCGCCTAGAGTGTACTCACTTGCGGCGTTCCAGCATGGCAAGATCGCGCATTGCATCTCTGCAACGACGATTCCGCCTGCCAGAACATCGCATCATATGTGACCTCCCCACCAGGTGGAATTCAACGTTACATATGTTGGAGCGGTTGTGTGAGCAGCAGTAATGGAGTACCAGCTGCATCAGGCGCAAACAAGTCGCACTGTGCGCCGGACACACTTCACCACCACTGAGTGGGCCACTATGAGGGACATCTGCCAAGTTTTGCGTGCCTTCGATGACTCCACGCGGATGGCCAGTGCAGATGATGCACTAATCAGCATGACTGTCCCCCTCATCTGTCTGCTTCAAAAAACCTTACAAGCACTAAGTGAGGAGGTTTTTGAAGAGGTCGAGGATGAGCAGTCAGAAATGCCATCTGCTTCTGGCAAATCTGCGCAACGTGCTTCCACACAAAGGCCCAGGCAGGGGACACTTAGTGAGGAGGATGACGAGGAGTCAATGGAGGAGGAGGAACACATCTCTCCAGAGGAGGGAGGTACACAAGGCTCTAGTAGTCAGTGTGTACAGCGAGGGTGGGGTGATGCTGAGCAGGCAGAGATGCTGCCTCAAGCTGGGGACAGCGTTTCCGGTCCAGTTGGCAGTCTGCAGCACATGGTTGATTTCATGCTGCAGTGCTTGTTAAATGACCGCCGTATCGCCAACATTCTCCACACGGCTGATTATTGGATGTACACCCTCCTAGATCCTCGCTACCGGGACAACTTACAAAGCCTCATACCACAGTTGAACCGGGAGCGAAAAATGCGGGAGTACCAAGAAACACTTGTGCAGGCCATCATGTTCTCCATTCCCCCCACAAGTGTTGCTGGTAGTGCTTTTCAAAGCAGCCATGTGGGTAGAGGCAGTGGAGGAAGCTCTGCACAAAGAGGTAGCAGAGGCAGTGCCGCAGGACAAGGCAAGGCCAGTATGGCCCAAATGTGGAAAAGTTTTGTGGGACCGCCACAAACGGCTACACCATCACAGACGGCTCCAGTCAGCAGGAGGCAATGTTTCCGTCAGATGGTGACAGACTACTTGTCGTGCCCTGTTAGTGTTCTCCCAGATGGCTCTTCCCCGTTCAAGTATTGGGTCTCTAAGCTGGATACATGGCCAGAGCTTAGCCAGTATGCATTGGAGGTGCTGGCTTGCCCTGCTGCCAGTGTATTATTGGAACGTGTCTTTAGTGCTGCAGGTGGTGTGGTAACAGACCGTCGCACGCGACTATCCGCCGATAATGTTGACCGGCTTACTTTTGTGAAAATGAACAAGGCCTGGATCTCACCTGAATTTGCCAGTCCTCTTCCAGAATAAATAATTGGCTGGCAACAGGATCCAGGTCTCCTGTTGTGTTCATGTTTCTATGACCTGAACTTTATTTCCTGGGCTACAGCAACGCCCGTTGTTGCTCTGAAGTGCTGTCCGCACAGACAAAACACTCGCTCATGTGTAAGTGGGGTTCGGTAACGTCAGCTGATCCCCCTGCTGTGTGTACGGCAAACTCTCCTGCTGCCTACAACTTCTGACTACCTCTGATTTAATATGTTCTCTGATTTGCCCTCTGTCTCCACTCTGTTTTGAGTATTTCCTCCGGCCTACAACACTGCCTGTTTCTGCTCTCAAGTGCCGTCTGCACAATCCACACTTGTTCCTGTGGTACCTGGGTCCTGTAACATCTGCTCATCTCCAGAGGTGAGCACGGCAATGTCTCCTGCTTTGTCTACATTCCCACTACTTGTAGTGGAAATGTGGACAGAGCAGGAGACATTGCCTGACTCACCTCTAGGGAGAAGCTGCTGTTACAGAACCCCAGTAACACAGGAACAAGTGTGGGTTGTGCAGACGGCATTTCAGAGCAGCAACTGGTGTGGTTGGAAGCCAGAGGAAATACTCGAAACAGAGTGAAGACAGAGGCCTAATTGGAGTACGTTGACAGTTAGTAGTAGTCTAGAAACAATCGCAAACTGCCACCAAGTAGGCCTCGGCCTACTACCTGATTTTCCCTGGGCTCCGACACCGCCAGTTGGGCTCAGAAGTGCTGTCCGCACAGAAAAACACACTTGTTCATGTGAAAGTGGGGGTCAGTAACGTCAGCTGATCCCCTGCTGTGCGGAGGGCAAACTGCTGCTGCCTCCAAATTGTAACTACTTCAGATTTAAACATTCTCTGATTTGGCCTCTGTCTCCACTCTAGTATTTCCCCTGACCTCCAACACCGCCAGTTCCTGCTCACAGTTGCCGTCCACGCATTCCACACATGTTGCTTTGTTACTGGGGTTCTGTAACGTCAGCAGATCCCCCAATATGTGTCCGCCACTGTCTCCTGCGCTGTCCACCTTCCCACTGCAAGCGGTGGGAATGTGGACAGAGCAGGAGACAGTGGCAGACACACATCAGGGGATCTGCTGACATTACAGAACCCCAGGAACACGTGTGGATTGGGCAGACGGTTGCTGTACGCATAAACTGGCGGTGTTGGTAGTCAAGTGAAATCCCTGAAACAGAGTGGAGACAGATGCCTAATTGGAGCACGTTGACAGTCTGTTGTAGCCTACAAACAATCTAAAACTACCACCAAGTAGGCCTCGGCCTACACTATGATTGTCCCTGGGCTTCAACAACGCCAGTTGGTGCTCGGCAGTGTCTTTGGCACGGGGACTCCCTGTTGCCCAGCCTGGTTCCAGCACGCCTGCTGTTTCCGGGTAGTGTCAAGGTCACTATGCCACCAATCCGTTGTCCTGTCGTCTTGCGGCCGGGTTAGCCGACTCTACGGTGCCTGCAGTTTAGGTGACTCCTATGTGGGCTGCGGCAACTGGCACTGAAGGCTGGATCCGTAGTGCCAATGGGACATGGACCCCCTGTAGGACTGTGGGTTTCGGTAACTGCGGCCGGCTTGCGGCCTGGCTACTTTGCTTCGAATGGGTACCTTCTGCTACCCACCCGGGTTCCAGCACTGTCTGCTGGTTCTCGCCAGAGACTTTGGCCTAGGTGCCTCCATCTCGGTATCCGAGGTCCAGCACCGTCAGCTGGTCCTTGGTAGTGCTTTTTAGCACAGGTACCTTCTGCTTAGTAACCGTGGTCCAGCACCATCAGTTGGTCCTCGGTAGTGCCATTGGCTCTTGTAGCTTTTGCTACCCATCTGGGTTCCAGCACCGTCAGCTGGTTCTCGGCAGTGTCTTTGGCACGGGTACTCCCTGTTGCCCAGCCTGTTTTCAGCACGCCTGCTGTTTCCGGGTAGTGTCAAGGTCACTATGCCACCAATCCATTGTCCTGTCATCTTGCGGCCGGGTTAGCCGACTCTACGGTGCCTGCAGTTTAGGTGACTCCTATGTGGGCTGCGGGAACTGACACTGAAGGCTGGATCCGTAGTGCCAATGGGACATGGACCCCCTGTAGGACTGTGGGTTTCAGTAACTGCGGCCGGCTTGCGGCCTGGCTACTTTGCTTTGAATGGGTACCTTCTGCTACCCACCCGAGTTCCAGCACTGTCTGCTGGTTCTCGCCAGAGCCTTTGGCCTAGGTGCCTCCATAACGGTATCCAAAGTCCAGCACCGTCAGCTGGTCCTTGGTAGTGCTTTTTAGCACAGGTACCTTCTGCTTAGTAACCGTGGTCCAGCACCGTCAGTTGGTCCTCGGTAGTGCCATTGGCTCTTGTTCCTTATGCTACCCATCCGGGTGCCAGCACTGTATGCTGGTTCTCGCCACAGCCTTTGGCCTAGGTGCCTCCATCTCGGTATCCGAGGTCCAGCACCGTCAGCTGGTCCTTGGTAGTGCTTTTTAGCACAGGTACCTTCTGCTTAGTAACCGTGGTCCAGCACCGTCAGTTGGTCCTCGGTAGTGCCATTGGCTCTTGTTCCTTCTGCTACCCATCCGGGTGCCAGCACTGTCTGCTGGTTCTCACCAGTTTCTCAGCCTTCTTGTACCTTCTGCTACATTTCCAAGATCAAGCTTTTTGAAATTGTCTTTGGTAATCCTTATTGATCTCCATGACGACGACCCTGATGACGACGACCCTGAAGACCACACCAAAGAAGACCAGAAATATGACCCTAAATAATAAGACCAAGAGGACAAAGAACATGAAGACAACCACCAAGATACAGAACAAAAGACAGAAGAACAAGAAGCAGAAGAAGCAAAAGCAGAAGAACAGAAAGCAGAAGAACATTAAGCATAAGACTAAAAATCAGCATAGAAGAAATCAAAATTATAAGCAGAAGAAGACTAAGCAGTAAATGGGGGTGAGTCCGTTCCTCCTCGTGGTGCCCCTGGAAAATGCCTGCTGCTGCAGGCCAAACTGAACGCGGACAAATCCTGTTGTAAATCTTTTGTGACAGGCAGAACGTAAGGTGTAATCTTATAACTTTTATAGATAAGTACTACATGAATGCCTGTCACCATAAGAAAACGAAGACAAAGAAGAATAGGAAGAAGATGAAGAAATAGCTTATTAAAATTAATAATTGCTGAATAAGAAGAATATGAAGAATGGAAAAAAAAAATTAATGGGAAGAAGATGAAGAAGAAGGAGAAGAAGATGAATAAGGTGAAGAAAAAGTTGATGAAAAAAATGCTACTGCTGCGGATCATGAAGGAGAAAGTGTGAGAGAAGTACAAAAGAAGGGGGAAGAGCATGGAAGTTGTGAAACATACAGTACATATCTGACAAAATATAAAAAAGGTTAACATAGTCAATATCTTTTTAACTCCGAACGTATTGAAAAAAAAATTGGAATTAATGCTATGCCATGTGATTTGAATAAACCACTATGCCTTTAATGTCTCCTCCACCTCCCACAATACATTCTACATGATTCTTATTTGTTTTCAATTACGTAGAATTAGCCAACAAGGAAATAAAGGGCTTTTTTAAATTCCGATACCGGAAGTCCCATTGACTTGAATGGGACTTCCGGTATTGGAATCGGCGATACCCGATATTTTTTTCGTATCGGGCGATACCATCCGATACGATATTTTTGGGTATCGAACGGTATCGCACAACACTACTCATAATTGATGAGGTGTGAAACTGCAGCATTTCTGCACTAAAGAATTGGCATGCTGCGGATTGTAAACTGCAGCAAAACCGCGCTAAAAAATCTGCAGCATGTGCACTGCGTTTTCCAGTTTACCATTGAAAACAATGGTACTGTAATAAATATAATAATAATAAATTTTATTTTTATAGCGCCGACATACTTTACATTTCAGAGGAGATTTGTACAGACAATAGACATTACAGCATAACAATCACATACAGTAGATTATAACAAATACCAAGAGGAATGAGGGCCCTGCTCGCAAGCTTACTGTCTATGAGGAAAGAGGTAGACACAAAAGGTGGGTGGTAACAGTTGCCCTGACTGTATGGACCAGCCATAATGTTAAGTGTGTAACAGTACAGACACAGAGGGCTAATGGATGCATAAAGCATGTGGGAACATGATGCGGGAAATCTGGTTATGGTAAAACTTTTGGCTGTGTCACACAGGGATAGATTAGGTTAATGTGTTGAGGCGATAGGCCAGTCTGAATAAATGCGTTTTCAGGGCACGCTTAAAATTGTGGGGATTTGGGACTAATCGTATTGACCTGGGAAGTGCATTCCAAAGAATTGGCGTGGCACGTGTAAAGTCTTGGAGACGGGAGTGGGAGGTTCTGACTATTGAGGATGTGTGACGTATGCTGTGATAACAAAATAGGTTACGTCTGAGAGTGGACCCTCTGGATCACGGCACTGGAGCTCCCAGGGGTGAGCGCGCCAGGTGGTGCCGACCCCTATACAGAGGCCGTTAGGGGCAGACCCTCAGAAGACAGATACCGCGACTGCTAGAACCAAAAGGGGCGGCTCGAAGGACTGCGTGGAGGGTGCCGGACTGGGCAGTGGAGTGTAGGACTGGGCACTGGAGTACAGGACAGAGGCACGGAGTACAGGACAGAGGCACGGAGTACAGGAGGGAGACCCGGAGTACAGGACTGGGCAGAGGAATGTAGGACTGGGCACTGGAGCACAGGACGGAGGCACGGAGGATAGGAGGGAGACACGGAGTACAGGACTGGGCAGAGGAGTGTAAAGAGTGAGAAGGGGATAAACCCCTAAACACCCAGGCCAGGATACCGTACGGGAAGTCCACACGATAATCAGGCGTCTACACCATGTTGGAGACGCCTGATATACCCTGCAGAAGTCGGCTGATTGGTCGCTCAGACCGCTGGGCGGTGCTGCAGGGTTAAAGGATCTGCAGAGCGCGCGCCTGTGGCCTATGGCGCCCGCAGGAAGCCGGCACATGCTGGACGGAGGAGAAGGAAGAGGAGGCGGGCCCAGAGTGGCGCGGCGAGCGCAGGTAAGTAAAGGCGGCGGCGGGCCCCGCTGTTGCTGGGATGGCGGCGGCTACCGCCGCCGACGTGACAGTACCCCCCCTTTACGTCTCCCCTTCTAGAGGTTAGACAAAAACGTCTTTAAAAGACGAGGAGCATTAATATTCTCTTTGGGCTCCCAGGACCTCTCCTCGGGACCAAAACCCTTCCAATCAACGAGGTAGAGGGTACGCCCCCGAACTTTTTTTACGACAAGAATCTCTTTTACATCAAAGACATCATCAGCCCCTACTGGCTGAGGAGAAGAAGGGGGAACTGAGCAGTACCGATTCAGCACAACAGGTTTAAGGAGCGAGACATGGAAGGCGTTAGGGACCCGAAGCGAAGCCGGCAACTTCAATTTATAAGCCACGTTATTAATGCGTCCCAAGACCTGGAACGGGCCGATGTACCGAGGACCCAGTTTGTAAGAAGGCAACTTCAAACGGATATACTTAGTTGACAGCCAAACTTTGTCGCCAGGTTGGTAAGGTGGAAGGTCCCTGCGCCTCTTGTCTGCATGTCTTTTAATCCGGATACTGGATATTTCAAGAGCTTCTCTGGTCTCCTTCCAGACTTGAGAAAATTCGGTGGCGAGGGCATCTGCTGCAGGAACACCAGACGGCGTAGGGAGAGGTAGTGGAACACCAGGGTTCTGGCCGGAAACCACGAAGAACGGCGTCTTGGTGGTGGACTCACTGGGGTGGTTGTTGTGGGCAAACTCTGCCCACGGCAGAAGAGACACCCAGTTGTCTTGATGGGCGTTCGAGAAGTGACGCAGGTAGGCTGTTAATACCTGATTGATTCGCTCAACTTGCCCATTGGACTGAGGGTGATAAGCAGAGGAGAAGTCCAGAGATATACCCATGAGCTTGCTGAGTGCCCTCCAGAAACGGGAGGTAAATTGGACTCCGCGATCGAAGACAACTCGTTGAGGGAGTCCGTGAAGCCTAAAGATCTGGTGTATGAAGACCTTGGCCAGCTCAGATGCCGTGGGTAATCCGGGCAGAGGGATGAAATGGTCCATTTTGGAGAACCGATCGACCACTACTAAGATGGTAGTACATCCGGAAGAACGTGGAAGATCGGTGATGAAATCCATACCAATTTGTTGCCAAAGGGGCTTCAGGAGGAGGCAAAGGGTGGAGCAGGCCGGACGGCAGACTTCTAGGTACCTTGTTCAGAGCACAAGCCGTACAGGAGGCTATAAAATCAGTCACATCTTGGCGAAGGGATGGCCACCAGTAGTAGCGCGAAAGAAGGCTGAGGGTTTTCTTGACCCCCGACGTGACCCGCAACCTTGGAAGAATGCCCCCAATCCAGGACCTCAGACCTCTTATTCTGTGGAACGAAGGTCTTGCCTGGCGGAATGGGAGAAAGCGTCACGGGCGCCACGGTGACAATTTTGGCAGGCTCAATGATGTGGGATGAACCTTCCTCAACCTCAGGTGATTGCAGGGACCTGGACAGAGCATCTGCCTTGATGTTTCTGTCCCCCGGTCGAAAATGGAGTTTGAAGTCAAACCGGGAGAAATATAGCGACCACCTGGCTTGCCTGGAGTTGAGCCTTTGCGCGGACTGAAGGTATGCCAAATTCTTGTGATCCGTGAAGATTATGAATGGATGAACTGCCCCTTCCAAAAGATACCGCCACTCCTCCAGGGCCATCTTAATGGCCAGTAATTCCCGGTCCCCAATGGCATAATTGCATTCTGCGGGAGATAACGACCTAGAGAAGAATCCACACGGTACCACTTTACCAGAAGTCGTCCGCTGAGAAAGCACCGCTCCCGCACCAGTAGAAGAGGCATCCACTTCTAGGATGAAGGGCCTATTGACCAACGGTCGATGTAGAATCGGGGCGGTAGCAAAGGACTGCTTCAAAGCAAGAAAGGCCTCTTCAGCCTCTGGAGTCCAGGCATTTGGTTTGGTCCCCTTCCTGGTCAGAGCAGAGATGGGCTTGGTTACCGAGGAGAAGAAGGGAACAAACTGTCTGTAATAGTTCGCAAAACCTAGGAACCGCTGGATCGCTTTTACTCCAACCGGACGTGGCCACTTGAGCACGGCAGCCAATTTTTCGGGATCCATCATTATTCCGGAGTCCGTGATGATATACCCTAGGAAAGGCAATGAGGACTGCTCGAATAGACACTTTTCTAGTTTGGCGTAGAGTCTGTTCTCCCGTAAATGTTGCAGAACCAGCCGAACACTTTTTCTGTGAGTGGATAAGTCGGGGGAAAAGATGAGTATGTCATCTAAGTATACCACGACAGAAGAGTAGAGTTGGTCTCTGAAGATCTCATTAACAAACTCCTGAAAAACCGCCGGGGCGTTGCAGAGACCAAAGGGCATAACCAAATACTCGTAATGGCCGTCCTGAGTATTGAAGGCCGTCTTCCATTCATCCCCGAAGCAGATTCGGATCAAGTTATAGGCTCCCCGCAGATCCAATTTGGTGAAGATCCGGGCCCCTCTCAAGCGGTCAAAGAGTTCTGGGATCAGTGGCAGGGGATACCTATTCTTGACCATGATACTGTTCAGGCCCCGATAGTCAATACATTGCCGAAGGGATCTGTCTTTCTTCCGGACGAAAAAGAATCCTGCTCCAGCAGGATAAGATGACTTCCGAATAAAACCCCGAGCCAAGTTCTCCTGGACATATTCAGACATGGCCGCGGTTTCTGCCGGCGACAGGGGATAAATTCTTCCCCTAGGGGGAATTTCTTCTGGCAACAGCTCAATAGGGCAGTCATAGGCACGATGTGGCAGTAGAATCTCAGCCTCCTTCTTACTGAAGACGTCGGCAAACGAGTGGTAAGCCGTAGGAAGCCCAGGAAGATCGATAGGAGCTTGCTGCGGACTGGGGCGAGATACCGGCAACAGACAGCATTTATGGCAGAAGTTTCCCCAACGGAGGATCTCCCCGGAATGCCAGTCTAGAACGGGCTCATGTAGACGAAGCCAGGGTAAGCCGAGGAGCGTGGCATGAGACAAACTGGGCAAAACATAACTGGCGATTTTTTTTTTTTTTTTTTTTTTTTTTTTTTTTTTTCCTCGGTGAAGAGCTCCAACTTGTATCTCCACCTCAAGAGTGACCATGGTGATAGGTTCAGGTAGCGGTTTGCCATCCACGGAAGCGATGGAGCGCGGACTCTCTAACGTCACAACCGGAATTCGCAGCTGGTCCACTTCCTTGAGCCGGATGAAGTTACCAGCCGCACCCGAGTCCACATACGCCTCCACAGATCTGCGCTCCTGACCTGAAACAATTAAAGCCGAAATAGTAAGGGGTAGAGAGGAATCGGTGTCACCTAGGGAGGCCTCTCTTACCTGGCCTAGGCGGAGGCGTTTCCCGGCCGCACTGGGCATGTGCGCACAAAATGGTTAGCCCCGCCACAATAAAGGCAAAGGCCCTGTGTCCTTCTCTCCCTGCGTTCCTGCTCTGACAACCTCACACGGTCTACTTGCATGGGCTCAGGAGTGGAATTACTGGAAGACGCTGGGGAGCGGGGAATGGGCGCCTGGTATAACCGAAAAGATCTCTTCTCCCTAACTGACTCCCGGGAGTGTTCCTGGAACCGTAAATCAATACGGGTAGCTAAGGATATGAGATCCTCCAGAGTGGTAGGGGTGTCCCGGCCAGCCAGCTCATCCTTTATTTTACCCGAGAGTCCCCTCCAAAAGGCCCCAACCAAAGCCTCGTTATTCCACCCCAGTTCAGAGGCCAGGGTCCGGAAGCGGATAGCATATTGACCGACGGTGAGGGAGCCTTGGCGAAGATTGAAAAGAGCCTCCGTGGTGGAGGCCACACGGCCAGGCTCATCAAATACCCTGCGGAAAGTATCCAGGAAGTTGTGGATGCTAGATACCACCGGGTCATCTCTCTCCCAGAGGGGATTTACCCAGGCTAAGGCCTCTCCCTCTAAATGGGACCCAATGAAAGCTACCTTGGCCCGATCCGAGGGGTATTGCTGAGGCAGGAGCTCGAAGTGCAAACGGTACTGGTTCAAAAACCCCCGACACAACTTGGGGTCACCGCTAAACCTGGGAGGTTTCCCCAAGCGTGGTGGAGGATGGGATAGGGGATCCTGAGGTAGGGCAGAAGCGGCAGCAGAGGACTGTAGCGATTGGAGTCGGTCGTCCACGGACGCCATGTAGCTAAGAATGTGGGATTGAGCGTCACGCTGCTGCGCGAGCTCCTGCTGGAGTCCTGCTAGCAATGGGGCGTTCCCCGGGTCGGTGGTTTGTAAGGCGGAAAGGCGTGTCCATGGACTTCATAAAAGACATTATTCTAGTCTGATTTTCACGTAAAAAGAGCAATTCTTTTTGGGTGGCCGCTGAGGCGCTAGGAGGGTCCATGGCCTGATTATGCTGTGATAACAAAATAGGTTATGTCCGAGAGTGGACCCTCTGGATCACGGCACTGGAGCTCCCAGGGGTGAGTGCGCCAGGTGGTGCCGACCCCTATACAGGGGCCGTTAGGGGCAGACCCTCAGAAGACAGATACCGCGACTGCTAGAACCAAGAGGGGCGGCTCGAAGGACTGAGTGGAGGGTGCCGGACTGAGAACTGGAGTATAGGACTGGGCACTGGAGTACAGGATGGAGACACGGAGTGCGGGACGGAGACATGAAGCACAGGACTGGGCAGTGGAGTGTAGGACTGGGCACTGGAGTACAGGACGGAGGCACGGAGTACAGGACGGAGGCACGGAGTAAAGGACGGAGGCACGGAGTAAAGGACGGAGACACGGAGTACAGGACTGGGCAGAGGAATGTAGGACTGGGCACAGGACGGAGGCACGGAGGACAGGAGGGAGACACGGAGTACAGGACTGGGCAGAGGAGTGTAAGGAGTGAGAAGGGGAGAAACCCCTAAACACCCAGGCCAGGATACCGTACGGGAAGTCCACACGATAATCAGGCGTCTCCACCATGTTGGAGACGCCTGATATACCCTGCAGAAGTCGGCTGATTGGTCGCTCAGACCGCTGGGCGGCGCTGGACAGAGGAGAAGGAAGAGGAGGCGGGCCCAGAGCGGCGCCGCGAGCGCAGGTAAGTAAAGGTGGCGGCGGGCCCCGCTGTTCCTGGGGCGGCGGCGGCTACCGCCGCCGACGTGACAGGATGCTAACCTCAGGTCATCAGCAGAACGGAGGGCGCGGGTAGGGTGGTATACTGAAACAAGGGAGGAGATGTAAGGTGGTGCTGAGCTATGGAGGGCTTTGTGGGTGAGGGTAATAAGTTTATACTGAATTCTGGAGTGGATGGGTAGCTAGTGTAATGACTGGCACAAGGTAAAGGCATCGGTGTAACGATTGGTGAGGAATATGATCCTGTACAACGCATCTAAATCTGCTGTGGACCCGCAGCAGCGGATCCGCAGCAGGATCCGCACCGTGTGCACATACCCTTGAAGAAGTGCTCAAATCAAAATTTTTATCCTCTTAATATTTTGCAACCATCATATTATATAGCATTGTGCACTTACAATTGCTCATTTTTGCATTTCTAATCAATTTTACCATCAATTTTATTGAAAATATCCAAGGCTAAAATATATCACAATAATGTTATAAAGGTTAAAAGTACAACCAAAATTCAACTCGGTGCTGTGCAAAAAATGTATCTAAATGCTCACCGTAGAGAGAAGGGGTAAGCATTCATTGAACATAATGCACCTTGAGCAAACATCACAGTGGATCGCAGGATAAATGAATTCCAAAAATTATTATATGTTAAGTTATTTAATATATCAAAAAACATTAACTAACATAGCAATATAACTAGTGATGAGCGAATTTGTTTGGAAAACGATCGCCAGACATAAATTCAGGACGAATATGGCACATTCGGATTTGTGATCGGAAACACGAGCAAAATTTTATAATATCTGGAAAAATCGGTAACATTTGGTATAATATTTGCATTGCCACAGAAGTTTTTTCAGCACTTTAGCAACGATAATGGTGGTGTATCATGAGCGATTGTCACGTGTTTGATGAAGGGAGGGGGTTTGCAGAGCTCAGAGGCACGGCGTTCTTGTAAGCAGTCATTTTTTTACTAACTTTGTGTGTACATTGCGTCTAGAAAATCAGGGCGCAGGAAACACCCACAAGGTCCTGACACAACGGCTTGTGTCATCGGCTGCTGAAATCACATGTCCCTCTCCATATAAATAGTGGACATAATGTTTTGACACCATTTTGACACTATAACAAGAGCAGAGAGGCTACTCCTGTCGCTGGCACTGTTAACAGCAAGATTTTAGCTAGTTAGTTAGGCGGTTGTATATCAGTCAGATAGTATAGCAAGCTAGTATACAGTGTGGCTGTTAAATTTACCTTCCAGCACTTTTTTTCTTTTGGCCATTACTGAGGTCCACACACAAAGCCAACATGGCACATGTCCTTCAAGTGTGTTGTGCACTGCTTCTATTGTGCTCCGTGCATGAGTATAGCATTCTAAATAATATTTTTTCACTAGCTAAATGTGAAAAAGACTGATATGTAGCTAGATAGCTAGGCGGTTGTATATCAGTCAGATAGTGTAGCTAGCTAGTGTACAGTGTGGCTGTTAAATTTACCTTCCAGCATTTTTTTTGGCCATTACTGAGGTCCACGGCAAAGTCAGCAGGGCATATGTCCTACAAGTGTGTTGTGCACTGCATCTATTGAGATCCTTGCACGAGTGTAGCATTCTAATTAATATTTTTTAATAGCTAAATGTGAAATGGCCTGCTGTATCCCACCTTGTCACTCAGTGCTGTGGTGATATGAAACTGTCTGTAGACCTAAGGAACATTAAAAAAATATATAATTTTTTTTCTGTTGCTAAATGTGACGCAACCTTCTGTAACACATTGTCATTTTGTGGTGGTGATAGGAACCTATCTGCAGACCTAACGTGCATCTTTTATACTTAGCTTGAGGCACGCATCTGTCTTCTGATGAGCATCAAACGCTTTCTGGTAATTGGTGTTGGGTAAATGAGTAATCGTTGTAGGCTGGAACTTGTACTTCCCATAGCCGTCCTGTTATTGATCCTAATGTACGTTCCCATTCCTGCCGTTATCACGGCCCTTTTATAGATCAGTTCATGTAACGACACGTCAGCCATATTTCTCCAGCAAACCTGCACCTTACCAACAGCAACTGTAGGAAAGAGGGCGTTCCAACGCCACTGACAGTCTTCTAGATTATACAGGCCTCAACCTCACTAATTTTTTTTTTTTATTTTAGGTTAATAACTGAATACAGAAGGGGAGATCTCAGTTTGAAATTGACTAGAAAGCATCTACTCAATGTTATACAGGCCTCATCTACATGCCCAAAACAATTCTTCTCTTACTAACATAATACCGTAGGGGACATGTCACTTTGAAATTGTTTGTAGCATCTAAACAATGTTATGCTGGTCTTATCCACACCCAAAGCAAAAAAAAAAAAGTCTGTTATTAATGTCATACAGTAGGGCACATCTCACTTTGAAAGCTTTTGGAGCAGATCTTCTTTGATATACAGGCCCCAGCGACACTGAAACAATTCTTTCTGCTGTAAGTAACGTGATTAATCACGCCATATTTCACCTTCTAATTTTGTGCTGCTGAATTTCAGCTGTGTGCAGAGGTTGTGCAGAGTAAAAAAATCTGTTTTTAGTTGCTATATCTAAGCAACAAGATTGTGAAAAAGCGAGGTTGTGGAGGAAGGGGGGATTAGGCTTGGTGTTCAAGGTGTATGTGAGGTAGATGTTAATGTTTCTAAAAGCTCCAGTGAACCACTAATGTGATGTCCTATCCAAAGACAATTGAAAACTTCTGTTTCTGGATGTTGTAGTTTTTAGTGTGCCTCATTGTTCTTGCGTAATTGCAGTCTGTGATATCTTTAGTGGGGCTTATGTGCATGCTGTTGCTGCTGGAGTTGTTAACACTAATTTGTGGAAATGTGAACTCTCCTGGTTGGGAGTCCATCTGCTGGGTTTGGTATAGTGGAAGACCTTTGGTCCCTATTATAGTATTTCTACTGTGGCAAAAATGCCACTTTGTTAGTGTCTAACAACAATTTTTTGAAATGTGCACAAGCCGTGTTGGGTCTCCTTCATGTGTGTTGCCTGTAGCAGTAGGCCTCCGATACTGTCAGTTCTCCACTGTCTTTGATTCAATTACCCATGTTATAGCCTTACATTTTTCTGACAATATTAATCTATGAAATGCATGTGTGCGCCATCTGAGTGTGGCTGAGCATCACTTTCAATTTTTGGGAGGGTTTTATCACTTATGTAGTGCCAATAATTCAACATTCACTTTACTGGCACTGTCATCATTGTGAGTCTCAATCTAAATTTACTATCTGTATGTCTTTGTAGTGTGGGTAGAAAAAAAATTACTGGGAGTAAATCCTCGCAAACATGGGTAGAATATGAAAACTCTTTGCAGATGTTGTTCTTGGTGGGGTTGTAACACAGGACTGCATAGCCTCTAGGTTGCTAATATTTTTGCATTGATAACTGAATGATTCTGTGGTTGGAAGGCCATCACTGTGTGCCTCACAGCTGTGTTGGGGAAAACCACTGTCAACACTGTCTTCCAGCATGTTTTGATACTGCAGCATGGGTGTGTCCCTTTCCAGCACTATTTATGCTGCGAGAAGGCCCTCATGGGTCCAACTCCACAGTGTGGTGGTGGTGGTGGTTTAACACTCAAGCTTTCTTCCTACATCCCATCCTGACAACCACAGACAACATAGAGGGAATCATTATCATCTTCTCCTAACTGTTGCGTGTCCATCACCTCTTCCTTCTCCATTTGTTCCTCCCATGGCAAACGTCTGTGAGATGACAGACCTGAACTTATAGATATTATTAAGCCTAGACGTTTCCTCCTCTGCTTCCTCCTCTTTCCCCAGGACCACCACCTGCTCACTCACACTATTTAAAATGTGCTCAAGCATGTAGATGACAGTAATAGCATCATCACAGCTAACCATCTTAGTAGCCATTATGAAAACGTACAGAAGGGTGCAGAGGTCCTTCATCTGCATCCAGTACGCAAGTGTGAATTGCACCATGTCTGTACTGCGTTGTGCCAGGCTAGGAAAAATGTCATCCTGCACCAGGTCTCGGTGCTGATGCCGTAGTCAGTGCAACATTTGCAGAGTTTAATTCCAAGGTGTGGTCATATCGCACGTTAACCAGTAATCCAAAAGATCTCTATACCAACTGAAGTGGAATGGTGGAAGACAGCATGACAGTGGTTTCTGCAGCAGTGCATCTAGGCTGGGACAGTGGTGGAGGAATTGCTGTACCATCAGGTGAAGGATGCAAACCATGCAAGGCACGTGTGCAACGTTGGCTCTTTGTAGAGCCACCACCAGGTTTGCACCATTATTGCGCATGGCCTTCCCTGGCTCCAGGTAGAGCGTAGACAGCCATTGCTCAAACTCAGCATGGATAGCTGTCCTCAACTGTTGATCTGTATGACTGCGATCTCCAAGTCATATTATTGTAAACACTACCTGATTACGTTGAGCCCTGGCTGTGCAGTACGGAGGTGGGGGAGGGATACTCTCTGCAGTGTTGAAATGTGTGTTTAGTTAAAGGGAATCTGTCATCTCATTTTCGGCTTATCAGATAAAAATATCATTGTATTGAGTGTTTTCTATACATTTCCCACCTAGTCTTGAATTTCCCTGACTCCCTATGTATCACCCAAAAATACTTTTTTTTTTTTTTTTTTTTTTTTTCACCCACGCTGTATGTAATTTGGTTGGGTCCGGTCTGATGGGCAGTGTTTTTGCTTCTTCCCTCCACCACTCCTTGGCCATTGTACGCAATATTTCAGTTAATTTCCATAGTTCTCGTCCATATTTCGCACGTGCGCATTGCAATCTCCACTCGCACGTGCGCAGTATGCTTTGCCCAACAAATGCTCATAATGTGACGAGTAACCCAAATACCATACTATCCGTGTGAACAGTAACCAATATTCTCACTCATCACTAGTCATTATCAATACTACCCTTTGAAAAAACTACAGTGAAAGTTTGTCGGGATCTTGCCCTGTCCCTCGCAATATTTCAACAACATGGGTAAGCACTTTATTTAAAAACCACTAGCACTGCTATGGGGCTATTATAGAGTGGAAATATCATGGGACATTTGAGTGACCAATCTATATTTACCTTATTTCCCTATATTTATAGATGACATATCCCTCAACCCTTCATTTTGACACATGATTATTGCTCCTTTACGTTAATACCCCTACTGTGCGACGTGCTTGTTCTTTTTCATAGTGGAATTCAGGTTAAATTCTTATATCATCAGTCAATTTTTTTTTTTTATGTATTAATTAAGCTTACATATAATAATTTTTAGAATCCATTTATCCAGCATGGTGGCTCAGTCATTAGCACTGCAGCCTTGCAGCGCTGGGATCCTGGGTTCAAATTCCACCAAGGAGTTTGTATGTTCTCCCCGTGTTTGTGAGGGCTTCCTCCGGGTACTCCGGTTTCAAAGACATACTGATACTAGATTGTGAACCACAATGGGGACAGTGCCAATAATGTATGTAAAGCGCTGTGGAGTTAATAGTGCTACAGTATATAAATGAGTAAAATAAATAAATAAATCCTGGGATCCACTGTGATGATTGGTCATGGTGCATTATGTTCAATAAATGCTTATCCCTTACCTCTACTGTTACTTTTTACATTTATTTTTTGCACAGCACTGGGTTGATATTTGGTTGTCCTCTTAACCTTTATAGAATTATTGTGATGAATACTCGAGTATAAGCCGACTTGAGTATAAACAGAGGCACCTAATTTTGCCACAAAAAACTGGGTAAACTTATTAACTCTAGTAAAAGCCAGGTATGCATTGTCCCATCATCTCTGCACTGGTATGCATGGCTCCCCCATCCCTGTCCTGTATGCATTGTCCCCTCATCCCTGTCCTGATATGCATGGCTCACCTGTCCCTGTCATTGTATGCAATGCTCCCCGGTCCCTGTCCTGCTATGCATGGCTCCCCATCCTACTCGCCCACCAGCGTGCCCTCGCAGCATCTCCCTGGTTCTGGCTTACAGCAGCTCTTCCGGCGTGATCACATGGCACCACTCATTAAGGTAATGAATTTGTGCTCCACGCCTATGGGACTGGAAACGCGGACATATTCATTATCTTAATGAGTGGTGTAATGTGATCATGCCGGAAGAGCTGCTGGAAGCCGGAACCATGGAGATGCTGCAAAGAGGCCGGGATCACCAAAATTCTGCGAGGGCATGCTGGTGGATGAGTAGGATGGGGATAAGGAGCCATTCATAGCATGACAAGGATGCGGGAGCATTTCATACAATGACAGGGACCAGGGAGCCATGCATACCAGGACAGCAATGGGGGAGTAGGATGTCGTCTGGAAGCCGGCGGCTGTCACTGTTCGCTGCTATAAGAGAAATTAATATTCATTTCTCTTTAGCAGAGGGCACAGTGACACCTGCAGGCTCCTGACTTCTGTGACCTGCTGCTCCTCTGCTCCCCCCTCCCTCACCAGTTTTCTGGACAATTGACTTGTGTATAAGCCAATGGGGGGGGTGTTTTCAGTACTAAAAATGTGCTGAAAACTTGGCTTGTACACGAGTATATACGGTATTTTGTATTTTAACCTTGTATTTTTTTCAATAAAAGTGCTCCCTTTTTCTTATTGGTCAGAAGTTTACAATTAATAATAGTAAATAAAATTATGACCATATGAGGGGACGATATGTTAGGTTAGGAGCATAATGTTAAACCAATGTCACATCTAGTATCCCTGTGAATTTGCCATTACTATCTACAGTATGTAGAAACAGTCTCCATTTCCAGCATGAATCTTTCTCCTCTTCCCCTCTCCAAATCCTGACCAAGGCTGCTCCTTCCTCCCACATGCCATGGACTTTTGCTGTGACTCATGAGTAATGCAAAGAAAAAAACTTCCTGTTTCTACATAGAGCTTCTAAGAATTCAGTTAGTCAGTTTTTTAATCATGTGATATCATAAACCTAATGAAAGTCATAATTATGAACTGCGTAGGGCAAAATGGAGTAAATGTAAGTACACAGTTCTGTATAATATGATGATTGCAATATACACTTCTCAAAAAAATAAGGGGAACACTTAATCAACAGAATATAATTCCAAGTAAATCAAACTTCTGTGAAATCAAACTGTCCACTTAAGAAGCAACATTGATTGTCAAACAATTTCACATGCTGTTGCGCAAATGGAATAGACAACAGTCAGGCTGGTTTCACATTTGCGTTTTTTAGCGCTGGAAAAAAACGCATACCTGCGCATGCGTTTTTTCCCCTATATTTAACATGGGTGCGCATACCTGCGCGCTGGTAAGCGCATGTATGCGATTTTCATGCGCTGCGTTTTTTTGGGGTGTGCGTTGGTATTTTCCAGACGCAGCATGTTGCATTTTTTGGCCCTGCAAAAAAGCGCATGCGCACATATGCGCACGTTTTGCGCTAAAAATGGCCATTATAGCCTATGGATGCGCATATGTGCGCACTGGCATGCTCATGTATGCGTTTTTTTGCATATGCGTTTTTTTTTAAAACCATGGAATTTAGGGGTTTGGGTTAGAGTTAGGGTTAGTTAAGGGGGTTTAGGGTTAGGGTTAGGGTCAGGGTCAGGGTCAGGGTTAGGGTTGGGGTTTGGGTCAGGGTTAGGGTTAAGTATGGTTTGGTTAGGGTCAGGGTTAGGGTCAGGATTAGGGTTAAGTATGGTTTTGTTAAGGGTTAGGGTCAGGGTTAGGGTTAGGGTTGGGGTCAGGGTTAGGGTTAGGGTCAGGGTTAGGGTTAAGTATGGTTTTGTTAAGGGTTAGGGTCAGGGTTAGGGTCAGGATTAGGGTTAAGTATGGTTTTGTTAAGGGTTAGGGTTAGGGTCAGGGTTAGGGTTAGGGTCAGGGTTAGGGTTATGGTTAGGGTCAGGGTTAGGGTTAGGGTCAGGGTTAGGGTTAAGTATGGTTTTGTTAAGGATTAGGGTCAGGGTTAGGGTCAGGATTAGGGTTAAGTATGGTTTTGTTAAGGGTTAGGGTCAGGGTTAGGGTTAGGGTTAGGGTCAGGGTTAGGGTTAGGGTTAGGGTTAGGGTTAGGGTCAGGGTTAGGGTTAGGGTCAGGGTTAGGGTTAAGTATGGTTTTGTTAAGGATTAGGGTCAGGGTTAGGGTCAGGATTAGGGTTAAGTATGGTTTTGTTAAGGGTTAGGGTCAGGGTTAGGGTTAGGGTCAGGGTTAGGGTTAGGGTCAGGGTTAGGGTTAAGTATGGTTTTGTTAAGGGTTAGGGTCAGGGTTAGGGTTAGGGTTAGGGTCAGGGTTAGGGTTAAGTATGGTTTTGTTAAGGATTAGGGTCAGGGTTAGGGTCAGGATTAGGGTTAAGTATGGTTTTGTTAAGGGTTAGGGTTAGGGTTAGGGTCAGGGTTAGGGTCAGGGTTAGGGTCAGGGTTAGGGTTAGGGTCAGGGTTAGGGTTAAGTATGGTTTTGTTAAGGGTTAGGGTCAGGGTTAGGGTTAGGGTCAGGGTTAGGGTCAGGGTTAGGGTTAGTTAGGGTTTAGGGTTTGGGTTAGGGTTAAGTATGATTTGGTTAAGGGTTAGGGTTAGGGTTAGGGTCAGGGTTAGGGTTAGGGTCAGGGTTAGGGTTAGTAAAGTCATGGTTTGGGAAGTGTGAGGGGCCACCTAAAAATGTTGGAAAAAAACGCAAACGCGGTAAAAACGCACTAAAAACGCATACAAACGCATAAAAACGCTGCGTTTTTTTCATGCATGCTCATAAAAATGCTTGAAAAAAACGCAGCAGTTGTATGCTTATGTATGCGTTTTTTCAATGCGTTTTTTTGCGGGAAAAACGCGCTGCAAAAAAAAGCAAGTGTGAAACTAGCCTCAAGGAGTGGTTCTGCAGGTGGGGACCACAGACCACATCTCAGTACCAATGCTTTTTGGCTGATGTTTTGGTCACTTTTGAATGTTGGTTGTGCTTTCACACTTGTGGTAGCATGAGACAAACTCTACAACCCACACAAGTGGCTCAGGTAGTGCAGCTCATCCAGGATGGCACATGAATGCGAGCTGTGGCAAGAAGGTTTGCTGTGTCTGTCAGCGTAGAGGCTGGAGGCAGGCCGGTGCACCAGGAGACGTGAAGGGGGCCGTAAGAGAGCAACAACCCAGCAGCAGGACTGCTACCTCCGTCTTTGTGCAAGGAGGAGCATTGCCAGAGCCCTGCAAAATGACCTCGAGGAGGCCACAAATGTGCATGTATCTGCACAAATGGTTAGAAACTGACTCCATGAGGATGGTCTGAGTGACTCACATCCACTGATGGGGGTTGTGCTCACAGCCCAACACCATGCAGGATGCTTAGAATTTGCCACAGAACACCAGGATTGGCAAATTCGCCACAGGTTCACACTGAGCACATGTGACAGTCTGGAGATGCCATGGAGAGCGATCTACTGCCTGCAACATCCTTCAGCATGACCGGTTTGGCAGTGGGTCAGTAATGGTGTGAGGTGGCATTTCTTTGGAGGGCCGCACAGCCCTCCATGTGCTTGCCAGAGGTAGCCTGACTGCCAGTAGGTGCCAAGATGAGATTCTCAGACCCCTTGTGAGACCATATGCTGGTGCGGTTGGCCCTGAGTTCCTCCTAATGCAGGACAATGCCAGACCTCATGTAGCTGGAGTGTCAGCAATTCCTGCAAGATGAAGACATTGAAGCTATGGACTGACCCACCTGTTATGAATGGGTCACCGAGGAGGATAGCAGGACCAGGCTAAGCCACCAGAAAACCAGAGAGGTTGGTAACTAAGCAGATTGCAGACCTCTGATCCTATCCATACAACTAGCAGTAACCGTGGAGCGTACCTACGATGCCTTAGACGCCTCAGCACAGCTGGAGAGCTAACTCAGCCTAAAGCATGAAAGATGAAATATAAACTGCCCCGGAGCAGACCCCAAAGGAATAGATAGCCCCCAAACATATATTGTCGGTGAGACAAGATGAAAACACAAATGCAGGCAGAAAAATAGACTGAGCAAATGATGGGGCCCAGACTGACTAGACAGGACAGGAAAGGAAAGACTGTCTGCAATCACGCAAAAAAACTGAAAAAACCAACACGTCTGATGCACAAAAAAACACTGAAGTCACACGACTTCACCCCCACTATATCAGCACTCTGGTATATACTGAAAGCAAAGCAAAAAGAGACCAATATAATAGGGGACAGAAGAAACTGACACAAGCAGTAACATGGGCGGTGATCCAGCACAGCCCCAGCAGGAGCAAGCTGACCCACACAAAGCAGAGATAGCAAAAAGATTAGCAAATGAACCATGCAGGAACAGAGCAGGAGACATCAGACCTCAGAAGGCACAGGAAGAAAATCACCAGCAGAGATTGAAGGAAGTCAGCTATCTTAAATACTCCAGTCAGAAACCCCAGAACTCCAATCGTCATTATCATTATCAGGTGGTAAGCCTCTGTCAGTCTGACCAGCTCCACTACCTTCAGTAGCCACCAGAGGGAGCCCAGAAAGAGAATTCACAACACGCCCGTTCCCCAGACCTGAATCTGATTGAGCACATCTAAAGGCCCCGTCACACTAAGCGACTTACCAGCGATCCCGACAACTATATCAACATGTCAGGATCGCTGGTGAATCGCTATGTGATCGCTGGTGAGCTGTCACACAGACAGCTTCACCAGCGATTAGCACAGCGATGCCGCGCGTGCGGCATAGCTGTGTTCAGCGCTGATTCATGTCAAAAATAGAATTAAAATAAAAAATATTGTTATTCTTACCTTCCGACGTCCCGCGCAGCATTCCCGCCTCTCTCCACGCTCCGGTTCCAGTAATCCTTTGCGAGAATTACCGCGATGACGTCCGTTCTCGCTGGATCGCGAAGTCTCGCGGTCATTCTTGCAAAGGATCACTTCTGGGACCGGAGCATGGAGAGAGGCGGGAATGCTGCGCGGGACGTCGGAAGGTGAGAATAGTAATATTATTTTATTTTTTTTTTTTTTTTTTTTAGCGATGCGTGTTGGCCAGCGGGAGATCAGCGACGAATGAAATTTCCAGAGGTTTCCAAGAGCTATCAGCGATACCGGCAGGGGGGCCGGTCGCTGATCGCTGTCACACATAGCGATCTCGCTGGTGAGATCGCTGTTGTGTCACAAAACTTCTGACTCAGCAGCAATCTCGCTAGCGAGATCGCTATGTGTGACGGGGCCTTTAGACATCATGTCTCGCTCCATCCACCAATGTCACACTGCACCACAGATTGTCCAGGAGTTGGCGGATGCTGTAGTCCAGGTCTGGGAGGAGATCCCTCAGGAGACCATCTGCCGTCTCATCAGGAGCATGCCCAGGCATTATAGGGAGGTCATACAGGCATGTGGAGGCCACACACATTACTGAGCATATTTTCCTTGTCATAAGTCAATTCCACTGAAGTTGGATCAGCCTGTAATTTGATTTTCCACTTTGATTTTTGAGAATCATTCTAAATCCAGACATCCATGAGATATTCATTTTGATTCACATTGATAATTGTTATGCTTTATTGTCTTTATTGTTCTGAACATATTCCACTTTGCAATGAATACAAATTTGCAACTGGAACATTTCTTTGCGATATCTAGGGTGTGGCATTTTCGTGTTCCCTTTATTTTTTTGAGCAGTGTATTAAGGGGATACTAACTTAGATGGGACGAGGCGGAGGAGGGCTTCTTTACGTTGGCCAAAGACATAAGAATTATACCAGTCTCTAAATATGCTATTGGTTACATGACTGTAGATTTTGCACACATCATTATTATAATAATAAACATTAAAGACCATGTTCAGACTAAGACAAAAGATGAAACAAAATTATGATGTTTTTAGGAAGTTATTTGGCACTCAGATGCGGGGCCACTCTCATCAGATTGCAATATCAGCTCAGTCTGGCTTAGAATTGATACGAGACAAAGGAAAAAAAGTGAACTGCACTAGAGCAAAGTATGCCAAAGACTATGTTCCAAGTAGATTATCTGTGGAGCTGAATGTCATACAGAGTAATCAATTGGTATACGGTGCTCAGCAATAGAAAAAAAATGTCCATATAAATAAAATCTCCAACAGCCATTTATTAAACCTTCATGGTGCAAGCATTAGAATTGGCCGTGCAGGTGAAAGAGGAATGCGGAGAGTGATAGAAAGGACGACGGCCATTTTGCTTGGTACAGCTTCACACCTGGACCCGTTGAAGCTGTAACAAGCGAAACGTCTGTCGTCCTTTCTTTCACTCCCCGCGTTCCTCTTTAGCTTGCAAGTCCGATTCCAATGCCTGTACCATGAAGGTTTAATAAAAGGCTGTTGGGAGATTTTAGTCAATATGGTGAATGCTGCAAATTCTTCTTGTACAGGTTTACTTAGAATTGACATGCTTGTGATCAGTAGGTATCTAAATGATTTGTTCTTCTCCAGTTAATGTTTCAATATTCGACCAGTTTACTATGTCAGACTCCGGTTTCATGGGACCGATAAAGAAAGTCAAAATATTCCTACATCCACTTTTAAGAATATTATAATAATAATTTTGTTAATATACTGCCAACATTTTCCTCGGCACTTCACAATTAACCCACGGGCCATTTTCCACTTTTGTGTGTTCGTTTTTTGCCCTCCATCTTCCCAGAGCCATAACTTTTTAATTTTTTAGTCAAAATGGCCATGTGAGGGCTTGTTTTCTGCAGGACAAGTTGTAATTTTGAACGACATGATTGGTTTTAACATATCATGGAAAACGGGGGGGGAAATTCCAAGTGCGGTGAAATTGCAAAAAAAGTTTGATTCCACACTTGTTTGTTTTTTTTTTTTTTTGTTTTGTTTTTACCATGTTCAATAAATGCTAACACTGACCTGGCACTATGATACTCGAGGTCTTTTGGAGGTCATAGATACCAAACATGTCTAGGTTCTTTTTAAATTTAAGTGGTGAAAAAAAAAAATACAAACTTTGGGGAAAAAAATTTGGCACAATATTCCAAGACCCATAGGGTCTCCATTTTTCGTAATTTTGGACTGGATGAGGGCTTATTTTTTTGTGCACCGAGCTGTCGTTTTTATTGACACCATTTTGGTGTATACATGATCTTTTGATCACCCGTCATTGCATTTTATTGCAATGTAGTGGCGATCATAAAAACGTGATTCTGGTGTTTTTTGTTTTTTTTTTCTCGTTACTCTGTTTACCGATCGGGTTAACTCTTTCTTTTTATGTTGATCGGGAGATTCTGAATGCGGCGATACCAAATATGTGTATGTGTTTGTTTTCATGGTTTTATTTTGAATGGGGCGAAAGGGATGTGATTAGAACTTTTTATTATATTTTTAAAAGCTTTTTGTTTTTCCTTTTTGCATGCTTCTATAGTCTTCATGGGAGTCTAGAAGCTGCAATTGTCAGATTGGCTCTGCTACATACAGACGATGATCAGGTCGCCTGTACTGTGTGTAGCAGAAATGCTCACTTACTATGAGTGCAGACGACAGGCAGTGCTCATAGCAATCTGGCTATGACAAACATAGAGGTCTGATGGAGACCTCTGGTTGTCATACCAACCCATCGGTGACCCACGATCACGTTATGGGGTCACCGATGGGTGGGGATTTCCAGCACACTTGACAGAAACACCCCCAAATCTAGAATCAAATGTCAGCTGTTTAAAACAGCTGACATGTGCCGGGAAAGATGTGGACTTGGCGCTGGAGACCACATCAAAGAGGAGGATTCTGACATGGGCGTAGTATTACGGCCAACATCAGAAAGGTGTTAAGCGGTGACATATACAGACAATGAATTAAATACAAGGTAAGACACTTTAAACAATCACATTAGGAGTGAGGGCCCTGCTTGCAAGATTGCAATCTACAAGGAAAATGGGGGGGGGGGGGTCATAACAGGTGAAAAGTGCTTGTATTGTGTGGTACAGCCATCATTATAATAAATAGGAATTTTCATATAAAGCTGCATGATCCGGTCATCAGCCCGTGTGTTTAAGGGCAGGTATCGTTTGCATAGAAGGTGTGGAGACAAATGAATAGGAATGTACAGGTTCTGAATAACTTAATTTTTATTTTAGAAGGAGGGAATAGGGGTAAATGTGGTTGGTAAATTGAGGTGATAGGCTTGTTTAACCCCTTCCCGTACATATACTGCTCTGCGGGAGCTGTGCTCCCGTAAAGTAAATTATATATTCATTGTGCTGCTTCACGGTGAGCGGCGCAGCAATAGGGTGTGGATGTCATCTCTATGTGAGGGCTGACAGCCTACAGTAATGACCACGACTGGTGCTAGATCTGATCGCGGGCATTTAACCCCTCTGATGCCCACTTTGAGGGGCATTTACACAGGGAGGGGCCTCCCTGTGTGCTCCCATCAGAACAACACAATGCAATGGTGTTTTTCTGATGGTCTCCATGGAGCCCACCAGCGACAAGATGGCCACGGGGTTCTTCAGGGAAGGTGGCTTCTCAGTGCCTGCTCAGAGAAGGAGCTGAGGTGTCTCCTTTCCTGCCTGTCAGAAACTATTCTGATGCTCTGCAGTACAGAAACCTTGCAGAACATCATATCAGTGATCTGGTACTGTATAGTGATGTGCCATCCTGGAACAAAGAAAAAAGGATATAAAAAAGTTTTTATAAGTATTTAAAGAATTTAAGAAATCCTGAAATAAAGAACAAAAAAAGAAAAAATATTCCAATAAATACATTTTATTTATGTAAAAAAAAAAAATAATTGACTCGCCCGAGGGGCCGTGGGATCCTCGGTACCGAGCCCGTTAACTTCAGTGGGAGTTTTCACAGTGGCCGTGACCCGATCCGTGGCCACAGGCGGTCATGTAAAAGGGGTAGAATTGGATGGGGATAAAGTTTATGTAGTGATTCGTGACATCAGTTGGAGTGTTCAACTGTAGTATAGCCTGCACTGCAGATGATCCCTGGGGGAGTAGATGGTGATGGCAGTGCAGATGTTAAACCCTCTCCAACCAGGGCAGACCCCCAGAGATTGTGATGCAAGTAGAAAGCACGGAGTAATAAGGCAGGGGACAAGGAAAGTCACTTTATCATTTACTGTAGTTCAGGTGCAGTTCAGAGGAGATATTACAACTCTCACCAGGTTACAGTCTGCTCTGGAGAATGGGAGTTATCTTTCCCTGCTGTGACTCCGTGTAACTTCCTGCTATTCTAATCCCTTCTGGGAACAAGGTTTCCCAGAGTTTAGAACTTCCCAGTATTGCCTCTACTCGCTGTGTATTTCTCCTTCAGCAGCTTGCAGCATGAATCCTGTGTGAAGCAGCTCAAGTTCCCACTTGCACTATCCTTCACTGATCCTAGGTTATTGCAGTATTTCTGAGGGAAAACACTTTTCTGCTGGTCGTATAATCCCACGTAGTCTCTCAGCTTACCATCCTGCTCTGAAAGCATGGATGGTCTAGGGGCTGGTCCCTGATGCTTCTTTAGCTATACTCCTGGATCGAGCGCATGTCTTAACATGGCTTTCCAGAGCCTCCTTTCTCATTCTTCTTCACTGAAGCAACAACTTGGCCCTTCCCCCTCCCAGTTAGGGTATGTCTGCAAAGCTCTCAGCTTCAGACAAGTGAGGGAGTGAGGCAAATTGTGTGTGTGTGTGTGTGTGTGTGTGTGTGTGTGTGTTGTGGTCTCTAGCAGTGAAAGCATAACTCCCATTGCTTACAAAACAGTACATATTTAACCCTTTTCTGGCAATAGAGACGCAGGGCACCACATAATCAAGAAAAGTACACATATTTGGTATCGGCATCCATAACCACCCACTCTATAAAACTGTCCCACTAGTCCCTTCAGTGAACACCGTAAAAAAAAAAAATTAAGCAAATAAAACAATGCTTTATCTTCATACAGCTGATCAAAAAGTGCAATAAAATGTGATCAAAAAGATAAATGTAAATGAAAATAGTACTACCGAAAATTTAATTTTGTCAGGCAAAAAACAAGTCATCATACAGCTCCATCAGCAGAAAAATAAAAAGTTATAGCTCTCAGAATAAAGTGGTGCAAAAATAATTATTTTTTCTGTAAAAGTTTTTATTGTGTAAAAGCGCGAAAACAAAAAAAATATAAATGGGGTATCTCTGAAATTGTACTGACCCAAAGAATAAAGCTGCCTTATTAATTTTACCTCAAGCGGAACCTTTAAAAAAAAAAAAAAAAAAAACCTGAAAGGCTGCTTGCTGTTCATTCTGCCTCCCAAAAATCAGAATAGAAATCGATCAAAAAAGTAATGTGCCCAAACTTGGTACCAATAAAAACGTCAACTCAACCTGAAAAAAACAAGCCAGCATATGACTCTGTGGGCCAAAATGTGGAAAAATTATAGCTCTCTAAATATGGGGAAACAAAAGCCAGTTTTTTTCAATAAAAACCCTCTTTTATTGTGTGAGAGCAGCCAAACATAAAAACCCGATATAAAGAATAAAGCCATCTAATCACTTCTACCAAGAGGAACAGCGTAAAAAAAACTCACCTACTGTTGATTTTTCAATTTTTGTCTCACAAAGAATTACATTAAGGCACGGTCACATTTATCCTGCTCTTTGCGCTGCGCGCTTACGCAGTGGTTTTCATGTAAATCTCTCAAATACGTGATTCTGACGGAACTTCTGGTGAAAGAATCCCTATAATGAGGCAAATGGAGGCACTGTGGATGCCGTCTGACCTGTGATCTGGCGGTGTCTGTCTTTTTAGGCGAGCATAAAAGTGCCGTTGGCCACAGTTTTGTTCTCTTCTGAAATGAATGACACCGCTGAACAGAGACCAGATGGAGACCAGAGTAGCTCTGCTGCCTCATTAGAGAGATTGGATCTCTCGAGGGTTTTATCTAAATCACATCTCACAGAGTCAGATGGAGACACTTTTCAACTCTGGCCTATGATCTAGAATCATAGAATAATAGAATATTAGAGTTGGAAGGGACATCCTGGGACATCTGGTTCAATCCCCTGCTCAAAGCAGGATTCACTGAATTAACCCAGACAAATGTCTGTCTAGCCTCTGTTTGAAGACTTCCATTGAAGGAGAACTCACCACTTCTCATGGCAGCCTGTTCCACTCATTGATCACTCTAACTGTTAAAAAGTTTTTTCTAATATCTAATCTGTGTCTCCCCCCATTCAGATTCATCCCATTGCTTCTAGTCTTTCCTTGTGCAAATGAGAATAATGATGATCCCTCTACCCTGTGGCGGCCCTTGAGATATTTGTAGACAGCTAATAAGTCTCCTCTCAGTCTTCTTACTTTGCAAGCTAAACATTCCCAAATCCTGTAACTGTTTCTCATAGGACATGGCTTGCAGACCGGTCACCATTCTAGTCACTCTTTTCTGAACTTGCTCCAGTTTGTTGATGTCTTTTTTAAAATGTGGTGCCCAAAAGTGGACACAGTATTCCAGGTCTGACCAAAGAGGAGTAGAGGGAAATAATGACTTCACGTGATATAGACTGTATGCTTCTGTTAATACATTCTAGAATTGCATTTGCCTTTTTTGCTGCTTCATCACACTGTTGACTCATAAGTCTGTGATCTATTAGTATACCCAAGTCTTTTTCACATGTGCTGTTGCTTAGCCCTATTCCTCCCATTCTGTATATGCTTTTTTCATTTTTATTGCCCAGATGTAGTACGTTGCATTTTTCCCTGTTAAAAAACATTCTGTTAGTTGCTGCCCACTGCTCCAGTTTATTTATACAGTGAGGAAAAAAGTATTTAGTCAGCCACCAATTGTGCAAGTTTTCTCACTTAAAAACATGAGAGAGGCCAGTAATTGACATCATAGGTAGACCACAACTATGAGTGTCAAAATGAGAAAACAAATCCAGAAAACCACTTTGTCTTATTTGGCAAGATTTATTTTGGAAATTATGGAGGAAAATAATTATTTGGTCACCTAAAAACATGCATGATTTCTGGCTCTCACAGACCTGTAACTTCTTCTTTAAGAGGCTCCTCTATCCTCCACTCATTAACTGTAGTAGTGTCACCTGTTTGAACTTGTTATCAGTATAAAAGACACCTGAGCAAAACCTCAAACAGTCACATTCCAGATTCCACTATGGTGAAGACCAAAGAGCTATTGAAGGACACCAGAAACAAAATTGCAGCCCTGCACCAGACTGGGAAGACTGAATCTGCAATAGGCAAGGAGCTTGGTGTGTATGAAATCAACTGCGGGAGCAATAATAAGAAAATGGAAGACATACAAGACCACTGATTAATCTCCCTCGATCTGGGGCTCCACGCAAGATCTCTCCTTGTGTGGTCAAAATGATCACAAGAATAGTGAACAAAAATCCCAGAACCACACAGGGGGACCTAGTGAATGACCTCTATAGAGCTGGGACCACCGTAACAAAGGTTACCATCAGTAACACACTACGCCACCAGCGACTTGTCACCCTGCTTAAGTCAGTACTTGTCTGGGCGCATCTGAAGTCTGCTAGAGAGCATTTGGATTATCCAGAAGAATATTGGGAGAATGTCATATGGTCTGATGAAACCAAAGTAGAACTGTTTAGTAGAAACAAAACTTGTCGTGTTTGGTGGAGACCGAATGCTGAGTTGCATCCAAAGAACACTATACCTACCCAGGTTAATACGATTAATCCCCAATACCCACAATTTTAAGTGTGCCCTAAAAATGCATTTGTTCAGACTGGCCTACCGTCTCAATGCATTAACCTAACTATCCCTGTGCTGCACATTCAAAATTTTTTACCATAACTAGATTCTTCAGATCATGTTCTCACATGCTTTATGCATCCAATAGCCCTCTGTGTCTGTATTGTTACATACTTAGACTGATAATGGGTTCATGTAGCATTACATGAACACCCGATTCTTACACTTTGGCTGGTCTGAATAATGAAAACAATTGTTACCATCTTTCATGTCTCCCCTTTTCCTCATAGATTGTAAGCTTGCAAGCTGGGCTCTCATTCCTCTTGGTATCTGTTTTGATCTATGTGTTTATAGTTCTGCTGTAATGTCTATTGTATGTACAAGTCCCCTCTAAAATGTAAAGTGCTGCGGAATATGTTGGCGCTATAGAAATAAAATTATTATTACTATTATACCTACTGTGAAGCATGGGGGTGGCAACATCATGCTTTGGGGCTGTTTCTCTGCAAAGGGACCAGGATAACTTATCCGTATACATGAAAGAATGAATGGGGCCATGTATTGTGAGATTTAAAGTGCAAACCTCCTTCCATCTGCAAGGGCATTGAAGATAAAATGTGGATGGGTCTTTCAGCATGATAATGATTCCAAGCACACCGCCAGGGGAATGAAGAAGTAGCTTTATAAGAAACATATGAAGGTACTGGAGTGGCCTAGCCAGTCTCAAAATCTTAACGCCATAGAAACCTTTGGAGGGATTTGAAAGTCCGTGGTGCCCAGCAGCAGGCTCAAAACATCACTGCTCTAGAGGAGAGCTGCATAGAGGAATGAGCCAACATACCACCAACAGTGTGTGCCAAAGTTGTGAAGACTTACAGAAAACATTTGACCTCTGTGATTGCCAACAAACGATATATAACAAAATATTGAGATGAACTTGTTCATGACCAAATACTTATTTCAAAACATAATTTGCAAAATAAATGTTGCCAAATCAGGCAAGGTAATTTTCTGGATTTGTTTTCTCATTTTGACTCTCATAGTTGTGGTCTACCTATGATGTCAATTACAGGCCTCTCTCATCTTTTTAAGTGACAGAACTTGCACAATTGGTGGCTGACTAAATACTTTTTTCCCCACTGTATCTGTTTGAATCCACTCTCTCTTCTTTAGTATTAGCTATCCCTACTACCTTTGTGACATCAGCAAATTTAATCAGTCATCTAAATAATTGATAAAGGTGTTGAACAATACAGGGCCCAGGACACAGTCATGTGGTACCTGACTTGAGACATTCTTACAACTGGATGGCAGCCATTTATGACCACTCTTGGGGTTCGATCACTAAGCCAGTTATGAATCCACATAACAGTTGCCTTGTCCATTCCATACTTAGTCATTTTTTCAATAAGTATGGTGTTGACATGTCTGACATGACTTATTAGTTAAAAACCCATGCTGACTCTGGTTAATCACTTCATTTTATCCAGGTACTTACATACATGTTGTTTAATAATTTGTTCAAAGATATTTCCTGGTATAGAAGTCATACGCACCGGCCTATAGTTCCCTGGGTCCACCTTCTTCCCCTTTTTAAAGATGGGAACAACATTTGCTCTTCTCCAGTCTTTGGGACTTCTCCTGTTCTCCAAGAATTTTCAAAGATTATGGACGGTGGTTAAAAAACTTCTTCTGCTGTCTCCTTCAGTACTCTGGAGTGTAATTCATCTGGACCTGGAGACTTGAATTCATTCATGTTAGCTATGTGTTCCCTGACTATCTCCCTGTTTATGGATAGTGTGGATTCTGTTATTCCTTCGATGGCCTCATAAAGATCAATTGATGTTATATCTCCTTTCTGAGAGAAAACAGATGCAAAATAGGAATTGAAAACTTTCGCCATCTCAACATCCTTTCTTACCATTTCCTCATTTTCATCCTGTACAAATCCTATAGCATCTTTGACTTTTCTTTTACTTTTGACATATCCATAAAATCATTTTCTATTGCTTTTGACATCTCTTTTAAGCCTTTAATTTATTGTCAGCTTTAGATAAATTGATTCATGCCCTGCAGGTTCTGCAGATTGCATTATAATCTTCTTAAGAAATGCCTCCCTCTTTCCATTTGATAAACAGTTCTTTCTTCCTTTTTAGCATATGTTTAAGTTCTGCATTCATTCATCTTGGTTTCCTTATCTGGCAGCGTCCTTATTCTTAATCATGCATAAAAGCACGATCGGCTACGGTTTTGTGCACTTGTGAAAAGAAAAACACTTCGGAAAAGAGGCCAGACGGAGTCCAGACTAACGCTGGTGCCTCACTATAGTGAATGGAACACTCAGGAATTTCTTCTGAATCACATCATTTAGAGATCTGGATGGAAACCCCAAAGTAAGTGCTCAGCGTAGAGCACTGGACAAATGTGATCCCAAATATCTTATGCAAAATGTTTCCAATAAAAGCTTCAATGCAATCCACAAAATAGCAAGTCTCTACTCAGGTCTGTCATCTCTTAATGAATATATAGGGGCTTCTATGTTACTGGCAGCACAAAGGCTCTGGAAAAGTAAAATGACCCTTGCCCTCCAAAAGAAATTCAGCAAATTTGGTGCTTCCGTGCTCCCAAATCCAAATGCCCCCCCCCCCTTCTGAGCTCCAGTGTGCCTAAACCACATTTGGCGCCCATAAGTTTGGCATTTTTGTAGTGAGGAGAGCCTCCCTAATTTACAAGAGCATGAGCTGGGCATAATGTACTGGTCTTTACAATGGCATTTTGCAATTTTCACTAAGCAACATCCCTGCTGCTTTTTTCTGGAAAATACTCATGGAGTCAAAATTGTAACCACACCTGTAGATACATTTACAAAGGAGTATTATTTCCAAAATGGGGTCACTTGAGGGGGGATTATGCTTTTCTAGCACTTAGGGGTTCTCTGTATGGAGTCCGCAAGCTATTCTAGGAAAATCTGCGCTCCAGCAGGCAAAACCAAAGACAGAAACCTAATGATTATCATGCAATAAATAAATTAATAGCATGGAGCATGAAAATAATGTATGGTACTTAGTTAACATATTTTTTCATTAAAAAAATGCTAAAGCCATCCCACCATTCCATACTGAACATAATTGGGACCATTCTAACTATAAAATTAAAAACTACAGTTGAGCGAAATGGGCTGGTCAAATTCAAAAATAGCCGACTTTAGCTAAAGTCGGGTTTTGCCGATCGAAATCCGACCACAGCGTGAGGTCAGCCATGAGGTCGCTGATCAGAGCGCCAAAGTCGCGTTTCAAATAATGCTTCCAGCGCCTTTTCTCAGCCAATGAAGGTGGATGCACACTGTGGGCAACGCGATGACATGGGCAGCGGCCACCACCATCTTAGAGAAGGGCATTGAAGTGATTGGCTGGCTTTGTGTGGCGTCACAGTGGGTATAAAAGGCTATGACTGCCGACTGCCATCTTACTTGTGCCGATCTTAGAATAGGGAGATGTGCTGGTGCTGATTCTGAACAGGGAGAGCGTTAGGCAGGGAAGAAGAAATAAAAACTGCTTCTGCTGATAGCGCTTTTCACGGTACAGTTAGTGTGCAGTGAAAGGGGAGGATTTTTGTTGTGTGCAATAGTGCTGGTGGTGATTAGGCTGCCTTTTAAGGCTACCTGCTAGCTGCATTGCTGTGTGCAAACTGCTGTTCAAACTGCTTTTTTCAAAGCAATTCAACTTTTATTATTTTGTCCTGGTGAGTTACTGAGCGTTCATTTTTTCACACACCGTCTAGCGGTGTACGCTCCTCACACACTACCGTGTACCGGCTGATATCACGGATAAATAGAAGCTATCTGTGTGTGACTCTGGAAGAAAAAGCCGAGGAGTTTTTCCAGACCTACACCTTAGAGTGCTGTCCGCTTTTCACAGTTTCGTATATATCTGCCGTTTGATAATGGTCAAAACTAGACAGAGACAGCGTGTCAGTCCCTATACAAATAGACAGAGATGGACAATTTTCCATACAGACACCGTATAGAGCTGTCCGATTTTAAAACAGTATTGTATATCTGCCATTCGCATTACAGTCACATCTATACAAAGTCAGCGTGTGTGTGACACTCCGTAAATACATATACGGAGATTGTTAGTTACACAAAAAATGTATACAGTTGTACACTTCTGATACAGTTCCGTATATTTGCTTGTTGGATTACGATACAATACATACTGTGAGAGCATCTGTGACAAAATATATACAAAGATTTAATTTTTTTTAATACACCTTACACAGCTGGACGCTCCTCATACAGTACCATCTAACAGCTGGTATTTTTGGTACATTTTCCCAAACATGAGGAAGTATGGTGGAAGAGTCTGCGGATGTGGGCAGGGGGGCGCAGCTGGCACTGATGGTGGTGGTGTACCGGCTGGTTCTGGCAAAAGCACAATAGCAGCTAAGGCAGGATGTGTTGAGCCTGTGTCATTGTCTGGCCCAAGAAGGCCTGTAAGGTTGCCTTTTCTTGGAGTCGGAAAACCGCTTTTAAAGCCGGAGCTTCAGGAACAGGATGTGGCGTACAATGCCGAAACAGCCACTAGCTCTATTGCCTCCTCTTCTGAACGTTCGAACCCTGCACGCACGGAGTCATCAGTGCAGGATTCTGATCAGGAAAAACACCTTTCCTTGTGTCCTTCACCCCCACCAAAAGTTAAAGATGTGGCAGCCCACACTTCAGATTACTCTATGGAGCTCTTTTCACATACCATGCCTGGGTTATCCAGTCAAATCCAGAATTCCCCAGTCCAAGATGAATCTGACATGGAGTGCACTGATGCACAGCCACTGCTAGATGATTCTGCTGGTACATCGACCCAGAGCACTACATTGCCCTCGCAGTCTACTGAGCCAGAATCTGACCCTGATGAAACTCAGGTGCCCCTTCCCGCATACTATACCACCTTACACGGTGACACAGAGGGATGTAAAGAGGAAGGTGCAGATGACTTTGAAGAGGAGGTGATGGATGACCCAGTTCTTGACCAGGATTGACATCCATTGGAGGAGGAGGGTGGCGCTGGCAATAGTTCAGATAAGGAGAAGCATCTGCAGCAGGCATTGACATCGCAGCAGCGGTTACCTACCAGGCCCGTAGCTGTCCAAAAACGTGGAGCAAAAACTAAGAGCTGCAGGACTGCTTGGCCAGACGGTCAACTTAGCACAGCGTGCAAGGTCAGAAAATATATACCATTGTAGGAAGAGTGCAATGTGGCACTTCTTTGTCCAAAATCCTACTGATGAGTCAAAGGTTACCTGTAAGAAGTGCGGAATGACCTTTAGCCGAGGTAAACAACTCAGAAATTTGAATACCAGTTGCATGCTTAGACATTTAATCAACATGCACTTGCAAGCGCAGATGGACTACAAAACCTCAGGTAGGTTCCGAAAGAAGGTAGCCAGCAATGCTCCATCGCTTCCCCCACTGTAAGACTACCGCCACCATTAAGCACACCACCAGCACTAAATGTGGAGGTATCGTCGCAAGGCCAAAGCACTCAGGGAATCACAATGGTTTTGCAACACAACACTGAATCTAGGCCATCACCACCAATACCATCACCAACCCCCTCTCACTCCGTCCGGTCCACCTCTACTTTCCCCATATGCAGCTCTCCAATCCAGCTCACCCTAGCAGACACTAAGTAGGACAATAAAGTACTCATCCTCTCATTCGCGTACACTTTGTTTGAACGCCTACAGTGCCAAACTAATCTCATTAGAGATGATGCCCTACCGTTTGGTTGAAAGCGAAGCTTTCCGCGACCTCATGGCCTACGTTGTCCCACGCTATGACCTACCCAGTCAGCACTTCTTTCTTGAAAAGCCATCCCTGCCCTCCACCGGCATGTGAAAGACCACATTGTCCATGCACTAAAACAGTCAGTGAGTGGAAAGGTGCACCTCACAACAGATGCATGGACCAATAGGCATGGCCAGGGCTGTTACGTGTCCACCACTGCGAACTGGGATAATGTGGTGGATGCAGGCTCCAGTGGGGACAGTGGCGGTGGAACAGTGCTGCCTAGCCCATGATATAGAAAACAGCTGGCTGTAGGCTCTATCAGCGAAAACTCGTCCACAGAGCTCAGTTGCACGAGCTCTCCATCTGCAGCTGAAGGGTTGCACACGAGGTGTCCCAATATCGAACAGCTAGTGGTAAGCTTCAGTAGGCTGTGTTAAAGATGATGTCTTTGGGCAACAACAGACACACCGCGGAGGTACTACTTGCAGCGACAAACTGAGTCATGGCTGAGCAGTCTACATCTTGAGGCAGGCAAGGTAGTCAGTGATAACGGCCGTAATTTTGTGGCATCCATAGCCAGTGGAAAATTCACACACATACCTTGCCTGGCTCACACATTGAACCTGGTGGTGCAGTGCTTCCTTAATAATTATCCGGAGTTAACATCCCTGCTCCATGAAGTGTGAAGACTGTGCTCACCCATCTTTCGCTCAAACGTCCACTCCACTCGTGTGCAGAAGCTACAGCAATTGCTCCACCTCCACAAGCACCGCCTAATCATAGACATTGCTACAAGGTGGAACTCCACCCTGCACATGGTTGAGAGGCTGTGAGGACAGAGGCAGGCTGTAATGCATTTGTGGGAGAATACACGGGCAGGCTGTTTTATGGAAGACAAGGAATTGTCGGGTGTACAGTGGTCAAAGCTGAAAGACCTCTGTAAAGTCCTTCAGTGTTTTGAGGAATGCACACGGCTGGTAAGTGCAGACGACTCCATCATAAGAATGAGCATCCCACTTATGCATCTGCTCGTGCAAGGTTTGATGCACATTAAGGATCAGGTGTCTGCAGCGGAGGAGGAGGAGGAGGAAAGCCTTGATGACAGTCAGGTGGAGGAAGAAGAGGAGGAGGATGAGGGGGATGACTATTTTTGGCAGGAAGATGCTTCTCAGGGGGCAAGAGAAAATGTTGGCGTTCCAAGGTCAGGTACAGTGTTTATGCGTGACTGTAGGGAAGTGGATTTGCCAGAAAGTGCTCCTCCACCCACCACGGGCAGTGCATCATTGACACCTGGAACATTGGCCCACATGTGCGATTATGCCTTGCGGATCCTAAAAATGGACCCCGCATTGCCAAAAAGATGAGGGATGATGACTACTGACTGGCCAGCATCCTCAATCCACGTTACAAAGGCAAATTACACAACATCATGCCATAGGAGAACCTAGAGATAATATTGGCAAACAAACAAGCAACTCTGGTAAAATGTTTGTTTGAGGCTTTCCCAGCACGCAGCTGTGGTGCTGGTTCTCCCACGAGCCGTAGTGGGCACAATGTAAGAGGTGTTCGTGTTGCACACAGCCAAAGTGGTGTTGGAGACAGGGGTTTAATGACCATGTTGTGGAATGATTTCTCAAGTACCGCTCACACGACTGCTAATACTGCATCGATTAAAAGTGACAGGAGACAGCAGTTGTCAACTATGGTTACAAACTACTTTTCCTCCCATATCGATGTTCTCCCTCACAGGTCATTCCCCTTTGACTATTGGGCCTCTAAACTGGACGCCTGGCCTCAATTGGCACAATATGCCTTACAGGAGCTCACTTGCCCTGCTGCTAGTGTGTTATCTGAAAGAGTCTTCAGTGCTACTGGATCAAACCTGACAAAAAAGGACCTGACTGTCGACCAAAAATGATGATGACCTAACCTTCATTAAAATGAACCATGCATGGGTTTCAAAGGATTTTGTCCCACCTTCCCCTGATGACACATAGGTTGCCAGAAAACTGCCTCGCTTTTGTCCTCCTCTTCCTTGGACTTGCCCAATTCCGCCCTTTGCAGCAGATGAATGTCCAGCCAACACATCAACATATGCCATTTTTTAAACCTCCCTAAGTGGGCTGCCCACCCCCCAATGGCTCGGGTCAACACCTGGCGCACCCTGGCAAGTGCCACTGCTCTGAACAGGTGGATGGGCCCACAAATGGCCGACGGCACTGGCTCAGGGCCCCTCATAGTACAATACAGTGTCTCTGATGGTGGGGGGGCCCACTCGCCGTCAGACACACCAGCGTACTATGAGGGGCCCTGTGCCACTACCGTCGACCATGACTGTGCCCCCCCTGCTTGGTCATGGCCACAGCACTTGCAAATTGCAATACTTACCTCTCCCTACTCCACTGCTGTGTAGTCTGGGCAGTTAAATCCTTCACAGGGAGGCCACTAGAAATTTGGTTTATTGATCGATGATGGGTAAGATGAAGCTATGGCCTTTACTGCTGGCCTCTACCTTCAGATGATCCACGCTACTGCAATAAAGCAATCCTTTCTTCACAAATAACTGTTTTCGCTGTCTCCACAGACACAGTAATTGAGGGTCTGCATCGCCTCTGCAACATGTACGGTGAGGTTTTCCCGTGATGAGTAATTCCCAAATTTCTGCTAACACTCGACTTTCCGTCTGTACTTGTATCCATGTAGTTTTCAGTAGAGGAGAGTCTGGACTGGCTTACTGAGATTGAAATATATATGAAGATTTAAAAGTACCACAACACTGTATACTGTTGTACGCTTCGACTACCTTTCCCTTTTTCTACTTGTTAATTTCTGGTGCAATACATACTGAGCCTGTGAGTGTCTGGGTCTGACTACGGAAGTAAAGATGGAAATTTAAAATTACCCCTAGACTGGATACAACTGGTATGTGCTGATACAGTACCTTTGTTCAAAATGTTGTATTACGGTATCATCTATGGTGAGTGAGCGCGTGTGGTTTATGCCTTCTATATATACGGTGAAGCGGAGATACCAATTTTTACCCTATACTCGATACAGTTTGCATTTTGTTATACAGTACCTTTGTTCGACATTTAGTATTATGGTCAAATCCATACTGAGTAAGCGTCTGAGAGTGACTACGGGACTATGTATACAGAGATTTCAATTGTACCCTATAATATATATACTTGCTATCTTGTTATCCAGAACCTTTTTTACAACATTTTTTATTATGATCAAACCCAGACTGAGTGAGCGTCTGAGGGTGACTCCGGAAATATATAGCGAGATTTCAAATTTGGCCAACACTGTACACTGTGTTCCAAATTATTATGCAAATTGGATTTAAGTGTCATAAAGATGTAATTTTTTGTTTTTCAAATAAACTCATAGATGGTATTGTGTATCAGGGCTCTTTGGATCACTGAAATCAATCTCAAATGCCTGTGATAATTTACCCGGTGCGCCCAATTAAAGGAAAACTACTTAAGAATGATGTTCCACATTATTAAGCAGGGCACAGGTTTCAAGGAATTTAGGAAAGAAAAAGGATCTCTCTGCTGCTGAAAAGCATCAAATAGTGTAATGCCTTGGTCAAGAGATGAAAACATTAGATATTTCCCAAAAATTTAAACGTGATCATCGTACTGTTAAGAGATTTGTGGTTGATTCTGAGCACAGACATGTTTGTGCTGATAAAGGCAGAATGAGGAAGGTTTCTGCCAGGCAAGTTCATCGGATTAAGAGTGCAGCTGCTAAAAAGCCATTACAAACCAGCAAACAGATATTTAAAGCTGCTGGTGCCTCTGGAGTCCCTCGAACCTCAAGGTGTAGGATCCTTCAAAGGCTTGCTGTGGTGCATAAACCTACTATTCAGCCACCCCTAAACAGTGTTCACAAGCAGAAATGGTAGCAGTGGGCCCAGACATACGTGAAGACTAATTTTCATACAGTCTTGTTTACTGATGAGTGTCGAGCAACCCTGGATGGTCCAGATGGATGGAGTAGTGGATGGTTGGTGGATGGCCACTATGTCCCAACAAGGCTGCGACATCAGCAAGGAGGTGGAGGAGTCATGTTTTGGGCCGGAATCATGGGGAAACAGCTGGTAGGGCTCTTTAAGGTTCCTGAAGGTGTGAAAATGACCTCTGCAAAGTATATCGAGTTTCTGACTGACAGCTGTCTTCCATGATATAAAAAGCAGAAATGTGCCTTCAGGAGCAAAATCATTTTCATGCATGACAATGCACCATCTCATGCTGCAAAGAATACCTCCGAGTCATTGGCTGCTATGGGCATAAAAGGAGATAAACTCATGGTGTGGCCACCATCTTCCCCTGACCTCAACCCTATAGAGAACCTTTGGAGTATCATCAAGCAAAAGATCTATGAGGGTGGGAGGCAGTTCACATCAAAACAGCAGCTCTGGGAGGCTATTCTGACTTCATGCAAAGAAATACAAGCAGAAACTCTCCAAAAAACTCACAAGTTCAATGGATGCAAGAATTGTGAAGGTGAAATCAAAGAAGGGTTCCTATGTTAACATGTAACTTGGCCTGTTAGGATGTTTTGGAGTTAAATAGCTTTTTTGGTCAGTGAATGTGACCTCCTAATGCTGCAAATTCCACAAATGAACATTTTCAGTTCTTTAAAACATATCAAATGTTTAGAAATTCTACTGTGCATAATAATTTGGAACAGTGCATTTTGAGTTTTTATTCATTTTGGAGATTATACTGTTATCATTGGGAGGTTTCTTCAATAAAATTTGATGTATACTCTAACAGGTGATGACTTTTATTAGACTGACTGTCATTTCTACCGACTATTTAGGAAAATCATAGAAAAATATAATTTGCATAATAATTTGGAACACAGTGTATACAGCTCTACGCTTGTGTTACATTACCCATTTACAGCTTTTCATATTCTTGTGTAATCCATACTGGGCCTGAGAGTGTTTGTGTCTGCCTCCTGAAATGTATACGGAGATTCAGAATGTTTACACTATACTCTATATACCTTGTATCTGGTGATACTGTACCCCTTTTCACCTTTTTATTTTATTGGGTAGTCCATACTGAGCCTGTGAGTGTCTGTGTATGCCTCATGAAATATATACCAAGATTTACTGTTATCCTTAGACTGTATAGAGCTGTATGCTTCTGATACAGTACCATATATCTGCTGGTATTTTGGGTCAATTTTCTAAATCATGAAGTATGGTGGAAGAGGACTCGGACGTGGTTGTGGGGGGCCACCTGGTACTGATGGTGGTGGTGGTGCATCTGCTGGTAGTGCCAAAAACACAATAGCAGCTAAGGCAGGAGGTGTTGAGCCTGCATCATGGTATAGCTCTGGAAGGCCTGTAAGGCTCTGTTTTCTGGGTGTAGGTAGACTGCTTTTAAAGCCGGAGCATCAGGAACTGTTTTTGGCTTACATTGCTGAAACAGCCTCCAGCTCTATCGCCTCCTTCTGAAGTTTAAAAAAATGCAAGCACTGAGTCATAAGTGTGGGCTTCTGTTCAGGAGCAACCACTTTCCTTTTGTCCTTCACCCACACCAAAAGTGAAGGATGCGGCAGCACACACCTCAGATTACTCCATGGATTTCTTTTCACATACCATGCCTAGGTTAATTAAAAATGGAACCCATCATATACTGGAGCATTCAAATTGGGGCAGATCAGACACTGGAACAGCATCTATGGGGCACATGATACACTGGAGCATTAGAAATTGGGCCCATTATATATGGAGCATTATTAGGGCCCATAAGATACTGGAGCATCATCCATGAGGCCCATCATATACTGGAGCATTCCAGATTGGGGACATCAGACACTGGAGCAGCATTTACTGGGCCCATTATACACTGGAGCATTAGAAATGGAGCCCATTATATGTAGAGCATTATTTGGGCCCATAACACACTGGAGCATCCTCCATGGGGACCATCATATACTGTATCATTATGTGGAGCTCATCATATACTGTATGGAACATTACATGTGGCCAATTATTCTGTATGGAGAAATATATGGGGCTCATTATTCTGTATGGCGCACAATGTGGTGGCCATAATACTGTATGGAGTAATATACTGTCCTTTTTTTGAGCTATTGTACAATTTAAAATAGATCAGTCATGTAAGCAGTGAAGTATTTGTCATTGTACTATACCTATATTTCAGTGCCGTATCGGAGCATCATGAGTTGTGGTATGCGTTAAAGGGGCGCACTGACACTCTTTGGCCCAGGGTACACGAAATCCTTGAGCCAGCCCTCTCCCGCAACAACTTTAGCCAGATAACCCCCGGTTTTCAATGCATAACTATTATTATGAAGTAAATTAAGATTGACAAGCTTCAGTAATAAGAATTGATGTTTTTGGCATTGAAATGGGCACTGTAGGTGTGTTTACTGTCCTCCACTCCCTGCCGACTTTTCTTCCCCATTGACTTGCATTGGGTTTCGTGTTTCATTCGGCCTTCGACTTTTCCCTATAGTCGGCCGATTTCGTTCGACCCGACTTTTGAGAAAGTCGGGTTTCATGAAACCCGACTCGACCATAAAAAAAAGGCAAAGTCGCTCATCTCTATTAAAAACCTTACCGTTTGTCAAGTGACATGCATGTGGATAAGGGATGAGAAGGACTGGGGCCCAACTAGTGGACACACAGCCATGGGAGACCACATCAATATAAAGTACAGCTCAAGGAAAGGCAGGCCACACCTTTATATGCACATGATGCAAACATACTGAAAAAAAACCAAACGTTATGAACTGGGATATAAACTGGTGTGCATGCAGCATTAAAGCGCATGTTCACATTGACCACTGAACAGAAAATAAAAACAAAGAAACATAATAATTAAATACCCATGTATTTGGTTTTTTTTTTTCTGTTCAGTGGCCAGTGTGAACATGCTCTTAAATGCTACATGCACACCAGATAACCCAGTTCATACCTTTTGGGTTTTTTTTGCTCCAGGAGGCAAATGGCTCCGTCCCTCCCGAGTCGCTCCATGTGCCTAAGCAGTACTGTAGAGCCACATATGGGGTGTTTCTACATCCAGCAGAAATTGTGGGACAAATGTTGGTGCCATTTTTACCCATTTCCCAGTATGAAAATGTAAAATTTTGAGTTAGAACATAATTTTTGTGGAAATAAAATTTAATTTTTATTTTTTTACTGCCCAATGGTATAAAATCAGGGACTCTCCAAATGCGACTTTGCTGTAATAATTCAGGGACCCAAAGTTTACATTCAAAAAGTCAAATGATGCTCCTTCCCTTCCGAGCCCTGCCATGCGCCCAGTGGTTTCCCCCACATATGGAGTATCAGTATGCTCAGGAGAAATTTTAAAACAAACTGTATGGTGCAATTTCTCTAGTTAATCTTCTGAAATAAAATAAATAAATTTTGCCACTAACATGAAGTACAATAAAATCTCATAATCGGTGGGACACATTGAAGCGTGCCAGAGTTATATCCTCATGAAATGACAGTGATCAGAATTGAAAAAATTGACCTTGTCAGGAAGGTGAAAATAGGCTTCAGGGTGAAGGGGGTGTTTTTAAAGCACACTTAAAAATGTTGGGGCCGGCGCAGCATGGGAGAAGACTTGTAAATGGAAGTGCAAAGTTTGGATTATGGAGGATGTTAGTCATGTCAGTTTCAGAAAGGGGTGCACAGGTAGGGAGAGAGAGATGAGGGTGGAGATATAGGATGGCGCAGTACTGTGGAGGGCTTTGTGGTTGAGAGAGGGGAGTTTTATTTTTATTCTGTAGCGAATGGGAAACAAGTGTAATGACTGGCATAAGGTGGAGACATCGGTGAAGTGGATGGACAGAAATACAAGCCTGGCTGCTGCATTCATGACTGATTGGTCTCCCTCTAGCCAAAATGTATCCTCTCCAATCAAAGGAGAGTTGCAGGAGTCCAGACGGGAATGAATAAAGGCAACAGAGTTCTATAAGTTTCAAAGGTGAGAAAAGGTTGGATTCTGAGGATGTTTCTTAGTTGGTATCCTTGTATACAAGCAACACATAATAGGTTATTTGTGAATTAACCCACAAGAAATAGACCCTAATGGCAAATAATGGACTCCTAAGTCACCTCTACTTGGGGTTCGTGGACCTATATGAAACATTATTATCTCAGAACCTGGGTGTCAACAATCCTTTTATAGACTGTTGGACTACTTCAATTGTATCTAATTATGCCACTTTTTCTTCCCATACAGATATCACAGAACATCAGAGATATGTTGAAACAATTAAGAATTTTTACTATTTTGCTTTTTATAGCAACTGTCAGCTTTTTTACCAGAAACACCATAAAACAAAAAGGAATGTTTATCATAGACTCCTTAATTCACAAAGGTTTGACATTTTATTCTTCATTAACTGAGAATGCAACTAGCTACAATATAAGCCAAACATTCAGTTACGACTATGTATTTATAAGGGATGTTCTTCAGCAAGGAAATGGTATCTTATTTGTGGAAACCACAGACAGAATGGTTGAGCCATCCTTGGTTTTGTGTTCCATTGAATCAGCGGCTCGAGTGTATCCGGACAGACCAGTGGTTTTCTTCATGAAAGGACTAGGAGACATAGTCTCTGAAGATGATGAGAAGAAAGCTCAGAATCACTACCCAACCCTCTCAATTTATAAGAATATCTACATTTTCCCTTTAAGGTTAGAAAAATTATTTGCTGAGACACCATTCCTGGCTTGGTATGAGAAGGTAAGAACTTTTATATTCAAATTGAAAGAGGAGGTTTAAAAAAATCCTTAAAAGGGAAAAGTAAAAAACAATGCTTAAATATTTCAGTGACATTTCTTACTTTTATTTTTCTCTTTTCACTTGCATGCATTTAGATACATTTTGCTTATAAAAATTATTCAAGTACGCAGAACTGATTTTTCTATTTTATTGTACACCAGATTTAGAAGACCATGAAAACAAAGCTTTACAAGGTTTCTACATTTATTACAATCAGTAAGGCTGGTTTCATACTTGCGTTGTGTAGTACTGCAGATGGCAGCCTACTTCCTTGTTTCTTCCTCCGTTAAGCCACGCCCAATGCTGCACCTCTTCTTTCAGCTCCACCTACATCTACATGCATCCTGAGTACCTATCTTTATCATTGGGTATGCAGGCCATGCGGATGTATGCTGACGCATCCGCATGCGTTGCTTTGACATTGCACCGAACGCAACAGGATGCATGCAGACATAGGCGGAGCTGAAAGAAGAGGTGTGGCAGTGGGCGGGGCTTAGCGGAGGAAGAAGGGAGGATGTAGGCTGCCATACGCAGCAATACAAAATGCAAGTGTGAGACTAGCCTAAGATAAGTTTGCATTTGGGTTAACGACTCTTTTTAGGTTCTCTGTCCGAAATGTGAACTGAATTCAAAGGAAGAACATTTTTGAGTGGTTTTCCATTTTAAAAAGCAGAAAATGAATTATGGCAGACCCCATTGTGAAGATATTGATTGGATTCATATAGTTTGGTGGTATCATTCGGCAGATGGATCTAGCAGAGCATTGTGGCTTCTTTTACAGCAAGAGTACTGCACAAATATGGGAATGGCTTTAAACAATAGCATATGCAATAACTTTATGTTAATTTGAGTCTCAACTAGAGATGAGCGACATTACTCAAATGAATTTACAAAAAAGGTGAAAAAGGGAAGGCAAAAAGCCCCCCCGCCCAAAAAAAAAAACCACCACTCGCGTGTCCCATCACCCATGTGTATATTGTTTTCCCTTTATCTTGACTGAAGTGGCTGAATAGGATTCGCCCGATGAGATAATGATTTAAGGATTGACAAATGCTTATGTTACTGCACACCGTGCCATCATAGCACATGTGACAATGTTCTGACGTGAGGTACCTGAGTGATGGACTGTGCAAATAGACATATGAACCTTAGTTAAGCCACAAGCTCTAGCCTGATATGAAGAGTCCAAAGAGACAAGCTTTAAGGAGAGACGTGGGGAGAAGTATTGTGAAGGATTGTATGGGAAGCTAAGTGGATGTCGGTGAGCAGTGAGCGGAGTACTATTTTTTTTTTTCTTTGTTTTCTATGCTGTAGGATCTATGGGCTGGACTCTAGTCTGCATGAGAATCTGCCTATAGAGCTTATTTGATACAAAAGGCGGCATTACCAGTTTGATGTATGATGGCTGGTCTCTTGATCTCTTGTGAGGGAGCTCCAGAGCCGTAGTCGTGGCTGAGGCTACTGGCTCTTGAGCACCCTGGTCTCCTGTCACATGAAAATAATGTCCCTTAATCAGCATACTTGCCTCTCTGCTCACTGCACCTTCAGGGTCTCCTCTGAGTTGCCGCAGACCCTTTTCATATGATTGTGAACAAACAGTGACACAGTCCAGTTTCAACGTAAAATGTAGAACTTCTTTCTTTGCACAGCACATCCTTTGTCAGATACATCATCAGACTAGGGTTCCATACAGTCTACATCCCCCACTTTCCCTGCCCTTCTTCCTACCGCCTTCAGTACGTGCCCAGGTTTTACTGCCTTTTGCGGTAATGCAGCATCCTCCCTGTTCAGACTGGCTGTGCTTGGGGGTTCCCTCGTCTGTTTTGCCCCGGATCTGAGGGCAGCAGCCCATGCGATGATCTTCCACATGATAGAGCCACCTACGTCCCCTTAATGTTCTGGCCTTGCCTTTAGCCTCTGCTCCACCACTGTTGCTGAGACTGTACCTCTGGCCCACTGATCCCTGAATGGCTGGGTACCTAGCTTCAGCATTGCATAGCTGTCTGCCCTGTATTGGCTCCAAATTCCTCATGCCTATGTTCCCCAATGCTGACCGACTTATCTGCAGATAGCTCCTCCTATGTTTAACTATTTACAGGAAAAGTTCTTCGACATCCCAACCTAGTGTCTCAACTAGTTTACTACGCTCTCCCTATGAAATATACATAATATACCTGACATGAAATATTTACAGTAGCAGCAATCAAATTTAGTAGATCGTGTGTGGGGGAATAAGACAGTCTTTGCACCCCCTTACACTCCCTGCAGAGCTGTGTGTAATATAAGTGACAGCTCTGCAGGTTTTTCTCAATGCGTCAGCTTCCATCTCACAGGCAGCAAGTGTTGTAATATTGTTGTAATACATCAGAGCTGAGAGAGCTGCTGCAAATTTGTTTTTAAGGAGAGAAAGTTCAGTTCTACTGTTCTGTGTTAACTACATGTCTCACACTTTTAACACCCATTTTATTAAAAATAAGTTCTGTAGGAAGATTCTCCTGCAAATCAGTGTCTTTCCCATATGTCCTAACAGTTAATTTACATATAATAAAAACATGGATTTCTCTGAAATAAGGCATCAGATCACAGATAACAAGATATAATTTTATTTAATTTCCTATAACCTACATGCCAATAAAGGAGGCTTAGGGGGGTTTATCCTACGTATTCACTACTATGGATTTTTAAGTTGATTTCACTCTTTCTAATACATTTGATAGAATATTGGTTCATATCCACAGCAAAATCCATGTCATATGTCAATTTTGTTGTGGCTTTCTGAAGGATTTGGGTCAGATTGTTACTGAATGACCATTTTTATGTATCTGACCCATTAACAAAAGTACAGTTTAAACAATAGATCATGGCAAATTTAGCAGTTTCACAACTGGATGCGTTTATAAAAAAGTTGTTCTGGTATAAATATATAATTGTATTCTGTGTAACTTTTTGTGCCTGACCATGTTGAGATACTTTATCTCCTGGCCACTGATACAAAGGTTCTGGATTGTGGAAGAAGCATAAGTGAATATACTATACCAAGTCTCGGCAAACTGCGACTCACGGGCCATATCCAGCCTTTTGACTGTTCCAATCCAGCCTGCGGACCTAGACAGATGAAGGGTTGAAATCATGACCCAAGGGCCGCGTCATGCCCATGCTCGCTGTCCATCTGCCTCCTTTGGTCACCGTTATTCGCATACTCAAGATACAGATCGTGAATACAATGATGGAGGAGGGCAAGGGCTTCCAGCTCCTCCTTCCACCAATTGGCGTTTGTGACTGAGCCAGCTGATGTGATGCAATCACTTAATTGCATCAGATTTATGGAGACTCAGTGCACTGGAGACCAAAGCAGAGTGCCAGCAGAATGTGAGCAAGGTGACTGCTATTGCTATTGTTGTTCTTTTTTATCATATGTGTATGGGTTGTTTGCATGTATATTGGAGGCTATGTGATGGCTCATACTGTGTATAGGAGGTTATATGGAAGCTCATACTGTAAATAGGAATCTAAATTGGGGCTCATGTTGCATATAGAGAGATTATGTGGGGGCTCATGCTGTATATAAAGAGGCTATGTTGGGCTCACACTATATATAGGGAGGCTATGTGGGGGCTGATACTGTATATAGGGTGCTTTGTGGGGGCTCATACAGTATATAGGGGCTGTATGCAAGCTCATGCGGTAAATAGGGGGATGTCAGCATACATAATTCTGTTCAATATTAAGTGACACAATTAATGTTATTATAAAATAGTTTTAACCCCTTAATGACCACCAATGCATCTTTTAACTGACGTGAGATATAAGAGAATAGCATCCCCATATGGGTGACAATCCAGCAGCTGTCAGCTGTACACTATAGCTGAAAAATTGCTGCATCAGCCACGATCAGTGTTTGCACCGTCCAAATCTTTTTAACCCCTTAGATGCTTGTGTTAATAGTGACATCATATAAATGGTTAACAGAATGTGGGGGCTTCCTCTTTATCCCCATCGGCACCCCGAGATCATGATTGTGTGGTCCTGATGTTTGCTATGGCAATTCACGATCAAATAGTGGCCTTAGCAACTTGACAGCTGTTGTATCTTGTTCAGAAGTTAGCGACATTTAGGTGGTAAAAATACACTTTTTCATTTCTGTCATGCCACTTTGCATTGATTCCTGAAAATGATCTGAATGGTTAATAAACTACCTGACAGCAGTTTTCAATATGTCAATGGGTGCTGTTTTTAAAATGGTATAACTTTTGAGGGTTTTCCATATATAGGACCCCTAAAGTCTCTTCAAACCTGGATAGGTCCCTAAAAAAATTTTTTTTTGTAAATTTCCTTGATAAAATGAAGTATTGCTGCTACATTTTTAAACCTCCTGAAAGGCTAACAAAATAAAAGAATATATTACAAATGGTGCTGATGTAAAGCAGACATGTGGGAAATGTTATTTATGAATGTTTTTGTGTGGTATGACAATCTGGATTAAAGGGATAAGCATTCAAAGTTTGAAAATTGCTAATTTGCTAACATTTTTCTCAAATTTCTGATATTTTTTATAAATAAAAACAAAACATATTGACAAATTTACTGTCATCATAAAATAAAATATAATGTGTCACAAAAAAACATTCTCAAAGTCACTGGGATTTGTTGAAGTGTTCCAGAGTTATTACCAAATAAAGTGACACTAGTCAGATTTCAAAAATTTGGCTCCGTCACTAAGGGGTTAATATGTTAATACTAACATTGAGCAGAATTAATTGCAGCCTATTGGTTAGGCCCTCCAAAAAAAAATCAGTTTGTACTGTTATTGCTCAACTTCGGGGCTCGATCTGGTTACCTAGGACTTTGTGTTCAGTTTCCCACTCTATTGGACCACAGCCTGTTTTGTCTCTGTCCAACTGCGGATAATGCTCTTGTCTTGTCTTTCCTTTACTTTGCTTCTGTGCAGGTGTTTAGCCTATCACATCTTGGGAGGGGCTATTTATACTCTCCTCGCACATGCAGTCTCTGCTGGCTATGTTTCAAAACTGATGGTGCTTGGAGATCCATCTCCTCAGAGACGGATTATCTCACCTGGGTAATCTCTGTTACTTTTCTTATGGTTTGTTTGTGTATCTTCCTCCCCAGTACCCATTTCTTTCTTTTACGTTTGTGGTCTGGTAGGTTTTCCATGTATTCTGTTTGTTGTGTGTTTCTTCTTATTTTCTTTGGTCTTTTTTGTGTGTTTGTGTAAATACGTCCATAGGCCTATGACTTTTCCTAAGATTTTTCTGTATTTCACTTTAGAGTTATTATTGTTTAGTGTTACAAGAAATAAGGAGAAAATTCGGCACCACTGTCGCCACCTTGATGTGCACTATAGTGCGGTACAAACTCACACACCTGGGCTGCACGCCAGCTACCCACAGAACGGGTACTCAATCCAAAGAAAAATATGCATAGCTGCGTTGTATGAAAAAACAAAACAAAACAAAAGGGATGGCACTCACCGTTCTGAGGAAGTGAATTTATTTTCAGATAAAAAGCATAGGCTCGGGAGAGATGTGTGAACTGTGGACAACGGCCGTTTCATGCAAACTGCGCTTCAACGGGTGTTTAGTGTTGCACATTGTTTATAGATCAATTTATACAATTTTGTCACTTTACCTATATACAGGCACAATCTCTTTCATGTATTTATATTTACTATGGTCTTCCGATCAAAATACTTATTTTTTATTAAATACCATACATGTGCTTCTCCTTTTGGTTCTTGTTAATAACTTCTTATCATTCACTGTGACTGTTTGTAAAGACAATTTTTTTTGTCATATTTTGTTTAATTATTTCTATTTTAAATATTGGAGGTTATAAACACAAGTCACCTCGCAAGTCACTTTTACTGGTATAACTCATACACTACTCATGTATATAGCAAGTTAAGAAAAGGTGTTTGGAGGGAGCCTACCTGTACCATACATGACAAGTGCAGGCTCTGTCTAACAGCTTACAGCAACAGGCAGCAGTCAACTATTAACAGTGATGGGCGATGATGGACCTTCTTTCATCAGCCCTTAAAGAGAAAATATAATTATCTGAGACAGGAAGGGGTTAAAAAGAGCAATTTAAGGAGCAGTACATTATAGAGCCAAAGGAGCGGAGTAGATTATATATAATTGTCAAGCCCTGAGGAAGCATCTTGATGGACATGAAAGTACTTCTCATATAAGAGGGTAGGGGACCACTCTTGCACAGGGGACCACTGGAGGATCCTCTTGTTCTGCTGTGGGCCAGTACAAGACTGATAGTAATCACACTTATGTCTTCTGTTTTCCTGTAACTTACAATCACTCTACTGTGAGATTAGGTTGTCATTACATCTCATGTTGTAGCAGTCTGTGGTCGGCTACTCTGGTGTGAGATGTAATTATACCCTGCTCTGATCTCACTACAGAGTGGGTACCAGTTGCTTGAACATCACAGACAAAAGTGTGATCATTGACACATCTGCGGACAGCCAGTGTGGAGGAAGAGGGCAGTATAGCATACATAACCATTCTACGAAGGGGGAAGAGTTTACACTAGAGTTTATAATGTGACACAGGTAAACTCAACTGTCCTGCTCTTCACCCAAAGCTGATCTTATCTGAGATGCATTAGTGTCTGTGCTCCCTTCCAGCACTTTCTAAATATGTAGGAGGTTGGACCAGAAGATCATGAATGTATTTCTACATCTCACACACTGAAAAACCTGCTTTTTGCCATCTTGGGGACATGTTCTTCTTTCGTTTGAGTGTTGCAGCCTGCTTATGATTGGTCAGCATCAAACAAGGAGAAGACATAGACTTCCCAGTGAAAACTATCTGATCACACCCAATTAGACTTAACGTTTTCTTTTTTAACTCATTAAGTGTCAAAACTTATTTCCAATATCTCCGCAAGAAAGGAAAAGTAAAAAGAAAATAAAAAAATTCAGCTCAGCAGTCACTATTACACCAAATGTCCAATTCAAAGTGAAAAATTTGGTGAAAGGTCTTCTATCACTGTTATTTTGAATTTCTGGAGCTCATTAGGACCACTTCTAAAACTATCGCTTCATACTGAGTTTGCCAGTCTCTATACTTGTATAAATAAAATTATATTTTGTGATGAAAATATACATCTATTGTGTCTCAGAAATATGGAGATAAATGACAGTTGAAGACTGGAACTGATTTATGTATATCAAAGGAATCTAAGACTACTACTTTCACAGAAAAAGTTTAATGTTAGATAAAGGGAACATTTTGTAAAAAAAAGTATGCTTTAATTAGTTTATTAATTTGAAATCATATATGTCAATATTATTCTGTCTTCATTATTATCCTTTTTTTCATTCTTAGATTGATGCCACACGAGAAGTTTACTGGACTCATGTTAAATCAGATGCCTGCAGATTTGCCATGATGTGGAAGTATGGAGGCATTTATATGGATACTGATGTCATTTCCATTCGGCCAATTCCTGAAGACCATTTTTTAGCTGCAGAAACCTTTTTAACTACCAGCAGTAGTGTTTTTGGTCTCTCTCCACATCATAAATTATCATGGGAGTTTATGGAAAACTTTGTACAGAACTATAGAGGAGAAATATGGGGACACCAAGGACCTGGAGTTTTCACGCGTGTTGTAAAGAATCACTGTGGTCTTCCACAGTTTACATCTGTGGATCATGTTAAATGTGCCAATGTCTCCTACTTTCATCCCGAACGTTTCTATCCCATATTATATCCATCTTGGAGAAAGTACTTTGAAGTTTGGAAACAATTGCCAACCTTTAATAATTCATATGCTCTTCATCTCTGGAACTTTATGAATAAAGAAAGAAAATCCATGGTAGTTGGAAGCAACACTTTGGTGGAACATCTCTATAAACAATATTGCCCTTCCACATATGAAGGAGTTTTAAATAAAACTGTCTCCTAAGGTGGGGGAGATCACCATTTAAACAGTACTTTGAAAAAGAACAAAAAACACGGAAAAGTAAAGCAAAAATGCCTACGAAAGTAAAAGGAAGTTGACAGCATGTGCTTTTTTATATCAATACTATGTCTGAATAAAATGTCTACTGATATTGCAGAATATCTTTTACTAATCATTCCATTTATTTAAATAAATATTAATCTTATCTTTTATATTGAATTTTCTGATTCTTATAACAAATACAATTTTTCAAATCTTGTACACTTTTACCTACACCATTAACTTTTATTACTTCAATCAACTTTTATAGTTACAACACGAAAACCTGAGTACACAGAAAAAAGTATGTGAAGAAAGGGTAAAGCCATAACCATATTGCTTATTTTATGCAGCAGTAAAATTCCCTCATAAAGCTAAATGTTTAACTACTTTTGTACAGCACTGATGGTGATCAATTGTATTTTTGAAACTTCTCTGTATAGTGCAACATATGGACGCTTTTGTGCACCTGCAAAAGTCGGACGCCAGCTGTCAGACACAGCTGGACCCCTCAAAAAGATGGCAGAGACTGTTTATTGCCATATTTGCCTTCCCAATCACTGTATACGCAGTTCTAAAAAGATGCCATATGCAATTATGGATGCGCTAAAGACATTTCCTTGTCTAAACCCAGCTGTCAAATAATGACTGGGTGTAAGGATTGGACAGGAGCTGCTGAGTCCAAGAAGACCCAGTAAGTTCTGAATTTATTCTGTAACTAGGGTAAACATACCAGCCCGAGTTACAGTTGATATCAAGTTAAAGAAAGAATTTAAATGTTGAAATGCCCCATAAGCGTCTGTTATAACTTTATTGGTGGGAGTGATAACATGAAAATGAAATTATAATTAAATAAATATGTAGTTATTAGTTAAGAGGCAGAAAAAAAATAATCTGCTTGCAATCCAAATTGTTGTTACAAGCCCCACACCAATTGACAAAAGTGACTTCTTCTATATAAAAATAATTGTTATGGAAAAGAAAATGTAATTTTAAATGTTTGAAAAAAAGACTTTATTTTCCCACCAAGACCACAATATTGGCAAGAAAAATACTAAAGCAGGCTTACAATCTAGAGATGAAAAATACTAAAGCAGGCTTAAAATCTAGAGATGATTGGATCTGACAAAATGTGCCTTTTCCAGATTGTGTGGATCTTCTTGGGAAAGTCAATTTCCAGCACGTCCTGCATCATGCTCTGGGATCTCTACAGAAAAATAATTGTACTCAATTGCACTCTCTTGACCTCTGACTAGTGATGGGCGAGCACTAAGATGCTCGGGTGTTCGTTGCTCCGGTTGAGCAAACTGGAACGCTCGGGTCCTCAAGCCCAATGTACTGTAAGTCTATCGGAAGCGCAAGCATTTTTGCAGCGACCTCCCCCGGGGGTCTTTTTAGGGTCTAAAAACAGTGGAAATCGATGGGAACAGTGCTAAAATGACATGGGAACATCATGGGGAAGACCCCTGGAAGCAGTTTTGACTCCCAGGTCACTGCTGTCAACAATATTGTCAGAGACTTACGCAACTTTTACAGGAGCACAAAAAAATGAATCCAAAATTGATTTTCCTGGGAAAAATGTTAAGGAACCACCTTTCCAGGGTAATGATTTGTACGTAAGGCAAAATAAATAACCCAAAACAAAAATGTTCCTCCACCACTTGGGCCAATTTCATACGTAGTGTTTTTATGCGTGGCTTTCTTCACAAAAGAACTAGGAGACATAGTCTCTGAAGATGATGAGAAGAAAGCTCAGAATCACTACCCAACCCTCTCAATTTATAAGAATATCTACATTTTCCCTTTAAGGTTAGAAAAATTATTTGCTGAGACACCATTCCTGGCTTGGTATAAGAAGGTAAGAACATTGATATTCTAATTGAAAGAGGAGGTTTAACAAAATACTTAAAAGGAAAAAGAAAAATAATATTTAAATATTTCCGTGACATTTCTTACTTTAATTTTTCCCTTTTGACTTGCATGCATTTAGATACATTTTGCTTATAAAAATTATTCAAGTACCCAGAACTTAGTTATATTTTTCTATTTTATTATACACCAGATTTCGAACACAATGAAAACAAATCTTTACAAGGTTTCTGCATTTATTACAATCATGATAAGTTTACGTTTGGGTTAAAGACTCTTAGCGGAGGAAGAAGGAGGATGTAGGCTGCCACACGCAGCAATACAAAATGCAAGTGTGAGACTAGCCTGAGATAAGTTTGCATTTGGGTTAAAGACTCTTTTTAGATTTTCTGTCAAAAATGTGAACTGAATTCAAAGGAAGAACATTTTTGAGTGATTTTCCAGTTTAAAAAGCTGAAAATAAATTATGGCAGACCCCATTATGAAGGTATTGATTGGATTCACATAGTGTGGTGGTATCATTCGTCAGATGGATCTAGCAGAGCATTGTGGCTTCTTTTACAGAAAGAGAACTGCGCAAATATGGGAATAGCTTTAAACAATGGCATATGCAATCACTTTATGATAATTTGAGTCTCCTCTACTGTAGAGAAGAGCGAATTTACTCAAATAAATTTACAAAAATGGTGTAAAAGGTCAGGTAAAAAGCCCCCCCCCTCCAAAAAAAAATAATTAATACCTCACCAATCATGTGTCCCATCACCCATGTGCATCTTGTTTTCTCTTTATCTCATCAGATGAATCCTATTCAGCCACTTTAGTCAGGATTATGATTTAAGGCTTGACCAATGCTGACGATACTGCACACCGTGCCGTCATAGCACATGTCACAATGCTCTGACGTGAGGTACCTGAGTGATGGACTGTGCAAATAGACATATGAAGCTTAGTCAAGCCACAAGCTCTAGCCTGATATGAAGAGTCCAAAGAGACAAGCTTTACGGAGAGACGTGGGGAGAAGTATTGTGAAGGATTGTATGGGAAGCTAAGTGGATGGCGGTACAGGTGAGCAGTGAGCTGAGTACTATTTTTCTTCATGTCTTTCTATGCTGTAGGCTCTATGGGCCGGACTCTGTGATCTGCATGAGAATCTGCCTATAGAGCTGTTTTGATATAAAAGGCGGCATTACCAGTATGATGTCTGGTCTCTTGATCTCCCTGCAGAGCTGTGTCTAATATAACCGACACATCTGCAGGTTAATCTCAATGGGTCAACTTCCATATCACAGGCAGCGAGTATTGTAATATTGTTGGAATACAGCAGTGCTCTGAGAGCTGCTGCAAATTTGTTTGTAAGAAGAAAGAGTTCAGTTCTACTGTTCTGCGTTAGCTACATGTGACACTTTTAACACCCCTTTTATTAAAAATAAATTCTGTAGGATTTTCATGCAAATCCGTGTCTTTGCTATATGTCCTATATAAAGTAGATATGACAGGCTCAAACCCCAACTTAGGTGCTCTGGGAAAAAACAAGACTAAAGTGTAGGAGTAACCCCGGCACACTAATAACATGAAAGTAAAGTCTTCTCAACGACAGTCTTTAATTGTTGTGATTTTATTGATTATGAAAAAAAAAAAGGGTGGTGTTACAATCCAAAAAAGGGTGGTGTTACAATCCAACGTTTCAGCTCTACATCTCGAGCTTTCATCAGGGATATGACTACAATATATACAATAAAAGAACAAAAATCAATAAATAAACTTTATAAAGTATTATAAAACCAAAAATCTAGTGATAGGTGATACATAAGGAGGGGACAGTGTCAAACATCCTTTGTGAAGGTGTGTATGGATCTATAATGATGTGAGGCCAGTGAGTATGTATTGTGGTGTGAGAGGTTGAACAGAGGAATAGAGTGAAGGTGTAAGGAGTTGAAAAGCATGAATGTGTAGGTAGTGTTGAGAAAGGGCATTAGGGGACAGTGAAGTGGAGTGGGAATAAAGGTGAGGTCATCTAAGGAGGCAGTGTGTAAGGGGTGCTCTTGGAAATGTTAAGGCATAAAGTATAAATACCTAGATCCTTGGTTTTGAGGTGTGTGTATAAGTGGTATAGGTTTGCCTTTGTAATCCAGCTGCTGGAACGGTACCTATAGTAACCACTGAGAAAGGGTATAGGTTAAGGAATAGCAAGGTATATAGAAAGAAAAGATATAAAAGAAAGTTTTAGGGGTCACATACCGATGTGTAGGGTCAGCACGTGACTCCCGTCCTAAGGACAAAAAAGCAGGTCAATAAGCTGAGATGGAGAAAGGAAACCCAGTCTATGAAGACTGTAGGGCACCATTACCTTGTGTCCTAAATCTAGTCAGGTGTGGAGGAGGCCGGAAGTGCATGTTGCTTAGTGCAGTGATGTTAAATACTGTCAAGCACTTCCTGATTGGGTGGGGAAGGGGCGGGAATGGGGGGAAGGGCCATCGCCATCTTAGTGAGGTCAAAAATGTCTGAATGAATGTATTGAGCATGTGCAGGGCGGGGATAGAGAATGAGCATGTTTTGACTTGACAGGAAGTGATGGTGGCAGTCGCCATCTTGGTGAGGTCAAAAAATGTCAGAATGAATGTACTGAGCATGTGCAGGGCGGGGATAGAGAATGAACATGTTTTGACTTGACAGGAAGTGATGTTGGCAGTCGCCATCTTGGTGAGGTCAAAAATGTCAGAATGAATGTACTGAGCAGGTGCGAGCCATCCAGGAAGTGAAGTAAAAAAGGGAGGGTTGTGAGGAAATATCACATGCATACAGGCGGCCATTTTAACGGTGGGACTGTGCTGAATTCATGCACGGTGATAATTTCAGTGCTGGTTGTGCCTATCAGGTTTCAGAGAAACTTCCTTTTCCTGCCTAAAAACAAAGAAAGGTAATTAGAGCACCATGATCTCTAAAACTGACTCTGGCACCCTTACAAGTGACCTTTACGTCAAACCTACAGACCGTAATTGTCTACTACACTGGTCCAGTTGTCACCCAAGACACGTGAAGATAGCTCTACCTAAATCCCAACATGACAGAATTGACCGCATAGTCTCAACACCTGATATCAGGCAAATGAGACATGACGAGATGACTGAAAAGTTTCAAACAAGAGGATACCCCAAAATTAACGCTGAACAACAAACCAGAATTACCCAACGTGACTGTGATGTAGAGAATAGGGTTAAGTTCATCAACACCTATCACCCGTTCTCTCCTCTGATCAAAAAAGCAGTCCTTGAACACTGGCCCCTACTAGAAAAGGCTTACCCGGGGATTGAAAATTTCCAAAATCCTCCTCTCATCTGCCATAAGCGGGCTCAGAACCTAAAAAACACTTTGGTTAGAGCCGACGTGGGCTCCCACTTCAAGACATTCAGGCAGAAGACATTTAGCACGGTGCGCAACGGAACCTTCCCTTGTTTGGGTTGCGCACAATGCACGAATGTTAGTAAAGGCGATTCATTCACCCATCCGAGGTCCGGCAAACGGTACAAGATCAATGGCTATTTTACCTGCAACTCAAATTTTGTCGTCTATTTAATTAAATGCCCATGCGGCCTAGGATACGTTGGGAAAACCACCCAGCATGTGAAAGACCGCATTTCCAAACATAAATCAACCATCCGGTGTGAGAACACACTTTTACCAATTCCTGCCCATTTTGTGGAAAATAGACACTCTGTAAGCCAACTGAAATTTCAGGTTATCGAACAAATCCCTGTACCCAGACGAGGGGGTAATAGAATCCAAACGCTCAAAGAGCGTGAAGCGCATTGGATATATCACCTAAATACCCTCCATCCACACGGTCTCAATAGAGAATCTGAAATGTATTATTAATCCCTTCTAAATTCCACTTCATAGTGAATTAGTTTTGTTTTTCATCAGGAGTTTAAAATCACTACCAAATAAGTTCTTTTCCTACACAACGTTTTTTGGTTTATAGGAGATATTTCTGACATAAGTGTGTTAATATGAACGCCATTTTACTCTTTATATGTAAACCTTGCTCTAATTACCTTTCTTTGTTTTTAGGCAGGAAAAGGAAGTTTCTCTGTAACCTGATAGGCACAACCAGCACTGAAATTATCACCGTGCATGAATTCAGCACAGTCCCACCGTTAAAATGGCCGCCTGTATGCATGTGATATTTCCTCACAACCCTCCCTTTTTTACTTCACTTCCTGGATGGCTCGCACCTGCTCAGTACATTCATTCTGACATTTTTGACCTCACCAAGATGGCGACTGCCACCATCACTTCCTGTCAAGTCAAAACATGTTCATTCTCTATCCCCGCCCTGCACATGCTCAATACATTCATTCAGACATTTTTGACCTCACTAAGATGGCGATGGCCCTTCCCCCCCATTCCCGCCCCTTCCCCACCCAATCAGGAAGTGCTTGACAGTATTTAACATCACTGCACTAAGCCACATGCACTTCCGGCCTCCTCCACACCTGACTAGATTTAGGACACAAGGTAATGGTGCCCTACAGTCTTCATAGACTAGGTTTCCTTTCTCCATCTCAGCTTATTGACCTGCTTTTTTGTCCTTAGGACGGGAGTCACGTGCTGACCCTACACATCGGTATGTGACCCCTAAAACTTTCTTTTATATCTTTTCTTTCTATATACCTTGCTATTCCTTAACCTATACCCTTTCTCAGTGGTTACTATAGGTACCGTTCCAGCAGCTGGATTACAAAGGCAAACCTATACCACTTATACACAGACCTCAAAACCAAGGATCTAGGTATTTATACTTTATGCCTTAACATTTCCAAGAGCACCCCTTACACACTGCCTCCTTAGATGACCTCACCTTCATTCCCACTCCACTTCACTGTCCCCTAATGCCCTTTCTCAACACTACCTACACATTCATGCTTTTCAACTCCTTACACCTTCACTCTATTCCTCTGTTCAACCTCTCACATGTTCACCGTATCACACCACAATACATACTCACTGGCCTCACATCATTATAGATCCATACACACCTTCACAAAGGATGTTTGACACTGTCCCCACCTTATGTATCACCTATCACTAGATTTTTTGTTTTATAATACTTTATAAAGTTTATTTATTGATTTTTGTTCTTTTATTGTATATATTGTAGTCATATCCCTGATGAAAGCTCGAGATGTAGAGCTGAAACGTTGGATTGTAACACCACCCTTTTTTGGATTGTAACACCACCCTTTTTTTCATAATCAATAAAATCACAACAATTAAAGACTGTCGTTGAGAAGACTTTACTTTCATGTTATTAGTGTGCCGGGGTTACTCCTATACTTTTGCCATATGTCCTAACAGTTCATTTACATATAAGAAAAACATGGATCTCTCTAGAATAAGACATCAGATCATAGATAGCAAGATATTTTATTCAATTTCCTATAACCTACATGCCAATATGGATGACTTAGGGAGGTTGATCCTACTTATAGATTCACTACTATGGATTTTTAAGTTGATTTCACTCTTTGTAATACATTTAGTAGAATATTGGTTCATATCAACAGCAAAATCCATGTTATATGCCAAATTTGTTGTCGCTTTGTGAAGGATTTGGGTCAGATTGATACTGAATGACAGTTTTTATCTATCTGTCCCGTGAACAAAAGTACAGACAAAAGTACAGTTTAAACAATAGATCATGACAAACTTAGCAGTTTCACAGCTGGATGCGTTTGTAAAAAAATTGTTCTGGTATAAACATAAAATTGTATCCTAGATGTATTCTGTGTAACTTTTTGTGCCTGACCATGTTGAGATACTTTATCTCCTGGCCACTGATACACAGGTTCTGGCTTATGGAAGAAGAAGTGAATATACTATAGCAGGGCTGGGCAAATTGTGGCTCACTGGCCATATCTGGCCTTTTGACTGTTCCAGTCCAGCCTGCGGACCTAGACAGACGAAGGGCTGAAACAGTGGCCCACCGGCCGCATCATGCCCACGCTTGCTGTCTGTCTTCCACCTTTGGTCACCGCTATCCGCATACTCAGGATACAGACCGTGAATACAATGATGGAGGAGAGCATGGGCTTCCGGCTTCTGACTGAGCCAGCTGATGTGATGCAATCACTTCACTCAGTGCACCGGAGACCAAAGCAGAGTGCCAGCAGAATGGGAGCAATGTGACTGTACTTTTTGTTCTTCTTTTATTTCATATGTGTATGGGTTGTTTGCGTGTATATAGGAGGCTATGTGATGACTCATACTGTATATAGGAGGTTATATGGAAGCTCATACTGTAAATAGGAAGCTATTTTGAGGCTCATGTTGCATATAGCGAGATTATGTGGGGGCTTATGCTGTACATAAAGAGGCTATGTTGGGCTCACAATGTATATAGGGAGGCTATGTGGAGGCTGATGCTGTATAATGGGGGCTATGTGGGGGTTCATACAGTGTATATAGGGGCAGTATGCAAGCTTATACGGTATAAAGAGGATGTCAGCATACATAATTCTGCTCAATATTAAGTTATACAATTAATATTATTATAAAATAGATTTAATATGTTAATATTGGTTAGACCCTCCACAAAATTGACAGTCTACTGTAGAACCTCAAGAAAATTAATTGCCCATAGCTGTACACTGGCTCTTCTAGCTGCTTTTTTGTATTAATTTTTCTGCCTGTTTATCTCATCAACTATTTTTAAAATGTAAAGCTGCAAAATGTATGTTTTCTATTGAATACATATGTAATAACGTGCAGTAGATATATATGTCACCACGGAACAGTCAGACCAACAGTAAAAGGGTAGGTTTATTTACAGGGGATAATACTAGTAAAACATACAGTATAACAGAAAAAATAACGTGATCAGATTATATCGACAGCAGGAGAAATATACAGGGTTCAAACAGTAGAAAATTTATTCTGTTTATTCTGTTGAGGCAAACTTATCAGTTCTCAGGGATCTTGATTGGAAGGATTACTCTTGTCCCACGTTGGCACCGAGGCACCAGTGGTGCTTGCTGTCCTCTGTGTCTCGGGTCCTTGATATAGTCCAGCTGTAGTATTGGAGGTTTACGCGGGAGCCCAAGGGGTATGAGGATGGCACTATTTCACTGTGCTCAAGGTTCTTGCCTCTGCTATGACAGCGGTGTTCTCCCACCAGGGTCAGGGGCTCTGCCTCACACAATCTCTCTTTGCAGGTCAGTGTCTTGTTACTGAACGCCCCTTGGTCACAGGGGAGCGTCTCAGCATATGTTCCGGTCTCTCTGCAAGGGAGCGTCTTGTCGAGGTACGTGGTCTGTCTGTGGGGCAAGGTCTCCTCAAGGAGGGGAGTCAATGGCCTTCCTGCCAGTGCGGTGACAGGCTTCACGTACTCACTGCCCACCGCCTGTGTCCGCGGTCTCTCAGTCTCCAGCCGCTGCACCCGTCTCCTCTCCGCTCCTGCGTCAGCATCCTCCCGCTTCTCCTCTCTGTGCTGCTCTGCTGAAAGCACGCCCAGTTCTCCCACTCCCAGTCCTGATCTCTTCCTGTTCTTGGTTTCAGTTCAGTCCCCTAAAGCATCGCCCGGGGAACCTAACGCCCTTCTCGATGGTTCCGGGCACTGAGCTAAGAAGGCAACCCCCTCTGGCTCCTTTGGTGCTTCACCCCCTTGTATTTACTCAACTATGTGTGCTAAGGCAAGTACAGTTTGTACTGTTACTGCTCAACTCTGGAGCACGATCTGGTTTCCTAGGACTTTGTGTTCGGTTTCCCACTCTGTTGGACCACATCCTGTTTTGTCTTTGTCCAACTGTGGATACTGCTCTTGTCTTGTCTTTTCTTTACTTTGCTTCTGTGCTGGTGTTTGGTCTGTCACATTTTGGGAGGAGCTACTTATACTCTCCTGGCACAAGCAGTCTTTGCTGGCTATTTTTCAAATCAAATGGTGCTTGGAGATCCAGCACCTCAGCGACGGATTATCTTACCTTGGTAATCTCTGCTACTTTTCTTATGGCTTGTTTGTGTATCCTGCTCCCCAGTACATATTTCTTTCTTTTACATTTGTGGTCTGGGTAGTTTTCCATGTATTCTGTTTGTTGTGTGGGTCTTCTTATTTTCTTTGGCCTTTTCTGTGTATCTTCATAAATATGTCCATAGGCCTATGCCTTTTCCTTAGACTTTTATGTATTTCATTTTAGAGTTATTATTGTTTTAGTGTTACACATTGTTTAAATAGAGGATACATATATCAACCAAAGAGTCCAAAAAATACATAGGGCACTTCAATCATTTGTTACAACTAGTCCCCCATAGTCTTATGAAGGGCACAAGAAGAGATCCCACAGTCGTGAATAAATTTAAAAGAAGTATATTTTATTAGAAAAATGTCTAAAAACAGAGAATACAGACAGCAAGATAGCCATGACAGGGGACATCAGATCACAAATGGAAAGCAGCTATAACATAATGAATATGGTGCAATACGTCTATTCACAATTCCACATGCAATACAGGGATCCTGAAAGAAACTTCACTGACAATACTGGGATCCTAAATAAATAAGTATAATCCCCTGGCACAGTGGTTGTAATGAAGGTTAATCCCACAGGATATGCTGCATAAATTATGTGCACCATATACAGTGGGGAAAAAAAGTATTTAGTCAGTCAGCAATAGTGCAAGTTCCACCACTTAAAAAGATGAGAGGCGTCTGTAATTTACATCATAGGTAGACCTCAACTATGGGAGACAAACTAAGAAAAAAAAATCCAGAAAATCACATTGTCTGTTTTTTTTTTCATTTTATTTGCATATTATGGTGGAAAATAAGTATTTGGTCAGAAACAAAATTTCATCTCAATACTTTGTGATATATCCTTTGTTGGCAATGACAGAGGTCAAACGTTTTCTGTAAGTCTTCACAAGGTTGCCACACACTGTTGTTGGTATGTTGGCCCATTCCTCCATGCAGATCTCCTCTAGAGCAGTGATGTTTTTGGCTTTTCGCTTGGCAACACGGAGTTTCAACTCCCTCCAAAGGTTTTCTATAGGGTTGAGATCTGGAGACTGGCTAGGCCACTCCAGGACCTTGAAATGCTTCTTACGAAGCCACTCCTTCGTTGCCCTGGCGGTGTGCTTTGGATCACTGTCATGTTGAAAGACCCAGCCACGTTTCATCTTCAATGCCCTTGCTGATGGAAGGAGGTTTGCACTCAAAATCTCACAATACATGGCCCCATTCATTCTTTCATGTTCCCGGATCAGTCGTCCTGGCCCCTTTGCAGAGAAACAGCCCCAAAGCATGATGTTTCCACCACCATGCTTTACAGTAGGTATGGTGTTTGATGGATGCAACTCAGTATTCTTTTTCCTCCAAACACGACAAGTTGTGTTTCTACCAAACAGTTCCAGTTTGGTTTCATCAGACCATAGGACATTCTCCCAAAACTCCTCTGGATCATCCAAATGCTCTCTAGCAAACTTCAGACGGGCCCGGACATGTACAGGCTTAAGCAGTGGGACACGTCTGGCACTGCAGGATCTGAGTCCATGGTGGCGTAGTGTGTTACTTATGGTAGGTCTTGTTACATTGGTCCCAGCTCTCTGCAGTTCATTCACTAGGTCCGCCCGCGTGGTTCTGGGATTTTTGCTCACCGTTCTTGTGATCATTCTGACCCCACGGGGTGGGATTTTGCGTGGAGCACCAGATCGAGGGAGATTATCAGTGGTCTTGTATGTCTTCCATTTTCTAATTATTGCTCCCACAGTTGATTTCTTCACTCCAAGCTGGTTGGCTATTGCAGATTCAGTCTTCCCAGCCTGGTGCAGGGCTACAATTTTGTTTCTGGTGTCCTTTGACAGCTCTTTGGTCTTCACCATAGTGGAGTTTGGAGTCAGACTGTTTGAGGGTGTGCACAGGTGTCTTTTTATACTGATAACAAGTTTAAACAGGTGCCATTACTACAGGTAATGAGTGGAGGAAAGAGGAGACTCTTAAAGAAGAAGTTACAGGTCTGTGAGAGCCAGAAATCTTGATTGCTTGTTTCTGACCAAATACTTATTTTCCACCATAATATGCAAATAAAATGAAAAAAAACAGACAATGTGATTTTCTGGATTTTTTTTTCTCAGTTTGTCTCCCATAGCTGAGGTCTACCTATGATGTAAATTACAGACGCCTCTCATCTTTTTAAGTGGTGGAACTTGCACTATTGCTGACTGACTAAATACTTTTTTTCCCCACTGTATGTGCAAAATACTCATAGAGTGCAAACAGGCCTTACATTCTCCAGTCTTGGGGCTTATCTATTTGTATGGGTGAATTGTAAGAGTCAATTAGTGGGTGCAGCAGTAAGTAGGTATAGGATAGAGTTAAATAACTACCTGTAGCACTGTGTCTCCAAGTGTCCCCTCACCCCTTACAGACATTATGGGCACGGTCCCTAATTGGGCTCACAATCTAGTTTCCCTATCAGTATGCTTTTGTAGTCAGGAAATTGTCCTTCCCTACTTTTGTGAAAACCCAAAAAGTGCGGGAGAAGAGAAATTCCATAATTTGGATGCTAGGAGGGCCCTGCTAGAGTATATGTCTGTGACTAGCCAGTGGAGGAGGTCCCAGTCCCTATTCGTAGCCTTTCAGGGTGCCAGAAAGGGTTACGACTTACAGAGTGTCAAAGGGGACCATTGCCAGATGGATTAGGGAGGCCATTAGTATAGCCTACTCAGCTAGTGTTGCGATTCCTGACGGCATCAAGGCTCATTTCACCAGAGCCATGGCGACCTCCTGGGCCGAAAAGGCAGAGGTATCCATTGATCAAATTTGTAAGGCCGCTACCTGGGCCTCACCATCAACCTTCTTTAGACACTATAGACTAATCCTATCCTCCTCTGCTGACTTAACCTTTGGTAGAAGGGTGCTGCAAGCGGTGGTCCCTCCCTAAGGTGTTTCGAAGTCTCCAAAAATCTCTCAGGTGTGCTGTCATGGGTGAAGGGAAAACCACCTGGTTACTTACCGGTAGCCGTTTTTTCCGGAACCCATGACAGCATGCGTATATTCCCCCCCCTTTTCACCGTATGGGTGTGCACGCTAGTAGGGTGTATTTATGCTCTGTAACCAACTGAAGCGGGGGGAGAGGTACCTCCCCTTATATTTCAGTAGGCTCCTGTCTTGGGGGGGGGGGGGTGGATCCCTCTCTCAGGTGTGCTGTCATGGGTTCCAGAAAAACCGGCTACCGGTAAGTAACCATGGTGGTTTTTAACTCATTGTTAGTGTTGAGCGATACCATCAGATATTGAGAAATATCGGATCGGATTGGATCGGACCGATACCCAAAAAGTTTCGGGTATCGCCGATTCCGATACCGGAAGTCCCATGCAAGTCTATGGGACAGAAATATCGGAAGTAAAAAAAACCCTTTCTTTCCTTGCACATCCAGTTCGGGAGGGGGGGGAAGAGTGTGGGCGGTGCGTGGGCGGACACTGTGCGTGTCTGTGTGTGCGAGCGGGGTCTGTACGGGCCTCTCAGGGCTCTGGGCGGACCTGCCGGGGCTCTGTGCAGGCATCGTCCGATGGGACTACAAGTCCCATTGGGCTATGCCTGCTACAATGACAGTGATTGACACATTAGCCAATGATGGGACAGTAGTAGTCCCATCATCCGGCTAATGTGTTGAATGTAAAAAAAACATACTACATACATACAACATTCATACAACATACATGCATACTACATTCATACAACATACATACTACATACATACTTCATATATACAACATTCATAGAACATATATGCATACATACATCCATACATACATATATACTACATTCATACAACTGTAAAAAAATAGTCCCTAGTCTCACTTTTGGCATTGCTGTGTGAGAAAGTTCCCACGCAGCTTTTGCCATAAAGTGAGACCAGTGAACTATAGTAACCTCTCAGTGATGCACTGCAGGAGATCGTCGTGGGACAGGCGTGGATTTCTGCGGATCAGGGAGGATATTGGTTGTTTGTTATTTTAATATTTTTTACAGTGAGTTGACACTGGCTTCGGAGAACAAAGTGACAACTGATGGTGAGTATGTACTCTGTTAAATGTACTGTATGTCTATATGTATTGTACGAATGTATGTATGTAGTATGTATGTTGTATATCTGTAGCATGTTTTATGTATGTAGTGTAGTATATATGTAGTATATATGTATGTTGTTTGTATGTAGTATGTATGTATGTTGTACATATGTAGTATGTATGTATGTTGTATGAATGTAGTATGTACATATGGTGTGTTTTTTTTTTTTTTTTTTACATTCAACGCATTAGCCGGATGATGGGACTACTACTGTCCCATCATTGGCGAATGTGTCAATCGCTGTCATTGTAGCAGGCATCGCCCGATGGGACTTGTAGTCCCATCGGACGATGCCTGCACAGACCCCCGGCAGCCCGTACAGACCACCGGCAGGCCCGCACAGACTGCGCATCATGATGACATCATTTCAGCATCGGAATGCTCAACACTACTCATTGTCAAAACTTTTATTGCTAATATCTCAGCAACAGAGAGGCAAAATAAAAAGAAAAGAAAATGTTTTTACCTCTGCAGTCACTGTTACACCGAATGTCAAAATGAAAAATTTGGTAAAAGGTCTTCTTTCACTATCATTTTGCATTTCAGGAGCTAATTAGGACCACTCCTGAAACTATCGCTTCATGCTGAGCTTGCCAGACTCTATACTTGTACTAATAAAATTTTATTTTTTGATGAATATACTGCATACATCTATTGTGTCTCAGAAATATGGAGATAAGTGACAGTTAAATACTGTGGAATGGATTTATCTATATCAAAGTAATGTAAGAGTATTACTTTCACAGAGCAAGTTTAATGTTAGGTAAAGGGAACGTTCTGTAAAAAATTGATGCTTTAATTAGTTTATTAATTTGCCATGATGTGGAAGTATGGAGGCATTTACATGGATACTGATGTCATTTCCATTCGGCCAATTCCTGAAGACCATTTTCTAGCTGCAGAAACCTTATCAACTACCAGCAGTAGTGTTTTTGGTCTCTCTCTCCACATCATAAATTATAATGGGAGTTTATGGAAAACTTTGTACAGAACTATAGAGGAGAAATATGGAGCCACCAAGGACCTGGAGTTTTCACGCGTGTTGTGAAGAATCACTGTGGTGTTCCACAGTTTAAATCTGTGGATCATGATAAATGTGCAAATGTCTCCTACTTTCATCCCGAATGTTTCTATCCCATTTTATATCCATCTTGGAGAAAGTACTTTGAAGTTTGGAAACAATTGCCAACCTAATAATTCATATGCTCTTCACCTCTGGAACTTTATGAATAAAGAAAGAAAATCCATGGTAGTTGGAAGCAACACCTTGGTGGAACATCTCTATAAACAATATTTTCCTTCCACATATGAAGGAGTTTTAAATAAAACGGTGTCCTAAGGAAGGGAACACCACCATTTAAACAGTACTTTTGAAAAAGAACAAAAAAATGGAATAGTAAAGCAAAAATTCTTACGAAAGTAAAAAGAAGTTAACAGAATGTGCTTTTTATATTAATACTATATCTGAATAAAATGTCTACTGGTATTACAGATTATCTTTTACTAATCATTCCATTTATTTAAATAAATATTCATCTTATCTTTTACATTGAATTTTCTGATTCTTATTACAAATAAAATTTTTCAAATCTTTTGTAACTATACCATTAACTTTTATTACTACAATCAACTTTTATAGTTGCAAAAAGAAAACCTGAGTACACATAAGAAACTATGTGAAGAAAGGGTAAAGCCATACCCATATTGCTTATTTTATGTAGCAATAGAATTCACGTATGCTTAACTACTTTCATACAGCATTGATGGAGATATATATATATATAGTGTGTGTGTTTGTATCACGAAGCTTCTTTCATTTTACAAGAGCTGTTCAAAAGAAGCTGAGCTGTGATTGGTTGCTATGAGCAACAGTTTCCTTGCAATCAATCACTAAGCATCTCTTATTTCACCAGAGCTGGTTAAAAATAGCTGAGCTGTGATTGGTTGCTATGAGCAAGTTTTCCCACTTGACAACACCTCAGCAGATGCTGACATGGTGGGAGAAATCTAGTATCCCTGGGAACATAAGCTCCCAGCCATTGTCTGCCCCCCTGAAAGGAGCAGAGAGCACATGACAGAAATTAATTCCCCCCTCCCTGCCCATATCCCCATCAAACATCCTCCATCCCGTAGGCACATCTTCCCTCTTAAAGGGATCATAGGTATGGAAGTCAGAACAAATCCATCCAGGGCTTTGGTTTTGACCCCAGGCCTCTCTTAAAGGGATCCCTGGTATGGAAGTTAGGACCTTTCCACTCAGCTCTGTGACTCTCACCCTAGGGTCTCTTAAAGGGATCATTGGTATGTAAGTTAGGGCAAATCCACTCTGCGCTTTGGTACTGACCCCAGGCCTTTCTTAAAGGGATCTCCGGTATGGAAGTCAGGGCAAATCCATCCAGTGCTTTGGTTCTGACCACAGGCTCTCTTAAAGGGATCTCCTGTATCAAAGTTAGGGCAAATCCCTCAATGCTCTGATTCTGACCCCAGGGTTCTATTAAAGGGATCATTGGTATGCAAGTCACAGCAACTCCACTCAGCGCTCTGGTTCTGATCCCAGGTTCTCTTAAAGGGATCCCCGGTATCCCTTAGTTAAATCAGCTCGGGGGCATCAGTATATATTAGTCATCCTGGACTATGCCACACGCTATCCTGAGGCCATTCCCCTGAGAAACTCCTCCGCGAAGAGTATAGCCCGTGAGCTGGTCCATGTGTTTTCCCGGACGGGTTTGCCGAAGGAGATCCTGACCGACCAGGGGACACCTTTTATGAGCAAAGTGATGAGAGAATTGTGCAGAGTCTTGCAAATTTCCCAGTTAAGGACTTCAGTGTACCATCCGCAGTCAGATGGCCTTGTTGAGAGGTTTAACAAGACACTGAAGAGCATGCTGAGAAAAGTCATAGAGGAAGATGGTAGAGACTGGGATTGTCTCCTACCGTATTTACTGTTTTCTATCCGTGAAGTTCCCCAGGCCTCCACGGGGTTCTCCCCCTTCGAGCTTCTGTACGGCCGGCATCCACGAGGTCTCCTAGATATAGCCAAGGAAACCTGGGAAGCCGAAGTCACGCCCCACAGAAGCGTCATTGAGCATGTGGCACTGATGCAGCAGAGGGTTGCGAAGGTGATGCCCATTGTTAAAGAACATCTCCGCCAGGCACAAGAGGCTCAGGCCAGGGTCTACAACCGGTCAGCCAGAGTGAGGCAGTTCAATCCGGGAGACCGAGTTCTCGTGCTAATCCCGACGGTGGAAAGTAAGTTCTTGGCCAAGTGGCAAGGGCCATATGAGGTGGTGGAGAAGCTGGGAGACGTAAACTACAAGATCCACCAACCCGGAAGACGGAAGCCATACCAGGTTTACCATATTAACCTTATCAAGCCATGGCAAGATAGAGAGCCAGGGGTAACTCCGTGCTTGCTGGGCAACCTAGAAGGGGAGGTTGGAGCCGTTACCATAGCGGAGACTCTGTCGAAGGCCCAGAAACAGCAGTGCCGGGAGTTACTCCAGAAAAACCGCGACCTGTTCTCAGAGTTGCCGGGGAGCACGAAGGTGGTGGAGCACGAAATTCTGACCGAGCCACATGTGCGGGTGAACGTGAAACCCTATCGTATTCCTGAGGCCCGGCGAGAGGTAATCTCCAAGGAGGTGCAGCGTATGTTGAAGCTCGGGGTCATTGAGGAATCCAAGAGCGGCTGGTCGAGCCCGATTGTCCTGGTCCCAAAACCTGATGGTGAATGGAGGTTCTGCAACGATTACCGAAAGCTGAATGAGGTCTCCAAGTTCGACGCTTATCCCATGCCACGCGTTGATGAGCTCATCGAGAGACTTGGACCGGCCAGATACATAACCACTTTGGATCTGACAAAGGGATATTGGCAGATTCCCATGGCACAGGAAGCCAAGGAGAAGACGGCATTCTCCACACCAGACGGGTGCTTCCAGTATGTCCGGATGCCGTTTGGCCTACAGGGAGCTCCAGCAACCTTCCAGAGGGCGATGGATAGAATCCTTGCGCCTCATAAGCTATATGCTGCCGCATATCTAGATGATATCGTCATCTTTACCCCGGACTGGGAGACTCACCTGGAGAAGGTCCAAGCAGTGTTTGATGCTCTAAGAGAGGCGGGGTTTACAATAAACCCGAAGAAGTGTGCCTTGGGGAGAGAAGAAGCCAAGTACCTCGGATATGTAGTGGGGCGTGGCGAGATCAAACCCCAAATCAATAAAGTGGAAGCAATTCAGACATGGCCGAGACCTCTGTCAAAGAAGCAAGTTAAAGCTTTCCTGGGGATTGTGGGATATTACAGGAGGTTCATCCCAAACTTCGCCACAATGGCTGCACCTCTAACTGATCTGCTTAAGGGGACGAAGTCAGTGATGGTCAGCTGGTCCGAAGAAGCAGAGTCAGCCTTCCAAGAAATGAAGGGAGCTCTTTGCAAGCAACCCGTTTTGGTGGCCCCAGACTTTAAACGTGAATTTGTCCTCCAGACAGATGCCTCAGATGTCGGGATAGGAGCAGTCCTCTCCCAAGAGATACGTGGGGAGGAGCATCCTGTTCTCTACTTGAGTAGGAAGTTGACTCCTTGTGAGAGAAATTACTCAGTTGTAGAGAAGGAGTGTTTGGCCATAAAATGGGCAGTGGACACATTACGGTACTACCTGGTGGGATGGAAGTTTAGATTAATATCCGACCATGCCCCACTCAGGTGGATGAGGGAAACAAAGGGCAAGAATGCTAGGGTCACCCGCTGGTTCTTAGCCCTACAAGACTTCAGCTTCCATGTAGAGCATAGGGCCGGGAAGCTACATGGGAACGCCGATGCCCTCTCCAGAATCCCTTGCCTGGTAGGTGAAAGTGCCAAGCCCCACGGCTTTAGGCAGAGGGGGGAGGTATGTGGCAGGGCTAAGGGTCGTGTAATTGATGGGAGATATGTGCCTCATAAATGGCTTGTCTCTATAATGTAAGGCATAAGTAAAGCGTACCAGATATTATTGTGGTTGTTTGAAGGACCTGTGGTGAGGTCACAGTCAGGTGCTGAGTTTGTGGGTGTGGCTACAGCCTTATAATGTGGCCTGCTCCTGAACCAGGGAGTTGTGTGTGGGGAGGACTAAGCCTCCCATGTGTGCTGAGACTCCTGCTCTGAGTCTACAACTACGGACATTTTGTGTTATTTTGCCTGAGCTAAAAGGCTATTTGTTTGGTGTTACGTTGCCTTGTGCGTTTATGCCGTGAATAAACCGCAAGCACTGTTGAAGAACCTGTCTCATATTTGTCTCCCGCTGCACCTAAGCGAGCCACATCCCCACAATATATATAGTGTGTGTTTGTATCACCAACCAATCACAAAGCTTCTTTCATTTTACCAGAGCTGTTCAAAAGAAGCTAAGCTGTGATTGGTTGCTATGAGCAACAGTTTTCCTTGCAATCAATCACTAAGCATCTCTCATTTCACCAGAGCTGGTTAAAAATAGCTGAGCTGTGATTGGTTGCTATGAGCAACTTTTCCCACTTGACAATACCTCAGCAGATGCTGACATGGTGGGAGAAATCTAGTATCCCTGGGAACATAAGCTCCCAGCCATTGTCTGCCCCCCTGAAAGGAGCAGAGAGCATATGACCGAAATTTATCCCCCCCTCCCTGCCCATATCCCCATCACACATCCTCCATCCCGTAGGCAAATCTTCCCTCTTAAAGGGATCATTGGTATGGAAGTCAGAGCAAATCCATCCAGGGCTTTGGTTTTGACCCCAGGCCTCTCTTAAAGGGATCCCTGGTATGGAAGTTAGGACCGTTCCACTCAGCTCTGTGGCTTTCACCCTAGGGTCTCTTAAAGGGATCATTGGTATGTAAGTTAGGGCAAATCCACTCTGTGCTTTGGTACTGACCCCAGGCCTTTCTTAAAGGGATCTCCGGTATGGAAGTCAGGGCAAATCCATCCAGTGCTTTGGTTCTGACCACAGGCTCTCTTAGAGGGATCTCCTGTATGGAAGTTAGGGCAAATCCCTCAATGCTCTGATTCTGACCCCAGGGTTCTATTAAAGGGATCATTGGTATGCAAGTCACAGCAACTCCACTCAGCGCTCTGGTTGTGATCCCAGGTTCTCTTAAAGGGATCCCCGGTATGGAAGTGAGGGCAAATCCATTCTGCGCTTTGGTACTGACTCCAGGCCTCTCTCATTGGGATCTCCGGTATGGAAGTTAGGGTAAATCCTCAGCGAACTGATTCTCACCCCAGGCTTCTATTAAAGGGATCATTGGTATGGAAGTCAGGACAAATTCACTCAGTGCTCTGGTTCTGACCACTAGCCTTTCTTAAAGGGATCCCCAGTATGGAAGTTAGGACCATTCCACTCAGCCCTCTGGTTCTGACCCTAGGCTGACGGGATGATGTGGGATATTAGGGGTAGTAGTCCGGTAGCTCTGGCTGATGGGATGATGTGGGATATTAGGGGGAGTAGCCTGGCGTCTGTGATGGGATGATGTGGGATATTAGTGGTAGTTGTCTGGTGGCCCTAGCT